>NC_136073.1:873712833-874312833 GCF_964261635.1 Lissotriton helveticus
ATCCTTCCATCCTGCCGAAATTAAAAGCCTAAGTACAGCCACAGAAATAAAAATCAGTGCTTCTTCCTCTTTTCCTAGTTTTAAATTGGAATCCATACCCAAAATCATTAGGGTAGGGGATAGGTCGATCTTAAGACCTAGCAGCCCCCCCCAAAATTTTTCACTCTCATTTTTAACAGAGGTTAAAAGGTTGCAATTAAAAAACATATGTAATAAGTCTGCTTGGCCATCCCCACACCTTGGACACGTATCGTCAGTCCTAACACCCCAAGCAAATAACTTCGCCGGGGTATAGTACAGGTTAAATACCGTCTTGTAGTGTTGGGCCTTTAAGTTTGTGGCTCTTAAAAATCTTTTTATTCAATAGAAGGGCCTGATCAACGTCTATATCTGGGTTGCCCAATTTTCTGGCCCAGGCTACCTCAGTCTTATCAACATCATCTTGGATATCTGAGATAAAAATATTATACAAGATCCTAATTTTTTTACACCCTCTAGTCATAGCCTCCAATAAGGGACAAATAACGGGGGATATCAATTTTGGTCTCTGAGCCTTCAATGAGCGTATCAGTTGGGTATACACAAACCAATGGTTGTCGGGGATTCCATACCTATTTTGTAAAACATCAAAACGTACTACTCCCTCTCCGTCCATTACTTGCCACAATGATTTGATGCCCAACCCTCCCCATACTTTGAAAGTCCTATCTGCTTCTGTCGCTGAGAGGAGACTAGAGTTATAAATGTGTAGGTATGGATTAATTTTGGGGATATTACAAAACTTTCTACAGCCCATCCAAACTCGCCAGACACCATCAATGATCTTATACCTTGCCTTCTTATAGAATCTACGGTCAATCTCACAAAGCATTAGCCCCAGCGCCTTCCTTCCTAACAGTAGCTCAAATATGGAAGGAGGATGCTCAATTTCTAAGGTTACGTCATTTAGAAATGTCTCTGGCTGGAAAAGCACAGACATTTGGGTCAGGAGGCAGGTCCAATGATACAGCTTTAAATTAGGGAGAGCCAAACCCCCCCTATCTTTTGGTAGGGACAACAGATTAGTGGACCGTCTAACTTTCCCAAATTGTCAAATAAATTTAATAAAAATTGACTCTAAATTCGCGATTATTTTCTCCTCAAGAAATAATGGAATGGCTCGAAATAAATATAATACTTTAGGGAACAGTCATTTTGACAGCATTCACCCTCCCAATCAATGATAAATGTAGCCCGTCCCACCTTCTCAGATCGGATTTGATTGATTTAATAAGTGGTGTAAAATTATCTTCCACAATTTTATCTACATTATCATTGATTGTTACCCCTAGATAAACTGCTGCGTCCACAAATTTAGAATCAACTTTCACAATATTCCTTGTGCAAATGATCTGGGTCTTTGCTTCGTTCAATAAGTATCCTGACCTAGCACCAAATGTTTTCGTTAGATCAGACAGAACCTCCATTGCCTGCTGAGGATCGGATGAAAATACCGCGATATCATCCGCGTAAGCTAAAACTTTATTTTCATATCCGTTAAAAACCACTGGTCTTAACCTAGGACACCCTAGTATAGCCTGAATTAGTGGATCAATGAAAAGGGAAAAGAGAATCGGGGAGCACGGGCATCCTTGACGGGTTCCTCTCTTTATAGAAAACAGATTTGATTTCTCACCCATAATCGTCACACTGGCAACTGGATCTTGGTACATTGCCTTAAGTGCTCTTATAGTTTTCTGTCCAAACCCTTTTCCTGCTAAGATATCCCAAAGATAGCCCCAGACCAACCGGTCAAAAGCTTTTTCTGCGTCACCCCCCTCCCCCACCCCCCTCCCCCCGTGCCGGCATGGGCGTCAAATAGAGCAATAGCTCTGCTGGTATGATCCGTCGTGCCACGTCCGGGGATGAACCCATGCTGCCACGGAGAGACGAGACCGCCTATGATCCTGCCCAACCTTAAAGCCCAAATCTTAGAATATAGCTTCGTATCAGAATTGATAAGCGAAATAGGTCTGTATGACCCCGGATTCTCAGTGGGTTTACCCTTTTTATGGAATATAATAATATTCGTCTCTTTCCAAGAATCCGGGGTCTGACCTGTGCAAGCTATCCCGTTAAAAAGATCTACCAGGAGAACAATGATTTCCGATTCTATGCATTTATAGGCCTCCAAGGGAATACCGTCGGGGCCTGCAGCCTTCCCTAATGCCAGATCGTGTAGGGCCGTCTTAATCTCCAGTTGGGTAATATCCTTATCTAATTCCTCTCGTAATAAGGTATCAAGGCGCGGTCCTGAATCTTCCAAACTATCTTGCTGTTCACCAACCCTACTCTCCTCATCATATAATTTCTTATAGAATTCTTTAAAGACAGTCAGTAAGTCTCCCTCAGTCAGTCAGTCAGTCTCACTCTTACTTAGTCATTCTCTCTCTCTCTGTCAGTCACTCTCTCTCTGTCAGTCACTCTCTCTCTCTGTCAGTCACTCTCTCTTAGTCAGTTAGTTTCTCTGTCAGTCACTCTCTGTCAGTCATGATCTCTTTCTTAGTCAGTCACTCTCCCTCCACTATCTCTCACTCTCTCTCCACTCTCTCTCTACTCTCGCTCTCTCCACACTCTCTCTCCACACTCTCTCTCCACACTCTCTCTCCACTCTTCCTTCTCTCCTCTCTCTCCACACTCTCTCTCTTCAGCTCTCTCTCCTCTTCTCCTCTCTCTCCTCTTCTCTCTCCACACTCTCTTCAGCTCTCTCTACCTCACTCTCTCTACTCTCTCTCTCTCCACTATCTCTCTCTTCACTCTCTCTCTCCACTCTCTTTCTCTCTGTCCTCTCTCTCTCTCTCTCTCTCTCTCTCTCTCTCTCCACTCTCTCTCTCCACTCTCTCTCCACTCTCTCTCTCCACTCTCTCTCCACTCTCTCTTTTTCCACTCTCTCTCTCCTCCCCACTCTCTTCTCTCTCTCTCTCTCTCTCTCTCTCTCTCTCTCTCTCTCTCTCTCTCTCAGTCGCTCTCTCTCAGTCTCTCTGTCTCTCTCTCTCTCCCTCAGTCAGTCAGTCAGTAAGTCTCTCTCAGTCAGTCAGCCTCACTCTTACTCAGTCAGTCTCTCTCTCTCTGTCAGTCATTCTCTCTCTCTCTCTGTCAGTCACTCTCTCTTAGTCAGTTAGTTTCTCTGTCAGTCTCTCTGTCAGTCATGATCTCTCTCTTAGTCAGTCAGTCTCCCTCCACTCTCTCTCACCAATCTTTCTCTCTCTCTCTCTCTCTCTCTCTCGCTCCACTCTCTCTCTACTCTCGCTCTCTCCTTTTTCTCTCTCCACACTCTCTCTCCCCCTCTCTCTCCACTCTTCCTTCTCTCCTCTCTCTCCACTCTCTCTCTCTCTTCACCCCTCTCTCCTCTTCTCTCTCCACTCTCTCTCCTCTCTCTCTACCTCACTCTCTCCACTCTCTCTCTACTCTCTCTCTCTCCACTATCTCTCTCTTCACTCTCTCTCTCTATCTCTCTCCACTCTCTCTCCACTCTCTCTCTCTCTCTCTCTCTCTCTCTCTCTCTCTCTCTCTCCACTCTCTTCTGTCACTGATAAAAGTGGGTTTCTGGAGGGCCATGGGTACATTAACTGCAAGGTCAGTGGGCCGCCAAGTAAGGCCAGACCCTGGCCAAAAGGGCTTCAGGAAATCCCCCCGTCCCCTCTCCCCCCTCCCGCTACCCCCAAGTGTGTGTCAGTCCGGCTCAGACAGCTTCCCGGCACACACTGAGCCGCACCCAAGTACTTCACAGGTCTTTAATAGACCATTAACTTGCAAATGAGGCTTTGTTGCGTTTAGCCTTTTCTTAGCGCCCCTGCATCTCCACTCTGACTATTACTGGAACATAGCCCAGCCCCCAGAGAGCAGAGTCTCTCGGACTCCGACCCGCAGTGTTTGCTGACACTCTTTACAGCCTATGCAGGCATGTATATCTGCTGCCGCACATGCCTTGAACAGAATATGTTACTTACCCTGTAAGCATCTATTCATGGCATGTAGTGCTGTTGATTCACATGCGCCCACCCTCCTCCTTTGACACCTGTGACCATTGCAGTTCCATTACACTATTTTCTTTGCATAGACATCCACACAGCCACCTGCGGGAAAACATTCTAATGATGGAGTCGATGCCCATGCGCCTTATCACCAAGAGGAGGAGTCACTTTACTTCGTGACTCAAAAGACTTCTTCGGAAAAAAACAATTTACACACATCCGGACCCAACACTAGATGGCTGAAGTATGCACAGCATGTGCATTTTTAGCAGTACATGCCGAAAACAGATGCTTACAGGGTACGTTACATATTCCTTCTTGTGCTAAAGCATTTTCCCTCTGGTGGAAATGCTGTTGAAAGAGCATCCAGTTCATTGGCTGCCATTTGGACATACAAAATGAGGTGAATTGGCTGTTAATTATGCTATCGTAAATGCATACTTGTTAATAATGCTGTTTGGCCTGTCTTCCTAGCCTGCCAATGATGAATGATTCAAACATTGGAAACTGAATAAGGTCATTATAGACATGTATTATACCCAAGTGTAGGAAGGTGGCTACCTGACTATGGTTACCCCAGATTTTTTGCCTTGTGTTTAGCTGGTTTTTGACTTAGTTGGCCTGATTCCCTGCTAATCAGGGCCCCAGGCTATCTGCTCTCTCTGTAAAATGGATTCCATGTACCCTAGGTACATACCACAATTGGAAATGGACTCCTTGTTAGCCCCTGTACCATGCACTATAGGTGCTCAGGGCATAGGTGCCACCAAGGCCTACCAGGGGCTGCAGCATATCTTTTGCCACCCCTGGCTGGTTCTTAAATTGACACAACTGGCTGATCACTCAGCTGGGGCAAGATGGTGTAATCACCTCTTGCTTAGATATAGTATACCTATATCTAAACCTATATCTGGACACATATAAACCTGTGAGTCACTCCTAAGGAAGGCCTTATCAATTCTGGAGGCAGAGTGCGTGGTTTAATGTGAGATGGAGCTCTAGCATGAGCTGAGCCTGTCTGCAGCCGTCTGGAACAAATCCCTAAGCTGTTTCAGGATAATGCCATACCATATACTATTAAGTGCATTATAATCCTCGCGGTTATATAGCAACTTTGGTTTGGCTTTATCAAAACATGTCTTGTAAGGTGTCATACGATTTGGAATACTATCCCCTCACCAGTTCTGGCGACGGGGATAGCATTCCACCCCTCTAGAGGGAGAAGACATGTTACTTTGCTGAAATGCGGTTAATTTCTAAAAGAGCCTCAGATCCACAAAATGGATGCTTCTGCCACAGACACAAGTCTGACCCCCGAAGCTGACCGAAACTCAGCCAAAGGGGCCTCGACAAAGGGTTTCCTGTCGCATGGAGGTGTCACACCACCCCAGACAGGAGTTAGTGGATTGTAGCAGGGAGGTTTGAAAGAAACCAGACACTGCATGGGGAGCACAAGGCTGCCCCTTGCATAATCCGGTCAAACCGGTTCTGGGGCACACCAGCCCCAGTCCCAGCGCGGCCTGGATCAAAGGAAAGGGGTGTATCCACCCCCTTCCTGGGTCCCACCCATAGGAGGGGACCTAGCAGGTAATCCAACCCCCCAGATTCGAATAAGAGTGGGAGCAGTGCCAATGCACTTCAGATTATCCTGATGAAACATAAGAAACGAAACTCTGGACCCTTCGACATCCTACTCAACGTAGAAGACTGAAGAATCTCCCTTGTGGTCAAGGAGTGACCACCCTGTGCAAACAGGCACCATCCAGCACCTCGACGTCTGCTTTGTTGCAGTTCCCGCCGGAACTCGAGCGACAGAGATCAACGAGATCAAGCTTGCCTGCCTTCTAACAGCCCGATCCACAGTCCCTGCAGAGCTGAGACCCGTGGAGGCGACCGGAAGCGTGGGGCAGGCCATCTTGGAAAGACCACGAGACGCTGACCGTGCAGCCCACGAGTGACCCTCGAAGCTGTACACCGGGGTTTGAGAAGCCCCAACCCTGAGCCACTCTTGCACCGAAGTTCAGCCCTCCACACTCGACGAGTGCTGCGTGGGGCCCTTCTGCTTCTTTTGGCTCAACGCGTTGGCCAGTCCCTTGCCAGCTGGCTTGTGGCCCCTGTGCCGACGAAAACCGAAATACAACTTGTGATTCTGGTTGCTCCAGATTTGCACCCACTCCCCTGAAAAGGAGTACCCACTCTGACCCTCCTGGTCCGAGTGAGAAGCAATCTTCCAGTTCCGCGTGGCTTGCTTTTGCCAAGTGTTGTTTGCTCCAATCTTGAAGCCGACGGCGAGAGCCTTCGTGGGACAGATCGTGACCCGCTCCTGGACGTCGTAGATGCCCCAGAGCCCACGTGACAGCGGAGAGAAGCTCCTCGACAACCACCTGATTGTGCCCGACATTGCCTGGTTCCATCCTGGTTCCACCCTGGTCACTGCTGAGTGAACCAGACTCTGTCCCCTCTGCTTTCAGGTACTTTTCGACTTCGATCCACCCTTGGATCCCACCGGACACTTCTCCTTCACAGCGCCTGCAGCCTCTTCAGCTTCAAGCACCAAGAACCAGCGTGACGAAACCCGACACTACTTCGACCCTGTGCACCCGCTTCCTGTGGGTGAGGTAACATTGCAACGCCGGTGTTCCCACACTGGTACACACCTCTAGGGTCTGTGTCTTAAGTTTTGTCTTTCTAGGTTCAGCGGAAGTGTCCTAAAACTCTATTTGCTTAACTTTTACGCACCATTGACTTGCATTGGTGCATGCGTGTGCTTTCAGAACTGCACCCGAATCCTGCGGGCTTTTCCCGACTTCAGCATTGCTTGTCCCGACTGCTCCCAGCGATTCCCTAGGCCCTAGGCCTAACCACTGTTCGATTGGTATCTCTTATACCACTTTCTTAGTATATGGTCTGAGTGGCCCCCCGCCCTCATCCATAATTGTGCAACTTTGTATGTTATACTGTGCTTTTGATTTAACTCTTGTGCCCCTTTGTTCATAAAGAATACTGGGGATTATTTTAAGTAATAAATACATATATTTTTATAATATATACTTGTGTGGTGTCCTTTCATTTGATATTACAGGACTGTGATTGGTAAAACAGCTCGCTTAACACGACCTCTTGAGTTAAGCCTTTAAGGCTGCTTAGTCTATGCTACCATAAAGATAGCTTGTCTACAAGGTTGACTTACAACCAGACACCATAAGGGAAAGCTTGGACTGATACAAGGTGGTTCCAGAATTGGAAACATCATATATCAGGCCAACTTCTCACACCAAGTATCACAGACAAAATTTTCATCCAAATGTATATAAACTCAGTTCTCATATTTTTGCGTGGTTGGTCTATGTGGCTATTTTTAAACTTTGATACAATAATGCCCTAATTGAATGTGAGCACTGCACGCAGCATTTCATGCGTGATGGGTGAATGTTACCTGTCAGTACTTATCTAAAAAATGTTTTTCTGTTTTGTGCTTCATAGTTGACTTTGGCAAAAGCACAGCCAGTGCAGTGCATGAACTACTAGGAGTTAGTCATTGGCTGTCAGAGAAGAGATTATAGACAGAGACGCATGTGTACTGCAGGCTGTATAGGATATCACTACTAGTCATAACATTGTATTTCCTAATTAACATATTTCTTCTGTATATTTAGGTAGGAGTTCCCGCAGACCACTTGAGTAACCCAAGTTAAAATCTCTTGGTCAGAAGACCTATTATCCTTTTGAGCCAACATAACTCCTTTGTGTTTGACCTTTGAAGGGAAACAAAAGAGTTAGAGCATGCAAGTGACATCTCCTATCTGCATCCTCTCTCTGTTTAGAGAATTGTAACAAAGTATGTCTTATTTCCATTTCAGTATTTCCTGCTGTGATGGTCATTACTGTGACATTGCTGATTGCCACCAACAAAGTAAATTGTGTGCCGCTTTGCGTGGTATTCGTGGCACCACATCCTGTAGTTTTAGTACAAAGTGGAGAGGCAAAAAAAATGTGCATTCTCATCAGACAAAATTTGGTACCATACTGTATCACTCCTTCATTCTGGATACTTGGGTATCCACCATAATGAAGGATACCTGCTTGTGGTGAAATCTTCATCATATCTTTGTAGAAGCTATCACGGTCACTCCAGGCTGGAAGAAAAACCTGGAGATCATGGTGGATAGTTACCAGTGTAGGCTGTCCTATGGCTAGCTGGCCTGGATCCTGCGAAGAATCAATCTTTTTGCCGGCAAGAGTACTTGAAATGTCAGTAACAATTGCATTTATTTATAATGATTTCAGGCAACTCTATCAACTCCCAAACCTTTCTTCTTCTGACCATGGATTAGTATGTACTATTATCTTTAAAGGATTCAGCATCTAGAGAGGGACATAAGCCCTAAACATTCAGCATCCTAAATCTCGATTTTTGTTGGGAGGTTTCGATAGATCGTTGGTCACGTCCATCCTCCTGATACTGTTAGGTGATTACTGACACTAATTCGTTGCAGAGTGGCACCGGTGATGGTGCTGTGGTTAACACCTCTGCCTTCAAGCTCAGAGCTTCAATTCTGGTCACACGGTGCTTTTATCAGCTGGTATTTTCTTAGCTGCTCGGAAAAGTCACAGCTATCCCACGATCTATATTCGACGATATGATGAAATTGTTGCAATTTACTCGCTCAGTCAACAGCAAAGTTGAACCATTTCGGAAGTATGTGACAAACACGTTTATGGATGTACTCCATGTGACCTCCTGGCGTGAAGTGCTTACAGCAGAAAGTTTGCAATATTTTTGGGAACTATTGGTTGCTAGTTTATTTTTAATAGTTCAAATTGATGGATTCTTATAACTGAATGTTCCTCACCTTCGTAAGCTCACCAGCCATCAGACTAGACCCTCCTTACCAACGCTCCCCCTAGTCGCTACATGGTGCCCATAGTCTTTGCTGGCACTCCACACTGCCCCTGAAGTCATGGGGCAGAGTCGCAAATAAACTTCACTGCTGTGGTCTAACATCATTGGCTTTCTTTCCGTTCCTTCCGATGCCAATCCAGAGTTCCTCTCCCAGAGTTGTCAGCTTTTCTGGTGTCTTTTCAAGTGATTGCATCAGTCTTCTATAGAACAATTTCCCCAGCCAATAACGACTTGTTTAAAGCTATTTTGCAACAAAAGGAAGCTGATCCGAAAATTATCCAAGACTGGGAGGCGAAGCTGTACATTGCCGAACACATGAAGTAGTTGAGACTTTTGTGGAAGTCCCACACCCCATCCAAGACGCAGACTTGGTCCCAAGATCGTACCCCGCTTGCTCAAACTTGTGCTGGAAGCTCTTTGGTAAGTTCAAGTCCAATCACAAGAAGAAGTGAAACTTGACCCCATCCTGCCACTCTGACTCCAAAGATAAGGCGCAAAGGGATCACAATGTCTGTCACCCTTCTTCGAGCTCTCCGTCATGGAAACTATTCCTCAGCTAGACCCAACGTGTTCTGAATTTCCCATGCTGTTATCGATTCCACTTTGTATCAGGACCTTCAAGGAAGCCATGCTCCAAGTACATCATCCGGTCAGGCTCAGACACAACATACTGCTTAGGCAGAGTTTTAGGCACTATAATGGTGATCCGGATCCATGGGCTTCACTGGTGACGTCCAGGCTTCACTCGTGAATATGCCTTTTGACGAAGCTCACATCTTTGGCAACAAGGCTGACTCTGCCCTTGGGTACTTTAAGGACAGAAGAGTTCTGCACGCTTCCTTGGTCTTTCCAAACCTGTCAGGCAGTAACCTTCACAATTTCGCCCCTTTAGAGGAATCTCTATAGGTTTCGCCTTTAGACAAGGCCAATGCCCACCACCCCAGCAACAGACACCTCAGTCATTTCCCAGGCTAGAAGGGACAATGAACGTCTCGGTCCCCAGCCCCTTCAGCAGCATTCCCAAGCTGCTTTAGCGCTCTCTTACCGGCATACAACCACCCTGTGGGTGACAGGATCACTCATTTTCTCAATTTGAAAATTTGAGACGGAGCAAAGTTAGCGTGGAGCCTCAGGATGCCAGCTACTGGTGTGTAGAAACTATGCACACAAAAAATATTCTGGATACAGTATGGCTCCTGGGGATTTTCTAAAGGTGAGGAATTTGCAGTTAGATAGTGTGCCCACTAGAAAGAATGTTACAGAAGATAAGTAGCTTGTTCATTGCGTGTATTCATTTGCTTTGACATGATTTCTTGCTGATGTGTGCTGCATCTTCCCTGGTTGCCACCCATTAGTATATTGTTGTAAGGAGAAGCTACTACATTGTCTGTCTCCATTTAATTGAGAGGTGATCAAATTTGCTTCAATAATATAGGGAACGATGGAAGGCAGTCTGCATGTTTTTACTGGAGGGTCTATTTCGCAAGCCAAAGATGAAAAGGTAATAGCTTGTGAATGCCTCAAACTTCTGCCATATGTAGCTACAGTAACTTGTTTATTCCAAAGTCCTATCATGTGAAGGCTCAGACTCACAAGGACCATATGAGACCCAAACATGTCATTACTTCTGCATTAGAGATGTGTTATTTCTGCTCAGAAGCACCAGTGTGTATGTTTCATTGTAAGGTTCTATCAGTTCTTTCAGAATGTAATTTGATTTTGTAATAATGTCCTCTTGTAAGTCGAACGTTATGTCGGCTGACATGGTAGCCTATTTCACGTTGGTGCCACTGTGATCTAAAATTCTATTTCAGTTGGTAACACTACTTCAAAACCACAGTCACATGTACACCAAATTCTTTAATCTGTAAGCACTCAATGCCAGCTCCTCGCTTTGTAGACTCCTGCAATCCGTTTTATTGTCTTTCATACGCCAGCAAGTATTAATAGCATAGATTATGTCGATCCAAGGTCTATCTGTGCCTTCATTCCGCCTAAAAGGGTCTCAGAGGAGACCTTGGCCCTGTGACATTCTTTTGGCTTCACAGCATAGATATTAGTTTAGCGAGGTTGGACTGGGTGCAGCAATAGCCATCACTGATAAAATATTTGGTTCACCGTGTTTACTTTCCAGTGCAAAACCTTGGTGTGGTTTTGGTGCACCGCTTTAGTAACTGATGAAACTACTGTGGTTTTCAGCAGATTTTTTTTTTTATCTGTCATCGTATTTCTAGCCTCTTTTCCTGTAAATGTTTACTAAATAAGACTTAAATCTAAGATGCTGTGTGACCCTTGCCTTTGCACACCCAATAAAAAGTACAAATGCAGGGCTTGCATTTTTCGCATTTCAGAAATAAAGCAGAAGGTGTCATGCTTTATTTTATTTCACTATTAAATTGGCGGCCTGGCACATTGCATTTGTATTCAGTTTTTGCTGTCAACTTTTTCAAGATTCCTGTGGATTTTCATGATAAGTTCTGACTATGTAAATGATTCCTATTTAAAACCATTGGATGTTAATGTACCCCATTTTGATAACCTTAAAAACTGGCATGAATCCAGCCCTTATGGCTAGTTATAAACGCCCATGTAAAGTCCTGAGGTCCTCACCTTCTACAAGGACTTGTTAAAATAGGAGCCTGCTAGCTTGTTGTTTTGGTGATCTTTTAAGTATGTGTGGGCCACCAACAATTCCAGTAATATTCCACGTGGCAAGCAATTATTTTGAATAATTTTAATTCTCAGATTAGTTGTCTTGCTTTTGTTTGGTATATACTTCTGAACTGTCTCCACTATTATTAGTATTGAGCTTAACATTGTTTTGTGGACCATGTGCAAAAAGACATGTCGGCCTCCTTACTCCATTCTTCGGAGTTTAAGCTCTATAAACTTCCCCATTTCTGGAGGGAGACCAAGTTGGTGCGTATGTGTTCTGTTGGAATCCCACATTCACTATATAAACACTCTCACTTGATGAGTGCTCCTCCGGCTCTTTCTAAATCTGCCACCTTTCAGCAGTGGTACCACCAACATGTTTTGACTAACGTGTTTCAGCTATGTCAAGTCTCGGCAGCCCCTCCCCAGGTGAGTCTTGATCATTACATTATGGAAGCACAGGGGCTTATCCTACCATACCACAGATCTGCACCTGGCAGAGGTTGTCATATCTCAGGCAGCCTTCCTATAAATGTGCTGAATGAGTCAAATTAAGCTACAGCAGTGTTAACTACAATTTTTTTAATCTATCTTACTTATAGTATTTGTATATCGTGGATCTAGCCAACTGGCAATCCAGCACTTTCAAGGAACTAAGGGCAGACAAGTTACTACGTCACAATGGGGACAGATATTCCGTCCGCAGCAATGTAAATCCCATTATATCCTATGGGATTTATATTTTGGCGGACGGGATATCCGTCACTGTTGTGATGGAATAACCTGTCCGCCAAGATCTAAATCTAAGTGTCATAAAAGATCTCAGTAATGGATAACCCCCGGGGTACTAGAAAGAAACTGGATGGGTTAACACTTGAGTCAGTTTGGGGATAACATTTCAGGAGATGAGTTTTGAAGTCTTTGCTGAAAGCAAGAAGATAAAGATTCAGTCTTCTTTAGTCTGGGAAAGTTTTCCATACACTAGGGAACTGGCATGAGAAAGCTTGCCTTGGTGTTTTGATTTTTTGCTTTTCTGAGTTTCCTGTATCAGTTTCTGCCTCTTGTTTTAGTTGACCACCTGGGAGTTTGATTTTATTTTTTAAATAAGGGCAAAGAGAGATATGGATTGCCTTTTGAGTGATGCATGCAATCTTGAAATGAACTCTTGATTCTAGTGGGAGCTAATTAATGTGCTATATTTAGTGTAGGGAATAGGTGATTGTATTGCTTAGCGCCAGCAAGTTGCCTGGCAGCGATGTCCCAAATTCTCCATGATGTGTGTAGGAAGCTGGCTCTCTATGCTGTGCACCAAACTAAGCTGCACTGTTTAGAGAATCAAGGGAACCCTTTTTGGTTTCAGGAGGCACAAGTAACAAAGCCAAAATGCTCTTTTGTGGTAGTGTGGGATAGCAATTTAGGCTTATCAGATAATAGTGCTAAGCATTTGTTGAACTCACAGAGGTAATTAATCAGACACTCGCTCAATAATAAATCCGAGACCAATAAAAAAAAGTTTATTTTTATGTAAATTTCAACACCAAGAACGTTATCAATTAAGTACTTTTCGAGATACTGATTTTTACAGGTAAGTAAAATGTTCACTTAAATGCTTCTTTACGCGATGATGCTTTCCTATGGGGAAAAAAGGCATATACTGCATACAGTTACTTGCAAAAGGTTTCCAGGGGTCCCCATCAGGACTTGAGTTGGTAGGTGGCCAAGGTCCATAGAACCACCAGCAGTTTTTACCTGCCCCAGAGCGTCCAGATGCAGAGGTGCTGGTCGGGTTGGTAGCTTTGCGCACCACACCAAAGGAGAGAGGGAGGGCCACCTAGAAACAGGCCGGAGAAGGGGGCTTAGGTACAAGTCTGAAAGCTCCCAATTGGGGGCTCGGTTTGTGGGGGCCCTGGGAGCAAGGAAGCACAATCTGTTCTTGGGACACCAGGCCGGGCTTTCAGGTGCAGAGTGGTTAGGTCGACTGGGCTTGTGCTTTACAGGCACTCATGGTTGTCGGTCTCGCCGGTTGAGGGAACAAAAATCAGGACAGCTGGGCCACTCTTGAAGTAAGGCTCTGCGATCCCGACGTCCCACGATGGCTGCTTGGTCTTGGAGTCCGGCTTGGACTCAAACAGGCTTTGGTTGCTGCAAGCGATCTTGTACCCCAGGTATTGGTGCTGTGCGGTTCCAGTTGGTCCTGGCATTTTCTTACTTGGTGGGGAGACGGATCGGACCTTCTTGACCACGGTGACCTCTTTCTGGGCAGCTGCTGCATCGGTAAAACCTGAGGGCGGCAGAACGGTGGACCACACTTTGCTGTTTGGTGCCTGCAAGATGCAGGGGGGTAGCCCCTCTACTCCAAGGGAGGTTGCTGGCAGCCCACTGGGGTTCTTGGCAGATGCACAGAGGCAGGACAAGTCGGTTTGTCGCGATTGTCTGGACAGGTGCAGGCAAAGTTTGGTGCCAAACAGTCCACAGCTGGTCCTCAGTTCTCACTTTCTTCGCTCTTCTTTGTTCGTCTCCTGTGCCACCTAAATACTCAACTTAGGGACGTTGAGGGGAGTGTAAGGTAATAGCCTATGAGCTACTTACCTGTGGGGTGCCTGCACCCCCTATAAGACCACCTTGACCCAGTGTATCTAATTTAACCAAAAACCAAGATGGTGGAATTCTCATTTTCGTGCTCTCGTCAGGTAGCCCACCTTAGGGGTGGAACTAGCCTGATAGTGAACATGCTTCCTGACTAGCTAATTTCCCCATCTGTCCTGGTGCCAAATGGGCCCTGGGCAGGGGGTGGAATTTCCTCTGTCTGGGGGAAACCAGGTTTGTATATCAAAGGCGGTAGAGGTCTTTGAAGCCTCCTGCCTTCATATGCTGATTACCAGCCATCCTGCTTGGAGGACTTGACTTCACCTCCAGCCAGAGCAGGCATTGTTTCTTCCCTCAGAGAGCGTAGGCTCTCAACTGCAGGGAGTCAGAAACCTGTTTGTGGAGGCAGTCTGGTCTACACCAGTCAGTCATTACACCAGAAGTTGGTAGGTTTTCAGGGGCCACCTCTAAGGTGCCCTCTGGGTTCATGCCATAATATATCTAGTACAGGCATCAGTACAGATTTATTAAGATGAGGTGTTTGATACCAAACACCATAGATTTCAGTGAAGCCATCATGTAGCTCGAGATCACGTAATGACCAGTGCCGAGTACACATACTCAAGAAGACTTAACTGTTCACTATCTAGTAATTGGACTAGACAGCACAGGGGCACATTTGCTCGTGCAGATATGTCCTCACAGGTAATATAATGCACCCTGCCTTAGGGCCGTGAGGCCTGGAAGAGGTATGGCGCAGCGGCAAGGGTGCCTGACTCTGGACCACAGGATTCACGGTTCGATCCCAAGCGGCAGGTTAGCCCAGTACCATGTGATTCTGGGCAATAGCTCGGTTAATCTTCCTGACTGCCCCATTGCCGGGACACCTCTCCGGAGGTAGCTGTGCGCTTTACAAATTCTGGCATTTCATTTCGTTTCATTTTGCTGTAGGGGAGACATATATATATTGCATGTAGTGTCTGGGGACAGGGCTCACAGGTTGTATACCATGTCGTCTTTTTAATTTTGTCAGCACCATTTCACGCAGCCTGCAATGGCAGTCTGCATACGTTTGGTGGGGGGTCCCATGGGGTGGCACAATACATGCTGCAGTCCTTACGGACCCTTGTTAGTAACCATGCCGTATGTACCAGGTGAACCATTTACTGGGGGCTTACAGGGGTGTTAACTCCTTCCATGCGTCAGACGGCCCTGCCATCCGACGCACAGTGGGAGTTTGCGGAGGACGGCCGGGGGCCTTCCGAACCCCGCTCACTCATTATTTCGCCAGCACCGTGGCGGAATTCGCGCCACGGTCAAGCAGTTAAAGATATTGCCAGTTGTGGGACAATTGCACAGTTATCTTGTTTTTGGAAAATAAAGAACACTGGCACTGGTAACCTGTGTTTGCAGGAACCCAGTGTACTTCAGTCAAAGTTGCTTCAGTTACCAGGCAAAACAAAATGGGGCACTTTTCTACCGTGTGCAGCAGAGGATTTTGAAAATGCTGCTATGATGCCACGTCCCACATCGAGATGAGTAAATACAATGGGATGAACTGTGAATATGATGTCAGTAGGGGGATGGCTGGTTTTAGTTTTCTTAAGAGTTGGAGTTGAGAAGATGCCAATTTAGTTAGACAATGTGGTCTTTTAGGGTTAGATTACTGTCAAGGATCTACCCCAGTGACTTTGCACGAAGAACTGTATAAGGGAAGATATCTAAGAAATGATGATTGGCCAGCAATTTTGCACAGGATGAGGATTTTCGGTTTGGAATAGGAAAAGGAATTCTGTCTTTGAAGGGTTCAGCTTTCAAAAAAGAGATTCCATGCTGTTTCCTTGTTTTCTGTGAGATCTGGGGCCAAATGTACAACCATTGGCATTAGCTACTCGCAAATTGTGAGTCGCTAATGCCAATGTACAACAGTGTCAGAGACACTGTTTGCGATTCCCAAAGGGTTTGCAAATTGCATGCCTCATCAATATTCATGAGGCACTCGTAATTTGTGACCCCATTGGGAATGGCTGGCCCCCTCAGGTATGGTGGCCAGCTGGGCTCAGCAGACCTCAAAGTCTGGGACTGCTTTTAAATAAAGCATTTATTTTGTTTAAATGCAGCCCGTTTTCCTTAAAGGAAAAATGGGATGCATTTAAAAAAAGAAAAATGAAACCTTTTCGTTTCATTTTTTAAGGGCAGGTAGTGGTCCCTGGGACCTCTGCCTGCCCCATAAAAATATTTTTCCCTGCATTCACGGGGAACGGGTCCCCTGGGGACCCCTTCCCTTTTGTGAGTGCTTTACCACCCTCTTGAAGAGGGCGGTCAATTGCGAGTGTTTTGGACTGCAGATGCGGTTGCAAAACATTCTTACACAGGGAAGCAAGTTGCTATAAGGAAAGGATGCCCTTCGGATGCCCCTTCCTAATAGTGAGTTGCTAAATAGGGTTTGTACATGGACCATTGGTATTTTTGCATGCGCAAACCCGTTTGCGCATGCAAAAAAGGGTCATACATCTGGCCCCTAAGGCCTAGAATGTTTGATCGCTTGGATGCTCAAAGGTATACCTGTGTGTTAGGTTATTGGTGAATATAGATACCATTTTCTTGAACGTTTGTTGGTAGATGTTCCTTATGTAAGTTGAATCAGGGAGGTGATAGGATGGAAAATTGCAGTGCACCATAAAATCGGGGGCAGTCCAAAAGTATCAAATGTTGCGAATTAGTATCTTGAAGAGAGAGAGAAGATTCAAACTAGTTCACAATAGTTCCTTTCATTCTATATTTTATGATCTGAAGGAGGGAATGATGTCCAGCATATTGAGTGGTGCAGATAGGCCTCGAAGAACTAACAGGCGTCCCCTTCAGCTTAGATTTTAGTGCATTATATGGAATTTGAATTGTGGCATATTCTGTACTAAGTTTGAGACACCAGGCAGATTGAAATGTATGTAGGAGGTTGTTATTTGTGATATGCTTTAGCAGTTGGGGTGCCGCAGCTCTTTCAATTATTTTTACCCAGCAACTTCATTTTTGAGACTGCTCTGAAGTTCTGAAAGTTGTTGGATCCACGTTTTTTTTTTCTTGAGGAAAGGCGTGGCTTAGCTGGATTTAGGAGCTTACAGTGAATAGCTTCTGGGGAGAAGTTGCTTATTTTCAAGGGGATGGATGTCCTGTCTGCAGTCTTTGAGCAAGAAGGCTGGTATAGAGTTATTGGAGTATGACGAGGGATTTGTGGAAGTGAGGATTTGGGAGCTGGATGAAGATTAGGTATTAGATATATGGACCTCTTCAGAGTGGTTTTATTGTAGAGTAGTTGAATTGACTTCTTCGGTCTTGGATAAGAACGACTCCTGTGTAATGGGATAAAATTCACCCGTGGACGCACCTTGTTGGTCGGAACTCTGAGAGGTTTCTCTTCCGATATCTACACTGCGGTTTCTGCTTCAGAAGGTCATGCTATCTGGCACAGATTTGTCTGGCAATTCTAAACAGACAGTTAATTTTTGGACTCTATGGTTAAGCATCTGCGCCTTTGCGTTCCAAGTGTCGTAGTAGAGGTGAGTGTTTTACTAATGTGCTGCTTTTGGATTCAGGCCGTCCATCACCACCCCCTTTTGTACCGCTTTGGCTGCCATAAGTGTGGCAGGGTATGCTCAGACGTGAGTCCCTTGCTCACTTTGCCACTGGATTCAAGCAAGCCGGGCTGAAGACTGCTGGAATGCCAGAAACCGGTCCTCGGAAGCTTGTTTCCGGTCCAGGGAAGGCATGGCTTGGCAGTTCGGGCTGGACTGTTCCCATGAGGCACAGGGTCAGACTGATTTGCATATAGCCATGTCTGAACTGGGGTGGCAGAGTGGGCTAAAGAACGGTGATGGATCAAACCCAGATCTTTTGACTGGGTGTGAGTGTTTGATTGGTTCAGATGCTCCGTCCATCACCACCCCCTTTTGTACCGCTTTGGCCGCCATAAGTGTGGCAGGGAATGCTCAGACGTGAGTCCCTTGCTAACTTTGCCACTGGATTCAAGCAAGCCAGGCTGAAGACGGCTGGAATGCCAGAAACCGGTCCTCGGAAGCTTGTTTCCGATCCAGGGAAGGCATGGCTTGGCAGTTCGGGCTGGACTGTTCCCTTGAGGCACAGGGTCAGACTGATTTGCATATAGCCATGTCTGAACTGGGGTGGCAGAGTGGGCTAAAGAATGGTGATGGATCAAACCCAGATCTTTTGACTGGGTGTGAGTGTAGGAGAGTAGGGTCTGCTATCCTATGGTCACCCCAAATTTTTGCTTTTTGCTTCACTGGTTTATGACTTAATGTGGCTGTGGGCCTGCTAATCAGACCCACAGCCTGCTGTTCTCTCTCTAAATTGTTACCCATGTACTTTAGGTGCATAACGAAATTGGAACTGGTTCACCTTATTGGCCCCTGTAACAGTGTACCCAGGTACCCAGGGCATAGGTGCTTCCAAGGCCTGCCAGGGGCTGCAGCATGTATTGTGCCACCCCTGGCCTGGCCTCCATATTTGACACAACTGGCTGATCACTCAGCTGGGGTAAGTCGGTGTAACCACCCCTTACTTAGGTGTAGTATGCCTATACCTAACCTAAAATGGACACATATGTTCCTATCAGTCACTCCTATGGAAGGCCTCATCAATCCTGGAGGCAGAGTGCTTGGAAATATGTGAGATGGTGCTCTGGCATGAGCTGAGCCTGTCTGCAGCTTTCGGAACCATGTCCTTTAGCTGTTTCATGATATTGCCATACCATATACTCTTAAGTGCATTATGAACCTCGCGGTTAAATGCTATCTTGGGTTTGGCTTTATCAAAACATGTCGAGTAAGGTGTCATACGAATTGGAATACTACCCCCTCGCCAGTTCTGGCGACGGGGGTAGCATTCCACCCTTCTAGAGGGACACGACATGTACCTAGCCTGAACCCCGGTTAAAGTTAAACAGAGCCTTAGCATCCCAAAATGGATGCTGCCACCACAGACACAAGTCTGACCTCCTGCTGCTGGGAGTCCTTCCAGCGAGGGCAGCTTGGACAAAGGGTTTCCTGCCTGGGGAGGTGCTAGCACCACTCCAGACAGGATTTTGTGTATTGGGTAGGACAGGGCTGAATAGAATCAGACATGCCTGGGGCACACAAGGTGTCCCTGTGCATAGGCCAGTTCAAACCGGTGCTGGGGCTTTCCTGCCCCAGTCCTGGCGCGAAACTGAACAAAGGAAAGGGGGTGTAACCACCCCCCTTCCTGGTTCCACCCAGAGGAGGGACCTAGTAGGTGATCCGGCCCCCCAGATTCGAATAAGAGTGGGAGCTGTGTCCTGAGACTTCAGATCATCCTGAATCAACTTGAAATACAGAGGAAGACTGGACTTCGACATTCTGCTGCACAGAAGACGGAAGAGAATCTCCCTTGTGGCCAAGGAGTGACCACCCTGTGAACACAGGCACCAACCAGCAACTCGACGTCTGCTTTGCCGCCGCCTCCCGCCGGAGCCCAAGCCCAGAGCCTGACAAGACCCAGACTCCCAGACTTCTCACCGCCCGATCCACAGTCCCTGCAAAGAAGGGACCCGTGGAGGCACCGAGAGACGTGGGACCGGACCTCTTGAAAGACCCCCGAAACGCTGACTGCGCAGCATCAGAGGCACCCTCGACGCTGTGCTTTGGGGTTTGAGAAGCCCCAACCTCGAGCAGCCCTTGCACCGAAGATCAGCCCCCCAGCATCTCCACGATCTGCGTGGGGCCCTTTTGCACTGTGCCACTCGACGCGCCATCCCGTCCACTTGCCACGTGGCTAGCGGCCATCTTGGCGACGAAACCTTCAATTTACACTGCGGGTCTGGTTGCTCCAGACTTGCCCTCACTCCTGTAAAAAGGAGTACCTGCTCTGACCTTGCTGGTCCGAGTAACAAGCCTTTTTCGATTCCTGCGTGGCTTGCATTAGCCAAGGCCTGTTTTCTCCAATCAAGTTGCCGACACCGCCAACAGCGAGAAGCCTGCGTGGGACAGCTCGTGACCGACTCCTGGACGTCTTCGACCCCTCGTGTCCACGTGGCTGCAGAGAGAAGCTACACCTCGACGCCTGTTTGCACCCGACATCGCCTGGTTCCACTCTGGTTCCACGGTAGTCACTGGCTAGTGACATTGAACATTGTCCCCTCTGCTTTCAGGTCTTCACCTCTTCAGATCCACCCTTGGATCCACCGGAACTCTTCACATCGAGTCGCCTGCAGCATCTTCAGCTCCAAGCACCATCGACCTGCGTGACGAAACCCGACACTATTTCGACCCTGTGCACCCGCTTCCTGTGGGTGAGGTAACTCAGCTCCGCCGGTGTTCCCACACTGGTACACACCTCTAGGGTCTGTGTCTAAAGTTTCATCCTTCTAGGACACTCGGAAGGTTCCTTTTTAACTAACTTTGTAACTTTTACGCACCATTGACATTGCATTGGTAAAGCGTGCACTTTCCGCACTGCACCCGAGTCCCGCGGGCCTTTCCCGACTTCTTCACTGCTAGTCCCGAACAGCTCCAGCGATTCCCCAGGCCCTAGGCCTCTTCACTTTCCCCATAGTGGTTCTTATACCACTATTTTAGTATATGGTTTAGGTGGCCCCTAGGGCTCATCCAAAATTGTGCAACTTTTGTGTATTTAAACTGTGTTTTGTTTTAACGCATTTGCTTCTGTGCTCATAAAGAGTATCAGGGTTATTTGTAGAAATAAATCTATATATATTTTCAATATATATCTGTGTGGTGTCCTTTCATTTGGTATTCAAGGGATTGTGTATGGTAAAACAGCTTGCTTCACATGCCTTTACAGAGTTTAGCCTAAGACTGCTTAGTCCATGCTACCCCTAGGATAGCTTGTCTATAAGGTTGACTTTACAACCTGCACCATAAGGGTTGCTTGGCATGGTACAAGGTGATCACTAGAACTAGTGAGCAGCATATACCAGGCCAACTTCTCACAGTGAGTGTTTGATTGGTTCAGATGCTCCGTCCGTTACCACCCCCTTTTGTACTGCTTGTTTGATGCAGCATGGCTAATGATCTCGATAAATTGTGGTCCAACATAATCTTATTTTACTCAAACTTAACTTAGAAGACAATAATAATTAAATGTATATGGTGAAGGACAACTAATTTGAAATGACTAGCTGTTTATGTTAAATAAGCTGCTCACTGTTGTGCCAGAATCTTACTATTCCAGGCACAGTGAAACGTAGGACCAGCCGTATGGGGCAGAGGGAAAATCACAACAGGGTGGGAAAAGATGTCCGCTTTCAATTCAAGGATGAGCACACTTCTAGATACCCAGATCAGCTTTCAGAAAACAGCCCACATTTTTGAAGGCACACGTGATTCGCTGCTGCAGAGAAATATTCCTCCTTGGTACAGTTCGGGACCATGAAGTTCTGGACTTCTTTGAAACAAATTTGGAAATTTTGCTGGAATGTGAATCGATTGACTTTCATTATTTTAAATATTTCTATGGCTGGAGGTTCACTTCCTCGATAGAAGTGGGTATACTTGCTTAGGGTAGTAATGAGGTGATACTTTCTAGGGCTCCGAGTGCAGCCTAGCTATTAAGGTGCTGTTGGGCTGTGTGGCCTTTGTAAAAGCGAGCGATTGTCTATAAGGTGCCCTGGCGCTAGAACTAGGGAAAAGCGGGAGCCTAGAGAGCGGCACAGGGAAAAGAGACATTAGCAAATAGCCAGGTTTAAAGATTTTTGTGAAAGGAAAAAAGTTTAGTTTCTGCTATAAGGTGAATCAGAAGGGAATTCCAGAGTGACCTAACATGACAGAAGAGGTACGACCATCAACTCTAGTCTAGGGAAATATGTAGATGACCAGTAATCTAGCAATAGATGGCCTGAGGGCCTAGAATGGGTTACAGAACTTGATTTCAATTTCTTTGGGAGGGAACCTGGACCACGGGGTGTGTGGCTTTGAAGACCATGCAAAAGGACTTGAGTGTGATTCTTTGAGAGGTGGGAAGCCAGTGGGGAGCTTCCATTGCTTTGTTGGCTGAAGATCGGGATGGAAGATCCAGAATTAGTCGAAATGCAGGTTCTGAAGACACAATAGGCGTTTGATGAGATTATCTTTGACGCCTAGAAAAACAAGTATTACAGTAGTCTAAGTTGCTTAAAATTTTAGCCTGGACCACAAGCGACCAAGATTATTGAAGGTAAGGAAGGATTATGTGGACCACAAAAACAGTGTGCTGAGGGCTACTTACCTGACGCATTGGCTGAGTTGGGTATGGTACTTCTCAAGCAGTCTTGTAAATTTATACCGTATTCCCTACATCAAACATAAGTTCTTAGTTTTTTTTGTTTAACCAAAGATAAATGAGGTTTGTAACGAAAACAAGCAATCCGGGAAAGAAGCTGCCCGGGGTACTTTTTTATATGATCTCTTCCTTCTCAGCAAACAAATCGTGCTGTGGCTTTACTTCTTTGATCCAACCACAGGAACTCTCTGAGACACCTGCACACACGTGTGCAGAAAGCAACCAGCAAGCTCCATGTAAAGCAACAAAGGTACAAGCGCGCACACACACACACACACACACACACACCCCCCAACGTGCACCCTCGTCCACAGTCATAATGAGACTGAGGGAGTTCAACCAACAGAAACTAGAAAAACAGGCAGCAGTTGATGTGGAAAACACCAACCCACGTTGATATGGCTAATTTATCATCTGTTGTGGTCTTGTTGCAATTCGTTGACTTTTTAGTAATAAGTTCCTTTAAGATATTTGTAACGTTTTTCCTAAGATCATGTTTACTCTGTGATTTGTCGTGTTACAGTTAAACCACATGGACATATATTCATTATCTACATAGTCTTTTTTTGTATAGTTTCATTTTTGGTAGTCCTCGCGTAACAGAATTGAGGCTGGGGAGCAAGCTCTCTTTCTTGCACTTCAAGAAATCCGCCTCTGACAGATTACTTAGTGTTTTGTTGTTCGTTTTTTAAGGTCTCGCTAACCCATGCCTGGAAGTGCGGTTTGGGTGTGGGGCTTTTATTCATCAGCTCATCAGTTTATTTCAAACTTGTACTGAAACTCATCTGTCTCATGTATTTGAAGGAAATTACACCTTCGCAAACCTAAATTTGTTGCAGTAACAAACGGGCATTACATAAAGATACTTGGGCTGCTGAGCACCAGCACTTTATTCTAAAGTGTTGCATAAAACTGTACAGCTTTTTTTTTATTCTATCGTATGTTTTCCACATGCATGAATGGAATATGTGCAAGAAGCACAGGTAACAACAGCACACATGTTTATCACATGTACACAAACTAGGCAGCAACAGTGCATGCTTTATTTATTCTTAATTTTCTAAGTTCTAAAATAATAAACAAAATTATTCCGATGCAAAGTGGCACCTCTATATCTTGTATTCGATTACATTTTTTTCATGATCCCACTCAAACATGGTCTCTGTATTGAGATGTTGCAGCATCCTTATCTTTTAGCAACTCTGTATCTTTTGCCTGCCTGAGGTTTCTGCAGAGGTTCAAGTCCACCTCACCGGTTTTGTGAACATAAACCAGCCTCCTACCGAGGAGTCCATCTCTTCTAAAGTTTGGGGCATCCTGTTACATCAGAAGTATTTTTGTTCATGTCCTTGCACCAATCCATTCCTGTGTATCTTCCTCGGGTAAACCATGTGTGGGCAGCTGTACCACATGCTTCTGTTACACTGAGCCCAATATGGACAGCAGTCTTGCATTCTTCCCTCATGTTAAACCCAGTTCAGGCCGCAGTAGTGCTGCTTCCCTCACTCTAAGCACAGTTCAGGCCGCAGTAGTGCTGCTTCCCTCACACTAAACACAGTTCGGGCTGCAGTAGTGCTGCTTCCCTCACTCTAAACACAGTTTGGGCAGCAGTAGTGCTGCTTCCCCCACACTAAGCACAGTTCAGGCAGCAGTAGTGGTGCTTCCCTCACTCTAAACACAGTTCGGGCTGCAGTAGTGCTGCTTCCCTCACACTAAGCACAGTTCAGGCAGCAGTAGTGCTGCTTCCCTCACTCTAAACACAGTTTGGGCAGCAGTAGTGCTGCTTCCCCCACACTAAGCACAGTTCAGGCAGCAGTAGTGCTGCTTCCCTCACTCTAAACACAGTTCAGGCCGCAGTAGTGCTGCTTCCCTCACTCTAAACACAGTTTGGGCAGCAGTAGTGCTGCTTCCCTCACACTATGCACAGTTCAGGCAGCAGTAGTGCTGCTTCCCTCACACTAAGCACAGTTCAGGCAGAAGTAGTGCTGCTTCCCTCACTCTAAACACAGTTTGGGCTGCAATAGTGCTGCCTCCTTCACACTACGCACAGTTCAGGCAGCAGTAGTGCTGCTTTCCTCACACTAAGCACAGTTCAGGCAGCAGTAGTGCTGCCTCCCTCACACTAAGCACAGTTAGGGCAGCAGTAGTGCTGCTTCCCTCACTCTAAACACAGTTCAGGCAGCAGTAGTGCCGCTTCCCTCACTCTAAACACAGTTTGGGCAGCAGTAGTGCTGCTTCCCTCACACTAAGCACCGTTCAGGCAGCAGTAGTGCTGCTTCCCTCACACTAAGCACAGTTCAGGCAGAAGTAGTGCTGCTTCCCTCACTCTGAGCACAGTTTGGGCTGCAATAGTGCTGCTTCCCTCACACTAAGCACAGTTCAGTCAGCAGTAGTGCTGCTTCCCTCACACTAAGCACAGTTCAGGCAGAAGTAGTGCTGCTTCCCTCACTCTAAGCACAGTTTGGGTTGCAATAGTGCTGCCTCCTTCACACTACGCACAGTTCAGGCAGCAGTAGTGCTGCCTCCCTCACACTAAGCACTGTTCAGGCAGCAGTAGTGCTGCCTCCCTCACACAAAGCACAGTTCAGGCAGCAGTAGTGCTGCTTCTCTCACACTAAGCACAGTTAGGGCAGCAGTAGTGCATGGTTCTCACACTAAACTCAGGTTGGGCAGGAGTAGTTCTGCTTCCGTCATACTAAACCCAGCATGGACTGCAGTGATCCATGCTTCCTCACAGTAAGCTCTATTTGTCCAAAAGTAGTGCATGCTTCTCTCATCCACCACTGTGGTCAGCAGCATTGTAAGCATTCTTCACAAACATATATATATGTGCACACACACAGGCAGACACCTCTCTCAGAATGGGCACAACAACTGCAAGTTTCCCGTTGAGGTGGCTCTCTTTCAATCTGTGCACCTCTAGTAGAACAGCAACCTGTTGCATATACTGACACATACATAGTCTCCGCTGCATGCTGGTGGATACAGTTCATGAGAGGCCCTTCGAACTTTGCAGCATGTGACAGCAGGTCATCACACAGTTTGCATCTTCTAGCCTGCATAATATCCAGTCTGTGATTTTACTCTGACTCTTGAGTCATGTGATTTCATGCGTCTTCTTCGTTTCTTAAGCATGCTTGAATGTGAGACCTGCATTGAAATCTGAGAGCCTTTTTAAACTAAATGTGGGCCAGGATTTATTCTCCAATTCCAGGGAATTAGGAAGAGACCTGCAGTGTTGAAATATTTGCTAGTGGGGGAGCTTTTTGAGCAACAATGGCCCTGGGTGACTTTTATCATGGATTCTTTTGTCATGCACTCCATGGTTCATATCCGAGGTTTGTGCACTAGCAACTTGTGAAGCACTTAGCATCCCCTTCACACCTGAAGTTGTGGAAAATTCTCCTGACCTGGGCCTCTGTGCATGTGTGTATTTTCCTTACAGGCACCGTGGCCAGTACATTAACTGAAATGGCGGCGAGGTCCATTTGGGTGTTCGAGGAGAGCTCTAGTCACGATTCTTTGCTGATGGATCTCGCTGGAAGTTGTGTATCTCATGGCATTCAGGCAGATGCTTTGAGCAGATGTTCTGTGACATTCATGCATGAGAGCTGTATCAGGAGGTGGGAAGATCATATTCTCCTTCTGGGGGACTTCAAAGATTGACTTGTTTGCAACAAATCAGAATTCTCGCTTTTCCATGGCGCTTCCCGCCACCATAGGTATCCTCTTCAGCACTCATTCTTCTACTGGTGCCGATAAAGCTGAATTCCACGGAGTGCTTCAACCTGGGCCAGAAGGATTTTGCACCTAGGGAAACTGGAACTGTCTTTGACCCCTCAACCCAGCTTCCAGCGAGGCAGGGCCTGCTTTCTCCTTTGGAAGGTAGGAAGGACCTTGCAGCCATTTGGGATTGCACTTTCTATACTTGAATAAAATTTGAAAGGCACACTGCAAGAAGTGTACCTCTTTCTCTGGCGGTATGTAACCATCAGCTTAGAAACAGCAGAGGCAGCTATAGATTTGCTTTTCCGTACATATCGCAAAGGCAGCTTCTCACACTGATCAGACAAGTATGACACAGGCGGCATCCATGCAGCCGGACTAATCTCTCACTGAATATTTTTAGCAGTATCCGAGAAAGTGTAAGTTACCCATACATCCTCTCTTACCCACCTGCTAAAGGCAGTGCACAAACCGCAGAAATGCAAGCTGCCCTCGCATACAGGGCAGGCACAGCAATGGTTCAGGCTTCTTATACACTCTTTACAGGTGATGGACAGGCATATACTGCATTGGTAGTATCAGTGCAAGCCCAATACATGTGCAAACAGATTCACAGCTCGAGCAGCAACAGTGCAAGCCTCCTCCTAGCTTTGTACAGCACCCATGACAACAATGCAAGCCTCTCTTTCTCACCAACATGAGGGCAGAATAGGCAACAATAGTGCAAGCTTTCTGCTCACTAGTCTGTTTATATGCCCCTGTTTCACAACAGAAGAAAATGTCTGAAAATAACAAAGTTGTCCCTGCTGTTAGCATGTGAGCACTTGTGCTCAGTTTGTAACATATGTATGACATAGAATACAAAAGGGTGTTCTCTGGAAGCCAAAAGCAGTCTCACTGGGCTGGATTAAGGCGTGCATTCATGTAAGTGAAAGAGTTGACAGAAAGGACCCCACTCCTTCTTGTAGTTGATGTATGTTCATTTTTACTTTCTCTGATTTTTAAATGTTGGACTCATTTGCTGTTTCCTTTTAACAAATCATTACTGTACATATCTAGTGCACAGATAGAGTTCGGTGTTGGTTTTAGAACTTATTGTCTGTGGTTGCCCTTGTTGCTTTTTCTACTGTGAGGTGCTAGGTTGCCTGTAGGTTGTAGTGGGGGTTTGCAAGTTAGGATGGCTTGACTGCGGCTGTAGCTAACGCAGGACAAATAGGTATTGGGGGATTTGTGAGTGACCTCTATCGTAGGCCACCACAGTTTGTGGTGGTCTCCTGTTACAGAAGTACCAGCTAGATGTTCAAGAGTTTGCATCTTGCTGTAAAGGTTCCCCAGCCTCCTACAGCGGTCAGGCAAAAAGCGACCCGGACAAGTACGCGTTTTTTAGGAAAGTGGAGGGACCTAGTGGACTCGCATAGGTGTTTTGGATCAGGATTGGATAAACATATATGTATTACACATGGACACTTGAGTTACACTCCAAGCTGGTGCAAGATTTTATTTTCAAGGGGAGAGTCTAAGCCCCCTAGTGAAGGGCTTTGACAATACAGACGCTGACATCTTAGGCCAGCTCGGATTTTGGTGCTTTTATTTTTTTTAATTGCTATATTGTAGGTGGTAGGAAATAAGGTTTAGTTATTATATATATATATATATATATATATATATATATATATATATATATATATATATATATATATATATATATATATATATATATATATATATATATATATAATTGTGTCTCTACTTTGGTGTCATGCAATAGTGTGCGACTGAGTGTGTCTGATTGTGAATCCTCTTGAATGCAGCGAGGTGGTGTCTGAATCTCTATAGAGTTGGAATTCCTTCAACACGTCCTTCACTGCCAGTAGCAGAGTTTGGTATTAAATCAAGTAGGTTGAGACAACTGACAGTGTCTTAGTTCCTTTTTTCAAAAGTATCCCTAGCGTGGGATGACTGGGAAGATTAGCGGATCGCGTCTGCATGAAGGGAGCACCCTAATTTTAGCGACTTTAATGTCTGATAAATTGTACGCCTAAAATGTGTCTCTTTGCATGGGATCTGGGTGAGCCTCTGGGTGATGGACGTCAGGCACACCCTGCTGCACGTCACCCTCTTTATATTTGCAGCTGCACGCATCCCGTCACAGTTGTTGATTACACATGGACATATGACTGCTATGCTTTTGAACACCCTGGCATTAAGCACTTTCCTTCTTACTAATAATTCATCTTTATAACGCTGTTCATCAAACAGCTTGTTCAACCGTTTGTGGTTGAAGCTCTGTAGATGGGTTGATGAAAAGATAGGTGACAGAGACACACGGTTGCGGATTGTGTCGTTCCCTAGGTAGATAACATCAATCTTATCTAGTAAATCTTACCTGCGTCAGGTGAATGGAGGCTTTTTATGTTATTTGCGGGCTGCTCTCTCTTCCTTCAGCTCAGAGTGTTTTCAAGACTATTCAGGCAACTTCCCGTTACCCTCTCACTCGATAAGCTTCTTCATATTTAGAATCTCTTCCCTGCGTCAAGGAAGTTTAAGCTTTTACTGATCTTTCTTTACAGTTATTTCAGACCTCAGTATCAAGGAGCCTGGTATTTTTTCACGTTGTCTGAGCATGTTCTCCCTTCAGTGGCACTTCAGAACTCAGAGTCCTAAGCTGCAAATATTGTTGTGGTAAACCAGTATACAACTTTGTGAAATGTCTATGTATAAACCAACTCATTGTTGGCCAAGGACCATTCTGACTTGTGATTTAGAAACCTGATGGAATCCTGGGATCTGAGCTAACCTCAGTGACAGTGTTTGTGTCTTTCTGCAGTTTGCTGGAAAGGGTGACTAAAATGTTCAGCATAAGGATGCCTGCATAGATATCTGCTCTCCCAGTCTAAGGTTTTGCCTTGTCTTTGTTGGAATCTTGTAACTGGCATAACTTGTTTGTAAGCCCTCACATCACCTACCTATGGACCACTTCCACTTTGACAACTGGGAATGCTTTATTGCAGGAAGCACACAAAATCAAACCAAAAAGCACACCTCAGTGCTTGAATTTGGTATTGTTGCTGTGTCGTGCAAACAGCAAAACATGCACACATGCCTCTGAAACAGGCTGTGTCATTTCAGTAGACTTCCGTGAAAACATACAGACATAATGGTGAGATTAGGTAATTCAAAAGTCAAATTTGAGGATTTCTTTAGCTTGAGATATTTTAGGCAAAGGAAATTCCTCTTTTGGAGATGAGCTCACTTTAAGGGAATACAGGGCAACTTTTATCAGAGCTATGATTTTAGAAAAGTCATCTTGTGAGAGTGGAGGCCCTGCTTAAAGCGATATAAATTAATTTTAAGAGTAGCTTGTGCGAGGAAATTGATTCCAAATAGCAATGAAAGACACAAGCAGATGTAAATGCATTTGAAAGCGTTTAAAGACTAGATTTCGACATGAAAGATTATTACGGATAACCGCGGACACCATGTTTATTTTTGTTTGCTATGTGATCCTTATGCAGAGTTACATTTCCTTATTTTGTGCTTGTGTTTCCATGGCATATTTTAATTGTATTTTTGAGGTGCAGAATAATATTGCACACAAATTATTGCCCAGTATTATTGGGGAACTTGCGTTCATGAATTCAAAATTAGCGACCAGAGGTGAGACTGAGAATTAAGTGGATCGGAAACAAAATGATGATATAAGTGTCGCTCTTGTCATCCCAGAGAGCCGCATGGGTCTGTACTCTATCATGGTTCATAATTTTGATTTCTGCTTTCACCTCCTAGGTAAAAACACTCCTGTGAGCCAGCTCGGGACATCGGAGTTCTCCAAGCCCAAAGATCCGTTTCAGCCTTTTGGCACTGACGGCGGCGACATTTTCCACAGTAAAAAAGGCTTCAACGATCCGTTTAGTGGGAAAGACCCTTTTGCCCCTCTGTCTTCCGGTAAAGCACCAAAAGACTCTTCCATGGGTTTTGCAGACTTCAGCTCTGTAAGTTGAGTTACTCCTCTTTGTACAAACTATTCTCCTGCGTGTAAAGAAATTGTCTCCATTTTATGCTGAAACCCTGCAATCTACGGGCTTTTGTGTTTGTGTCTATTTATTCTGTCGCTTTACATGGTACTCTGTATTTATATATTTGCATGAATGACTTCATCAATAAATGCAAACCAAGCTGCTTGCTTTTTTCTGCAAAAATGGTCTCTGGGCTCAGTGTGCTTTTTACACAATTTGGCTTATGCATCTCATCTCATACCATACATTCCCTTTCATAACTTTTTCCTGATATAGCAGCTTTCATGTCATTCATTTTTAGGGTAAATGTTTTAAAGGAAGAGCAATTAGAAATGTTTGTATTTGACAATGAAGCCTGTAAGTAATCTCTTCAATGGGGAGCATATTCTGTTTTTCTCTGGATTGCCCTATCCCTGCTCGAACAGCTTCTTGTTACTGTTTTTTAAATTCTGTTTATAATTTTAAGCAGGCTTTTTTCCTGCCACCTGGGAAGTTTTTATCGCTTACTTTCATCCTTCTCTGTGCAGTGAAGAGTCTGAAATAAATTACACTGAAGTTGAGCAACAAAACAAAAACTTTATTACATACTGACATAAAGTATTTGTCCAGCCTAATATCCATTAGGCCTCCTTCTTAAGCAGAACAACGTTCTGCTTACATGCACACAAAAAAAGCAAATTGAGGATGTAAATTGTCAATGCTGGTTAATAAAATAAGAGTTTTATCTTCTCAAAGGGCAATTGCAAATACTCAAATTCTGCTAGTATAGTGGAATTTTCACAATCCAAAACTTTGGGTGAGGGTCAAGATTGTAGTCATACTGAGTGGGTCTACTTTCAAAAACCAACAAACTTGGTAGCCCGAGGGTGTTCAAATGCCACTTTTCAGATATTTTCCAACCCTGGAACCTAAAACATATATTATCACTGGTCAAAAACAGCAATAGAAGTGTTTTCTATTACAGAGCGACCACCACCATATTTAATCTTTCTGTAGATGAAGGAGTTTTTCTGGAGAAACACATTTTCCCGTGAAGAAAAAGTTGCATGGTAAAGTGCACAAATGGGTTACATTTTGATATGTATAAACTTCCACAAAGAGCAAATTCTGCATGCAAAAGTGTAACCGATTCGATGTACTTAAGGGAAATTCCAGTTGGCGTATGTTTCCTTGAATCTAACTGGGAACATTTCTCCAAATGCATGTGAAATCCTGCCAACCCTCAGTTCTGGGGCTTCTTCGCAGTGACATTTGTGATGCTAAGAGATGGTATGCATGGCATTACGCAGTGTCTGCTTGAAGCGATGAAACTGAGATGATCAGGGACAAGTGTCCACTATTCAGGTTACAGCAACTATATTCACAGCTGAAGCGGGCACGAAAAGTCTGCTTGGTCCTTACTGCTGCATTATTGTTATCTTGTCTACAGGAAGAGGGGACATTCCGTGCCTCTTTTCTTCTCCTATTGCAGACGCTCCTTTTACTGAGATTTTGTTCTCCAGAGAGTTTGTAGCGCTTCTATCTTAGGTTATCTGTGAGCTGTAGAATTCCATCTCATGCTCTGAATGGACTGATACATGGTGTCTTGTATCGCCTTCTATCGAAGTAAGTGGGACTTAAATTGTGCCCCAGTTTTGGAAAGGTGTTCTTGAATTGTGGGCACAAGTGTATCCGTGTTTGTTTCTTATTCACCACCACTTCCACTATCATATGTTCTTTTTCTATGTTAATCAAACGTATTGGCCACTCATGCATACATCAGAAAGTGTAAGGAAACACCTACCCATACCAAAGGTGCATCGACCACTGAATAGACAGCTGGTGTATATCCTGAGAGAATTGGGTGGAAGGTGCAGTGTAAGTCATCATATTGTTAGGCAGAGATGTTGTCCTTGCCACAGGTGGCTCGAAGGAGATCCACCGATGTTTCATGTCCGCTCTTCTCCAAGCAGAATCATTGGTGTTGAGTGACCACACATTTTGTCACTTTGGCATGTGCAGCAGGGCTCTAAGCTGAGAGCTATACTGCGCTCTTGAGAGAGTTGATGAGATGCTGGAAATGTAGATTTGCCGTCCGTGTAGCCTTTTGTGTTCTTTCACCCTGGAATCCTAAACACCAACATATTAATTTCATTAGGTGACTGTACAATGAGAGTTTTTTATGTCTTAATTCAGTAGTGTTTGTGAGTGATCAACGTGAGGGTATGGGTCTGCGGCTTTGTTTACCAGAGGGGCTAGCTACTTAGGAAAGTTGTGTTCTTATGTGTGACGTTTCTTTAGTTTGTGATGAAATTTGATGCATATTTGATATGTAGAGAATGTTGAGATTCTCTTCTCCTCTGGCGAGCTTGTAATATATTGATACATTAATTAATTAACGAATAATAAAAGATTAGGAGGCATTACAGAACCTTACATGAGTATTTTACTATGGACATGCCAGTGTGAGTTAAAGATCTTGAGTAGGACCAGTGAACCCGTGGTGCAATGAGGCTACAATGAGACCAGTCAGTGACACTAAAAAGTCAGTGGCTCATGTGAAGGTTCTCATGTATACTGTCCCTGCAGGCTCTGTCATTTCATTTAAAGTTGTATGAGTTCCTAGAAAGGAACCACTCTGGTGAGCACTAATATTTTATATTAAATTTAATTTAAAAAACCAATTTTGTTTACCTCTGGTGAAATTGTTTTAGAAGATAAAGAGGTAGAGATAAGGTGCCTTGTATAGCCTAGTTGTGTGTCTTTCCTCCTAGAACCAGTCTCCATCTGTGCAGATCAGGTGGCCTATGACAAATGGGCAGTGCTTAATTTGAGCTTGTGGTTTCCGGTGTTTGGCGCCGGCATTTCATTGTTAACACCGGCGCTTGTAACATTCTGCCACAAGGTGGCACACTCTGGCTCAATTGGAGATGACCAAAAAAACAGGTCATTGTTATTAAATATACATTAAAAATTACTGTTGATTGCCGCCCAAGCCATTCTTATAGATTTGTCACACTTCTTAGACTGTAATGGTTAGTAGTTGTGTTGTTCATTGGCAGGGGCAATATGTGATGCAAGCTCAGCGGCCTCCTGACGAGAGCCCTGGCACTTAACGTGTTTTTTTTTTTTTGTTTTTTTTTACAAATGAAGCACTGCATATGGGTAACCTCATGACTTGCTCTTTATTTCAAAGAAGTGGTTTACTCAATTGGTTCTTACCTTTTTGACTTCTGTGGACCCCCACTTAATCATTACTGGAACCTGGTGACTTCCAGTAAATTTACTATTGCAATCTAGGGACCCCTGCTGAGTCATTTCTGGAAGCCGAGGACCCCAGCCTAAGCAGTTTCGATATTTTGAACCACAAAACAATACACTGGGATCGTTCATCGTCCATTCTGTATTCTTTTTGATTCACTTGCACTGCTCCCACAAATCAATCTGCGGATACTAACTTAATTTGTAGGCTCCAATTTCAAATTCCCTCAAATTCACAGAATGTTTTTAACTTTTTCAGTTGTACTCTTTATTTATATCCACTTTATTAATGTGTTAATATTATGTTCGAGGCATGTGGGCTGCTGAATTTATATCTATGCATAGATCGCCGCCTAGTGTTGGGTCCAGATGATTGCACATTGTTGTCCTGGAAGAGTCTTCGAAGTATCACGAGATAGGTGGCTCCTCCCTGGACGACAGTGCGCATGGGCATCCCCTCCACGATTGTTTTTTTCCGCCATTGGGTTCGGATGTACTTCTTAACTCACGTTTGGAATTTGTAATAGTTACTCTTTTTCGAGGCCAAAAGGCCTTAGGGGTGTCGGTATTGTCTTTCGTTCGGTGCCTTTCAGCTTTCCTGTACTTTTAACTCGACTTTGGAAGACTTTTAGTCTTCGACGCCAAAGGCCCGTCGACGATCGACGATGGAACGGAGCCCGTTCAAGCGCTGCCCCGTCTGTAACTCTAAATATCCCCACATCGACGTGCACCCGGTGTGCAACAAATGTCTCTCACCGGATCACGACGAGGCCAACTGCATAGCCTGTTCGAAGTTCAGGTCGAAGAAGACTCTCCGTCTTCGACGCGCTGCACGACAGTCGGCGCGTGAATCGGCACCAGACCCTGAAAACATCTTCGGTGGTGACGACAACGAAAATGTGCAAGACGACGAACCGGAACATTCAGACCCCGCGTCGGAACAAGACTCCACCTATAACGAGGACGAGGAACACCTCTACGTCCATGATGAAGACATCATCGAGGTAGGAGACGACGCGCTAACCCTTGGAGCCGTCGACGACGACTCAAGCGAGGAGCTAGGCCCAACCGCAGTAGCGGGGCCTCATACAGACTCTTCCACGGCTCAGGTCGAGGCATCGCCGGAAGGCCTTAGCCAAGATCTACAACCCCGTTCTCTAGTCCCGCTTCAAGGCCCGACTAAGAACATTTCCGAAGAGCCATCGGTCGAACGTCCACTCTTGGTGGAGAAATCGAAACCGAAAGGAAAAGACCCAAAATCGAAACCGAAACTGTTGGCAACAGCCTTCGACTCGAAGACTTCGGAGCCGTCCAAGTCAATAAGGGTGCTCCACCCCTCGGAGTTGACAGGGGGTGTCGACCCGAAGATCTGAGCGACAAAGGCTGTGTCTGCCGTTAAACACGTCACACTCACGTCGGCGTCGAGGCCCAGCTCCAAAGATGGCGACTCTTCTAAAGGACTCAAGGCCAAAAAGGCCGTCAATCTGAAGGTCCAGAAGCCGCAACTGGTCAAGGCCTTCGCGCCGAGAACAACCATCAGCTCAAAGGAACAAACCTCCGACACCAGCGTCCCTGCTCCGCGGCAACGTGTTGAGCCGACGAAAATGCACAAGCACGCGGACCAGTCGGAGTCGGTCGGATCGAAGTCGAAGTCTTCTAAGCAAATCGGTCCGTCACCGATGCCTTTGGCGCCTATCTAATACGGACTCCCCCCGACGGCGTTATACATCGACTCATAATCAGGCAGGCTCACCGTTTACAAACGGAAAATCAGACCTGAAACACCAATGGAGCCTTACAAGATACCACTCAAGAAAAAGAGAGACTCCACTACCTCTCCAATTCTTTTTGAGCCTTTACACACTTATGGGCAAGGATATTCCTACTCACCCACAACAGTCACTGAGGATGTGGAGGAAGGGGACAATGAAGAGCAGTTTAACTACCCCATGGACACGGATCAAGATGAGTCCCAGCCATGGGCTGACACTGTTGACCCTGATGAACCTCACACCACCCCTGACACTCAATCATATGCGGTCAAAACTTCCCCTGCTGAGGACACTGCTGCGTTCAATGCACTCATTGAAAGGGCGGCACATAACCATGACGTAGATATGCACGCTGACCCTGTGGAGGAGGACTTCCTTTTTGATACATTCTCCACATCAGAAAGATCTGTTAAAACTCTACCTATGCTCAAGGGTGTGCTCAAACATGCAAGTGCCATTTTTAAAGAGCCCACTAAAGCAAGGGTGGTAAACCCAAGAATTGAACGGAAGTACCGGCCTGCGCCCGTGGACCCTACCTACATCAAGGGCCAACTCCCCCTGGACTCCTTGGTGGTGGCTAATGCTCGCAAGAGAGCGAACTCGCAAACAACGGGTGATGCTCCTCCTCCGGACAAAGAATCCAAGATCTTTGAAGCCTCTGGGAAACGTGTGGCTGCTCAAGCTGCTAATATTTGGAGGATCTCCAATACCCAAGCCCTGTTAGCAAGATATGACAGGGCACACTACGAAACTTTAGAGCAGCTCCTTCAACACCTGCCAGATACTTATTAGGAGGGAGCAGAAATGCTTATACAAGAGGGCAAGTTAATCTCCAACGCGTCCATTAAGTGCGCGTTAGATGCAGCCGACACAGCAGCTAGGGCCATTAACACTAGCGTTATGCTAAGGAGGCATGCCTAGCTCCGCATCTCTGGATTTAAATCAGAAATCCAGACTAACCTGCTCAATCAGCCAGTAAACCCTGACTTCCTCTTTGGTCCAGAAGTAGACACCACTCTTGAAAAGATTAAAAAGGACACTGAAACTGCGAAATCCATGGGGGCTCTGCAGTCTCAGCAGTTCAGGGGCGGTTCCTTTCGTCGCTCCGGTAACAGGGGAGCCTCGAGAGGACAAGCGTCACAACAAGCCAAGTACAACAAGGGAGGCATGCAGACCACCTATAACAAGAACAATAGGGGTGGATACCATGGAAACAGCACCAAAGGCAGAGGACGTGGAAATAATAATGCCAGATCCTCCGCCACTAACAAGCAGTGACGTCTTGTCACTGCCCCCCGCCCATATAACACCGGTCGGGGGGAGACTCCAGCAGTTCCTGCCAGTCTGGGAAAGCATAACCACGGACAGGTGGGTGAGACAACTTATACAACACGGCTATTGTCTAGAGCTCACTTCCACTCCACCCCACATACCCCCAAGGCACCGTCCTATGTCCGCAGGGCACATGCACTTATTGCAGCAAGAAGTCATCTCCATGCTGCAAAAAGGGGCCATAGAGCTCGTGCCTGTAGAACCACAAGGAACAGGGGTGTACTCTCTGTACTTTTTAATCCCAAAAAAGGACGGATCCCTCAGGCCCATCCTAGACCTCAGGCCCCTAAACCACTATATCCTATCAGAACACTTTCACATGCTCACGTTACAGCAAGTTCTGCCGTTGCTCAGGCAAGGAGATTTCCTACCAACCCTAGATCTAAAGGCTGCCTATTTCCACATTCCCATTCATCCCAGTCACAGGAAATATCTCAGGTTCACCATCAACAACCAGCATTACCAGTTCAAGGTCCTGCCTTTCGAGGTCACTACAGCCCCCAGAGTGTTTACAAAGTGTTTGGCGACAGTGGCCGCGCATCTTCGGAGACAGCACATCCATGTCTATCCGTATCTGGACGACTGGCTAGTACAAGCAAAGTCAGCCCAGCAGTGTGCCGACGACATGTCCCGCACAATCCACCTCCTACACAGTCTGGGATTTTCGCTCAATTACCAAAAGTCCCATCTTCAACCCGCACATGTACAGCAGTACCTAGGCGCAGAAATAAACACGCTCGCTGCCACGGCGCACCCCAACTTAGCGAGAGTCAACAGCATGCAGGTGCTGATTCAGAGATTCAGGCCACAACACTCACTCCCAGCACAGGTGTTCATGCAGCTTATAGGCATGATGGCTTCTTGCATCTTTATAGTCCCGCACGCGAGGCTACACATGCGTCTGCTCCAGGAATGCTTAGCGCGTCAGTGGAACCAGGCTCAAGGACAACTAAAAGACCTAGTGTTGGTGACCGGTCGTGCATACAACTCTCTGCATTGGTGGAACACACAAAACCTTTGCAGGGGACGACCGTTCCAAGAGCCTGTACTACAAATAGTACTGACGACGGACGCATCTTTCCAGGGCTGGGGAGCGCATGTCCTCCATTACACAGTGCAGGGACTTTGGACATCGCAACAGCAGAAGATGCACATCAACCTGCTGGAACTGATGGCGATCTTCATGGCGATGAAGGCGTTCAAGTTGCATCTCTGCAACAAAGTCGTGTTGATCCGAACGGACAACATGACTGCGATGTATTACATCCAGAAGCAAGGGGGGACACACTCTCCACAATTGTCACACCTAGCACAATGCATGTGGAAGTGGGCCATTCAGAGGAACATGTTCCTCATGGCGGAACACCTCCCAGGAAAGGAAAACCAGATGGCAGACTTGCTCAGCAGACACAGCCATCAGATGCACGAGTGGGAGTTGCATCCCTCGGTGCTCCAGCCGTACTTCCAACGGTGGGGTCATCCAGAGATAGACCTCTTCGCCACACACGAAAACGCAAAATGCTGCACCTTCGCCGCCAGGTTCCCACACCCGCAGTCTCAGGGCAATGCGATATGGATGAACTGGTCGAACAGATTTGCGTACGCCTTTCCTCCAGCTCCACTCATACCACTAGTAGCACGCAAACTGAGGCAACACTCCATGACGCTCATCCTGGTTGCTCCAACGTGGGCAAGGCAAGCGTGGTACACCACGTTCCTCGAACTCTCTGTGGTTCCCCACGAGCGCCTCAGACTCACACCCAGTCTCCTCACTCAGAGCCATGGAGACATTCAGCTCCCGGATCCGCAGCAGTTGAGCCTTGCAATATGGCTCCTGAAGTCATAGAGTTTGGCTACTTAAACCTGCCTCCTGACTGCATGGACATCACAAAGGAGGCTAGGCGACCTACCACCTGGGCCTGCTACGCGGCAAAATGGAAGCGTTTTGTTATCTATTGCTCCAATAATAACATAAATCCACTTGATGCTTCCACGCAAAACATCATAGGTTACTTGCTGCACCTATACAGGTGTAATCTAGTGTATAGTTCCATCAGGATACATTTAGCAGCAATGGCAGCTTATCTTCAAAATAGACAGCACCTATCCCTTTTCAGAGTGCCAGCCATTAAGGCTTTTATGGAGGGACTTAAAAGGGTCATTCCTCCAAGACACCCGCCTTCGCCTGTCTGGAACCTCAACATAGTCCTCACCAGGCTCATGGGCCCACCATTTGAGCCTCTTCACTCTTGTGAGATACAATTTCTTACATGGAAAGTGGCTTTTCTGGTGGCAATTACGTCGCTAAGACGAGTTAGCGAGCTGCAAGCCCTCACTATTCAGGAACCTTTCATTCAGACACATGCTAATAGGGTTGTGCTGCGCACCAAACCTAAATTCATGCCCAAGGTAGTGTCACAGTTCCACATCAACCAAACTATTGAACTACCTGTATTCTTCTCAAATCCTGATTCAGTGGCAGACAGAGCACTGCACACACTAGATGTCAAAAGGGATCTCCTGTATTACATAGACAGGACTAAGGATTTCAGGAAAACTAAACAACTGTTCGTTGCCTTCTCTCCACAGCACAAGGGCAACCCAATTTCTAAATCAGGCATAGCCAGATGGATTGTTAAATGCATCCAAATCTGTTATCAAAAGGCTAAATGCACGTTAACAGTTCCCCCAAGAGCGCATTCCACACGCAAGTTGGGGGCATCCATGGCTTTCCTAGGTAACATCCCTCTAGAGGACATATGTAGAGCAGCCACATGGACCACCATACACACATTCACCAAACACTACTGCATGGATGTACACTCCAAACAGCAAGCTGCTGTAGGTCAGGCTGTTCTCAGAACTCTTTTTCAGACTGCTGCAGCTGGCACGGGCAACCGCCGCTAAGGAGGATACTACTATTTATTCTATTCATAAATATAAATTCAGCAGCCCACATGCCTCGAACAGAATATGCCACTTACCAATATGCATCTGTTCTTGGCATGTAGGGCTGCTGACATTTATATCACCCGCCCTCCTCCCCGGTGCCTGTCGCAGGTGTAGCATTCAGAATTAACATAATTATTGTCACGCATGGTCATCACTTACTATATCACACTCCATCTCTGCCACAATGGCGAAAAACAATCTGAGCATGGAGGGGATGCCCATGCGCACTGTAGTCCAGGGAGGAACCACCTATCTCGTGATACTTCGAAGACTCTTCCAGGACAACAATGTGCAATCATCCGGACCCAACACTAGGCGGCGATCTATGCATAGATATAAATGTCAGCAGCCCTACATGCCAAGAACAGATGCATATTGGTAAGTAGCATATTCCTTACTTTTCTAAGCAGTCACAGACCCCCTGAGTAGGCTTTGCAAACCCCCAGGTGTCCCCAGAGCACAAGTTAAAAACCACTGGCCTACTTTGATTCCACTTCTAGCAGTCGGCATCTGGATGTACGTTGTAAAGTGGAATTATCACTAATTTGACTGCAGAAAGCATGGTTTTAAATAGAAAATAATACTCGGCAAGCCCAACATGTGGTTTTCCCAGTCAGAGAAAGTCTGAGTGATGGTTGACACGATGGTTGAGAAGAACCCCTTTGTCCACAGCTTGTCAATACCCAGGTCCCTTAGAAGGCATCTTCATTCAAATGTGAATGTGCCTGTTCACTGGTCCTATCTGTGCCACCCTCCTCTAGTTAAAAGGGTACATAGATTGAAGCGTACATAAATGAGGTCAGCCTGGCACCCAACACTGGGAAGTCCCATTTATCACCCGCCACATTTCTCTTTCATTTAGTGCCAACCTGCCAGCTGTGACTCTTCAACATGGGCCGCTACGAAGAACCGCCTGTACTCAAACAGTAGGAGAAGCAGACTGGTTTTTTATGCACAGTTCAAATGTAAGTGTAAGGATCCTGGAAATCCCCTAGAAGTGATCCTACCAGATGAGCCATAAGTTGTAGGATGGACACAGACTAATGCACTTCTTCACGCAGAGGCTAAATAAAGTGCATGGAGTTTGGTAGTCCAATAGAATGGCCAGAGAAAAGGTCTTTCTAGAGATTAATTATATGCAAATGTATCCTGTGTTGGTAACTTGAAAATCAGGTGTGGATCCCGCTCTCTCTGACCTCTGTTGTGCATCAATTTTCTGGATGAAGAGAAGGTGCACTCTATGACACTGGAGGCCAGAGTACCATCTTGCCTCTGCAGGGCGTTCTCCAGGGAGCGGGAAATGACAGTGCTCTATATCCTTATCATTCACCCGGAGAATAGAGGGTGGCCTAAAGAGTGATGGCGTACTTAAGCAAAGTTGAGATCAGCAGTGTGTGTTTGTGTGTACATCGCCAGTGGATGATGAGTACCTTCGAGTTAACTGGGGGAAGTTTCACATCTTACTTGAAGTACTATGATCGTGCTTCTTTTCTGATTATCCCGCGGTCTGGTACGAAGGGTATGTACAGTACTAGGTAACAATTTGTTGCTCCTGTGTGTTTTTTGTGTGTTGTTGCGAGATGTATTCTGGTTTTACTCATAAATGCACAGGTACCACCAGAGATGATCATTGTAATAGGAGATGCAACGGGCACTGAAATCACCGCATCCTTTCACCTACAGGAATTGAGCCTGAGAATGGTTTGAAAATAAGGCCCAGATCTGAATCTGCCTGCGTATCCTTTCATCTGTAGAGGATCACAACTGAGAATTTATTCTAGTTGTTATTCAGGTTGCATAATACTACTTCACTACATTGCATTCAGAGACGTGAGATGAAGATCGATTACAATTGAGATGTGAGACCGAGTACTGATTGTATACAAGACCCCACTCTCCTTTCACCCCGTGTGGATTTCTTCTTCATCTCTTGAGAGAGAGAACTAACGTGAAAAGATTTGAATTCTTTCCTCACACTCACCTGACTGGAATAATGAGAGCGGGATTGTTGCCCCAAAAGAATCATTAGGTACTGCGTATCTAAAGGCAGACCAATCCATTTCTGTTGCTGCAGTCAGCTCTTGGTTGTGTGTTTGATGGCAATGATTCTGAATCCAATGCTGTGATACATGTCAATGTACCAAGAAGTAGGCTATCTCTGAAGAAGAAAAAAGACTGTGACACCTGAACAGCGAGTAGTCTGTTCGTATTGTCATCTTTCATTGCGTGTGTGATTTTTAAACCAGGTAATGAGTTGCTTAAGGTTCCTGCTTCTGGCTATGTGCCTAACACTGGAGGCAAGGTGAGACATCCACATTGAGTGCACTTCATGCAAGTATATCAGCACAAAAACCTTGGAGAGGAGCTGGAACATTTACAGCCCTGTTTAGAATATCCCCTGGGGCTGAGTAAAGAAAAAAAAAGTAAAGGGGCGCTGTGAAGTCAGAGAAGTGAGTACCACATAGATTTATTTTTTAAGATGCAGCTTCCCTGTCTGATTTCATGACTGCTTCCTCCTCCTTTAGGGTGTAAATATATTTGGCCACAGTCTTAGTTGGTGGGAAAAAGTATCTCATAATTCTTAGTAAATAGAGAATCATTAGCAGTGCTTGTTGGCCTTTTTTTTTTTACATAAGACTAGCTTCCTGTGAGCTATTGTTAGTGAATGCTGTATCAGGTAGGTACAGTGTAGGGATTTATTAATTAATGAACTATTCTTGGTTGCTTGTGTTACATCCCTTGCAAAATGAACCAATGCAAGATCTATCAAATCACTGCCAACTAAGTTGACTGTGTTTTGCCTTCCATGACGGAGGAAAGTGTTCGCGCTTTGCAACAGTGGACATTGCTACTGACGGTTTAAGAAAAAACGAATGTGTATTTTCCATGTCAGAGTTCTTATTCTAATGTTTGCCCGCTGTCAGTTTAAAATGCCTACAAATGAAATTATTACTTCCAAAAGTAATGTTTTATTGTTTGGGTGATTGTGGTGCAGGTCTTATTTGCGGGGTATTATTTTGTTTTTTAACATTGATTATGTTCATTTTCAAGTGCCAGATTTATTGCCTCTTTAATTTCAAACTTTTCCTAAAACACTCTTCAAAGGTGGTGCAAGCTTTCATCTATACTAATAGTGGTGCTTCGGTGTCCATAACCAATCTCAAACTCTTAATTACTTCTAAGTGAAGTTTCTAAGAGCAAAGTAAACCGATTGGTAATGTTTTCTGTCTTCTCTTCCCAAATATGACTCTTTGTATTTCTTGTGGATAAGGGTTTAAATATCCATCTAAGCTAACCAGTGATTTTTTCTGTCTCCTTTCCCACCTGCCTCTCTTCAAACTTGTTCTAAAAATCATATCAAGCGTTCACCAAAACCAAGCTGTGGCGCTTTGTCTTCTTTCCCACATCATGTCCTCTGCATTTCTTCCTCCAAAAGTGGTGTCAAGATAACTTCTTAATCATTCAGTGTTGTTTCCTGGCTACTTTACCTGGGGAAAGGATTTTAGTTAACTTTACTAAGGGCATTTCACCAGAACAGTTGAAATATTGGCTTTATCATACGGACTCCATTGAGGGACACATGAAGAATACGAGGATTATTGGATTTCAAATTCCATCTCTCTGCAATCCTTCATTTAAAGGCGTTTAGACCTTTCCTACTGTGGTGATTCACATGATCTTACAAAAATTAACAGGCATGTGGTTTTACCTCTTCTCCATCGGGCTCTTTCGTGGTTCTTCACTTTAAATCCTACTGTTGAGGAGCTTTTGCTGATGCAGCTGTCAGCCAGAACTGATCTCCATCCAAACCTGCAGATATGCTGACCAGATCTTGTGTGTGTTTTTTAGGAATGAACATTGATGTCGCTGGCCTCATTGAGTTTCCATGGTGGGGTATACCTCCGTGGATATTTGCTGCCGTGCAACATTGCTTTCTTTCTCAAGGCTGCTGCAGACTGCTGTTTTGCTTTGACACTCGAGGGTGTGTCTGCTTCCTGTTCAGCGTGGCCTGCGCGCTCCTGCAAGCTTCATCTTTCTGTGGTGTCTTAATGTGTTGTCTTAGTATTTGCATGACTTGTCTGCCTCGTCTTTGTTTTTGATATAATTCTTATATCCTGTACTTATTTGTGACATCCTGAAAGGTATGGCCCAAACGCACAAACAAACAAGCAGTCTCAAGAGCTAAGAACGATTACTATTACCATAGAAGGCTAATGGACTTGTTGTTATCTCACTTAATGCCAAAAAGGTTAATTGCCCTCATCATGCAGTGATCCTCCTTTCATGGCCCATTTAACCATTGGTGACCATTTCTGCCATACTGCACTACAAAACATTATCCACTAAGGAGAAGTGCTCACTTAAGTGTCTTAGAGCCCAAAATATTACCCTAACATGTTTCGACTCAGGACTGGGACAGTCTCATCACCTTCCAGTACAATGTGGTTTGTCTCATCACCCTAACGTCCGTATCCGGTATGTTGCTCATTCAAGACACCTTATATTACAGAACATTATCCTACATCATGTCTTAACTTAGGTTCAATCTTTGCGTTTTGTACATGGAAATATATAATTATCGTAGCCTGCCCTGACTCGGGTTTACTCTCAGCATACTATTTTATTGAACTTAATTAAGCATGCTCTAATCAGGACTGCGGTTTCTTCCTGACCTCATGCAATAACCGCAATATCCACTCATGTCCAAGTTGCGCTTAAGGTTCATCCTTACCATGAAGCGCAAAAGATTATCTCAGCATGCTCTGATGCATGGCTCGAGCTCCTAGCTATCAATTTACAATACAATATGTCATCTGATGTTTTACAAAACTACGCCTCAAAGTGTTAAGGGGATTGGGTAGACAAGCTCCCTTTAACTCCTACAATGCAAGATCAGTTAGTGTATTTAACAAGATAAGAACAATTATCATTTGTTATTATGTATATGCCCTTATACTTCCTTTATACATTTAAAAACTTCAGTAGGTTAATTTAACTATGTATGCACAAAGGTTTACAAACTTACCCAGATCTTGTATTTCAGAAATATAATTTGATTATTTATATGCACTTACATTTATTTGTCTATTTTTCTTCTCTTACATTATAATGCATGATCCATCTTGTCCCGACTCCAGACTGATGTTCATTTCACCACGTTAAAGTACAGAATATTATCCAAATATTCATGTGATTCATTCAGATCAATCAAATCTTTAAGTGCTAAGCATTATCTGAACAGGCCCAGCCTCATGACAGACAACCAGCATCCTCAATTACAAAATATTCTAGCATATCAAGCTTATTACTGAGGTACGTACCCTACATCTTGTAGCACAAAGAATACCCCATGTGAAACTCATAATAGAGGTTCATCCCCAACAACCTGCAACACAAAGATCTGCCTTGTTAGACGCATCATAGAGTTCCATACCCAACATCTTACAACACAAAACAACCTTCTTGTTCGAATCATGAGAGAAGTCCATACACAACATCTTGCAGCACATCCTCCATGCCAGACTCGTGATAGAGGTCTATATATGACATCTTGCAACACAAAACATCCGCCAAGTCAGAATAATGAAAGATGTCCACACCCAACATCTTGCAGCCCAACATTTCTATAGCATGTCAGGCTCAGCATTGAGAAGGCCTCCTTTCATTTGTAAGTATGGTGTCCACCCTGGATTATCTTCAATTCCAGACATTGTGTTGTATAAAGTATTACCCTGACATGCCTTGTGTAAGGGCTCAGATTTATTCTCTTCATTCCAAGTTTGCAAACACATATTTTGTCCCAGCGGCTCTGGCATGAAGAACACAAGATGTATTTTTCAAGAAGCTGTAGCAATTGTGAATAACTAGATAAGGCCACCTCTTCATCAATGTAATTGTTTTCAAAGTTTAATTTTAAAACTTGTATTCTGTGAAATACAATAATTTAATTACAGAAGCAGCAACACTACCATTTTACTGTCAGTCATTTAAATTCATGAAAATCGTATATGACTTGAAATTAGTTACTACATCTTAATTTATAGAAAGTAAAGTTGGAAGATTGTGATACATTTTTCATAGTATTTGTGACAAGCAGTAGTGTGTTTGAGGGTCTGTCGGCCCCTCCTTGTCAGCCGCCAGCCAGCCACAAAGCTTCAAGATAGCCTGTCTATATTCTGAAAAATAATGCCTGGCATGCCAGTACTAAGTTATAGGTTATTTCATTACATTGGTTCCTTCGGGCTGTATTTGTGAAAATAAATTGTCATATGGTTCCTACTCATTCAGTAGGACTGTGGTTTGGGCAACATAAGTGACAACACAATGGGGACTGAGTCCTCTCATACCATCAGAATATATTGACCTAGTTCCTGGCTAACGCACAGTGCACCATCTGGATCCTCAAACCCTACAGGCAATTTGATGGTGTCTGCAACCTCAGAACATGACAACCTTAGTTCACCCAAGGAAATCGTGCACACCGATCTACTCTTTCATTGTCAACTCAGCGGGCCCAAAGGGAGATAGAAGAAATACACAGATTGGCATTTAAAACATTTATTGAAGCAATTGGAATCTTGCATAAAATACATGTTGCAATTATTAGTAGAAGAAAAAAAGCATAGTTACCAACATTACAAGAATGGTGAAGAATATTAATAATTCAACCATTATAATTGCTGCATTGATTATACAAATACATATCCTTGTACTCCTACCTAGCACTGCCTATCTTAGAGAGCATAGAGTGGATGTGGTTCTGCCAAATACCTTGAAGTGGTCTAAGGTCCCATTTACCTGCGTGTGTGTGTCATCTCGTAGCCAGTCTTGGTGTAGAGCAGGCCACCGTCCCTCCCAGGATTGTGATGCGATTCAGCTGGTCTAGAATCCGGGCACGGGGCGACCGTGACAATCCATCTAAATGCGCCTCTGCCGATCAAAGGCTTGGTGCAGATTATGTAATAAAACTGAACCCATTTTTTCTGTGCCTGAACTCTAGACCAGTTGTTATTGTTGATACTGCCTACGCAGAGCTGTTGCCAAACAGACAACAACAAACAAGGCTAGTTTGCACAATGTACCCAGTCCTTGGACAGAATGTTCTACGGTATGAAAGCAGACAAATGTATTTGTAAGCAAGGGTGTTCTAAAAGTCATTGTTAAAAAGATGTCAGCTTTAAAAGTGTTTGTGCAAATGGCCTATTAACCTTACAAAACCCACTCCTTTTCTGTAAAGTGACAAAACGTCATATTAAACCTAAAAATTTACTGTAATCAAAGTTTAAATTGTTTATGAAACCTCAAAGTCTAAAAAAGATTTTCACTTTAATGTCAAAGCATACAGAAAGCCAAATTGCTTTAAAGGCTAATTTGAAAAATAAGCAGTTAATATCTGCATAATAAAAAATAAATTTTTGTAATAAAAAGTGGCCGATTTTAAAGTTGTCAAAACTGAATTAATGTGTAAATGTTCCAAGAGTCAGTAGAAACAATGTTGTTTCCAGCTTCCGCAGATGAGGTTTCAATTGGCATTCCAATCACAAGTCCCAAAGAACAAACACGGTCGTATCCGACGCCATCAGCAAACGCCGAGGCACCCAGAGAAGGTTTATAATATGCATTTTGCAGCAATTGCACGGGACATCTCTGCAAATGGATTCTTAACGGACCCAACAGTAATTCCACATCTTTAGATTGGACCAGTTGCATTCAGAGGCATATATCCAAGTCACAGTCGAAAGTGAACAACAAACAGTGGAACATAGAATGTACGCAATGTAACCATCCAGGTCGAAAGGAGAAATACCTTTTGTCATTCAGTTCCTGAAGTAAGGGCATGCCAAAATACTTCATAATTTACAACACATTAGCACATGTGCTAATGCCATTCCCATTTGGCCACATGGTGGAACATCCATTGCGAAGCAACAAAAATAGAATCAGGATCCCAACAATCAGAAATAGAGCAAGCAGAATGCCTCCAAAGACCTTGGAGACCAGGAAGTACATGACAGATGTATTCACGCCGAAGACAGTATGGAATCGCTTTGAAAAAATGTATCTGAAAGAGACTATTAGCTATGGATTCCTCACCTTAGAATTGCCCCTAGGCGTATGAATGGTTCCGAAGAATTTTTCTTCAGCAGTACCCCTGTGCGTCGGTAGGTGGCGTTGGTTGACTCCACGTTCGTCGTTGGCGTCGTGATCGCCGGAACCATGTCGCAGTATCTACTTAGACGCCACCCCTGGGTGCTGACATCAGTTTTCTTTTTCCGCGCCAGCCAGCGCAGACCCTGAGAGAGCAGTACCTCTAGTCATTTTTTGACTGTCTTTTTTCGACTTCTTTCTATATCTTTTCGAGTTGTTCGACTCCTGGTGCACAGGTATGTCATCTCGGCGGACTAGCTTCAAGCCTTGTGGCTGCCACAAGCTGATGTCGGTGACGGACCCACTTCTAGTGTGCCTCTGGTGTCTGGAGCGCGATCACGACCCGAAGTCGTGCTCTGACTGTCGGGCCATGGCCCGAAGGCTTTCTGGGAGCGGTCCCGAAAGCTTCTGGAGGCCCGGCAGTCATCTCCGTTCCGGTCGAGAGGGAGGTCGTGGGACCGGTCACGAAAGCATCACCACCATTACTCGGCGAAATCTTCGTCTTCCGGTAAGTCCAAGCACAAAAAGAAGGCAAAGAAGCCCCATTGCTCTGTGCATTCTCCCCGTCCGTCGTTGTCGACGTCCGGCGTTGCGGTTGCGGAAGGTAGTCGTCCGGATCCATCCGCAGAGCTGGTTGGGTCGGCTCTGATCCTCCCTGCCTTCCCGTAGCCGGAGCGACCCCTGCCCAACTTCGTAGCTTTTACAAAGCCCTCCTCTCCATCTTTGGGCAGCCTGACTCCGCCGGTGTGCCTTCGGGCCCTGCAGACTTGGCTGGGGGTTCTGGGCCTTCGATGCCGGTGGCTACGGCTCCGGCGCCGCAGGGTCCCAAGCCTGGATCTGGATCAGCGCCGGTCGAGCTTACGACACATCCTTCGGCGCCGAATCCAATGACGACACATCCGCCCCTTCCGACACCGATTGTGTTCCCTATCACCCTGAGTGGCAACCAGAGAAGGATGAGGAGGATTTGTAGGGGTCTGTGGACCCTCTGGCAGACCAGTTGAAAGAACCGGACTGGAGAGAGGAGTTGGGTGAGGCCAGTGGTCTGGACACTTCTCCAGACCTTGGCATGCTTTCTCCCCCTACTGTGGCTACGGAGGAGGGTGCATCATAGACAGTGGTGTTGCGTAGGGCGGCTGAGGCCTTATACCTTAAGCTTCCTACGGTGGCAGTCAGGACTAACCTCCTGACCGAGGTACTTCAACCGGCAGCAGCGTCTTCGGAGCCCCTGCTGCCTTTAAATTAGGTCCTCACAGACATCCTTCTGGACACTTGGTCCAAGCCCGACGCCACCGCCTGGCCCCGGGTGACCCCATTTTCCTCTGCCAACACCCTACCCCTGAGAGCTTGATGGTCCAAGCATCTACGTCCAAGGGCGCATTCCCTACTGCTCCACCTGATAGCGAATCCATGAAGCTGGATCATCTTGGAAAGAAGATGTTTTGTTCCGCCACCTTAGGACTGCGGTCGGTGAACACTGTATGTCTCTTGGGCCGATACACCCACTCTATGTGGGACACGTTCGCACAGATGCTTCCTCAGTGCCCGGAGGAGGCCCGGGTCGTGCTCTCCCATGCAGGTATGGAGGGGAGAGATGCAGCAAAGTTCACCATACGATGTGGGCTGGACACCGCTGACTCGCTAAGCAGGAAGAATTCTACATCAGTAGCCCTACCACGCTACGCCTGACTGAGGTCCACTGGCTTTTCGGGCGATGTCCAATCAACTCTTTTGGACATGCCCTTTGATTTTTTTTTTTGTGAATTCTTTTTATTGTTTTCAATCACAAACAACACACATGAGAATGGGTGAGCATGTATCCATTTAACAAATTCTCGACAAAGACCATGAGGGCTAAGGCGTAAATCCCCACTGCTCGGAGCCTCAATTAATAACCCGTTCCCAACGTCCTGGAGTCACCCCCTGAGGCAGTAACTATGGCAGTTGTAGAATTCCATCACAGTTCAAGACATCTCCGTCATAATACCCCATGCACCAGCTCCATTCTCATTGCAGCCCCCCAACTCCCCTACCCAGTACCCCCCCCCCCCTCCCCCACCGCCGGCACGTCAACTCTGAGATTGTATACAATCAAGTGTTAGACCCAGTCCTCCCTGGAGACCATACCTTTCTGCAATTTACATCTTGAATAGGTACAGTGACTATGGAGGATGTACAGGGACTCCCCTTCGCGCATCTTACCCCTTAAGGGGACACTATTCTCCTAGTCCTCATCCCCGGTGAGGGCACTCATCTCTGATTCAGACTCCATATCCGCCCCCTTCAGTTCGGTAACTAGGGCCTCCCAGGCTCGCGCCCCCTCCAGTGCTTTGTCATTGCGGGATCTATGTGCCTGCTGCAGACGAACGGCGCTCTCGCTGCTTGCCCATAAGAGCAATGCAGCCCTCCATCTAAGGTAGCTAGGCCCTGCTGCAGCCTTCCAGTGGGTCGTGATTTCTCTCTTGGCAAGCAACAGTCCCAAGCCCAAGAATTTGCTTGTCAGTTTCGTTCTGTTAGTATGCGGAAACCAATGCAGCAAGCAGGTCCCCTTATCCAGAACAATCTGTCGTCCAGTTACCCTGCAAAGCAGCTCGACCACCTCCTCCCAATAGGTGCCCAATTGCTGACAGTCGCACAACATGTGCCTCAGGTCCGCGCCGCGCAACGTGCATCGGTGACACCGTGCAGTGTCCACCTGAAAATATTGATTGATTTTTGTCGGTGTGAGATATGCTCTGTGCAAAATAAAAAATTGGATCAATTGGAACCTAGCGTTCCTAGTGCTCTTCCACGCTCTCTTGAGGATGTGCGACCAGGCCGAGTCGGGTATCTCTTTGTTTATATCCGCTGCCCACTGCTCCTGCAGCTTCCGTAGCGGTGTCAGCCCCTCCCCAGTCATCCGCCTATATAAACAGGTAACTGCCTTAAAAGTTCCCGCCGCCATCACTACATACTGACACGCTTCACTTACTGGTGGCTCCGAGAGGCCCATGCCCCAGTGTTTTTGAATGGCAGCAACCAGGGCCGCATGTAGTAAAAAATGACCCGGCGGGAGCCCAAAACTCTCCTGCAGCGCTCTATAAGGCAACAATATGCCATCTCCAAACAAATCTCCTACCATCTGTAGCCCAAGATTCTCCCACTCCGCAAGAACAGACCAGTTCCCCCCATGTGGTAGAGCCGTACACATCCCCAGTGGTATCTCCAGGGCATAGGGTCGCCTCACGCCAATTCTGTTGTGATATCGTTTCCAACAGTGTCTTAAAGTACTTTCCTCAATTGATAATTCGGTTGTTCACAACGTTTGCTGTAATATCACATATGATAGTACGTGCCGCGGAACATCTGGTTCGACTTCCCGTTCTTGTCCACGGAATTCCTGTGCCACCACTTGAGTAAGACCCTGGAACTGTGCAGCCAGGTAATACAGCTCAAAGTCAGGGACAGCAAGGCCCCCCTCAGCCCTTGGTCGCATCAGTGTGTCTAGTGCTACTCGGCGCCTTCCCGTTCCCCAGATTAAGTCTCCCACCACTGATCGAATTTGTCGAAACAGCGCCACCGGTATCCGTATGGGTAAGGTACGGAAAAAGTAAAGCAGCCGAGGAAGTGCCACCATTTTCAGCAAGGCCACCCGACCCGCCACCGACAATGGCAAGGTTCCCCAGAACTGCATACTGCCCCGAAGACCCCTCAGCGCCCTGCCGATATTGCCCTCCAGTAAATCCTCCTGGGTATGATATACGTGCGTCCCCAAATAGGGGAGGCACGAGGGCTCCCACGTTACGTCAGTTAAATGCAGAGGTCGGGCACACGTTCTGGTGACCGGGAACACACAAGTCTTTGTCCAATTGACTCTCAGGCCTGATATATATCCGAAAGGTCGTCCGCGTACAGTGAAATATGGTGCATGCGGCCGCCACTCCTCAAGCCCTGAAACTCCCTTCCCATTCTGGCTCGCACCGCCAAAGCTTCAATAGCAAGGGCAAACAGCAGCGGGGAGAGCGGGCAGCCCTGTCTGGTACCACGCCCCACGGAGTATGAGGAGGAGATGACCCTACCCACTCTCACCCTAGCGCTCGCCGAGGCATATAGAATTTGGGTCCAACGGACATAGCCCTCCCCAAGCCGAAGGCTCTCATGATTGAAAATAAGTAAGGCCATTCCAAGCTGTCAAATGCCTTCGCTATATCCACCGAGAGGACCACTGCTGTATCTTTCTCGCCATAGTCCCCACTCAATATACGTATCAATCTACGGATGCTACCAGCTGTACTACGTGTAGGGATAAAGCCGGACTGATCCGGGTGAATCAACCATGTCATAAGGGGAAGGAGTCTGGTGGGCAGCACTCGACTCAAGATCTTATAATCAGTGATGAGCATCGACAGCGGCCGGTATGCTGCAGGGTCTGTGGGGTCCTTCCCCGGCTTAAGGAGGGGAATGATAATGGCCTCCCTAGTCCAGGTCGGCAGCACTCCCAACTGCTTAGCCTCCCTATACATTGATAGCAATCTAGGAGCCAGAACATCAATGTAAGTCGAATAAAACTCGATAGGCAACCCGTCGCTGCCCGGAGTTTTGTTACGCGCCAACTGCTTAATGGCGCAACGGATTTCAGCCAACAAGAAGTCCTGCCCAAGGAGTCTGCTTGTTCTTCCTCCACCACAGGTAACTCTAAGTCCTCCAAGAACTCTTGTATATCCCCTTCCCTGGTCCGCAACTGCCTCGTATATAAGGTAGCATAAAAAGACCGAAACCGATCGGTTATTTGATGTTGCGTGTATTCTAACACCCCCAATTCAGAAGTCAGCGCCAGGATGGGGACGCATTTAGGGAGGGGGCTGGTCAGCCATGCCATTAAGGTGCCCACCTTATCTCGCTCGGCGTGCGCGCGGGCCAGATAGGTGCTGTAGTCAAAGCACCGCAAGCGCTCCACCACCGCTGCCACCTCTTCCCTCAAGGTCCGAACCGTGTCCCGCGCTGCAGGGTCAGTGGAGTGGTCTCGCTCAGCCGTCCTAAGGGATGTCTCTGCAGCCTCTATTTCCTGTAATAAGAGCTTCCACACTCCCACCCGTTTAGCGATGCAAAACCCTCGGGAGACTACCTTGAAAGCGTCCCACTCCAAGGCCACCGTCGTGGACGTGCCTCATTCTCAGCAAAGTATGCCTCAATCCCCTCACCCAGCTCGGCTCGGAAGACCGGATCCTCTAGCAGCTCGGGGTGCAAACGCCATGTCGGGAAAATAGAGCGCTCCGCGACCCAGCAGAAACTCACTAGCAGCGGGTTGTGGTCCGAGATGGTGCGCGACAAATACTCGCTGCTAACTACCATAGCAGCCAGACCTGGACTGCACAAAACCGCGTCTAGCCGCACGTGCAGAACGTGTAAAGCGGAGAAGTACGAATAATCCCGTTCAGCTAGATGTTGAGCGCGCCAGACGTCCACCAACCCCCAATGATCCTGCCATTGAGCCCTGACCTTCGCTAACCTATGAATTGGGGCACCTGACAGCGGTGGGTGGGACCTATCCAACACCACATCCGCAATAGAATTAAAGTCTCCGCCCAACAACACTGGGTTTGTAAAATAGGTCGCCAGGGTATCAGACAAGTGCTCAAAAAAGGGTGCCTGCTTCACATTAGGGGCATAAATACTACAAAGAGCCACCTCTCGACCATGTAGGCGCCCCTTAACCGCCACATAGTGGCCCTCTGGGTCTAGTAACTGATCAGTCATCTGAAAGGGGACTCCAGCCCTAATCCAGATCAAGACTCCTCATGCAAAAGCTGAATAAGTGGTGTAGTAAAGCTGTCCCCGCCACCTACGATGCAGCGCCAGCCCCTCCGCCCTGGTCAAGTGTGTTTCTTGTAAAAACGCTATCTGTGCGCCCCTGCGCACTAAATAGGAATGGAATTATATCTGCGCTGCATGGAGTGCAATCCCCGCACGTTCCAGGTCACACATTTCACATCAGGTAATGGACCCATGGTACACATGCAAATGGAAACATAAAAACTCCTCATTTCTCCTCAGACATGCCGGCCGGTGTCCCACCCCGTTTCACCCTGTCCCATCCCCCAACAGTCCCGTCCCACCCTCAATGTTCCCCTCACCTCCAAGAACAGGCACTAACATAGTGAATCCTATCCAAACCAGCCCAACTATCGCACAAACGATGCAAGTCTATCTAACAAAAACCATCCGGTGGGGGTTGGATAGAGCCTAGCAAGTAGCCCACTAACAGGCAATGCAGCATCCAATTTCCGCCTCAGGGATCCCCCAGAACCATAGCCACCCTACCGGCCCCCCTACTCCATCCCCGTTTACCTAGGCATTGCACTGAGACAGCCCGAACCTAGAAAACCCAGAAACTGATTCAGCACCATCACACCCCAATTGTCACTTTGCAGCACTAAGGCACATCAGCTCCCTCCCCTCTACACAGCCCCACACAGTTTACTCATCTAGCAGTCCATCAGCCTCTTGGGGAAGTTAGCAGCATTTCGCCGGATATCGCTGTCACCGCTGCCAGTGCCCCCCTGCGCTCCAGCTCCGTTTGTGGGGTAGATGGTTTTCGTAATCCCCGTCTCTGGCGCCTTATACGTTGCGACCTGCGGGGCTGTGAATCCGCAGCCATTTCTCGTGCCTCCTGCTCCAATCCATCTTTTCCAGCTCTGTAGGACTCCAGCCAAGTCCACACATCCCCCAGCGTGTCATGAAAGTCGGTCTTCCCATCCAGGATTATACGCAATTTAGCCGGGAAGAACAAGGAATATTGAATCCCCTCCGCTCGCAGTTCCTTCTTGACCGCCTGGAAGGACGCGCGGCGCCGCTGGGTGTCAAAGGAATATTCCGGGAACAGCGTGACCTTGCTATTATTAACCTGGAAAGGGTCATCCGTGCGTGCCTTCCTGAGAAGCAGGTCCCTGTCCCTAAAATGCAACAGGCGCGCCACCACCGGCCGGGGGGCTCGTCCCTGCTGCTGAGGTCTCGCAGGAACCCGGTGTGCGTGTTCCAGGGTATAGAAAGTCGACAATCCCTCAGGGGCCACCACCGTCCTCAGCCAGTCCTCCAGTTAGCTCACCATATACGATCCCTGTATTTTTTCCGGCAGGCCCACTACTCGGATGTTGTTCCGCCGGTTCCTCCCTTCTGCATCCTCAGCTCGCTTTTCAAGCGCTGCAATCCGGTCCAATGCACCCTCCATCTTTGCGGCCAGCGCGGTCTACGCCGGTGCGACCCCCTGGACAGTGTCCTCCACACACTTAACTCTATCTGACAATTTAGAGTGGTCAGCTCGGAGAAGGCCCAGCCCCGTCGCCACCTGCGCAAGGTTCTGTTGTAGGGCGGTGCGGGAATCCGCTATAGCAACCAGGATCTTGTCGAGTTGCTGCTGCAGCCCCTGGTCCTGAGGCGTTCCACGTGGCCCCTGCTCAGCCTGGGGTGGAGGCTCAGTGTCCGAAGGGTTGTGGTCTTCTTCTTTCCTCCCTTGGGGCGTGCCCCATAGCGCCGACCGCTGGTACTCTCCCGTAAGGTACGTGTTAGTGGAGCACCCGAATAACAACAGGCAGCAGGCAGGGCTCGCCCCCACAACAAACTAGGCAAAACAGCGACTCGCCGCGGCTCAATCTTCCCCCTTGAGTGTCACGTCTGTCCAGGCAGAGCAGCAACAGCAGGCCCTATAATCCAATGGGCTCCCAAGCTTGGAGGTCGCGCCACTCTCCGCAGGCCAAAGCTCAGCGTCCCGCCGCGCCCCAGGAATCTCCCGGCGCCACTGAAAACCAATCTCCAGCCTGTTACAGAGCCTCCAGTGTACACTGTCGCCTCTTTCAACACAGCACCCCACTTCGCCAGCATGCACCAAGCGTGATAGCTCCACCTCGCCTCTCCCAAGCCTTCTCCGTGTCTTCTAGGCTTCCCACAATGCCTCTGGGCTAGGCCGCTCGTATCTCCCTGCGGTAAACAACAGGGGGTCCCGGCCAGGGTCGCCACCTTCCGCTGCGCAGCACGATTAGCTCCAAGGCCGTCCAGCCACCGCCCCTTCCTGCAGCGCCAGTATGTGTCGCCTCGTACCGTCCAGGGCCAACTGGTTCTCTCCTGTCGCCTGCTCTAGGACCCAGCCGTCATCTCGAGCTCCTCTCAGCTCACTGGGGCATCTCAGGTAGGGGCGGGGGCCCTCCAGAGCCACGTCTACAGCAGCCCGGGCCCCTTCAGCACATCAGCAGCCCTTGTCGGCTTCCAGAGCTCCACCGATGTAGGCCGCCTCCCTTTCCTCACCACAGTGCTCGTCCCTCCCTCGGCGCCGCCTCTCACCAGGGTCCGCTCTGCTCCGCAGCGTCAGCCGGGCAGTATCGCACCGCTCGGCAGCCCCAAAAGCTCCAGCGCCGGCGCGCCACCTCCGCACCCGCAGCAGGCCCCCGCCGCTTCTCCGCCAAGGCCGGATCAGCTGAGCTCGTTACTCGCGGCGCCGTCACAGGGCCGGCTCAGCGCTCATCACCGCCATCTATGGGGACGCCGGCAGTCTCCACACAGTCCTCAGAACTGCGCTGATATCCCGTGTTTCTTTTTTTTTTAAATATTTTTTTATTTAGCAACACAAAAAGATTTGTACATAAAAAAGGCATATTCATAAGCATAGATTATGCATGTATTGACATTAATAGTTCTTATTGTTAATACAGGTCATATAATCATGGAAGCAAAAGAACATAACATAATGGTTATATCAAAAAATACATAGAAATAAATAGAAATAAAGAGTTGGTATTTTATTGTAATTATCTGGTCCTATTATTCCAGCCCTCAATTGGCTCCCAAATTCTTTCCCCTCGCATCTTGGCTTTTTTCCCTCTACATGCATAAATTGCCTTTTCTTGATTATAGATCCCTAGGTATCGTGTCAGCCATATTTGGAAATTAGGGGATCTGCCTCCTTCCATCGTGCTGCTAGGATTATTCTGTACACCGCCGTCCCCAGAAAGAGGCATGTTTCCTCCTCCTTGCTGTGCATAAGAGTATTGTCATATCCTAGTAGATATAGAGTGGGTGATTCAGCCTTGGCATGGCCGAACACTTCTTGCCAAAATTCCGCTATCATTATTCTGAAAGGTGTTAATTTGTCACATTCATAGAACATATGTATCAGATGTGCTGGACTAGTACCGCAGCGAGGACGTGTTTCACCGTCATCTGGGCCCTCTGCCTTGCCCGTCCCCTATCGGTGTGTGGGGGGGGTCTGTGGGTCAATTAAACAGGAGAAGTGCGGGGATCTTCAGCAGAGCTCGGCGCTCACGCTTCTCCTCGGCATCCAAGCCACGCCCCCTTGGACATGCCCTTTGATGGCCGTCGCTTGTTTGGCGACAAAGCGGACAACTTGCTTGAGCGCTTTAAGGAATCTAGGGCTACAGCCAGATCCTTGGGCCTCGCTACCACCTCTCGCCTCGCGCAGTCTGCTTTTCGCCCCTTTCGTAGCTACGAAAGGGGTGCCCTGCCACGTTCTGCCCAGAGCCACAGGCCTGCGTAAACTGTTCATCCTCTGCGTGGCCGGGGACGTGGGACCCAGCATCGTGGGTCAGGGGCAGCGGGCGGGCCAGTCCACCAGTGGCCCCTCTGCAGCAGCCTCTAAAACTTCCTAGTCCATCCTTTCAGGGCCACCAGTTGCCAGTGGGCGTCAGGATTCGCCCTCAAATCCCCCATTGGCAAAACATCACGTCGGATAGGTGGGTTTTGCATAGTCCGAAGGGACTATTCCTTCCCCTTTGAGACTACCCTACCATCCATGCCACCTACATTCCACCACATGTCGGAGGATCACTTGGCCCTTCTCCACCAGGAACTTATGGCTACTTTGGCCAAGGGAGCCATCGAGTGCATCCCTGTTTCAGAAGTAGGTCATGGTTGCTACTCCCACTACTTTCTGGTACCCAAGTAGGACAAAGGCCTGCGTTCTATCTTAGATCTCAGGGACTCTGACATTAACTCAGGTTCTGTCTGCTCTAGAACCTGGAGACTGGATGGTAGCGTTAGACTTGTAGGACGCCTGTTTCCACATCCCCGTCCTGCCGGCCCACAGGCATTACCTATGGTTCACGGTAGGCCACAAGCATTTTCAGTTTACCGTGCACCCCTTTGGCCTTACCAGCGCCCCTCTAGTGTTCACGAAAGTGATGGTGGTGGTTGCAGCTCATATGCGCAGATCAGGGGTTTCAGTCGGCTGGCTGATGAAGGCTGGCTCGCCCAAGGCTGTCATCTCCCAACTCCAGACTACAGTAGACCTCCTGCTTTGCTGGGGTCCAATGCACACCTGCTTCCCTCTCAGAAGCTCCTTTTCATTGGAGCAGTTCTGGATACCACGCAGTTTCGGGCTTATCCTCCCACACAGTGAGTCCGGGATCTTTCAACCTCTATCCTGGGTTTCGGTCAGAATGACTCCGAGGCTGCTGGGCCTCATGGCCTTGTGCATCCTGCTGGTGTATTATGCCAGGTGACATATATGGGCTCTGCAGTGGGAAGTGAAGTTCCAGTGGGCACAGCATCAGGGGAATCTTTCGGATTGCGTCCAGATCTCGGAGGGCGCCTCATTCCAATTGCAGTGGTGGCTAACGAACCAGGATTGGGTCAACAGCAGATCCTTCTCCCTTCCCCAACCAGAGATCACAGTGGTGACAGATGCATCACTTCTGGGGTGGGGCGCCCACATGGGAGAGGCGGACATCAGAGGCCTCTGGTCTCCAGCGCAGTCCGGGGTCCATGTCAAGCTGGAGCTTTGGGCGATTCGTCTTGCACTGAAAGCATTCCTTCCTTCTGTCAAAAGAAGGGTAGTGCAGGTGCTCACGGACAACACCACCGCCATGTGTTACTGCAACAAACAGGGCGGGTGGGGTCGTGGACCCTATGTCAAGAGGCTCTCTGCCTTTTGACATGGCTGGAACATCAGGGCATATCCCTGGTGGTTCAATACCTGGCAGGTTCACTGAACGCCAAGGTGGACAAACTCAGTCGCAGGTGCTTGATAGATCACGAATGGCGTCTGAACTCGGAGGTGGTGCAAGGCCTCTTTCAGCAGTGGGGAGAGCCTTGGTTAGATCTATTCACCACCGTAGAGAACGTGCAATGTCAGCAGTTCTGCACGTTGGAATTTCCAAGGCGGCACTCCCTAGGCGACGCTTTTCGTTGCGAGTGGAGTTGCATTCTTATATGCGCCTTTACCACTTCTGCCCAGAGTGCTGAAAAAGATAAATCGCGACCAGGCCCAAGTCATTCTTGTGGCTTCGGACTGGGCACAAAGAGTCTGGTATCTCGAGCTCTTGAACATGGCCATCGATCCTCCAATCAGACTGCCTCTTCAGGAGGATCTTCTGTCGCAGCAGGGGACGATCCTCCACCCACACCTGCCAGCCTCCTTGTGTGGAGATTGAGCGGCTGCAGTTTACATCTTTCGACCTTCCTCCCGAAGTCTGTAACATTATCTTGGCAGCCAGGCGTCCCTCCACCAAAACAGTATATGCCTGTAGATGGAACACATTTGTGGCATGGTGCACAGCAAAGGCTGTGGATCCCCTTTCTGACCCTCTTTAAGAGGTTCTCCTCTTCATCCTTTTTTGGCCCAGCAGGGCTCTGCTCTGGGCACTCTTAAAGGCTATATTTCGGCCTTTCTTTGCCTTCCTGATCAGCCTTCTCTTTTCACGTCTCCTATTGTAAATCACTTCCTTTAGGGCATAACTCACCTGTTTCCACCTATTCCTTTCGTAATGATGCTCCAGTGGGACTTGAACCTTGTTCTGACTTACCTTATGTTTGCTCCCTTCGAGACGCTCCATAATTGTCCTCTCAGACTTTTGATCCTCAAAACTGCCTTTCTGGTTGCCATCACCTCTGCTCGCAGGGTGAGTGAGCTTCAGGCTCTTTCTTCTATACCACCTTTCCTGGCTGTTCATCCAGACAATGTTGTCCTTCGCACTGGGGCTTCTTTTCTTCCCAAAGTGGTTTCCTCTTTCCACATAGGACAGACCATCACTTTGCCCACCTTCTTCCCGCCCCCGCATCCTTTGAAAGAGGAGGAGAGGCTCCACCGTCTGGATCCAAAACGTGCGCTTCCCTTTTATCTGGATCGCACAAGACCATTCCGGGTGGATGATCAGCTCTTTGTTGGCTATGTGGGCGCCAAGAAAGGTTGGGCCGTACAAAAGCGGACATCTCTCGATGAGTCGTTCTTTGCATCAAAATTTGCTATTCCTTGGCGAAAAAGGAACCTCCTGTAGTGTTGTGCGCCCATTCCACCATGGGAAGGCAGCCACTACAGCTTTGGGACGTGGAGTTCCCCTTCATGACATCTACCAGACAGCCACGTGGGCTTCATTGCACACGTCACTAAACACTACTGTCTGGACAGCCAAGTCGGAGAGACAGCTTCTTTGGCCATTCAGTTCTCCAGGACTTTCTGGTGTGAACTTAGGTCTCAGACCCATCTCCGGGGTTGATATTGCAGGGGTATCTATTCTAAGGTGAGGAATCCATAACTAATAGTCTCTTTCAGATGAACAAGTTACTTACCTTCGGTAATGATATATCTGTAAGAGACATATATTAGTTACGGATTCCTCACTGCCCCACCCATCCTCCCCGTTCTGCGAACTGACTTCTAGGGTAAGGCACTTCCTGAGCAAATCCCACAACAGTGCAATCCACTCTGGTCAGGTGTCTTTCTAAGTCATCATCGGTAAGGTATATGTCATCGTCATAAGACATGTTTAATGCTTTCTGGTCAAAATTCTGTAACAGTCCTGTTACACAGGCTGACAAAGGGAGAGGGTGTGGCCTAATGGCTAGATTGGTCAACCACAAAGCTGGAGAACCAGGTTTGAGTCTCAGCAGGGACGCCTAACATCCTGTGATTGTGGGCACATCACTTAATCTCCCCATGCCTAACAAAATGAATGTGTCCATCTGTAATGCAACTAGTGCTCATGTAAAGCGCTCTGATACCTTCAGGTCTAGTTCGTGCTATATAACACAATGCTGTTAAATACTTGCTTTCAGGCACTATTTTTTGGTATAAAAATCCATTTGAAATGTCTAATGTTTGTATTTTTTGCAGACAATGTTGTTCATTAGTGCTGCAATGTGTGCCGTTTGCACTGCACATGTGTAAGTATGACTGTTTAGTTGCCTATAGTCTTAAGACTAAGTGGTATGAATGATCCGGTTTCGCTGACGGAAGCAACAGATTATTCATCATGCGATACAAGGCTCAATTATGCCTTGTTATTCAAGTTGTGTTACAATTTCTCTAACTGGACCTTTAGCTCTGTGTTTTTTTGGGGTATTGTGGTTCCACCTGTGAGCTGGACCATATGGCGAGTACATGATATTGTGAAACTTCAACCTAGCCCAGATGATTGTGATATAATGGCAGCGCTTATGCAAAGGTCTGCACCATGGCATGCGCATGTTTAACTGCGTTGAGAACAAGGATGGAGAAGCATGGTACAATAACGGTTTGCCCAGGTAGGACTTTTTGTACAAATTCAGGTGGCCAATCATTTTCAGCCAAGAGAATGTCATAGCCAAATTTTAGGCTCTCCCAGAAGAGAACTTAAATAGTACGGTTGATTTTGTCCTCAATTTGAAGTTGTAAGTTATACAATCTGTCTGGAGAACTAACTCTCTGATCCGGTGTTTCTACCTGAACAAATTAATTTGTTGTTTTCGCCACCAGAAACTCTTGAAGATTTTGGCGAACTATTTTGACCTCTGCCGCGCTGTCTAGCAGAGTCAGAGCTCACTTCTTGTTCAGAAGCAGAGTCCTCCATATTTGTGGCATATTTAAGTGCTATAATAGACACTTTTTTCCTATTAAATTGAGGCTTTTGTTGTGGAAGTTTCACTTCCCGTTTTATAGTGATGTCAGAAGAGCTTTATGAGCCCTACTTTGGCTTCCCGTACTCTTCCGACCTGCGCTTTGATCTTCTCTCAGAGCGTTTTTTTGGATGACTCCTGAAAGGAACGAGAAGGACGTGTATCAGTATACTGATACCTATCAGGCTGTTTATTCCTTTCACGGTTGCTCAGATTATAGCTCTTTTCAGAGGGCTCCTGTGGAGGAGATACACCCTGTGGTTTAATTTTTTTTAAATCTTCTATAATGGCAGCATTTTTTAGATGTCTCTGGTGCCTGTTTCGAGTTATCCTTTTTAGAATTACCCCTTGGTTGTAGATTATTAGGTCTGGCCCCCAAATTATCTTGACCTATTGGTATAGGTTTCCGCAATCATTTTAGGTTTTTTGCACTCCTGGTCTGCCAGAGCGTCCTGCACGAGGCGATGGCATAGAGCCATAGCTGTTGCTTCCCCTTTAAAGTTCCTTACAAAAAATGTAGAATATCGTGGCATAATTGCCAATACGTTTCACCCCCAAAACCAGGGCGGGTTGCCCATCTTAATTTTTCATTTGCTTGAGTACTTCAGGCAAAACAGCTATGGATGGTGTACAATGCATGATGGTATAGATTGCAGCAAACACTGTGCCCCATGTGGCACACACTTCCACCGGGGGAACCATCCCTAAAGGTAGGGACATTGTAAGAATTTTATGTTTATCTTGTGGTCCCGTATGGGGAAACATTGCTTCAGGCTGATATGTTTTTTGTGCACTCCAGAACGGAATCTCCTCCGGTCTGGTGGGGACTTTTCCATAATTACTGGACTAATCGCTGGCATTTTTCCTCACAGGGTTTGCCATTATTGTTCGCATAACAAACTGTGTCACAGCTTCTATATAATCTAACCAGACCTGTGTAAAATGTATGCAGCACAACTGCTGTCAGTGCTGCTATTTATGGATATGGTGTGAAGCCGGCTAAGACTGTTCTTGTGGCCCTGTCTTTGTTGCAGGGACCCAGTCTGACATTTGCTAGTGGATATGGTAGGGCGCCTTGGGACCAGGTGTGTTCCTGAAATGATAGTGCAATTTCTTAATCTTCGTAAGCTCTATGATTGTTAGGTATTGCTGCTTAAATGTATGTGTGAAATATTCCAGTGGGTGCGTCTGCTGCCGGTAATGTTACCCATGAATAGAATACCCTTTGTGGGCCTCTACCACAAAAGTATCATCTCCTCCCCTAAGGGTGAGCCCATGGTGTTGTAACATCTGTGCTACTACATGTCTTCAGTTTAGTGGTATGACCACTGGTACTGGTTAAGCCATTTTAATGAATGGGATTCAGAGAAGTTATACTATAGTGGGGTGTTCCTTTTAAATGTTCAAGCTCGAACAACATACAGCTAAAAATAGGGGTTCCTTGTGGTGCTGGGAAGGAGTTTCCCTAACTCCACAGACGTCTCCGTTAGTATGGTAACTAGGGGCTTTGGAACACCCCTTAAAAAAACAGCTCAAGACACTCATTAATTAAGTGCCTGACCTAGAACGTTGATGGCGCCATGGTGTACGATTCCTACTAATTTAGTAAGACTGTGTGTTTTGGCAACATAGGGGTGAAAACTGTGGAAACTGAGTCCTCTCATACCATAAGAATATGTTGACCTAGTTCTTGGCTAGCTCACAGTGTGCCATCTGGACCCCTTAACCTTACAAGGTACCTGTTGGTGTCTGAAATCTCAGACCATGACAACCCTATTTCACCCAAAGAAAATGGGGAAACAGATGTACCCTTTGGTTGTCAACTCAGGCCCCCCAGCCAAGTCCGTGCGGCCCGAAGGCACGCCTGCAGAGTCGGGCTGCCCAAAAATGCTGTGGAGCGCTTTGTAAAATGCACCGAGCTGGGCAGGGGACGCTCCGGCTCTGGGAAAGAGAGTGAAATTCAGAGCCGTCCCAGCAGGCTCTGAAGACAGAGCTGGAGATCGACGACGCTCTAGGTCCTTTGTCGCTTCAGCCGATCGACGGGGAGAAGGCGAAGAGCAACGCTGCTTTTTCGCCTTCTTCTTGTGCTTCGACTTACCCAAGGAGTGTGAAGACTTTGAGGACGATTCGTGGTGACTCCGCGACCGGTTCTGCGACCTTCCTTTAGACCGGGACCTTGAACGACGCACAGTGGACTGCCAGGCCTCCAAAAGCTTTAGGGACGGCTTCCGCAAAGATTTTTGGTGTATGGCATGGCAGTTGGAGCACGACTTCGGGTTGTGGTCGGGCTCCAGGCACCAAAGACACATGAGGTGTGGATCGGTGACCGACATCAGCTTGTGACAGGAGTCACAGGGGTTGAATCCGATCCGACGATGAGACATCCCTTGTGCACCAGGAGTCGAAGACTCGAAAAAGATGTCGACAATAGTCAAAAAAAGTTTAGTCAAAATAACTAAGGGGCAAGCTCTCTCCGAATCTGCGCTGGCTGGCGCGGAAAAAGAAAGAACTGATGTCAATGCGCAGGGGTGGCATCTAAGTAGACACTGCAACGTCATCCCGGCGACCACGACGCTGATGACGAACATGGAGTCGACTGATGCCACCTACCGACGCGCAGGGGTACTGCTACGAAAAAATTTCTTCTGATCCAGTCTGACGCCTGGGGGTAATTCTAAGGTAAGGAATCTATAACTACATATGTCTCTTACAGATACATCATTACCGAAGGTAAGTAGCTTGGTCTTTAGTAGGAAAAAAAAAAAGCATAGTAACCAGCATACAAGAATGGAAAAGATGAAGAACTCAACCATTATAATTGTTGCATTGATTATATGAATACATATAATTGTACTCCTGACTAGCACTGCCTATCCCAGAGAGCATAGGGTGGATGCGATTCTGCCAGACCCTTAGAGTGGTCTAACTCCCCATTTACATGTGTGTGTGTGTCATCTGGTAGCCAGTCTTGTTATAGAGCAGGCCACTGTACCTCTCAGGATCGTGATGGAATTCAACTGGGCTAGAATTCAGGCACAGGGTGACTGATAATCTATCGAAATGCTCCTCTGACGATCAAAAGGCTTGGTGCAGTTTATGTAATAAAACTGGACACATTCAGTCCATGTCTCAGCTCTGATCTGGCTGTCATTGTTGATTCTACCCGCCGAACAGACATCAACAAAAAAGGCCATTTTGCATAGTGTACCCTGTCCTTAGACAGATTGTTCTAAGTTAAGATACTATGCCTATGAAGACGTTTATTTGTAAGCAACCCTTTTCTGAGTACACTATCTCATAAGGGCGTGCAAGCAATGTGTGCTAAAAGTCATTGTAAAAAAGATGTCAACTTTAAACATGAACATGTAAAATGGAAGTGTTTGTGCACGAGGCCTATTAACTTCACAACAAAATGTATCCCAATAAGACATTGTGTGGCGCGGGCAATAATCAAAATGTTGTAAAGATCGCTCCAAACAAACAGACAGATGATCTCCGCCTTACTAAAATCGCAAACAAAGCTGACTGCTGGCACTTCACACAAGACTCCTTCAAACACCTGCCTGGCTCTCTACTCAGATACTGTCACTCTTTCCAGTACAGCACTCGCAAAAGCAGGACCGCGAAGTACTAGACCTAAGACAAAACCTAACACATTTTTCCTTTTGCAAACATTCAATATAAAGGGACACCAAAGACAACAACATGCAAACTCCCTACTTAGATTTCTGAAGAAAAAAGTGACATTAGCATTGCACTTGCTATCTGTGCCAACTGGGGACTACCAACCCTATCGTCCTCTAACTATGCCTCAAACTTAAGAATGGGGGAACTCGCCATCTGATCATCCAAACTGTCTTCTGCTCTCCCTTTCACAGTCCTCCCTGTATACACCAGCAATGTCTGCACCTTCTGTGGACCGTGCCTCCTTTGACCTCTAAAACCACAAAGACATTGTTCAGCTTAGACAAACCTTTCTTAACCAAACCTTACATATATTCATACATGAAACAAAAAAGTTCAGAAGTTAAAATTCATAGAACAATGTAGAGTATTTCCGTGCACCGACCCATAGATGTTGCTGCCTACAACAGAGGTACAGTCAGAGCTACAGGCCATGTAACATACACTCCAATCAACAAATTCATTCATTTAACCAGATCATTGTTATGAGGATGATAAAGCGACAGTCTTATGACGCACACACGATTGTCTCAGATAGTCTTGCATCTCTCTTGCCACAAAGTATTCCGTTTTACAATATTGTAACTCTTTAGGAAAACAAGACTGACATAAAACATTTGTGGAAAAAAATATCACATTTGGTATCTGGACTGCATAAAAAACAGCCCAGTCCACTAGAAATATGCCGGAACAATATCAGATTTGTTTGCTATTGTGAAAACAAGAAATGGGCCCGAAAACAATCGATAGCAGACCTTTTTTAGGATTCTCAGGCATCTGGTAATGTTGCATGGACCAATCCTACACTGCAAATGCTTATTACTAATTCTGTAAACCATACAATTCTCTAATGTAGTGTCCTGATCAGTCTCTCCCACCAATAGTGCTCCTCGAACTTGTTCTTATAAAAGATGAATTATTAAATAGCTTTTCAGAACATCTCCAATGTATAGAAGAAACACCACCTTGACCCCCTTAGGCTTAAATTTCCAGTTGTTAAAATAATTCAATGGTAATGTTTCCAAAAAAGATCAATTGTACCAAAATATAAAATAATTTAGCAAAAATATCTTGCTAGAATGAATAAACACTTGATAACACTGCTCACTCATACGGATGAAACAAAACAGTCTAAGCTGGTGCTAAACCCACTGACACATCTGCATCACAGTTGCGGAAATTAATGTTGATAGATTCTGCTAACACCCTCAATAAGTGGAGCATCTCTTAATGTTACACAAATGCTGTGGTGGATGTCCTGTGTCCGAAGTATGACTTCTGAAAACAAATGCAATTCAGCCCATTCGGAGTGGGAATTTTACTTTTAGAGACAAATCAGCTTATAAGCAGGTAACAGAGTTCAGAGGTCCACTTGGGCATTTCACTCATGTATGTGCACTTCTGCCTTTAATATCTACCGCATATGTCATGCATTCAAAAATGCAGTCTTGCCAAGACCAAAGCAAGTTTTACAATGGGGTTTACATTTCAAAATAGTTCAACACAGTCAGTGCAGATAGTACCCACTCTGATCTGTTCCTATTGAAAGGCAGAGAATGCAGAAGAGCAATCCTGAATTATAAGTATGGCCAACCAAGGCATTCTGCCTTCACTAAGGGACCAGTGAGATGCCTCGAAAGGGGATGATGCTTTTAGCGGCTAGTGCTATGTGCAGAATGATGGCTAGTGGTAAATGTTAGTGGTAGACATAACTTTGGTGTTTTCTTCTTGTGCATCCAACGTTTAATAAGAAGACACTGGTTGCCTGTTGCAGTCACAGGCCTACCATTCACATGAAAGTCCATGTTCTTCTCCTGCCCCTACAAAGCTGCGGATGCTTCATTCACCAACTTGTTATTCCACTTGGAAAGTGTAGCGCCCATTAGCTTTCCAACATAACTTGGACTGCTGTCTTGTTACGGCATGCAGTGACCTCGATCTATGGAGGTTGTTAGACAGCCTTCGAACATTCTGGAGCATGCGCAGTGCAGTGCTATGCAGTTTGACCTACATAGCCAGTGACTGCAGAGCTGAGTTTTCAGAACTATTTACCTTTGCTCTGCCAAGGTGCCTTTTACGCGTGCTGCACCTGGGTATTTACACCGCGTCATAATGCATACTGTTTCGTAAGTAATGGCAAGTATCCTCTACAAAACTGCATATTTGTAGGCTGGGTGTGCCACAGAGGAACATTCCTGACATTGACTGTCACAACTACACATTCCAGACAACACAAGACTGTTTGCACAGGCTGCTGCCAATGATGCTCGGTGAGAACATAACAACCACAAAAGGTTGAACATGATCCCTACTCTCTAAATTGTTTTTTTTTCTTCCTAGATGTGTTTTTTTTAAGGTTAGAGAACAGGCATGTACAAGTTTTCATGAAGCGAAGGGTGTAGTGTGAATTAACATCTGCATAACCATTCCTCCTTTGTTGTGTTAATGTTGTGGAGAAAAACCTGTTGAAAGAAGTTGCCATGTTCGTATACGTGAAGTGCAGAATTAAGGGCTTGTTCTATTTGTGTTCCCCTTCCTGAAGTCTGGTTGCTCGAGATACTGAAAAAGATGCTCTTTAAAGGATGGCGTTACTGGTGCAATACAGACCCTTATATTTGTATTAATTCCACCTTGCCCTTTAACATTAGCAAATGTATTGAAAATGGATATCTAAAATGTTTTTAATATTTTAATATTAGTCATGTCACATTGTATCAAACATTTTAAGTATATGATTTTTTTAATGTGTTTCAGGCGTTTCAGTGTTTTTCTTATTGATTTGTAGACCTACTGTGTGATAAAGATATCCAATCTAAATTAACAAATACTAAATACTTATACGAATGGGGCTGGAGAACACAATTTATTTTGCCCAGCATTGCTGCTATCTTTGAAAACTAATTTCACTCCTAACAAGTAGGTGATTTATGAAATCACCTTTGGACCATAGACTTTTTGCGGCTTAACATGCTGTGATTTTACCCCATGTTATATGTTCTTTAAGTTTGTATTTCTGAATCGCTTGCCATCTAGTTGAAGAACATTATCTCAAAGAATGTGATTCTGCACATGTTTGTGTGCTAGCAGTCGCAATGAAAAGCATTGCCGCTGATCATACAGTACTGACAACTTTCTGTTCATTGTTTTTGCAATCAAATTCCGATGGTCTGTAGCATCCATTGGTTGCATGTAATAACAAATAAAAGAGGTGAAATTAAATCAGTGCAATTGCACCCAGGTGGGCAATGCAGCTGCCTAGCCACTATTCCCCATTGGGCACCTATTGTTACTCTTGGAGAACCTGGTTGTTCTCGCCTCTGTTACACAGTCCATGTGTCTACTTTCTGGATTAGAACGCCAGAAAATGCACAGTGGAGAGGATTGTCAACCACACCTGTCAAAATGTAGCCATTTCCCTATCCTTGGGGCCAGGCTGGATTCTTTGCAACAAGTGTAGGGGCGAGGACTAGACTCAACTCTTCCGACATGTTCAAAACAGACCCATTGCTCATGAATGGGTCTGAGTAATACTTAAGGTGTGAGCCCACCCTCGTGACACAATCACTTACGCTAACTTAAGTATAATGCACCTGCATGACAAATCCTTCCAGTACGATTTATTTGCCACTCAAAGATGGCCGCGCCGTTGGCCTCTCAAGAGACTTGACTTATACTATGGTTACTCCTTGTCAATGCGCCGTTTATTGGTTCCCAGCTGGGGTCCTCCTAAGAAACTCCCTAGGAGTTAGCCCTGCAACGTAAAACACTCACTTGCGCCAACTTATAAAGCACTCGCATGCGAATACCCGGCCATTATGTTTCTATTCCCTCTTCAAGATGGCCGCCACAGCGTTCCTCAGATTCAATGCCCCCTGCTCAGACACGCGATCACCTGACCGGATCACGCGGTAATATGATCCAAAACAAAGATGGCCCCCGCTCGCCTCCATCTCGGCATATCGTGTGGAACCGACAGCCAGACCTGCTCGCACCGGGACCTTGTTCCCAAAACCGGTAAGTCAACCGCCCGTTGGCCCACCGCCTCCACTCCCACAGTCCTTTATTTAATTATATTATGCCTCCCCACAGCGGATCAAACCAATGGCATCGACCTCCGATCCTTAAAACCCCATCAATTGAGACACACCGAGCGTGGTCCCCAGCTGTACCCTCACCCACTGGTAAGTCCTACCCGCCTAGGTTGGGCGCTCTTTGCCACACAGGGCACGGCGCTAATCTGCTTTGCCTCTCTCCCCAGCGGATCGAATACACCAATTTCGACCGCCTCCGATCCTTGAAACCTCATCAATTGAGACACACCGAGCGTGTTCCCCAGTTGTACCCTCACCCACTGGTAAGTCCTACCCGCCTAAAATGAGCGCTCTCTGCCGCACAGGGCACGGCGCTAATCTGCTTTGCCTTCCTCCCCAGCAGATAAAATACACCAATTTCGACCGCCTTACAATTTGAAGCTCCCCCAACAAGAGGAACAAGCCAAACGGGTGCCGTCCAGACACGCACCTTATCCCTGGTATGTTATTCCTCCCCTGCATCATGGCCAATCAAGCAGTCGCCCATGTTCTAAACGCTCAATATAATTTATTTAAATTTTTGCCCTATTTAGTGGTTTAGCAGACTCCAACCTGTCAGAGCTGCGCAGCACCACATAATACCATGTAGTCATGATTGCCTAGAACCAACCACGAGCCCTCACCAAGGTAAACTGACCCTGGATGCATGGTCCTTGACCACTCACATACCACGAGCACACCGTTCAACGCCCTCCAGAGTCAACACCCCCTGCCCTTATTTTTCACCTTCACCTCGCAACCGTGTTCCTAGCGATAGCACAATAAATTAGTTACCACTCACTCGCCCGTATGTTTCACACCATCATTGGCATGCCACAGGTCATTTCACGCCTTGTCTGGACTATCCATCACCGCGATTCCAAATGGTTAAATGTGTTCACCACCATGGATCTGAGTAATAGAATATCATTCTACACTGCGATTCGAATGTCAAAACGTGCTTAGCTGACTTCTCAAAAATTTAAACTGCCTATTCTTTGTTCTTCTCCCTGTTTTTTTTCCCCAACAGGCGCATTGTTTTACCAGGCAATTAATATGTTAAAGTCCTGATGATGATCCCTTTGTAATTAGAGCGCGGGATCGAAACGTCGACCTTTCTTAGTAGACATATTGTGAACCATTGTGTATTACTGTTTATATGTTCTGCTCTGGGAAACACTGATATATCTCTCTGACTTACACAGTGCCCAGTTAGCTCTCTTCTCAGTTGTCTGAAGTAACTTTTCCTCATTTCCCTTTACTTTCTCTTCACTTTCTAACTCTTAAGTACGGCGCAGGACTGTGCCCTACAGAAAAATTGTCTGTTATAAAAATGTACTTAAATCCTTAAAAATATTGAATTAATTGACATTAAATTTCTTCCCGGCTGGGTAGGAAAAAGGAAAAAAAACATATAGTAGCCTATTGTGGTCTATATAATACAACTACACTATTCTCTTAAGCTCTGGACCTTTGTTTTTCTCAGTAACATGAATGTGTCTGGAGCAGCCTGACTCTGCACACCCCCCCACTGATTTAAGAAAGGGATTTCTTGCCAAGTTGTTACATTACAAAAAGGGACTATGGCATGGCTTGAGGTTTTTTACAGGCCTGGTTTTGATCACCATAGGATAAAAATGATTAAATCCTGACCTCTTGCAGATTTGTCTTAAGACTGATTGTGGCAATATTGTTTCTCTGTTTAGATCTACTTACGACATTCAGCACAAATAGTGAACACTTTTTTTCTCTCATGACTGAAGGTCTCAAGAGTTCAGGGCCATCTCTTATAAACAGCACCTCTTTCTTGACCAAAGTGTGCATGCATTTTGTGCCTCCAGTTAGGTGTCCCAGTGTATGTCATTGTACCTATGGCGTTCACCAAAGGTCCTCCACGTCTCCTCTACACAATACCTGTCTTCCATGGCAACTGCAACAGATCTCTTGTAATTTAAGCCTGCTTTCTTACTGCACCAGTTTGCTCCAGTAAAAGGATTCCTTTGCATGCCTAGACCACACCCACAGGCAGCAGCTTGTTTGACTCTTGACCGAAGGCACAAGCAGAAGCTCTGGTTATACGCAGCTCTTCTCTGTTCCACTCCTCTTTGTGGGGTCCGTTATTTCACTCAAAACACCATATCACATCCCACTATCCATAAGGAATTTCCAGTGTAAAATGAGTCTCATGTAGGCGGTTATTGAACGGCGATTGTTTTCTGCCGCATGCTTATGGGATTAGTTTGCATTTTTGTTAACAATCATCCCCAAGATGTATTTAATGAAGATGGTACCTTAGTAGAACCAGTTCCTCCTTCAGTACTGAATATACACCATGACATCTGAATTGTCGTTAGAGTATATTTATTTGAATAAACATTCCCAATAACTGGCCTTTTGTGTCTTCCATATCAACCCCCCAAAAATGTAAGAGCAGTGGGACAGCAGAGGAAAAAAAAGTCCACAGCCTTTGCTCGTAGGAGAAAAATAGCATGCCACCCTCCCTCAATCTAATGTCAAACACTGTCTCAAGATAGCGGTCAGAACATGTTGTCTGTCACATACATTATTTAAGTGACACCCCTACAAAGTCGGTTCTATCATTGTTTGCAGATTTCAGGGAACATTCCTATGACTACATCAGCTGACCTGAGCCGAATTAAAACCCGCAGAAGGAGGGTGTCATCTGAGCTCTGTTCCACAGCAGACACCGACATTTTTGGAATAAAGTGGTCCCAGTAAAACTGTGCACTCCCTCCAATAGGGTGGTTGAAAATAATTTTACAATTTATCCCGCTTCAAGTTGGAGGTTGCTATAGCATTGGAATCAATTAGATATTTACCAGTTTTATAATGAAACTTTAGTTCCTGAGGGAGGTCTGGCACTGTCATCCATGTCAACTGAGCTTTGCCCTTTCTGTGCTCTCCTGTCAGGTCTTTGGGCATCTGCTATATCTTGGTTACAGCTTATTTCTGCCTCCTTGAGTAACATTCTACATGGTTGATGGATTTTACTAGAGGCCTTCCAGAGTTCCCTCCTCTCTCACTTCTACTCCTGTAAACTAAGCATATGCTGGCTGCTTGCAAACCATCAGGGTGCGTGTGTGGCAGTAAAACACCCCACTAAGCCACGCTTTTTGATGTTGGTACACATTGCGTACCATCTTGCTGCTTGTTTTGTTGCCACCAAGTAGCTCTTGTCAATACTGGCTCTTCAAAGGTAAGTACTTGCTCCCTCCTTAAAAGTGTCTTCACTGAGTCTCGTTCCAGAGCTGTACATTCACAGGTGTGGGCTGCGGAGACTCACATTTTTATCAAGCTATTTACGTAAATGGGGGATGACTTTCAACGCTCTTGGTGACCATTTGCCCCCTTTATGTTCTCATGATGGCTAAACAGGACGTGTCCCCTCATTTTAAGTAGCCACGCCTGAGGTCATCGAAACCTCCAGAGGTGGAGCGGAGCCTGGAGCACCACAGAGATGTAACCATCTTGTAGCTTAATCTGCACAAATCCACCACTATCACCAAAACGTACCCCGCTTATTAAACCCATTAAGTTGTTTAAAATGTTAGATGAACCTCATCACTGAAACAAATTGAAAAAAATAAACCGTATTGTATGCGAGGTGATATCATAGGGTGCTACCACCAGTCAGAATGTTCTCTCCTGGGTTGTATCTCTTCACTTACAGTTGACTATGTACACAAGTTAATTCAACTGAAAACTGATCTTATCCCGAGGTTTAGGACTCGTATAAGCTTAAGACTGCTCCTCTGCATCTTATTTCCAGCTCCATCCCTGGGTAGTTCCTTCTGCATCACATTTGTTTTTTCTTTCCAAGTCGGACTGAGTCTTCATACGGTTGGTCATGAATCCGCTGTGGTTGCACACTCTTCAATTATCCCGCACTGGCCCTGTTCTGTTATTGTCTGTCCCGGGTCTTTTGGCTGCTATAGCTACAATGCCATTATCTTTACAATACTATACACTTATTGGTGGAGTTTCAAATTACAACTAGTATTAGAGTTAGAGCAAGAGTTCCATAATAAAAAAATGAACATTTATTAAATTAGCTATAATTAATGAAATCCTAAATGAGCCTTTACCATTTGTAGGGTTATATTAAGGCAACAGGCTGATATCGGAGAAGAAGAAAGGGATATCATGAGAGTTTGTTGTTTTTGGAAACCACGTGATAATTTAAATTCATTTCATTCAAATCCATGTAATGGAATTAATACAATTACATGTTAATGATTAGTGTTAGACATTGGATTATCAATATGGTTAGGGTAAAAGTACCATATTTTTAAAAAGAAAACGTTTAATTGGTATTCTTTAAGTTAAATATTTGATATTCTTGAAATCATTTGGAGTTAGTGTTAGTATTACTTTAAGGTGGGAGTGTGTTCATTGTTTTAATTTATTTATTTACAAATATTTGTTTTGGGAAAAAATAGGATGGGGCAAGAAATGTAATGTAAAGTATTCATTGAAAATAAATTAAATAACAATATATTGAAATATTTAACAAAGGTTAGTGTAATGTTTAAATTTAGCAACAGGGTTAGCTTACATTAATTTGTGCATCTTTCGTTATATAATTAATACTTAATTACAAAAATACTGATAAGGGATTACGTTGATCATTAGTGACATGGTAAAAGGCAAAGCAAGGGAGGGATGGTAAAACCACAAGAACTGTAAGCCGACTGGGTATTTTGGAACAAGATAAAACTGTAGATGTAATGGCCGGATGCTTAATACTTTAGAGGTAACAGTGGTGAGATGTATTGATTATAGTTTTTGTTTCTGGGTGTGCCATTGTATTTCATCAGTGCTTCAGCTACAATGGCACTAAAGTTATTGGTGGGGTCTTTTTATGACAGGCATAATGTGCCAGTTAGTTTGCCATGTGAAATTTGGTTAAGACTTTCAAGAATCTCACTGAAGGAAGAGATTTTGCTCAAAGTTGTGAGAGAAGTAAATCTCTCTCCTATTTTCTCAGGGTTTCTGTAGTTATCGTCTTACTACACATCCAATATTTTACTTTGGAGTGAGAAAAACTTTGTAAATGCCCTCTGAGCGCCTACCCTTATCCCGAAATGGTCACCGGGACACCTGTCTACAGAACACCTGAGGTAGGTAGCAGAGACACGTCACTCTAACTCAAACAACCAACTTAGAAGGACTGATAAAAGTCATCTTGGGGGGTAAATCATAAAATGTCATCTTCATTGAATAAGTCTGTTGCTTTAAGAAAGTCAGATGTCACCTCTTAATCCTTCTTTACTTTTTCTCACCTTAACCGCTTTGTTTCCTGTATAACCGGTTCATGTAAATCTGGGTGATGAGAGGCGACAACCTCTAATGCTGTTGTTTAAATTAGGAAATCCACCCACTCCAATCCAGAAACTTAGAGTGGTTTATTTACAGTGCTCGGCGAGAACTAGATGTTTGTATTGAGTATTAGCATGCTTATGTGAATAATTGCTACGCCTGAATTATTTTTGGAAATGCAGTCTGGTTGAGCAACAGTATTTCAAAAGCGAAGACTGAAATTGGTCTCTGTAGAGTTAGTAATATATTTAGATTAAGTGCTTCTATTCAGTTTTGTGTGTGAAATGCTGAGTAACAGATAAAGGTATAAAGAGTGCTAATATCTCTAACCCTTGACCGTGTCGTAGGGTTCTCTAAACCTCTTTCAGATTCATCGCTTTTTGAAATATTCTGATTCACGAGACAAAGACTTTGACAATATTCACAACTTTTAGAAATCGAGGATGGCAGAGATCTTGAAAGTTCCAGCCAGCACCACAGGTCTTGGCAATGTACCCCAATCATATACTCACTGTCTGACCACCATTCAGTTCCTCTTTGATCCATTGCCTGATAAAGTGTTTTTTGGTGTTCATTTATAAGTTTATTTCATTGTTCTAATTATTTTTGGGTTAGCTGTCAATTGGAAATGTTGTGCTCTGTTCTACATTTAGAACATAAAGGAACGTTCCTTATTGCAAAACTCAGATGACTTGCTGGAGTGATCAACCTCTGTACGTCTTCCTCCTCCAGACTTGAGGCTTTTGCCAGTGATGGCAGTAACGCGCCTAACTGCGGACTGCGTCGGAACTAGGCTCGACAAGAGCCGAATCTTCAGCCCTTGCATCAACCAGACTTCTACATGTGGCTTACTCTCTAATAGCTATTATTTCATAGCATGAACTGTGTTCTGCACCCAGACCCTGGCCATTTCAAGGGTTGTGTCCAGATTTAGAATAGTAGTGGACTGATGACCTGCATTGTCCCACTTTTCGATCGCGAGTCTGACAATTTCATTGCACCATTTCATCAAGACAAATGTGAGCGGAGGATTAAGAGGATTTCTGAAATACGAGCTCCAAGAATGGATCATTGCTCATATGAACCCCTCAATGCATACTGGGCAGTCTTCTCCAGACATCTCTGTGAGTCATTGTCTCCCACCAAACACCCCTGTATAGCAGTGCCTGTTATGTGAAATAGATCTATCCTGAATTGAAGGAAATTGTTTAATCGCATTGTGCGTCTACTGTCTACTACAGCTTAGCCTGGAGGATAGGATATCATTTCTGCCAGTCCTTGCAGTGCTAATCAAGTGCTTCATTATACAGCACGATACACAATATCTCAATCTTCCCTTCTCTGGCAAGGTCCAAGAAGATGCAGGACAGGAGCACCCTGCATTATTTGACAAAAAGCCAGACCAGAATTAAACTTTGCAACTGTTATAGACTAAATGAAAGTACTTTCCTCTTCCAGACTCGCCCATGCAGCCTGACTCTGGTTTGCATCTACCTGGAAAGCAACTTGATGGCAGAGAGACAGATTTTTATCTGCTGAACTGTCTTTTCAGAACACCTTAATAGAAATGATATACCATGACGAACGCCAAGGAGAACGGCAGCACCCAATGGACTTAAAATACTTAATGCGCCGAAGAAATGTTAATGTGGTTTGTGCAGTTGGTTTTGTAAACTAAGGAGATGTCGAAAAGAATCGGAAAATTGTAATCGTAGGGGAAATCCTAAGATGCTGAAAATATGGACTGACTTGCATCATAGGAGTGAACACAGTATATTAAGGATAAATGTCTGAGAAATGATTAATACATTTCTACTAACGTATGTGCTTAGTTACAAAAAAGCAGACTTATGCCCGGGTCAGTGGGAGCTGCTGTTAACGAAAAGTAGTGAGGCAGCACGGGGAGAATAATGATAAAAACTAAAAGAATTCTTACCTGCCGCCCCAGTGCTCCTCTGCTCTCTCCTCTGCTACTGGTGAACAATAGGTTCCTAGACTCCCCTACACCAATCCAAACACTGCTCTCATAATGGTAATACCCAGCATGAGAGAAGCGCTGGGATTGGTTTGAGCGGCCTGGTTTTGCGCACACACAGGGCTGAGAGCCTGTGCCTGCTGTTATCCACCCGGCTGTGCAGCTTGGGTTGGAGAAATTTAAGTGCGCATGTCGGTTTGGCCATCCCAAGACAGCCGGCCAAACCGACTTGCGCAATTTAAATGCCCACCATTCTGCTGTCGCCAGGATGGCCCTGCCCCCAATACTTGTCTGTCAGTGATGAAAAATAAAATTGTTTTATTATTTTATGTTTGGCTCTGCCTGGTGGCTCTTAGCAGTGGAGCGACATTCCTTAACCATTATGACGGAGCCGCCGGTGGCCCGGGTCCAGAAGTTTATTGACGTTGTCTATCTCATTCATTTGGGGGTGTATGAAAGTGTGATTAATGATAAATCTTATTGTCTGATGGAATTATTTGTAGTCGATTTCAACCAAAAAGGGTACACAAGAAGACTAGGATGTGGAAATCCCAACAGATCACAACACATCTGCATCAATTCTGAATCTTTGCTGGCAGAGGTTTACCAGTTGCCCGTGTACACTTTTACCGCCATGTAATGGTATTTAAATTGGCTCCTTAGTTATTCCACCACTCATAAAACTCTCAGACGTTCCTCTCTTGGCCTTGAAACATATATTCCTGAGCCCTTTAGGGAATATAGCAATGTCACCAAAACTCCAAAAGATCCCCCCCGTTGCAGACATCTCAACTTGCTGTCTAATCTAGATGTAAATTAACAATAGTTTTTTCAATTAGGGCGATTTTGTATGAAAAATGGAAGCATATAACTCTAGTGAGCTCTTTTAGGTCTTTCAAACAAAACAAAAAAACGATTGCTTCCAGTTTTTACACTGAAAGCGTAAATTGTTTGTTAAGGTTGCTTTTAGGACCTTTGTTGGTTTGCCGACAAGTACGTTTTTTACTTCCCGATAGCATGTGTGTTGAACCCTTACAGGACCTATTTGTGCACTTCTTTACCAATGTGAACAATATCCTGCAGTTCTTGAAGTGTATCAGTGGCCTTGAAATCATGTGCATTATCCAAAACTGCAGCGGGAAACGACTGTATAGTGGACCAAATCTGAAACAGAATTCATAAAGACGAGCATTAAGTCTGTCGTCAATAGCGTGTATCCCTTGTTTCAACCTAGACTTGAAGCATTTGGTGAGAACTCACCTTCTGAAGATGTTATTAGTGATGATGTGAAGACTTCTGGCATTCTTGATAAGTAGCTTGCCGTCTTTACCCAACAAATTTAATCTAGCAGCAATCACAGCATCTGCCATTGGGGGCAAAAGAACTTACTGAAAGGACTAGTGAACTGGCATATCAATTTGAACTGTTTCAGAAAGTGCAGGACTTTGTCACTAATTTTGCATTAAGAGCTCGGAAGCACTCATACAGTCTCTAAAAGTTCCACTTCTTCGTAATCACTTATAGAATTATTTTAGATTTACACCATCTACACAAAACCAACAAATGCTGAAACATTTATAGGTGACTTTGTGAAGGACAAATTGCTCATGCCTAAATCCATGTTGTTTGATATCAAACACAAAATAACTTCCCTTTTCCCTCTTCGTTTAAAATATCTGCTGCATTGGACATGGTGCACTCAATCTCCATGCAATATTTTAATTTTTGCTCTTCAGGAAATAGAGTTTTTGATTCTACTGACCCTATTAGAGGCACGAGAGGGATGTATGGCTTACTGTGGAAAAATATTTGCTTATGCATGTGTGAATTTTGCTGACCCCAGTGCACCTTTTTTCCTCGTGAATTTCAGTGAATCCCGCATTTTAAAAGGAAACATAAATAAATGTGGATTCTCACCCACAAAGCTGATATGTCTTCCAGCAGCAATCCATGTGTGTTTTCTTTTCTTTGTATAGGGTTTTACATGTCTTCTAATCAGATCTCTGGTTTAGTGGTTCATAAACTGCAACAAGTGGTGATCCCTTTAATGTGGCTTTTGGTTCAGGAACCAGTTCTCTGGTCGGGGGGACTGCCGTGTTCGTGAATGCCATAAATATTGTGGCGGTTTAGAGTACTATACATAATAGACATTTTGTTAGTCAATCACTCACTTCATTTTTCTTGACTCATGTTTAGTTTGAGTCACAGAAACGTTTTGACTTCCTGAGATTTCATCATCCTTGGTTCTAGTAAGGAGATATAGGTTTACCAACTATGCTTCATTTTATGATTGTTTTTTCTGGTCATTTAGGACACTTTGCACCACTCTCAAATATGTCATCATCCCCGTTGAGTTCATCTGTGGCCATCTTGCCCCTATATGTTCCCCTTAAAAGTTCTGTAAGATGAGGACCTCTTCTAAATTTAGAATTCCGTGCATCTCAGTCAAAGAGGTGGGAGGACAAATTTGGTTTGATCTAAAAATGTGTAGCTTTTCCCATTTATGTGCTGTAGAAATGTATGTTCTCTACTACAGTTAGAACTGGTGAACATATTTATACCAAACATGCCATGACAATAGAGCTTTAATCTACATATGACATTTTTGTGGGTTGCTGCAAATCCCTACTGTAGTGTTTTTGAGATATTTGACTTGGAAAAAAAACATCAGGTGAACATCTAATGATTAATGTGTATATAGGGACTGGTAATTACTTGTGTTTTCATCAAAAATCCAAGGTTAATATTGAGTTTAAGTGTTTGCAGATACAGGACATTTCGGTATCTGCAACTCCGGATCAGATCTGTGGGTAACTGTAATCTGATTGGCTGGCCGTGGCAAGAAAAATGTTGTTGCATTCGCCATTTCTCGATGCCGGGGATAGATGACTAGGCATTTAACCTATGCTACTGAAACATAAACTGTGGGCCATAAAAGAGAGCGCAAGAGCATTGATTCACCTCAAGATAATGTCACTGGATTAACAAGGGGCAAATCATTCCATCTAAAAAACACTACGCTATCTGCGGATCCACACAAAGAACCAATGGATGTCCACAGCCGCCATTTTGAAATACACTAGCGAAAATAATAGTGTTTTTGGTACCTTATTAAACATGTGTGGGTGGCAGTTGTTAGAATCCTCCAACCTAAGAGATTATGCGATCGGGATATTACAGAAATGCAGATCCTACCCCCTCCCCCTGCCAGTCCCTTCCTAAATAAGACTATGATGTGTCTTTCAAGATTTGCAATTTCAAAGAGGAACTCTGGGATCCTGTCCTGACTCGCTGGGGCGGTGAATCCAAGAATTGAAGCCAGACATAATCTTGGATATGCTGATGCAACATGGTCTGGGCAAAGGACATGGCATCCAATTTGTCAATTGTCATGGACCACTCAATGAAGGAGTGACATCAGAGTAGAACAGGAAATGCTGTCACTACATCACAGCAGAAAAGGTGCAAATCAGATTGCTGCATTTATAGTTGGGAGAAAGTATATGAAAACAATCTGGTAGTCGATAAGACATTATAGTATGGAACAAGGCACCTTTTTAAAAGTCTCATTCACATTTAAACTTCTGTGGCTTGACCACAAAGCATGTTGATTGTTTGGACCTGTTTACCACTGCATCTTTTCATGCAGTTCTCCCTGAAAAAAAAGTACAAAAGTGTCCGATCGCTAACACAGTCACAGCAGGTAAATGCTGGGCTTCCACAGGATCGAGACGACTCCACGTTAAAGGCCCACAACACCTCGCCTCCCTCAACCTAGAGGTAGCGTTCCAAGCATTAATCCTAAATTAAGGCCAAGCAGCAAATCATGCCTCTTCCCAAACATTTGGCTTGTCACTGTCACCATCTCCCTGCTACCAAGTTACACCACGTCCTGATTATCACCTTCAGCCATCCTGTTTTTTTTTTTTTACTAACCTATTGCATTCTGCGGCTTCAAGATACATATTTTCAGTTATGCTTACCTACAGTCAAGTCCCAGAAGGGACATCATTCGAATTGAGGAAATGTGGCTCCAGTGCCCACAAGACCCACTAGGCCCTGTGTGGTGTGGGCAGGAGGCGCGTTGCAGTTATTCATATCTGCAAAAGATGACAAAACCTCCTTGAGATGTATCAGCAGGACCCACATGCATGTAATATGTGATCCATTTTTTAAAACATTTTCTTTCCTAATATATATTGGTTTCAAAATTAGTGACTCATTGCAGCATTTGCAATACTCTAAAAATACCAAAAATAAGTAAAAATAAGTGACAGTCAGTTTGTGGTGTGTGTGACTTATACCTAAACTTGCTCTCTTGAACTTCCCTTCCCTTCATTGCAAATACCAAATTCTGCTTTGTGACTTTATTTCTTTTTACTCTCCTACCTATTGTTCTAATTTGCCACGTCTGGGGGAAGGACTCCCAAATTTCAATTAGTAAAAGTAAATTTAAATTCTGCTTTAGTTGCTATCTCAATTTGACAGTAAAAGGTGAATTGTGCAAGAGAAGAGTATTGCTGCATGTGTCTGTGGGTGACATTGCTGTAAGAGTCCCAAGAGGGTAAGATTAGTGACAGTGCTTTTTAGTGAATTCAACATACTCCAGGAGCTCCTCTGCATGTGGTTTTGTACTAATATGTGTAAATATTGAGTGTATTTTTGTCTCCCCTTGACGTCACTCATTCTTAGTTGCACGCCATCTCCTTTAGTTGGATCATCCCCCATTCTTAAAATACATTCACACAAGTGCTGTTTTTACTTTCCCACAGTCCTCCCCTCCTTGTGTGCAGCGGGAATGTGGTTATGTAGCATATTTAAGGTTGGAATGTGGTTTGACAGGATGCCTAATAAACAACTCTATTCTTCTGCTAGAAAGAATCTGTCTGCGATTTCATTGGCTTTCGTAGCCCACATGCGCAGTAGACAATGCTTACATTTGACCAGAATAACACTGTCTAAATTGAATGTTCTTTGACTGAAAGTCTTGCTGAGATAAATATTTATTAGCAGTTTTTCCTTCATCTTCCCACTATTTAGGATGCAGTTTAACAAATCAAACACGTTTCTAATGTTTACTATCGACCTTCTTCAGGACCTATTGTGTGAATTGACCAGCTCTTTCATAGATAGGTTGATGGAACCACCAACTATTTTGGACACTGTTTTATATACCCACCTATTAAACCAGAGACTGTTCTTTGGACCCACCACCTATTCCAGGCACCATTCTCTACACCCGCAAGCTCTGCTGAACACCGTTCTTTTCCCTAACCATCTCTGCTGGATAGTTCTATGCACTTACAACCTCTGCCGCAAACTAATCTGTGCTCCCCGTCTCTTCACCCCCTTTAGTCTCTAATAAAAACCTGACCCCCTGAGTTTGACTTCTTTGGGGACACCCAAGTGGTGATCGCCTTGTGCCGATAATACATGAGCCTAAACCAAATGCTCCCAAGACACCACATCATTGTCTGACCAGCTGAAAGTGCTTGTCAAGGCTTGGATGCGAGATAACTATCTCCATTTAAACAATTCTAAGTTTGAACTCTTTGTTTTTATCAGACTAGATTTGCCACTCTTACCTTCCATGTACTTCAGGCAGCATTTGCCTGCTTCCTGTACGGTGCGATTCATAGGCTTCGGCCGCCTGGATGAGCTTTTAGACAATTGCAACCATCAAACCCTTAGTGAGGACGGTCCTGCCTCTGTTTACCGTCTCTTAAGGTGCATTTGTGGTGGCAGAAGCTGTCAGTTTCAGAATTGACTATTGCAGCTCTCTGTACTCTGGTCATTCTGTCTTCCAGATTCTATGCCTGTAAAGGTTCACGATGCCACCATCTAGAGTCATGTCTGGGGAGGAGACATTACATCAGTCTGTCTACTCTAGATGCACCCTTACTAGCTCCTCTTCGAAATCAGATACTCTTTAAACTAGGCTGTGTTCATGTGTCTGCCACCTCAGCTGGTTGCTGATTCTTGTGTGTGCCTACCCCTTCTGGGTGGTACTTCTTGTACCCTCCAACTCTGCTGGGGGCCGCTTTGATGTCCTGCCATCTCTTCTGCGAGCTGCTCCTTGTATCTGGCACCATCTCTGGGGGTTGCTTTGTGTTTGGGTGATCTTATGGGGGCTGCCTGTTGCATTTGCCACCTGTGCTGGGGGGCTCTTTGTATCTCCTGTCTCTGAGGGTGTCTCCATGTGTATGCCACCCCTGGAAGGGCCTCAGCATATATGCCCATCTTCTGGGGTTGCCTCTTGTGTGTGCCACCACTATTGTAACTACTCCTTGTATCTAGCACCTCTTCTGGGGATGCTGCTTGTGTTTGGGGCCTCTAATGCGGCTTCCCCTTGTATTTGCCTCTTACTCGAGGTGTGCTTCTGGCATTTGCCACCTCCGCTAGCGGATTTTCTTCCTCGTTTCTCCTGCTTCTGCTTTTCCGTGTATCTGCGTCCTCTCCTAGGAGCTTCCACTTGTATGCACCTCTTTTGAGGGCTGGCCCTTGTGTGCACCTCTTCTGGGGGTATATGCCACCACTGCTGGGGCTACTTTGTGTTTTGACACCTTTTAAAGGGGTTGCTTGTTCATGCCACATCTTCAGGGGGCTGCCCCCCCGTTTGCACCTCTTCTGTGGCTGCTCCTGTGGAACCAAACTTCTTAGCTTTATTCATAGTAGGAAGAAGGCATCCTTTAATGCTAGAGGATGGGTCTATAACGCCATGGAAACATACACTATGTGGAAGAACGACGAACCATTGGTCACTCCGTTTGTACACTGGAAGCCGTATGACTTTGTTAAGTCAGCTATTGATGACGCTGATCCCCTTCTTTAATCCCGAAGTCCCATTTCCAACAGACACAATACTTTGCAAAAAACTCGACTAGAGCTTGGTGGCCATTGCAACAAATCTGTCTGCTGCGTCCTATTTGTGTTTTTACACTGTAACCAAAGAAGCCCCATCATGAATCCCGCATGGTGTCCCAAATACCACCAAGTGCAAAAAGACCACGTAACGGGCATCTCTCATTTGTTTATCAATGGAACCTAAAATTAATTGAATGTATTTCTATCATTGAGTAGTGTGCACATAGATAAAGCACTCTATATGTTTTTTAGGGGTGGGCGGAACGAGCTGAGTTTCACTCCGTGGAATTCTGCTGAGTTACATGAAAACACTGCGAGATTCTGTGGAGGTTCTGTGAACGGGGGATTTAGGCACATTGCAGGGCTCTTGCTGATTTTTGCACCTGGAGCTGGTTCCGTGCTGACACATCTGCGCGGACTGCACTGTGCAACGCCCCAGAGGACGCTGCTTTTCCAGTTGATGTTGCTGCCGCTTGAATAGACTTTCTCCTTAAGTGGCAGCTTTCTGACCCTGAACGGTTGCAACTGTCCACTTTTCGGAAGTCTCTCCGAGTGCCCTCATAGCAGCCAAAAATTGCGCTAGGGGATGCCAAATCTCACTCGTCAACTTACTGTTGGTGAACTGCACGCGGGTAAAAACCTGCCACACGCGGTTTGCGGAATTTGTTCAAAGCTCAGGGTTACTCGTGGAGTGCAATGTATCAACCACCCACACCTCTTTTTTTTTTAAAACAAAAAACAATGTCTGCATCGCAGCCAGGACTCCTCTTTTTTTTAAAATAAAAAAAAAACTATTAAAATCCCTGCTTCTGGATTCTCCAGCAACCCAAGGAGAGGATTTGGTTTTCACGCCCAGCCTGGTGAAATCTACCTCCCAAGAGAAGTGGAGCATCTTAAATTTAAGTTATGACTTGAGGCACATTTAGTTAATAATTTAACAATTTTCGCTCTTACCCTTCACTGCTTTTTAGGTCGAGCGATGGTGACCCATGCCAAGACATGGTCAATCCACGGTGGATCACTTTGTAAATTATACACTCACCGTTGGACAGTTCTGGCGCTAAATCTAGCTCCCTTTCAATGCTACACCAACAATGGACTTTTTGTTGCATTTTAGCAGATGCATACGAGCCTATGGCTACAAATGCTGGGTCTCTGTGACACTTTCCTCTTTGGTATTAAATGAGCAAAAGACAATTTTGCTCATCATGGTAGGCTCGGTGGAGGTGAAATATGATGCTTTCAACATGTGTAGCCCCAAAACCAAATGTTTTCCGCTGACAAGGTTTTTAACGCGGCTGCGTTAATTGTGGTAGCTCCCTCGTTTTCCTATCTTTGTTAATTTTTTGTTTTCCTTACCCCTTGTTCTTATTAGGAGCCCCCTTACTGCGCATAATTTTGTGATCTCACCGCCATTTGGGCGGATCCGGTTCCCGGGGCAGTTGTGTTGTGGGCGCCATCTTGGGTGAGGGCACGGACCATCGGAAGCGCCATTTTGAGCGTGGTAGCGCTCTGGCAGCTTCACGGGACGCCTACTTAAGGCGGTCCCTGGACATTTGGCTTTCCTGACAAGGTTTTTAACGCGGCTGCGTTAATTGTGGTAGCGCTTGCGCTCGTTTTTAATTCTCCCTCGTTTTCCTATCTTTGTTAATTTTTTGTTTTCCTTACCCCTTGTTCTTATTAGGAGCCCCCTTACTGCACATAATTTTGTGATCTCACCGCCATTTGGGCGGATCCGGTTCCCGGGGCAGTTGTGTTGTGGGCGCCATCTTGGGTGAGGGTACGGACCATCGGAAGCGCCATTTTGAGCGTGGTAGCGCTCTGGCAGCTTCGCGGGACGCCTACTTAAGGCGGTCCCTGGACATTTGGCTTTCCTGACAAGGTTTTTAACGCGGCTGCGTTAATTGTGGTAGCGCTTGCGCTCGTTTTTAATTCTCCCTCGTTTTCCTATCTTTGTTAATTTTTTGTTTTCCTTACCCCTTGTTCTTATTAGGAGCCCCCTTACTGCACATAATTTTGTGATCTCACCGCCATTTGGGCGGATCCGGTTCCTGGGGCAGTTGTGTTGTGGGCGCCATCTTGGGTGAGGGCACGGACCATCGGAAGCGCCATTTTGAGCGTGGTAGCGCTCTGGCAGCTTCGCGGGACGCCTACTTAAGGCGGTCCCTGGACATTTGGCTTTCCTGACAAGGTTTTTAACGCGGCTGCGTTAATTGTGGTAGCGCTTGCGCTCGTTTTTAATTCTCCCTCGTTTTCCTATCTTTGTTAATTTTTTGTTTTCCTTACCCCTTGTTCTTATTAGGAGCCCCCTTACTGCACATAATTTTGTGATCTCACCGCCATTTGGGCGGATCCGGTTCCCGGGGCAGTTGTGTTGTGGGCGCCATCTTGGGTGAGGGCACGGACCATCGGAAGCGCCATTTTGAGCGTGGTAGCGCTCTGGCAGCTTCGCGGGACGCCTACTTAAGGCGGTCCCTGGACATTTGGCTTTCCTGACAAGGTTTTTAACGCGGCTGCGTTAATTGTGGTAGCGCTTGCGCTCGTTTTTAATTCTCCCTCGTTTTCCTATCTTTGTTAATTTTTTGTTTTCCTTACCCCTTGTTCTTATTAGGAGCCCCCTTACTGCACATAATTTTGTGATCTCACCGCCATTTGGGCGGATCCGGTTCCCGGGGCAGTTGTGTTGTGGGCGCCATCTTGGGTGAGGGCACGGACCATCGGAAGCGCCATTTTGAGCGTGGTAGCGTTCTGGCAGCTTCGCGGGACGCCTACTTAAGGCGGTCCCTGGACATTTGGCTTTCCTGACAAGGTTTTTAACGAGGCTGCGTTAATTGTGGTAGCGCTTGCGCTCGTTTTTAATTCTCCCTCGTTTTCCTATCTTTGTTAATTTTTTGTTTTCCTTACCCCTTGTTCTTATTAGGAGCCCCCTTACTGCACATAATTTTGTGATCTCACCGCCATTTGGGCGGATCCGGTTCCCGGGGCAGTTGTGTTGTGGGCGCCATCTTGGGTGAGGGCACGGACCATCGGAAGCGCCATTTTGAGCGTGGTAGCGCTCTGGCAGCTTCGCGGGACGCCTACTTAAGGCGGTCCCTGGACATTTGGCTTTCCTGACAAGGTTTTTAACGCGGCTGCGTTAATTGTGGTAGCGCTTGCGCTCGTTTTTAATTCTCCCTCGTTTTCCTATCTTTGTTAATTTTTTGTTTTCCTTACCCCTTGTTCTTATTAGGAGCCCCCTTACTGCACATAATTTTGTGATCTCACCGCCATTTGGGCGGATCCGGTTCCTGGGGCAGTTGTGTTGTGGGCGCCATCTTGGGTGAGGGCACGGACCATCGGAAGCGCCATTTTGAGCGTGGTAGCGCTCTGGCAGCTTCGCGGGACACCTACTTAAAGTCGCTCCCCCCGCGCAGCGGGACGCGCAGTTGGGGCGCCGTCGCGTTGCCGGAGTCGTGCCTGAGTCCTGCCCGTCTGCGCCCGTCCGCGCTAAGGACGCGCGGGGCGCAGCGGGCTAGTTGACCATTTGAGGTTAGTTCCTTTTGTGTACCGTGATGCTCACCTACTCTAGAGAGAGTCTTTGGTCTATTGGGCAGACCGTCCCAAGGTGTGACCTAGCACCGATTCATCCTCTGCGTGGCCCTTACCATTGTGCCTGCAAGAGATGGATGCTCAACTCCCCTGTGCCTATTCGCCAGAGGGATATTATATCTGTCCCTCGGAGCAATTGCCCCGTGCGTATGCTTCGGGTGTTGAATCTGAATGCTAGGTCTGTGGTGAAACACCACCAAGCTATCCATGACCTTATTAAGGACGAATCTCCCGATATATTTGCGATCACGGAAACTTGGCTTCAGGAGGCTGATGTGGCCATTATCAACTTGGTCTGTCCCCCTGAGTATTCTATTTACATCTTGAACCGGCCTACTAGAGGTGGTGGCATTGCCCTTATAGTTAGGTCCTGTTTTACCTGTATTTGGAATGGCCTTAACATCGCGGGTTGTGAAAGTGCCTCTTTTAAGATCTCGATCAGCCCCCAGTTTACGTTTTCTGGGATGGTTGTCTACCGACCCTCGGGTAGCGATGTAGTGTTCAGAGAAGCCTTCCCAGACGCCGTTAGTGCGTTAGTGATGGGCTGTGCCAATTTTTCCATCTTGGGCGATCTGAACCTTCACTTCGATAATCAGACCATCCCGGTGGTTAGTAATATCTTAGCTGATCTAGAGGCCCTCCAGCTATCCCAACAGGTATCTCAGCCTACCCATGTTGGGGGCCACATTTTAGACCCCTTTTTTACAAACGTAGCTGGAGCCAGTGTCCTGTCCATCTCTCCACTAGGGTGGACGGATCACTTCTTGGTGTCCATTCGGTACCCTTTGCCGGAGACCCCTTCCATTCCATCTGTTAGACGGGTCCCTAGGCGGCACTGGAGTAAGCTCAGGTTGGAGGACCTGCATCGGATCCTGGTGGAAGAGCCGTTAGGCCCTTTGGACAATGTGGAAACGGGCTATGAACAGTTCTGCAGGTGGATTTCTAGAGTGCTGGACTCTTTGATTCCCATCACTCTGAGTAAATTGAGCTCTAGAGAGTCGAGTCCCTGGTACGACAGTGCCTTACGCGCTCTGAAGGGTACTTGTAGACGGGCGGAAAGGGCATGGCGGAAGGCCTATGCGGCCGATAAGAAAGCCGCTTATGTGGCCTCCGTTAAGCTCTACCATCGAGCCATCTGTAGAGCCCGCGCGGCGTTCTACGCCCTGGAATTCCGCAATAGTCCGAACCCATCAAAAACCATCCTCAAAGTGGTGAAAGATCTTTTGGCAAAAAGGACTTCCTCCCTGCCAACGGGTTCCATCTCCCACTGTGAGGCTCTGGCATCCTTTTTTTTGGAGAAGGTCCAGGTTATTTACCAGGCCTTCCCTAATACTGGGCCAGCTCTGGGAGGCACTGACTGTGCCCAAGGACATACCATCTTGCACTCTTTCCCACCATTACTACCTGAGGGGTTTAACAAACTGGCCCAGCAAATTAAATCTGGCTCCCCTTCGGATCCTTTGAGACCTGCTTTTTTCAGAGACCAGTCTTTTCTGGGACGCTCTACGGTGTGTTCCCTAGTCAATCTTTCGCTGGCCTCTGGTATAGTACCAACCAAATGGAAGCAGGCGGTGGTTTCTCCGATCCTGAAGAAGTCCTCTTTGGATCCTTTGAAACCTGAGAACTACCGCCCTATTTCATTACTCCCCTGGCCGGCGAAAGTCACGGAGGCCCATGTTAATCTGGCCCTTTCAGACCACCTTACTCGGGCCAATGTTCTGGACCCCACGCAGAACGGCTTCTGTGCTGGTCACAGCACGGAGACGGCCCTCCTTGCTATGGTGGAGCATTTGCGTGCGGTGTTGGATGCGGGTCAGACGGCGGCGCTTGTATTATTAGACCTCAGCGCCGCCTTTGACACCGTCTCTCATCGCATTCTGCTGCACCGGCTGGAGGAGATTGGCATCGGGGGGCCTGCTCTGCAGTGGTTCAGCTCCTTTCTTGACAACCGCTCTTTCTGCGTGGCCATTCCACCTTATCAGTTCAAATTCCATCCTCTGGCCATGGGGGTTCCGCAGGGCTCCTCGCTGAGTCCCACGTTATTCAACCTTTACGTGAGACCGCTGGCTGAGGTCGTCAAGCAGTGGGGCCTGACTATGGTTTCATATGCTGACGACACTCAGCTGGCGGTTACTCTCAGCGGGGATGCGGATCTGGATGCCCCTAGGTTTCAGAGTGGACTGAAGGCACTGGCCAGCTGGATGACTGCGAATTGTCTCCAGCTTAATGCCAGTAAGACAGAGATCATGGTTGTCGGTAAGCGAGCGGAGCTCTGGGGAGATAGGTGGTGGCCATCGGAGCTAGGGCCATCTCCGACTCCGGTCTCTGAATTGAAAAATCTGGGAGTTTGGCTAGATTCTAGCCTTAACTTTGTTGGCCATACAAAGAAAACTGCGGCCTGCTGCTTCGGTGTGCTGGGGGGCTTAAGACCTGTTCTTAAATTTTTTGATGCCCCGACCAGGCAGCTGGTGATTCAGGCGACGGTTATCTCCCGGCTTGATTACGCCAGCTCTCTCCTGGTGGGGGCTAATCAGGCTGAAATTACTCGCCTGCAGCGTGTCCAAAATGCTGCCGCTAGAGCTATAGTCTGCTTGCCTAGATTCTGCTCTGTTTCTAACGTCCTTCGCTCCCTGCATTGGTTGCCGGTGAGGATGAGAATCCAGTTTAAGGTTTTATGTTTGGCCTTCAAAATTCTGAAGGGCACTGCCCCCCAGATCCTGACCAATCTTTTATCTTTGTATGTTCCGTCTCGCTCTCTCCGATCTTTGGGCCAGGCTCTCGCCATAGTTCCCCGGTTTAAGCTTTGTCGTGCCGGTGGCCGTTCCTTTCGAGTGAGAGCTGCGGCTATCTGGAACTCTCTACCGGTTGAGATCCGTTTGTTGGAGGATCTTCTACAGTTTCATAGGGCCATCAAAACCCTTTTATTTTAACTTTGTCCATAGCTGTTCCTCTGCTCCTGTTGTTAGCGGTTGTTGTGTTTTACCTTGTCACGCGCCAGGACGCTCCTTTGCTGGAGCAGCTGTGCGCACGATAAATACCTATAACATAACATAACAACATAGAGAGAGGTCCTGTTAACACGCAGATGAAGTAACTAACCCTTAAACAAACCTTGCTCCTTCCGAATTTGTCCACAACAAAAGATGATCCAACCTAGAAGTAAATTTGGGCTTGAACAGCAGGCCAGAAACTCTGTTTCACCAGTGGTTTATCACAGCTGTGTCCGATGTTTGAGTAACTCTGCCCCAGTTGCATCAATCTATTGATTGCACCCGTGTGTCACTCAGTCACGGCTACATTCCTGTCCGTTATTGGATGCAAATGCTTGATATTGGTAAACAGTTTGACTTTTGTGCAAGACAAATATATTTTACTTGGGTAATTCCTCTGTAAATATTTAATTGAATGTAGTTGCTGTTTCGACATCCATAACGCAAACTGCTTCAATGATATTTTAAGAAAAAAAAATAGGCAACATTCATCTCACTGTACAGTAGGTTTGAAACATATACAACCCTCTTCTCTCTCTCACGAATACATCTGTTGCAAACCTCCGTAAAGGAATTATCACCCTAGAATCAATCAGAAAGCAGAAGTTGTGGTTCTCAAAATTTGCATTGCGCAACGCCTGCTTAGGGAGAAGATGTGGTCTAGTTGTCAAGTAGTTTACTTTGAAATTAGGTGACCAGAGCTCTCGTTGCAGCCTTGTGTCGTGACCAAAAATGTGTGCTGTGGGATAAATCACATTCTCGGTCTCTTTGCCCCAGTTCACTCATCTGATTGAAAGTGTAACATATAGGGCTTTTAACAAAAACATAATTAATGTTACTTGAATAGTGCCTGCTGGTGCAATTTTATATTTTATAACAATATAAATAACGGGTTATCCCAGTTTAACAATGTTCAGGTAATTGACAGGAGAAGGACCAAAGGTTGAGAGGCAGTCCGCATTCATCTGCAGGTTATCGCGGATCTCATCACCATATCTAAAAATAATTTCTTAGACTGTCTTATATATATCTAAAAACAGGATATTTATATTTATTTCTTAACTCCAGTGGTTCTAAGTAAATCATGTGCTTTGCATATACCATCAACAGAACCACACACACTCTGTGGTGCGACAGCGGGTGGTAGTCTAAATCATGTGCAAACACAAAAATCTCAGGGGTAGCGTGTACCAATTTATATCGGATTCTGCAGAAATGATGTGGCTCTTCCCTTTATGAACTGATCACCCTCAGCGTTGTATCCACAAGCGCGAGATTGCTACCAGGAAGATCAGTCAAGGTTTGATTGTGTAAAGCGCCAGCGTAATTTTCTTGAAGGTTTCACATACCACTGCCATCTTCACAATCTGCTCATCTGCAGAAATCATGAATGTGCCTGCCGAAAATTACTTACTGGAAATACTGCACTCGCAGAGGTCTAGAAACGAAATATTCCTCTACGATTCCTGTCCAGAGCATTAGACACAGCAAGAAGGCCAGTCCTGGGAAAAAGTCGACTGCCTCAGAACGATGGATCCCAGGAGTTGATCCAGAATCTCATAAGGACACAAGATTGAGATAATACACTTAACATATCTTCCTTCCTGTTGCAGTCTCTCTTAATAACGGAAATATATAAAAAAATAAAGCATTGCAACTAAGAAACACTCAATGGAATTCTTGGCACCATGAGTATTGTTGTGACTAGTAACAGAAGGGAATTCCCCCAGTACATCATGGAATTACTCCATATTGAATTCTAATTTAATAACACAATCTCAGAGACTCGCCCAGGTGTCACACCCAAAATTTTACATCTTGTAAAGTACCAGAAAGAATACTTTTGAAGTTGGCAATAAACCTCTACATCTAATTCGCATGGAGCTTCCTTCTTGCCCTTTGTATGTTCAGGCACTTCTCTGGAACTCAAGAACTCCAAGAAGAACTGCCGAGCCCTCGAGAGAACCTGGCGCAGAGACCCAACTCCGGACAACATGGCGGCCCTCAAGCTCGCCACCCGAAAGCACCACCAACTCATCCGCGCCACCAAGAAAACCGCATTCAAAGAACGACTGGACAACAACGCACACAACAGCAAGGAACTCTTCAACATCGTCAAAGAGCTCTCCAACCCCAACGCCGGAAACAACGACATCACCCCTTCGCAAGACCTCTGCAACTCCCTCGCCTCCTACTTCCACAACAAGATCGCGGACATACACAACAGCTTCAGCACTCAACCGACGCACGCCACGACCGAACCCCCGCCCCCCACCACCACCCTCCGCGCCTGGACTCCGATCAACACCGAAGACACCATCCGCACGATGAACTCCATCCACTCCGGATCTCCGACCGACCCCTGCCCTCACCACGTCTTCAACAAGGCCGACGCTGTCATCGCACCCCACCTGCGGGACATCATCAACACCTCCTTCAACACCGCTACCTTCCCGGAGAGCTGGAAGCACGCCGAACTCAGCGCCCTACTCAAGAAGCCATCAGCCGACCCCACCGACCTCAAGAACTACCGCCCCATCTCGCTGCTCCCGTTTCCGGCTAAAGTCATCGAGAAGACCGTCAACAAGCAGCTGGCCGCCTTCCTCGAGACGAACGGATCCCTCGACCCCTCGCAGTCTGGCTTCCGGGCAAACCACAGCACCGAGACCGCCCTGATCCCAGCCACCGATGACATCCGTGCCCTGCTCGACAACGGAGAAACAGCGGCCCTCATCCTCCTAAACCTCTCCGCGGCCTTCGACACTGTCTGCCACCGTACCCTAGTACAGCGCCTCAGAAACGTCGGAGTCCAGGAGAAGGCACTGGAGTGGATCACCTCCTTCCTCGCCGGAAGGACACAGAGAGTCCGCCTCCCTCCGTTCAGATCGGAAGCCACCGAAGTCATCTGCGGCGTCCCTCAAGGCTCCTCGCTCAGTCCAACCCTCTTCAACGTCTACATGGGCCCCCTCGCAGACATCGCACGCCAGCACAACCTCAACATCATCTCCTATGCCGACGACACCCAGCTGATCCTCTCCCTCACCAACGACCCCGCCACCGCCAGAGACAACCTACACGAAGGGATGAAAGAGGTGGCCGAATAGATGAAGAACAGCCGCCTGAAACTGAACTCGGACAAGACGGAAGTCCTCATCCTGGGATCCTCACCCTCCGCCTGGGACGACTCCTGGTGGCCCCCCGCCCTAGGCAGCGCACCCAAACCAACAGACCACGCACGCAACCTGGGCTTCATCCTGGACTCCTCCCTCTCCATGACCAGACAAGTCAACGCCGTCTCCTTGTCGTGTTTCAACATCCTGCGCATGCTACGCAAGATCTTCCGGTGGATCCCCACCGAGACCAGGAAGACGGTCACCCAGGCCCTCGTCACCAGCCGTCTGGACTACGGCAACTCCCTCTACGCCGGAACCACCGCCAAGCTCCAGAAGAGACTTCAGCGGATCCAGAACGCCTCAGCACGTCTCATCCTGGACATCCCCCGTCGCAGCCACATCTCCGGACACCTGAGAGACCTGCACTGGCTCCCGGTCAACAAGAGAATCACCTTCCGACTCCTCACCCACGCACACAAAGCCCTACACAACCAAGGCCCGGGATACCTCAACAGCCGCCTCAACTTCTACGCCCCCAAACGCCAGCTTCGATCAAACGGCCACACCCTCGCCGCCGTCCCCCGCATCCGAAGAGCCACCACAGGAGGACGGTCCTTCTCCTACCTCGCCGCCAAGACATGGAACTCCCTCCCGACCCACCTCCGCCTGACCCAGGACCACCTTGCCTTCAGGAAGCAACTCAAGACCTGGCTGTTCGAGCAGTAGCGGACCCCCCCTCCCTAGCGCCTTGAGACCCTCTGGGTGAGTAGTGCGCTATATAAATGCTGTGATTGATTGATTGATTGGTAGTTCCCCGATGGCATCCCTGAAAAGTGCATGCTGTCCCGGGTACACTCTCTTGCACTGTGACAGCATCGGGGGCACTTATGGGACCGTGGCCATGTTCCCCGTCATCTACTGGCTGTGGAGAGGTTGAATGGTGTCTACATGATGCATGTAACATAAGATAAGTTTGAGTATTCAGAAACAGAAAATGAAACTGAGGGAGGAAAAAAATAAACTGAGATTGATTGCTGGGACTTGTACCTGTGCAGATAGGTGCCTTTCTTTCATGCACCTTGAAAGGAAAGGTGAATGCACAGTATCTTTTCAAAGTTGGACCAAGTTATATTGTCTTTGGGTTAAGGTACTTTATGCAAAAATCACCCAGGTGCTTGAGCATATTTGCAAAACCTACAATGCTCCCTCCAGTTAGTAAGCCATGGATTGTAAGTCTATTTTTATTCTCATGTTTTTCCCCTCTGTTTTCTTTTGTAGTTCGGCAATGAGGACCAACAGCTCGCATGGGCGAAACGCGAAAGTGAGAAGGCCGAACAGGAACGGCTAGCGCGGCTGCGGCGACAGGAGCAGGAGGACCTTGCCCTCGCCATTGCACTCAGTAAGCCCAAAATGACATCCTATTAAACATTCAGTTTATATTGTGAACCAGTAGATCTAACATCTGTAGACGAAGAGCTGGGTAGACTTAATAGAGTAAAGCCTCTCGCCCGCGGTGTGCGGTAATACCATCAGTCATGCCTGGTGGATAGCGTGCTGTTTAAAGTGAGCATTTGTGGTCTAGAGTCTTTTGGATTATTTCTGCCCATACTTGCTGTTTCACAAAAGTTTGTCTAACTTTTGTATATGTTTTTATACCCTATTTTTCTTTCTTTTCTCTTTGATCTCTCTTCAGTGCTATTGGAAGTCCTTTCTACAGTGATGAGTCTTCATGTATGATGTTCCACACCTTGCCCTCTCTTTACTTCTTTGCAGACAAACACAGCAAAAAAAAACAATTATTTAAAAATATTTAATTTAAAAACCGAAACCGGTCAGAAAGACCCCTGAATGTAACTACCACCCTTGAACAATGCTAACTTAATTAAAATGGATTGTCCCAATGTTAGGTCCAGCTTCTTATGTCAACACCTATTTGCCCAATTTTATTTGATGGCCTGTTTTCTTAAGAATATCGACATGGAAGTCCCAGTGCACACTTTGACCTGAGTGTCACTCTTTTTCTCCCCAATAGACCTTAGTCTGAATTTTTTAATAGTGCCTGATTTGAGGAAACGGTGTGTACCACACCCATCCAGAACATCTCACATGTAAGATATATATGTTTGACAAATTCTTGTGTTACAAATTCTTGTGTTACAAATTCTTGTGTGTTAGAGACTTTTAAGCACTATTTTTATGCAACTGTCTCGATTTTTTTCAACCTTTGAAATCGATATGTGTGGACTAATTATCTACTCGTCAGTGGCTTCAATTGCAAAACAAATTCTACAATACAATTTAATAAACCTGCATGTAATTCTGATGTGCACGGAGTCAGGCGGGGTTCTGCGGTACTGTGAACTAGATTTTTCTGAAAAACGTAAAGGAGTCCAACGAGACCAAAAATGCTTACTTGAAATATTTCACTGTTGTGTGACTCTGAAATATCAGCTAGCAGGAAGTTGTTGAGATAAGAAAGGTGGTTGTTCAGCAAAACCCACCGCATGTTATCTCAGGTGGGACTTATGTACGCTGGAAATAGATACATATTTTCCGATATGCACGCTCCATTAAAAATAGATTTTTTTGTCTCGCCACTGTTATTTTATTTCAACTTTTGGAACTGGAATTCAGCTGTAGTTCCCCTCCTAAACCAGCTGAACTAAAGCCATTTAGACCTTGGTAGCTTGGTTGAAACAGTGTTGTCCACTGTGAAACTGTTTGTTCCTAATGTTGAGAGTTGAGTTTGCGCAGTCGGAATAAATGAATCGTGGGCAAAATCCCGCACAGAGCCGCATGAAAATTTGCAGTGTAATCTTTGGGCTCAGAAAGACTTCACCATTTCCCTTCATTAACAGTTCTACCAAATTCCACTTTCCCCAACCACACACAGTTCCTGCTGTTCTAAAGAAATTCCTTGGTAGTTTATCTTTCACTATTGTTTATTTTCCTATAAAAGCTACTAAAGATGCACCTTTTGTGGTTGAACTTATCTTTTCTTTTAGCATACACTAAAAAACAAATTATCTTTCACTCTGTCTAATGCTGTCTTAGGCTGTCTTTTGGTTGGATTTCTTCTTCTAAAGTAGCATAAAACACAAACAAAGTGGAAACATAAGTGCATTACAGTTTAGCTTCTTTAATGTGAATTAGCACTGCCCCCTCACCTCATAACTCTGGAAAGAGCAATTAGCATTTTCACAATCTGCATTTTTTAATCAATTAATTTTAAAGTTAAACCTTCTATGAGTCACTCAACCTATTGAAAGGATCTTACTTGAATTTTTGTGAACGAATATCAATTGTGTTCCATTGTTTAGAATTCGTTCTAACATTTGTGTATGATTGGGTGCATTCAGATCACACCTGTTTGAATGTGTTTTTGTGTTGGGAGGGGTGTATTTGCACCTCACCAGTTACATTCACATCTTTGTTGCGGGTCAATAAATGAATAATATGAATACTCTGCCATCTGTAAGTGTGCTGGGCCCAATCTCTGCAGTGCCATCACATGATATGCCACTATTTTGAGAGCGCCACTAGAAGACGGGCCTATATTTCTAAAGCGTCTTAATTTTTTTAATATAATTGACCTAATTATTTTTTAATAACTCCTTAAATAAATAAATTCCTCGGAAATCCACATTTAGTGCAACAGTTGACTTGCTAACAGGCAATAATACACAGACAAATCTAAAGAAAAAATGAAGTTATGCAGACTTACCCCGTTAGTCATTGATCATCAAACTCTGTTGTGCTGTGATCGTTGGTCACATAACAGACATGACATTATAATTACAATGTCAGTGCCTTTAGTTCCATGAGAAATAACTGGCCTAGATTCTTTAAAATGTACATTATAATTACTACATCTAACCTGAACTTGTCTAGTTGAACAGGTTTTAACTCGTGCCTGTCCCATGATTCACCGTAGTCCACTTGTTTCACAACAAAGCCTTAAGTTATCCACAGGTTAGTAGTCTGAGACCTGTAACATGACAAATCTAAATGTAGTAGTCGTTGGGTGAACATAGGTTTTATAGGGGCAGTGTTTCTCATTAGAATTCCAGATTTTAAGATTTGTAGATGTAGTGCAAGGACAGCTTCAGACAGACACATCCAAGGAAGTGCGACTTTGAAAATACCTCCATAATTTAGTTTCCATTGGATTTCGAGATATTCACTTAACACAAATGCCTGAGTTAGACATTTTTTTAATGTTAAATCTACTGATTCAGGAGAGATGTAAATCCTCAATCAGTGACATTTCTACTGGTGGAAATACTGCTGCCAGACTACAGTAACTCCCTTGTAGTAAATACCGATCAACCGCGAGGAAACAGGAGATTTTGCATTACCCTCCTCATCCTAATTGTTCTTAGAAACCTATAGGTCTGATCTCTACTCAGATTATGAACCATATTGTTTCATCTTTTGAACGGAGACCCAGATTAAAATCAATAGGCAAAGTTATCTTAGAACCCCAGTTGGCTGTCTGCTACCTCTGGAGTCTTAACGTCATCAGTGTTCATCTTCCACTTCCCTTTAGCAAAACTAAGGAAAAGTTTTCAGCAAAATAATTCTTAGTTAAAGAACCCCTTCTAATGAAAAGAACATCTTCTACCTGATGTTATTTTTGTAGCCACATAAAGGAAGATGCACGAGACTCAGGATTTAAGGATTCTGTTTCTGACCAGAGGAAGGCGCAAGCTCATTCTCCTGTTTTTTGTTATTAATTCATTTTATTGACATTTGTTCAGTTTTTCTGGCTCATATCATCTTTATTTGGCAATGCATCACAAAAACGAATGATTACAGTGTGCCGTTTACAACTGGGGGAATATTCTAAGTTAAGGAATCTGCGGCTAGACTGTGTCTCTACCAGATACATCGTTACCGAAGGTAAGTAACTCGTTCGACCGTGGGCACTATTGTATCGCAATAGAGGCTCAACCCACATTATCAGATAATGATTCACATTAAGATCCCATAGTGAATCTGCCATGGTCCCCAGATATTGGCATGTTTTGGCTGGCATCCCCTTGTCTGATAGCTAGCGTTTACTAGCCTTGAGAACTGTCTCCATCCCTCGCAGCCATCCACAAACAGATGAGGTGGAGGACGACTTCCAGTATTGTTAGCCTCTTTTAGCAAGGAGGAATCCCAAACCTGGGAGAGTACAGGTGCTGTGTGAGAATTCTGCATCATTCATAATTCCCAACAGGGCCTGATTGGGAAATAAAACAATGGGTAAAAGAAGTGTTTTTGAGAGTATGCAAGTGACTACTTGCCAGTATGTCTGAAACATGCCACATATTTGAATCAGGCTGGCCAGTTTCTTTGGTGCCATCTTTGCCTCGTGTCAGTTCCTTTATTTTAGTGGGCCTCAACCTGGCTCTGAGACAGGGTAAATACCAGCATTCAGTAGACCTGCACGGTTTTCTTCCTCACCTTTGGGCTAAGTATTAGGCTAACCTCTGGAGGTCTGTACTTGTAGATTAGCAGTGTCACTCCAGCACATGTTTTTTATGCAGATTTCTAAAGATCTGGGACCTGTGCATATCAAACTCTTCGGTTAGGCCTCAAAAGGTTTTCATGTGGCCATGGTCCTACATATCTCCTACCCGGGAAATCCTGATGTCATCCCATTGCTCAAAGCCCATGAAGTTATTCAATTTAGTTGGCCAAGTTCCACACCAGAGTGGCGTTCCCAGTTTCAGAAGAGAGCCATACTCCTGCAGTCAGTAACCATGTTAGTGACCTGAGGAGGGGTCGGGGCACAGGGTTGTCGTGGAGGGCTTAATAGCACGGTGCCAGTTTATTACTGTTGTGGTTTTCTCTAAGCAGCCTATGGGCTAATTGCCTGCTATTGCTTGCCTTTCTCTTTGAAAATAAAAGGCTGTGTTGGAACACTAGAGGAGTGCATGTTCTTTTTTTACAGAAATGCTATACAAACCTATTTTTATTTTAAATGAAAATTCCAATGCAATTTTGGCATCTTAGCCTGTTGAATGATGTTGGGCTGCATTTTTATGTGTATATGTATGTTTGAAGGTACTATCTGCATGTTTTTTGGCTAAACATACATATATATATATATATATGTATTTTGTATATGCTCCGGCGTCCCCGCACGTGGGCGGAACTATTCAGTACTTATGACTTTGATGAGTATACCCCTGTAAGAGAACTAGGATTACAGGTAAGTAACTTATCCTTCACTTGCACGGACCTGCTTGGAAAGGCAGCTGCAACTGTCCTGTATTTGTTAACATTGAGGGTTCACTTGTACGGACCGGCTTGTAAAGGCAGCTGCAGGTGGGTCAGTACTTGTTAACAATGATGCTTCACTTACATGGACAGGCTCAAAAAGGGCATCTGCAGGTGACCAGGATGTACTTTGAATTTGTATCTTTGTTGAACAAAATGGCTGTTAATGGAGACCTTGAGATAACGTATCGGCGATGCCTATCTGAATGTAGACTACAGTGGTCTAGATCAAAAAGATGGAGACTATAAAAATATCCCTAAATCAGTGCGATTGGGCTACAAAAATATGAAGCAGGCAGCAAATTCTGTCTTTAGAAATATTGATATGTAGACATTCCATCACCAAGAATAACAACAATTTTGTTATTTTTAGTTTTAATTTAGCAAACATTGATGTTTTGCAAAAGCAACATTGACAGTTCATAGAGCAGAAACGTGAGGTCTGTGATATGAAAGATGAAAGCAAACTTTTCCATAAGGATTCATTGTATGGTGATACTGGCGAAGACATACACTCATCTAAGATAGTTACATTTTCACAGCTAATGTAGATTTATATATACACCTACGCCATTGGGCATTATTCACTCAAATCTTATGAGCTGCAGTGTATGACTTTTCAATGCAGGCGTGAACGCATGGAAAGAGGGTTTGCCCGAAGGCCTGGTGTTAGGACCTAGAAGGTAGAATGACTGGTACTTGGAGGTTGTGTATGGTGATTTGGGAGCGACTCAAAGAATGTGGTTAGTTGATCTTAGATTATGAGCCGGTGTATTGCGTGAAAGGATGTTGAAAAGGTAGTAATGAGCATTGGCATGTATAGACTTGAAAACAAGCCTGCATGTGACCCTGTTTTAGCAGAAAGCCTGTCAACCTGTTGATATGCTGAAGAAGGGAACATGCCTACGTAGATTATACAGAGTTCTGGTGGCAAACGTTATGACTTTGTTGGGCAGTCTAGAAGCTTTTGGGTAGGCCCACTTGTAAACTAATGCAGTAGTCAAAGCTGCATGCTTATACTTGAGTTAGATTAGTAATTCAACCTAATTGGGACATTTTAACATGGTAATTTATTTATGGGTAGGTATTACTACATGATTTGCATTTGTACAGTGTTCATTTTTACTCTGTATTGCTGTATATTTTAGACATTTGGCCCATATTTTTGCTGAATCTGGTCAAAGATAAGTACAAAGAGGAAAGGGGGGGTTAGAGTGCATTAAGGAAACCAGGTTGCTGTTTGTTCTTCATATTCCTAAGTCATTTATTATAAGATAGTGGATGTTCCCTGAAATGCTAGAGTTAACTTTTTTTGTTCTTGACAATGCCTTGTATTTCACTGACGTCCGCTTACAAATGATTAATTCTCGGTTTCCTCTCCTGTACAGGTCAAGAAGGTGAAAAAACGAAGCGGAAACTGCCACCATTTTCCTGAAATTTACTAATGTATCCAAATATGTACATTCTTGTAGGTCTGTTTATCCTTTAAATATCATGAATCAAGCCGGGTGAGAAAGAGAGCAGAGAGATCATTGAATTTTAACCCAGTCCGTGTCTGTTTAATATAATAAGAGAAATGTTATTGTTTTAATATAATAAATGAAAGTTACTTTTTTTGGAACTTTGTGGTGTCTTGATGTTTTGTTGGGTGTTTATCCTTGGAGAAATAATTTGCCTGACAAGGTAGCAGTGGAGCATGTGTTCACACAACCTAGAACTATAGAGAAACCTTCTGCAATGTCCCACTCTTTCCAATTTCCTTAACTTGTGGTAAGTGAATGAATGAATCTGCACTTCTAAAGCACATGGCTACCCAAAGGCATCCCACTGCTAGAAGCGGTGACATCGTAGAACTTCAGAACGGTCTTCAAGGAAACAGAAAAGTTTTCAGAAGTTTTCGAAAAGTCAAATAGTTGTCCTCAAGACGAATATAATTGGGTAGCTGGTTCCACAGTCTGCCAGTTGTTTGGCAGGGATTGAACTACGCAAGGGCCATGTAGGTCTTGCTTACAATCGGCTTTTAACTCTGTTGTCAAAGACCTATTGTGTACAATAACAACACTTAGACGTGACCTTGGTTTAGCCCAAGACTTCTCATTTATTAATTTTCTTGTCAATCGTATTTGCTTGCTTCTTATTTAATGGCTTTCCTTTATTCTTGTGTTTGCTCCTCCCCTGGTTTGGATGACTGGTATTATTCCTTGACTCACATTAGGGAACGACTTTTTTCTTTTTCTTTGAGCACTCCATTGCACTGCCTGGGATTTCTTGCTCTCTGCCAATGTGTTGCTTCTCTCTGCACATCTCTGCCCTTTAGGAAGCTGGCTCTGTATATACTATACCAGAGTAAGGTATAGTGTGCACAGAGTCCATTGGATCCCCAGAGGCTTCACAGACGCTACAGTAGATAATACCTTACTCTCTATTTGTGGTAGTGTGGGTGAGTAGTCAGGCTTATCGGAGCGCTGTGTTAAGAATTTGTTGTACTCACTCAGGCACAAAATTATTACACACACTCAGTGACTTAAATCCAGGCTAATGGTTTCTAAAAATATGACTTTGTTACTTTTATTGAGCTAAAGAAACTTCATTGCAAGTGCGTGCAGTATTTAAACTGGCAAAACTTTCCAATGCAGTCCATCAATACTTAATGCAGGACTTTAGTTCAGCAGTTAAATAGTCTTTAGAAATAGCAATGCTTTGCAGTGCAAAAGAAATACACAGTGCAATGGTCCAAATGAGCAATGTGATCCTAGGGGAGGAAAACAGAAATGCAATTTTACAGGTAGTAATTTACGCACAACCCAAGTCTTCGAGGGCTATGGTCAATACAGGGCAAGGTTCAAGTGAGCAGCAAGACTGCACCACCAGCGACACTTTGGCGGCTGGGCGCAGAGGTCAGGTTCGGAGTTGGGTGCCCAATGTTAACCAAAGGAGCCCGAGCGTACCTAAAGTCGTGCCAAGTACAGGTAAGTAAAGCGGATTTGGAGGGCACCCTCCGGGGGTTAGGGGAAGGACTAGGGGAGGCCACGAGTCAGGTCCAAACACACACCCTCAGTGGCACAGAGGCGGCCAGGTGCATGGTGCCAACACAGCGTCGGGCGCCCAATGCAAATCAATCAAGGACGATGGTCAGAAACAAAGGCTACAGGCTTGAAGCTGGACAAAGTAAATCGGTGTCTGGGCCGGTAAATTTGGATGTTGAGGGTCACCTGGGCACCGTCAGTCAGGCTCCCCAAGGCCTGGGTTTGCGGATGCAGGGGTGTCTTTGGACGTTGGAAAATCCTTACCAGAGCCAGTCGTGGTCAGGTGGGTCCTTTGTGATGAGGCTGCAGGGGTTGTCGTGGAGTCCAGGAGGGGTCCACCCATGATGGATGGATCGAGCTGGGGAACCTCGCTGGGATCGGTGGGCCAGAGGCGTTGTGCGCAGTGGGAGATCCGGAAGCGGTGTTTTGCAGTTTCGCAGGTCACAGAGGCCTTTCTTTGAGTTTCTTCTTTGAACAGGGCTGTTGTTCTCGGGAGTTCTGGACTTTTTATAATGCCTCAGTCCTTCCAGTGGGTTTTGGAGGCTGCTGGGTGAGGGGCGGTTTTCGCAGGATCTCGAGGGCTGCAGATACTGGTATGGCTGGGGCCAAAGTCAGTAGGTGTCTTCAGTCTTCTTCGACTGCACAGCTCTTCTCTGTCCTCTTCCTTTGTAGGTCATCAGTAACTAAGGATTAATGTTCAGGGGTGCCCCTAAATACTCAATTTAGGGGTGTTACATGTGTTAGAAGGTAGTAGCCAATGGGCTACTTACCTTTAGGGTGACTACACCCTTTGCATGTCCTCTCCCTTAGGGGAGGGGGCATACCCCGAATCCTATTGGCTGAAATCCTCAGAAACAATATGGAGGGCTTTCAAAGGAGGGGGTCACTTTCGCTCAGGACACCTTAGCGGTGGTCCTACCTGAGAGGGAGCATGCCTCGCCTGATTACTAATTGTCCTGCAGAAAGTGGGGCTTGGTCAGGGGGGCAGGCATTTCCACTAACTGGAGCGGCCTTAGCTAGCATAACAAAAGATAGGAAGCCTTTGAGGCTCACTGCCTTTAATTCGTTTCCTTCTTGGGGGTAGGTGTGAAGCACCTCCAAAGAGAGCAGGCTCTGTTTCTGACCCACGAGAGCACAAGGCGCCCACCTCAGGGGGACAGAACCATGTCTGGAGGCAATAGACAGGTGTAAACCAGTTAGCCACACACTAGTGGTTTTCAGGGGGCACCCGTGAGGTGCCATCTGAGCACATTTATTGATGATTCCACCACTGGCATCAGTGTGGGCTCATTAATCCGAGATGTTTGGTACCAAACATCTTTGGATTCAGTGAAGCCATGATGGAGCTCTGGAACTCGTATTGACAAGCTCCCAGCCCATGTACTCAGTATGGCTTCACTATGCACTTACAATGTCTAAGAATGGACTTAGACACTACAGGGGCATACCAGCTCATGCAGTTATGCCCTCACAAGAGCTATAGTACACCCTGCCTTGTAAAGCCTGATGTAGAGGTGACTTACCTATGCCTCTTGCAGTGCTGGCTTACAGGGATGTGTGCCAGGTCGGCTCTTCACTTTTAGCTGCACCATAATACGCCGGCTGCAATGGCAGTCTGCATGTGCTTGGTGAAGAGTCTCTTATGGTGGCATAATACATGCTGCAGCCCTTAAAGACCTCTCTGGTCACAATACCCTTGGTATAACTGGTACATTTTACAAGTGGCTTATATGTGGGCTAGAGGTGTGCCAATTTTGGAAACAATGGTACAGTTTTAGGAAAGAACACAGGTGCTGCGAACCGGGAATCCAGTGTATATTCAGTCAAAGTGCATCAGAATCAGACACAAAGTGGGGGGTAACCATGCAAAAAGGGGCACCTTCCCACATGCCCTACTTGCTGTCTGTTGCTCCCAATTCCTCCCAGCTCCTCCGTAAAGGTATGACAACAGGTATGTTTTTGCCTGGTTTAGCTACAGGGCATACTGTTATGGGTTGGTTTTCTTTGATCTTTTTCATTTCACATGTTGCCTGAAAGCCCAGATCTTGCCGCTTAAAGGCAGAATGTATGGCTGGCTGCTGTACTCATTCCGCCTGCATTTGAGCTCAAAGGTGCACTTACTCATTTGTTGATGCAGAGCACCAAAAGGCTAGAGCATTTGTTGCAGTTTCAAGTCGATCTTGACAACGTTTTTCCTTTCAATCCTGACATTTCCGTGTTCATGACATCCTACAAATGCAAAGGGCTTTCTAAATTATGTTCAGAATGTCCTATGTGAAAAATATTTGAAAATAAAACTGTCATTTATGAAGATAAAAAATATTTATTTCAGTGTTTAGTTTTGAGATACCATAAGATTGTATTTGCTTTTCCCACTGTATTTTGAAAACTATGTGTTACAAACAAGCATTGGCAAAACCAATAGTTTGGCACTCCTCATTTAAAAGCATGACCAATCGGCTTTTCAAATGCATGTTTTAAGAAGTGAGATGTTGCATGCACACCCGGCCAGATATCCTCTATATCACTTGCGTTCCTCTGTATCAGTCCGATTTCCCATGCTGAGGATTGTAACTTACTATTTGCGTTGCTTACAACTGCAGCTCTACTTTTATCTTTGGCTCTAGAGATGTGTGGCTCCGCTGTAAATTAAGGTCTACTAGCCAACTGGGTACTCAATTGTGAATCAAATAGGAACTCCGAGAGCGCTTGGGCCACATTTTCTGGTGGTGCAGATCATGCAAGGTGTTAATAGAACAGCCTTAAGGATTGTGGATACCAAATCTTACTCTCAGCTGTATTTCACTTCATGGAAACCCCATGCACCTGCATCCAGACACATTTTCAAAGTCTCTCTGTGTTGCGCCCTACATTTAAAAGTTGTCATTAACTTTAGTTTTTAAGGAGTTGAAAAGTTATTCTACTTTTCAGAAATTATGAATTCATTATCACTGTAAAACTGGAATATTTTTGTCATAATCTGGTTCTGTTGATATCCTCCGTACTAACATTTCAAACAGCCCACTACTACTGCGGGATTTGGTTAATTTTACTTGATAATTCATGTGATATTAGCCCTCGAAGAGGTGATCTACTGTGAGACAAATATTGATATCATATCCAGGGTATATCATGCTATACCTTGTGTTGTGATGGTGCCAGATATGTGTAGCATGGCTTCCGTGTAAGCCTGTATCTGCTATGACATCCCAAATGGACCCATAAACTAGGGGGCATCAGGATAAGTTGGAAAATTAGTTGCATAGTAAGAGGATTAGACCAAGATGGAGCGGCATTGTGACGTCCGTCTGACTTCTCAGGGCAAGTGTGGCAGGATGGGAATCAGTCCTCCTTTGACTTTTATGACTCTAATTCTTCTTGGTACAAAAGGGGGTGGTGATGGACGGAGCATCTGAACCGATCAAACACTCACACCCAGTCAACAGATCTGGGTTTAATCCAACATGGCCATATGCAAATCAGTGTGACCCTGTGCCTCATGGGAACAGTCCAGCCCGAACCGCCAAGCCATGCCTTCCCTGGACCGGAAACAAGCTTCCGAGGACCGGTTTCTGGCATTTCAGCCATCTTCAGCCAGGCTAGCTTGAATCCAGTGGCAAAGTGAGCAAGGGACTCACGTCAGAGTATACCCTGCCAACTTATGGCGAACAAAGTGGTACAAAAGGGGGTGGTGATGGATGGAGCATCTGAACCAATCAAACACTCACACCCAGTCAACAGATGTTTGTTTTTAATTCTTCTTGGACTTCCCTGAAGAGTTTGAATGCGAAGAGGTTCTGTCATAAGAACAGCCTCGAGAGCAGGAGCAGGTCCGCATTCTTAACTTTGACCGGAAGCGGGGCTTATGCGCCTTCCACCAGTGTTCAACAATGTAGAGTCTGGCTTTGCGGTCCCAGATTGACTTGGGATTTACCCAGACACAGTCCTCGCAAGCCTTCGAGTTGTGCAATAACCCTAAACACTAGGCATACCTCGGTGGGGATCGTGCTTGTGACCGTCCCTATAAAGTTTGTACCTTGTGTCTTTAAGTGATGGTATGTTCCCTTGCACGCAGAAGAATTCAACAACAAGCCTCAAAGGCAAGGGAAAATGGGGGAGAGCACCAAGACTCCGAGGAGTGCGACACCTGCCGGCAGCTGAAGCCAAAGTCCCTGCGGGAACGTCGGATGAAGTTACTGTCTGCCCGGATGTCCCGTTCAGAGTTCAAGCTTCGCCGGTCTCCATCTCGAGCTGGGGCTTCCATTCTGGACAGGTCACGAAGTTGTTCCCGTGTACGTCGCTCGCCTGATGCGGGAAAGCACAGGAAGAAGTCACGGTCATCGATCTCCCATAAACGTGACGCCGGGGCCCGCTGTTCCGAGGCTTCAACCGACACTGCCCCCAGGAGTCGACCCCCACCTACCCACCATTTCCTGGTGTTGGGGCGGCTAGATCCCAGATGGAAGCCTATTCTCCGGCTTTACAGGCCATCTTTGGGTCACCTCCTCTCCCTGGGGTGCCTTCGGGCCCCACAGAGGGGGTAAAGGGTCAGATCGGGAATCCGCCGGCGGGTTCGCCCTTGGCGCCGATCGAGTACCCTGACTCCGGTTCCGGAATCGCTGCAATGTCGGGACAAGGCTCGGAGGGGCATCCCAGTCAGACGTCAGGCCCTCCTGTGGAGTCACCGCACAGCCCTTTGGGGCTCCCTGCGCTGGCGCCGGATGCGGCTGCAGCGCGGAGCTCGACTCCGAGTCTACGCCGTTCCTCACCGCAGTTTTCCATCTCGGTGGAGGTCAAGTCGACACCGGCCCGACGCCGGGCGGACGAGTTCTCTTCCGTGATCGTCGATGTGATGCCACCTCGACGTCAGTGCCATCCCCTGCTGTTCCTCTGTTGGTGGAGGAGGGTGAGACCCCTGTGGGTTCACCACCCACAGGTTTGTTTCGATGCTCTTTGGAGCAGGTGCCCATGAGACACTGGCAAGCTATTGGTCGTCCTCGAGCTGCGCAGGCTCTGCCTTTTGGTGGACGGGTTAGCCTACAACCGTCCCCTACAGATGGCTTATCGTCGCCACCTAGAATGGCCACGGAGGCTAGTGCAGCATTTGTGAGAGCGGTTTGCAAAGTTGCGGATATCTTACAGATGCAGCCTCCCTCAGTCTCTCTTCCTTCTGATCCCTTGTTGGATCTACTCCACCAGGGCGGCGTGGCGGTGGAGCTCTTGCTTCCTTTTGACAGGTCATTATATTACACTCTTTTTGGGACTTGGGCAAGACCCTCATCAGGAGACCCTGTGGGTCATGCTATTGCACATTTTCATCGCCTAGCACTAGATGTCCCTGTCTGTTTGTCCCTCCATCCTAGGGCTCATGTGCTGGTAGTCCAGGCAGTGTCTGCCTCGCTACCTTCCTCCCCCCTCCGTTACTTTCTCCTTCTAGGGAGTCTAGTTGGTTGGAGTTGTTAGGCTGCCATGTCCACCTGCTCGGCCCTTCGGTCCTTGAATATGTTGTGCGTGTTTGCACAGGCTACTTTTGCCCTTTGGGGCTTAGTCAAGCGTCTCTTTCCATCTCTTCCACAAGGCCCTCGGGCTGACCTGGATTGTCTGCTTCATGATTGCCAGGAAATGACACAGTTTTCCATTCTGTTGGCCATGTACACCACTGACTCTGTGGATCGAGCTATGGCCAGGTCAGTTGCTCTGCGCCGCCCTGCCTGGCTGCACAATGGCAGTTTTCCTGCGAATGTTCAGGAGCATCTTTGGGATTTGCCCTTTGATGGGGTCTCTCTTTTTCATGCTGACTCAGCGGTCCAACGTCTCATGTCTGGGTTTGCATAAATCCTGTGGTTTTTAGTCCTTGTTGCTGACTTTTACTTTGGTTGCAGTATTGTCACTTTTTTTCTGGTATCCGTCTATAGGTTCAAGAGGGAAACATACTTTACAACGCAACTTTTACCACGCAGTGCCTTTACGACGCAACTTTTACAACGCAAACCATTACAACGCATTGCGCTGGGGGGCGCTCTAGGGGAGGGAATAGGTTTAATTTACTATCCAACACCTTCCCTACTATCCACGGGGACTGGAGTTGGAATAGTAAATTAAACTATTCACTATCCAGCGCCCCAAAGCACTATGCGTTGTAAAGGCATGCCTTGTAAAAACAGCGTTGTAAAGGCATGCGTGGTAAAAGCATGCGTTGTAATGTCATACATCCGTTCAAGATGTTACTTCCCAGACGGACTGTATGGCTATTCAGCTGTTTTTGCCCTAATTGGTACGGCTAACCAGCTGTTTCTGCATTTCTTTTTGAGTACTCTGTCTACCAGATAGTCTCGAGGGGTCCCTGGCTTTTTATGGGGATAAGACATACCCTGTGTGAGGGTATTCGTTGGCTATTGTATAGCGCTCTTCCTTGCACAGGAGTCTTCTTACACTAGTGTTCTTCTGTCCCTCTGGGGGATTTTCCTATAGTTCATACCGTAGGCTTCGCCCTTCGTCCTTCCTACTGTTTTAGAACGCCCCCTCTGGTGAGACTCTCTCCAAGCGCTTATGAGTTGTGGTCTATGGTTGGCCCGTAGCATTCTTCTGCCTCTATCGAGGCCGACTGCTCCAGAGCATTGTTGGGTTTCTGCCATACCTGGCTCACCTTGGCATGTTCTTTCACCTTTTTGCTGTGCTCTTTTTGCCTACGTTGGAAGTCTTAGACCTAAGCAAGTGTCCCTTGTGGGCATGTTGCCCTGTTCCGCTCTGGAGTAGTTTCTTTCCGTGTTCTGTGTGGACACGATATGTGAGTACATACTGGGTATGTTCACAGTCACTGGGTACCTGCAGTACGCCTTGCGCCCCTGTCTTTGCTGCATTCTGTTTTTAGGTCGAGCTAGAATGCGCATGCGTAGCATGCGTCTAGCTCGAAAACTATTGTTGTCAGTCTCCTGGGAATCTGAGACCGGGTTCGGACACGCGCGCCGATTGCACCTCGTGGGCGCGCACGGCCGGCACATATCCTATCTCAGATTCCCAGGAAGTCAGCCATGCCGCCATGCAGTCGCACACGCACACATACACACAGCCACACTCACACACACACTCACACACACATACACGCAGGCAGGCAGGTACGCAGGCAGGCACACACACACACACTGCATACACACACGCTCCCCCCCCTTACCTCACCGGGCTCTTTTCTTGCTGGAATCCCTGTTTTCTTGTGGGCTCCTTCTGCCCGGCTCCCAATGGATGGGCGGGCGGGGGCGACGCGGCCAGGGGCTCCAGTGCTGCTACGGCGGGCGGGCGGGCGGGCGGGGGTGACGCGGCCAGGGGCTCCAGTGCTGCTACGGCGGTCCCTGTGGTGCACGAGCTGGGCAAGACGGTGGCTGCGCAGGATTCGTAGCCCCTGCCCTTCGGCCGCCTCCGGGACTCAGCCCTGCTAGTGTGCCATTGGCTGAGCGCCCCTCAACGCTGGTTATTGCGAAAGAGGCGGAAGCGCTGGAGGAAGGGGTAATGCTAACTACCTTGTATCTCGCCTCAATGCTTCGGTGACTCTTGGAAAGCACCTGGTTACCCACTACGCAGTGTTGTGGTAGTATCTTCCTTGTTGTTTTGGTAAGGTGTTCTTTATTTTATCTCGACTTTTTTAGCCGCTAGTTGTAGAAATAAGCTGGAGCTGCCATGGCGCGCTGGAAAAACTTTCACTGCTTTCTTCTCGAAACTTCAGCATTGTTTACAGTTACGTTCTGCTGCGTAAACGATTTTGCTCCTAATGGTAATTTTAATTTATCTCAACTTTTTTTAGCCGCTAGTTGTAGAGATAAGCTGGAGCTGCCATGGCGCGCCGGAAAAACTTTCACTGCTTTCTTCTCGAAACTTCAGCATTGTTTACAGTTACGTTCTGCTGCGTAAACGATTTTGCTCCTAATGGTAATATTTTTACCATTACACACCAGTTTCTTTTCGTGAATGTACTACAATATGTGAAAAGGCGTTTTGTTGAACATTTGACTTGTGGTGTTCATAGAAGGGATGAACTGTGTAATTAAACATGAATCGGTCCTTTGCACGTGGATTTTTCTTTTGGTTTGGTGATTAAATGAATGTTTATTTAAAGAGTATATCTGAAATTAAATGTCTAAAAGTTGCATCTGTGGTTCCCCCCCCCCTCCCCCCCCAAATACACTCCCTCCCCGGAGGGTGGATGCGCTGTAAAACTTGCAGCAATTTGAGAAGCGATGTCTGAGCCTGGGCACTTCCCTCCATGTCATCACGGTTCACGGACACTGTTAAGGGTCCTGAACTTCCCCTAAAATCACTCGTATCAGGTGCATTAATTAGTCCTATCAGTTCAGTAAAAACACCAATACTATGCTGTATTAGGGTCTCCTCTGGCAACAAACGAGTGGCAGCGGTGTCCCTAATGACGTGGAGCGAGGGGGTCAGCCTGTCCCCAAGTAGTAGCCTCTGCGAATCGGGTTCATGGTTTCAGGCACGCGGTGGTGGGAATGTAGCTCTCTGCATCCCGAGTTACACACATCGATTTATAGAAAGGAAGAGTGATACCGTCACAGCATGTCAGAAGTAACCAGCCACATAGTTGGTAAGGGCTTTTTTTTTGTCAGCTCTTTTTTTTATTGTTTTAACAGCATACATACAGTGCTTAGCACGGCAAGATCACATCATTTCAGTAGGTAAAATTCACTGCTGAATTGCGTTTCACCCGAAATATATATTGTCATACAGTTTGAGATGACCCACTGGGAGTGCGCCCGTCATAGGCCCCAGACTTTCTTGGCATTTCATTTATATAGTGCTTACTACCCCTGATAAGGCGTCTAAGTGCTTTTCGGCAAGTATCATGCTACTCGGGGACCCAAAAAGGATTAGTGGAGAGTTAAAATAGGGAAATATGATATTAATTTGAGCTGTGGTATTTGGGTTGAAAAGGATAGTGGAGGGATAGACGAGTGAGGGGTTTGTACTGTTTTTAGTCATCCCAGGGCTTATACTGTCTTTTTTAGAAAAAAGTAGTTCAAGATACAGCAGTTCAGTGATGAAGGGTCAGGTTGCTGTTGGGAGGTCAAGTAGCTTATTTTATGGATGTGTCTTCCCTGGGTCGATGTATTTTAAGACTCGTTTTTCGTGCTTTTCTGCCCTCTGTTAGACTCATTTTTTGTGCCTTTCTGCCCTCTTATAGACTACTTTTTCCCTTTCTTTCTGCCCTTATTCCCTCGTTTAGACTGTTTTTTGTGCCCTCTGTTAGGCTAGGTTTTTCTGCCTTTCTGCCCTCTGTAAGACTCGTTTTTTGTGCCTTTCTGCCCCCTGTTAGACTCGTTTTTGTGCCCTTCTGCCCTCTGCATCACCACATCATCACTCAGCGCTACCCCAGCATCACTCAGCACCCCCACATTATCACTCAGCCCCACCACATTATCACTCACCACCACTTAGCACCACCACATTATCACTCAGCACCACCACATTATCACTCCGCACCACTCAGCACCACCACCAAAGCACCACTCAGCACCACCACCACAGCACCACTCAGCACCACCACCACAGCACCACTCAGCTCCACCACAACATCACCCCGCAGCACCACTCAGCACCACCACAGCACCACTCAGCACCACAACATTATCACTCAGCACCACCACATTATCACTCAGTACCACCACATTATCACTCAGTACCACCACCACAGCACCACTCTGCACCACCACAGCATCATTCAGCACCACCACAGCATCATTCAGCACCACCACAGCATCATTCAGCATCACCACAGCACCACTCTGCACCATCACATTATCACTCAGCACCACCACAGCACCACTCACCACCACCACACCACTCAGCCCCACCACAGCACCACTCAGCGTAACCACAGCACCACTCAGCGCAACCACAGCACCACTCAGCGCAACCACAGCACCACTCAGCGCAACCACAGCACCACTCAGCGCAACCACAGCACCATTCAGCGCAACCACAGCACCACTCAGCACAACCACAGCATCACTCAGCTCCACCCCAGCACCACTCAGCACCACTTAGCACCACCACAGCATCACTCAGCACCACCACAGCACCACCACAGCACCACCACAGCATAACTCAGCACCACCACATTATCACTCAGCACCACCACAGCATCACTCAGCACCACCCAGCACCACCACAGCACCACCACAGCATCACTCAGCGCCACCCCAGCACCACTCAGCACCACCACAGCACCACTCAGCACCACCACAGCATCACTCAGCACCACCCAGCACCACCACAGCACCACCACAGCATCACTCAGCGCCACCCCAGCACCACTCAGCACCACCACAGCACCACTCAGCACCACCACAGCATCACTCAGCACCACCACAGCATCACTCAGCACCACCACAGCCTCACTCAGCACCACCACAGCATCACTCAGCACCACCACAGCACCACTCAGCACCACCACAGCATCACTCAGCACCACCACAGCATCACTCAGCACCACTCAGCACCACCACAGCATCACTCAGCACCACCACAGCACCACTCAGCACCACCACAGCATCACTCAGCACCGCCACAGCACCACTAAGCACCACCACAGCATCACTCAGCACCACCACAGCATCACTCAGCACCACCACAGCATCACTCTGCACCACCACAGCACCACCACAGCATCACTCAGCGCCATCACAGCATCACTCAGCACCACCACAGCATCACTCAGCACCACCACAGCATCACTCAGCACCACCCAGCACCACCACAGCACCACTCAGCACCACCACAGCATCACTCAGCTCCACCCCAGCACCACTCAGCACCACCACAGCACCACTTAGCACCACCACAGCATCACTCAGCAGCACCACAGCACCACCACAGCATAACTCAGCACCACCACATTATCACTCAGCACCACCACAGCATCACTCAGCACCACCACAGCACCACTCAGCACCACCGCAGCACCACCACAGCATCACTCAGCACCACCCAGCACCACCACAGCACCACTCAGCACCACCACAGCATCACTCAGCGCCACCCCAGCACCACCACAGCACCACTCAGCACCACCACAGCATCACTCAGCACCACCACAGCATCACTCAGCACCACCACAGCCTCACTCAGCACCACCACAGCACCACTCAGCACCACCACAGCACCACTCAGCACCACCACAGCATCACTCAGCACCACCACAGCATCACTCAGCACCACTCAGCACCACCACAGCATCACTCAGCACCACCACAGGACCACTCAGCACCACCACAGCACTACTCAGCACCACCACAGCATCACTCAGCACCGCCACAGCACCACTAAGCACCACCACAGCATCACTCAGCACCACCACAGCATCACTCAGCACCACCACAGCATCACTCTGCACCACCCAGCACCACCACAGCACCACCACAGCATCACTCAGCGCCATCACAGCATCACTCAGCACCACCACAGCATCACTCAGCACCACCACAGCATCACCCAGCACCACCACAGCACCACTCAGCACCACCACAGCATCACTCAGCACCACCCCAGCACCACTCAGCACCACTCAGCACCACCACAGCATCACTCAGCACCACCACAGCATAACTCAGCACCACCACATTATCACTCAGCACCACCACATTATCACTCAGCACCACCACAGCATCACTCAGCACCACCACAGCATCACTCAGCACCACTACAGCATCACTCAGCACCACCACAGCATCACTCAGCACCACCACATTATCACTCAGCACCACCTCAGCACCACTCAGTACCACCTCAGCACCACTCAGCACCACCACGGCACCACTCAGCACCACCACATCATCACTCAGCACCACTACAGCATCACTCAGCACCACCACATTATCACTCAGCACCACTCAGCACCACCACAGCACCACTCAGCACCACCACATTATCACTCAGCACCACCACAGCACCACTCAGCACCACCACAGCATCACTCAGCACTACCACAGCACCACTCAGCACCACCACAGCATCACTCAGCACCACCACATTATCACTCAGCACCTCCCCAGCACCACTCAGCACCACCACAGCATCACACAGCACCACTCAGCACCACCACAGCATCACTCCGCACCACCACAGCACCACTCAGCATGACCACCACAGCACCACTCAGCACCACCACCACATCACCACTCAGCTCTACCACAACATCACTCCGCAGCACCACTCAGCACCACCACAGCACCACTCAGCACCACCACATTATCACTCAGCACCACCACATTATCACTCAGTACCACCACCACAGCACCACTCTGCACCACCACAGCATCATTCAGCACCACCACAGCATCATTCAGCACCACCACAGCACCACTCAGCACCATCACAGCACCACTCAGCACCATCACATTATCACTCAGCACCACCACAGCACCACTCACCACCACCACACCACTCAGCATCACCACAGCACCACTCAGTGCAACCACAGCACCACTCAGCACAACCACAGCACCACTCAGCGCAACCACAGCACCACTCAGCGCAACCACAGCACCACTCAGCGCAACCACAGCACCACTCAGCGCAACCACAGCACCACTCAGCGCAACCACAGCACCACTCAGCGCAACCACAGCACTACTCAGCGCAACCACAGCACCACTCAGCACAACAACAGCACCACTCAGCACAACCACAGCACCACTCAGTGCAACCACAGCACCACTCAGTGCAACAACAGCATCACTCAGCACCACCACTGCATCACTCAGCACCACCACTGCATCACTGGTTCAAATATGTTCTCTCAATGTTTCAAGCTTTATTACAAATGTCACAAAAAAGATGTTAATATTTCATTCTCTTGGATTTTCGTCACAATAAAGTACACTGAACATAATCTTCACAAAAGTTATTTACAAAAGTTTAAGCTATTGCCATTATAAATTACAATCACTTTTATTTAAGTATTAATTATTTAAAAAAATTAAAAGCCATTATTATTTGTAATATCAATACATCTAAGTCACGTAAATACAAAACATGTTGCATTACAAATGCTATAGGTGTCACATTTGCGAAAGTTATACCTATTGGCATTGTCAATGACAAAGCGATTAATTTAGCTATTTTCAAAAACAACACATAAATAAAAAAAAATGTCATTTACAAGACCAATAGCTCAAACTTTCCTAATGCGAGACCTATTGCATTGCAAATGCTTGTTGTAGTATTGTCTACTCTTCATTCTCTGGTGTTGGGGCATGCTTAGGTCTTCTCTCGCGGCTCAGACCCTGTCTGGGGATCTTGTCCACTATCCTCTTTGCCATCACCTGTTTCACGTGTACAAACAACCCCGGCCAAGTTTCCACGATTGCTATCAAGGGTTATCGTATCCTGTGCAGTGGAGTCTGTGCTCTCTGTCTGAAGTGTCTGTGCTTACTTCCGGTCTCACGCTGTCGTGGAGGCGAAATTGAATGAGGTTTGACATCCACCTCCAGGCCAATTTTTTTGTTATTTTCATTCGTGCGTAAAAGCGGTCTGTGGTGGGGGTCTTTTCAGACCCACTCTACGCTAAGTCATGGCACAGTTACTTACAGCCAGGGCCCCTGGAATTATACGGCAGAGGAGGGCCAAAGTATGCAGCAGGGTTGACTAAATGATGCAGCAAGAAAAGGCAAATTATGCAGCATAATGCAAAACATTTTGTTACAGTATTTCATTTTTTTGACATTTTGTTCATTCTCTTTAGGCATAGGGTACATCTCATTGGTACCAGTTCAACACCTAAAATATAGGAACATGCACCATAAAGATGGCCAGTTAAACTTTGCAAAGGGCCTCACACTGCAAAGCACAACGTGTCGCTGTGTGTTAAGTAACTTTTGAACTGTTCGCGCTAGAAACCATTTTTATATAAAATCCTCAGATTATGCAGCAAGTGATGGATTATGTGGCAAATGCGTCAAATCTATACTTATACAAAAACATAGCATTTTACAATCGCATAATTCCAGAGGCCCTGCATACAGCTCTTGTTTGATGGGAAGTGAGGCCATTTTTAACTCCTAGTGGAGCCTCAAGCGTCTGCTGGGCAAACACCACGCCATCAAACTGGTCCTTTACACCTTTTATAAGGTTGAGGCTAGAGTCCACCTACCAAGGAGCGCACACCGGGCTGTTGTGGAGAGGGTAGATCGGTGTGTGCTGGGGATCCTGGCATGGCAGCACACTGACCCTCCAGCTCTGATCTGCCGGTTTTGTGGGTGTAAAGTTGGAAATGTCGCTGTGAGGTTACAACATGGAGGAACCCAGAACGAGAAAAGGTTTTGCGATGAAGTCCCAATAGATGCTACCAGAACCAGGTCAGGCTTTGAGTAGAGTTCCAGATGGATGCTACCAGAACCAGGTCAGGCTTTGCGATGAAGTCCCAAGGGATGCTACCAGAACCAGGTCAGGCTTCGAGTAGAGTTCCAGATGGAGGCTACCATGACCAGGTCAGGTTTTGCGATGAAGTCTGAATGGATGCTACCAGAACCAGGTCAGCCTTTGAGTAGAGGGCCAGATGGATGCTACCAGAACCATGTTAGGCTTTGCGATGAAGTCTGAATGGATGCTAACAGAACCAGGTCAGGCTTTGAGTAGAGTTCCAGATGGATGCTACCAGAACCAGGTCAGGCTTTGCGATGAAGTCCAAATGGATGCTACCAGAACCAGGTCAGCCTTTGAGTAGAGGGCCAGATGGACGCTGCCAGAACCAGGTCACGCTTTGCGATGAAGTCCGAATGGATGCTACCAGAACCAGGTCAGCCTTTGAGTAGAGGGCCAGATGGATGCTGCCAGAACCAGGTCAGGCTTTGCGACGAAGTCCCAATGGATGCTACCAGAGCCAGATCAGCCTTTGAGTTGAGGGCCAGATGGATGCTACCAGAACATGGTCAGGCGTTGAGTAGAGTTCCAGATGGATGCTACCAGAACCAGGTCAGGCTTTGAGTAGCAGAACCAGGTCAGGCTTTGAGTAGAGTTCCAGATGGATGCTACCAGAACCAGGTCAGGCTTTGCGATGAAGTCCCAAGGGATGCTACCAGAACCAGGTCAGGCTTTGCGATGAAGTCCGAATGGATGCTACCAGAACCAGGTCAGCCTTTGAGTAGAGGGCCAGATAGATGCTGCCAGAATCAGGTCAGGCTTTGAGTAGAGTTCCAGATGGACGCTACTCGAACCAGGCTAGGCTTTGCGATGAAGTCCCAATGGATGCGACCAGAACCAGGTCAGCCTTTGAGTAGAGTTCCAGATGGATACTACCAGAACCAGGTTAGGCTTTGCGGTGAAGTCCGAATGGATGCTACCAGAACCAGGTCAGGCTTTGCGATGAAGTCCGAATGGATGCTACCAGAACCAGGTCAGCCTTTGAGTAGAGGGCCTGATGGATGTTACCAGAATCAGGTCAGGCTTTGCGATGAAGTCCCAATGGATGCTACCAAAACCAGGTCAGCCTTTGAGTAGAGTTCCAGATGGAGGCTACCAGAACAAGGTCAGGCTTTGCGATGAAGTCCAAATGGATGCTACCAGAACCAGGTCAGCCTTTTGAGTAGAGGGCCAGATGGATGCTACCAGAACCAGGTCAGGCTTTGCGATGAAATCCCAATGGATGCTACCAGAACCAGGTCAGGCTTTGAGTAGAGTTCCAGATGGATGCTACCAGAACAAGGTCAGGCTTGGCGATGAAGTCCAAATGGATGCTACCAGAACCAGGTCAGCCTTTTGAGTAGAGGGCCAGATGGATGCTACCAGAACACGGTCAGGCTTTGCGATGAAGTCCAAATGGATGCTACCTGAACCAGGTCAGGCTTTGCGATGAAGTCCCAAGGAATGCTACCAGAACCAGGTAGGCTTTGAGTAGAGTTCCAGATGAATGCTACCAGAACCAGGTCAGGCTTTGCGATGAAGTCAGAATAGATGCTACCAGAGCCAGGTCAGCCTTTGAGTAGAGGGCCAGATGGATGCTACCAGAACCAGGTCAGGCTTTCCGATGAAGTCCGAATGGATGCTACCAGAACCAGGTCAGGCTTTGAGTAGAGATCCAGATGGATGCTACCAGAACACGGTCAGGCTTTGCGATGAAGTCCAAATGGATGCTACCTGAACCAGGTCAGGCTTTGCGATGAAGTCCCAAGGAATGCTACCAGAACCAGGTAGGCTTTGAGTAGAGTTCCAGATAGCGGCTACCAGAACCAGGTCAGGCTTTGAGTAGAGGGCCAGATGGATGCTGCCAGAACCAGGTCAGGCTTTGCGATGAAGTCCAAATGGATGCTACCAGAACCAGGTCAGGCTTCGATTAGAGGGCCAGATGGATGCTACCAGAACCAGGTCAGGCTTTGCGATGAAGTCCGAATGGATGCTACCAGAACCAGGTCAGCCTTTGAGTAGCGGGCCAGATGAATGCTGCCAGAACCAGGTCAGGCTTTGCGACGAAGTCCCAATGGATGCTACCAGAGCCAGATCTGGCTTTGAGTAGAGGGCCAGATGGATGCTACCAGAACCAGGTCAGGCTTTGTGTAGAGTTCCAGATGGATTCTACCAGAACCAGGTCAGGCTTTGCGATGAAGTCCCAATGGATGCTACCAGAACCAGGTCAGGCTTTGAGTAGAGTTCCATATGGATGCTACCAGAACCAGGTCAGGCTTTGCGATGAAGACCCAATGGATGCTAACAGAACCAAGTCAGCCTTTGAGTAGACTTCTAGATGGACACTACTAGACCCAGGTCAGGCTTTGCGATGAAGTCCCAATGGATGCTACCAGAACCAGGTCAGCCTTTGAGTAGAGTTCCAGATGGATGCTACCAGAACCAGGTTAGGCTTTGCGGTGGAGTCCGAATGGATGCTACCAGAACCAGGTCAGGCTTTGAGTAGAGGGCCTGATGGATGTTACCAGAACTAGGTCAGGCTTTGCTATGAAGTCCCAATGGATGCTACCAGAACCAGGTCAGCCTTTGAGTAGAGGGCCAGATGGATGCTACCAGAACCAGGTCAGCCTTTGAGTAGAGGGCCAGATGGTTGCTACCAGAACCAGGTCAGGCTTTGCGATGAAGTCCCAATGGATGCTACCAGAACCAGGTCAGCCTTTGAGTAGAGGGCCAGATGGATGCTACCAGAACCAGGTCAGCCTTTGAGTAGAGGGCCATATGGATGCTACCAGAACCAGGTCAGGCTTTGCGATGAAGTCCGAATGGATGCTACCAGAACCAGGTCTGCCTTTGAGTAGAGGGCCAGATGGATGCTGCCAGAACCAGGTCCGGCTTTGCGATGAAGTCCGAATGGATGCTACCAGAACCAGGTCAGCCTTTGAGTAGAGGGCCAGATGGATGCTGCCAGAACCAGGTCAGGCTTGTCGATGAAGTCCCAATGGATGCTACCAGAGCCAGATCAGGCTTTCAGTAGAGGGCCAGATGGATGCTACCAGAACCAGGTCAGGCTTTGAGTAGAGTTCCAGATGGATGCTACCAGAACCAGGTCAGGCTTTGCGATGAAGTCCCAAGGGATGCTATCAGAACCAGGTCATGCTTTGTGATGAAGTCCGAATGGATGCTACCAGAACCAGGTCAGCCTTTGAGTAGAGGGCCAGATGGATGCTACCAGAACCAGGTCAGCCTTTGAGTAGAGGGCCAGATGGATGCTACCAGAACCAAGTTAGGCTTTGCGATGAAGTCCGAATGGATGCTACCAGAACCAGGTCTGGCTTTGAGTAGAGTTCCAGATGGATGCTACCAGAACCAGGTCAGGCTTTGCGATGAAGACCCAATGGATGTTAAGAGAACCAAGTCAGCCTTTGAGTAGAGTTCCAGATGGATGCTACCAGAACCAGGTCAGGCTTTGCGATGAAGACCCAATGGATGTTAACAGAACCAAGTCAGCCTTTGAGTAGAGTTCCAGATGGACGCTACTAGAACCAGGTCAGGCTTTGAGTAGAGTTCCAGATGGATGCTACCAGAACCAGGTTAGGCTTTGCGGTGGAGTCCGAATGGATGCTACCAGAACCAGGTCAGGCTTTGCAAAGAAGTCCCAATGGATGCTACCAGAACCAGGTCAGCCTTTGAGTAGAGTTCCAGATGGATGCTACCAGAACTAGGTCAGGCTTTGCTATGAAGTCCCAATGGATGCTACCAGAACCAGGTCAGCCTTTGAGTAGAGTTCCAGATGGATGCTACCAGAACCATGTCAGGCTTTGCGATGAAGTCCGAATGGATGTTACCAGAACCAGGTCAGCCTTTGAGTAGAGGGCCTGATGGATGTTACAGAACCAGGACAGGTTTTGCAAGGAGGTCTCGGCTGTGGAATAATCAGGTTTGGGGTGTCTGCTGACCGCATGTCTTGTATGTTAAGGGCTCCAATAGTAAAATTGATGAATGCGCCTCAGTTGAGGAATTGATTAGATGACCAGCACACTTCAATATTGACCAGATGTCACAGTGCTAGCTTCTGTCCAGCCCAGCATGTTTAGTTTATCCTGGCTTCATATTTTCCACCCTGTACAGCATATGTTAGTCTTATTTTTGTAGTTGTATTGTATTAAGTGGGTGGTGATGCCTCTGAGCTGGGGGTTGGTTGTGAGGATGCCTGGTGCTGTTTCTGGTCTGAGGGTGGAGGCAGCCCTTCTGTCGGTGCAGTGCTTGATGCTGGCCTGAGCTTCACTCAGTTTCTGCTTACGTAGAGCTGTGTGACTCCTGCCACCCTGGGGCCGGAGCTTTCATCAGAATATGGCAGATGTTTCCTGCTGATAGCATCATACATTGCCCAATATTCAAAGGCTCTTTCAAAACTGTGTAAAAGCGCCAGCCCGTGCCCAGCGAATTACACACCGCCTGCCCGGCTGTGCGCGCCCTCACAGGCTGCAGATCTGAAACCTAGGGCCGGATCACAAAACATTTTGACTGACACTGTTTCATGTTCTTGGTGGTAAGGCAAGGCAGGGCTTGCTCCAAACACCTTTTACCAAAGTATTAAGAAATCAGGATTCAGGAGGCGGTAGTGTGTGACAAGAATGGTTGCGTATATTTGTTGTGTTGCTTTCTGTGTCCTGTGAATTTGTGAGCATGATTGTACTGTGATTTTATAATGTTGTACTGCAGTTGGGTTGAGCTGTATTTTGAATAATTTGTTTTAATGTGCCCTGTTCTGTTTTAATTGTGCTGGTTTTTTTTGTGGTTGCTATTTTGTCATGTTTTGTTTACTGTGGATGTTTTAATTGTGCTGCTAAAGTTTTAGCCAAAACCAGCACATTCCTGCAAAGTCCATGTGAGAAGCAACTATTTTTCACTGTCTAAAGGTAATAATAATAATAAACTTTATTCGGATTTTACAAATCCATAAAAGCAGTACAGGTAAAAAATCTTCAGTGAAATATAATTACAGATTACTTAAAAACAACAAAAAAGGAGTTTTGGAAATGTATACAGTACTATTATAGTTAAAGGTTTTTCCTGTGTCCATATATACATTTCAGAAAGTTAAGGACATGGTAACATGTGGCTTCGGTATCCAAAAGCTGCAAGCTCAACATGGCTACTCGGCATTGTCTGAGACCCCAAGATTTTAAAAGAGTTAGTAACCAGAGTTTGCGATGTTCCTGATAAAATTTGCAGAACAGAACAGTATGAAGGGTGGTTTGGCCTGATATCCCATCGCATGGACATGGAAGTGGATTTGGGTCCCAAACGTTTGGCGTTGGGAAAGCTACCAGTTTATGAAATATGTTCAGTCTGAATCTTATCAGGAGAAATCGTTCGAAGGTACCAATGTCAAGGTTTAAATAGGGCTGCATTAAAAGGGTAGATTGAACCATTATTGCGTGCTGCACCGACTGTTTCCCAGCTTCTATTTGTAGTCTCAGATTGCCCAGATGGTCCAAGGCTCGTTTTTTTAAGTTATTTTTAGAGAGTTCTCCAATTTTTTCGGGGTTTAAATAATATTTTTCTATTCCAAGGTCAAAGAGAAAGGTCCGGATATAAGCCAGCCATTTAATTTTTAAGACATAGTCCAGAGACATTGCATCCGCCAGTATTGTTTTTGTGATGTCGTTTTTATCTGACGCCCAGATACGTCGCCAAAGGAGGAGTGGTTGAATTTTGGCAAGATCTTCGATGTATGGTGCCCCCAATTCTAAATGGCAGGCGTAAGTCGAGGAACTTTTGGGGGCGGATAAAAGGAATCTGAAAAACTTGTTTTCTGCAATTTGCAGAGAGGTGACATCCGTATGGCCCCATAGTCCTGCTCCATATAAAGCTGTAGATTGACACTTGGCTTTATATATGGTTATCAATTCCCTGGGCGGACGTTTTCCTAGTTTTTGTGTAAACGACACCAATGCGGCTAATGCTCTTTTAAAACAATGTTTTCTGGCTTCTACTGCTGGTTTCCAGGAGAGTTTATTATCTATCATGACTCCCAGATAGCAGTATTCATTTGTAGAATCTATTCTTTGGCTGTCAAGGTAGATGGAGTTTTGCTGTTTCCTCCCAACCCCAGCCTTCATTACGAAAGTCTTTTTTACGTTTATGTGAAGGTCAAGGGTTCTCATAAACTGCGAGTATCTATTAAGGGACCTTTGGAGTTCACGGGGGGTTTGTGCAAGGAGGACGGCGTCGTCCGCGTAGAGTAGGGCGGGGATCGGGCGATGTTTGGCCAGTGGAAGGTCACGGGCACCCTTCAAGAGCTCGACCTCCAAGTTGTTGGTGTAGAGGGAGAAAAGGAAGGGTGCCAGGACACATCCTTGTCTGACCCCACGCTCCACTCTAAAAGACGCCGTCAGTTCCCCCTTTGTCCCGTAGCGGACTCTTGCAGATGGATTGGAATAGAGTTCCCTTAAAAAGTTCAGGAGTGATGGATCTACCCCCATCTGTGCTAAAAGGGACCACAATTTTGTATGGGAGACGCAGTCGAAGGCCGCGGACAAATCTACGTAGGTCATATAAAGTTTTGCTTTCTTTGCATGCACATATTTTCCAAAGATTATCGATAAATTTAGGGCTTGTTCCACAGTACCTAGTCCTTTTCTAAATCCAAATTGAAGATCGGATAGGACGCCTCTCTCTTCCGCCCAGTCCTGAAGTCTTTCTAAAATCACTCTTCCTGCTATTTTTCCCAGTGAGTCCAGCAAAGAAATTGGGCGATAGCAGGCAGGGTCCATACGGTTACCTTTTTTAAATATCGGCACCATAATGGACCTTGTCCATGACTCCAGAATTCCTAATTTTGCCGTGGCAGTGCAGACCCTTGTTAAAATCGGTGCCCAAAGTTCTGTTTGATGTTTAAAAAAGTCTGCCGGGACTCCGTCCGGCCCTGGAGCTTTTCCTTTTTTGGTTGAGTTCAATGCCACAAGAATCTCGGAAATTTCAAAATTTATATCTATAGGGTATGGTAGGAATATTTTTTCCTCTTCTTCCGTCTCTTGGTCAGAGGTTGGTTTTTGGAAGATGCTGGTAAAGTGTGATACCCAAGTTGCAGCGTCTATAGCAGCTTCGATTTTTGGGCAAGTGTCGTCTGCCAAGAAAGGAGTTCTTATAATTCTCCAGAAGGCTTGAGAGTTTTTTTCTTGGGCACTGGTGTGGAGTTCATGCCACAGCGCTTACTTCAGTTCCTCTTTCCTCTTTTTCCTTATTTTATGGTATTCACTTCTGAGGGTGGCTATTGTACGGGAATCCCTTTCGTTTTTGTTTAAGGCTAGCTTCAATTTTGTATGAGCCTTCGTACACTCTTGGTTAAACCAGCCTTTGGCCCGGGATGGACCAAATTTTTGTTTTTTTGTGAGTAAAACCTTTAGTTTGTCCATAATTTGGGCAAAGTTATTTAGAAGCTCCGCGTCATTAGTTGCTATGTTCAAACAAATTTTAATTTGAGAATAGACTGATCTTATTAACTCTTTTGTAAGTTCCTCTGGGTTTATCCCTCCCCATTTTATTGAGTACCCGTTTACTTTATCCATATTGATATTTTCCTGGGTCAATGCATTGGCTATTATTACTGGAGAACATTGTTGATAGTTTAATGAGACTTCCAAGGTTAATATTGCATGGTCACTTTGAGGATTTGGTTTGACTTCAAAGTTTTTTATTCTTAGTTGTAAGGATGTTGATATAATTATGAAGTCTACCGTGGTTTTGTAGCCTCTTCCTATGTAAGTGGGTGCAAGTGAATTATCCCCATAGTCCCAGGTGTTTACTATCTGGAGATCTAGATCGGATAGGAGATCATTCATTTGTCTACCCATTTTATTATGCAAAAAATGGGTGAGTGAGAGGCCATCTTCTGTCACCATGCCAGGACATTTTCTTTTTGGTTGGGTACAGGCGTGAAGATTGAAGTCGCCTGCCCATATTATTGCGGCCGGGCCTCTTTCTCCTTGTTTCGTTCTGAGAGTAAATAATTTTTCGTGAAGATGGGCCAGGACTCCCTCAAAGTCCAGTTCATCCAGGTTGTTATAAAAATTAATGATAACTATTGACTCTTTTTTCTGAAGGAAAAGACCAAGGATCTGCAAATTAGGTGCCAGTTCTATAACCTTTATTTTAGCGTTTTGGATAGTGTTGGCTACGTATATGCACAGACCTCCCTTTGGTCTGCCTATGTGTCCCGACTGCGCGAGAGAGGAGTACGTTTTGTACCCCTGCAGGTGATGTTCTTGTAATGACCGTGTCTCCTGTATGCATATTACTTGGTGATTATGCATGTGGTGCATGATTGTCCCATCCTCTATTTTTGTCCTTAAACCGGCGATGTTCCACGAGATCAGACTCAGGATTGTTGGACTGTCCCTTGAGCTTTTTACTCTTTTTGATTCATTAAGGATCTCTGGGGCTGGAGGAGTTTCTAGGTCTGGAGGGACTAATAGGGAGACCGTGGGTTCCAGTAGGTCTGTGTGGATTTGGGAGTGTTCTTGTGGTTGTGGTAGTCAATCGACGCACTCCAAAGCGCTATACCTATTTGCTAATTGAAGGCCATTCCAGCTATCCCAGCGTGTGGGGTCACTGTACTTTCTCCAGTGTTCCTGTCCACTCCATTCGTCCCTGTCTCTGCCTTGATAGTTAAGGCCTAGTGGGTTGGGCGGGGGAAACCGTCCTTGCCGCGGCTGCTGCCATGGGTGAGTGTTGTATTGCATGGAATGCTGGGGTTGCCACCACTGTTGGGTGGTATGATATGGGTATTGAGGAAGATGCGCTGGTGGGTGGGTCGCAGGGTGTATGGATTGAGGAAGTTGGATGGGGGGTTGCCACTGGAAAACTGATTGTTGTGAATTTTGTGGGAATCGTGGCATGTGTGGGTGCTGCTGGTGTTGATACATATTGTATTCAGTGGAGTTTATAGGCCCAGTGTTTAATGGGAGTACGGGAAAGGGGAAATTTTGCCTTGAGGATGGGGGTAGGAAATAGGACAAGGGTAGGGGATTTATTTGGGTGGCTGGTCCTCTGTTGGGTGAGTTGCAAATATAATTTGATGCCCCTATCTCCCTGAATTTGATGCTGATGACATCCCCCGCTATTGCCTTCGTGCTTCTACCAACCCAGTCTCCTCTGCGTGCAGAGAAGATGTCACCCCTGATGTGAGCGGGTAGGGGTTTATGGAGTTGGAGCCACTGTGCGCATTTGTTCCTCAGCTCTGCGAAGGTTTCTCTTACGCCCTCCTTCAGTGGGGGAACAGCTGTTAGCACCACCACGAAGGGAGAAGCTTCCGGGGGTAAGTTGATTATTTTAGGCTGAGACTGCTTGGTCTTCAGTTCCGAAGGTTTTTCTTGGGAGGGGGTTTCTGCTGGAATGGTGGTATTTCCTTTTTTTTGTCGGTTGTTTGTTTTAGTTTGGCCTGCTGGACCTATTTGTGTGGCAGAGGGGAGATCTACCGCCACCGGAATAATTTGGGAGGCATCTAGATTAGTCCCTTTTTTAGCTAGGGGTTGTGTTACTGCCGCTTTTCTGGTTGGTGAAGTGTGAGGCTTGTTTGTTATACCTGTTATTTGTTTGGGACTAGATGGTTTTTTTGGGAGTATTTCCTTTGCCCCCTGCGTTGGGGCGGGACCATTCCCGCTTGCCTTACAACTGCATTTGGTATTGATTAGTGACGTAAGTCTGTCCAACTTTGATATTAGGGGTTTGATCTGTGCTGTAATTTTGGCTTCGAGGTCTGATTTTAGGTCCATAACCATGTTTTCCACCCAACAGGGGATGCCTGCCGAGGAGTTTGGGGTGGGCGTGATCAGGTTATGATTCTTTGTTTTTGTTTTAGGTTTTTCCTTGATAATTGGCGTAGCCTTAGGGAGGGTGGAGGTGTTTTTCCTTGATTTTGTTGGTTCTAGGGTCGTTACTGGATCAGGTAATAAGGGATTACTGATGGCACTCTGATCTAATTTTTCAGTCGGTGATTGGCAGGCTTCTAAGTCTGGGGTTGCTTCAAAGTCGACATATGATTGATCAGAGTCAGTTTGGGTTACGGATAAATCTACAGAATTTGGCACAGTCATTGTAGGAACGATGGTTAGTGGCAGTGGTAAAGAGCAATTGTTAGCAACCTGGTGAGCAGGGGAAATTGCGGTAGCAAGTGAGCCGAGCGAGGATCGTTTGGCCTGCATGAGGTCCAAGGAGACTCTTTTCTCCAGTAGGATGATACTCTTATCAATGGTGTCGTTTACCCTGGATATGAAAAGGTCTATAGGACCGGTCACTTGTGTCACCAGTGTAGCTTTCTTAGACGTGCTTCTAGTTTTGGGACGCATCGTGATTCTCAGTGATGTGCTTCAAAAGTCGTGGGGGCCTGCGGAAACGAAGTAAAGTACAGGGTGACAGGGCCGGGGCCGTCCTCTGCCGTCCTCGAACGGCCTCAAACGGCCCTGTCTTTGCCCAGTCTTCGCCCGTGCTGCGTCCCGCGCTGCGGGAGTAAGATGTTATTAAGTAGGGAGCGTAAAGGGCAGGGGGCGGGCCAGCAGGGAGAGCGGACCGGAAGCTCTTCCTTGGTCTTGCAGGGACTTCTGGGAAATGAAGTCCCCGCACGCTCGCAGCCCCGCTGGTTCCTCGCGCCCCTTACCGCCTTGCTGCCGGCGTCCTCGTGTTGGTCCTTGGAGATGCTGCCTCTACCAGCGCCCACCGGCGAAGCGGCACCCGCGAAGCGGGTGCGGCGAGAGGTGGGCTGGGAGGCCGGTGCGCTGCTGGGCTGATAGGTTACAGCGTGAGTGATACCTTCCGCTTCAAAAATAAGTAAGTAGGTGTCCCACAGGGTAGAGGAAGAGGAGCGCTTTTAACTGGCTTTGATGGGCGGGGGGCGGGCCAGCAGGGAGAGCGGACCGGAAGCTCTTCCTTGGTCTTGCAGGGACTTCTGGGAAATGAAGTCCCCGCACGCTCGCAGCCCCGCTGGTTCCTCGCGCCCCTTACCGCCTTGCTGCCGGCGTCCTCGTGTTGGTCCTTGGAGATGCTGCCTCTACCAGCGCCCACCGGCGAAGCGGCACCCGCGAAGCGGGTGCGGCGAGAGGTGGGCTGGGAGGCCGGTGCGCTGCTGGGCTGATAGGTTACAGCGTGAGTGATACCTTCCGCTTCAAAAATAAGTAAGTAGGTGTCCCACAGGGTAGAGGAAGAGGAGCGCTTTTAACTGGCTTTGATGGGCGGGGGGCGGGCCAGCAGGGAGAGCGGACCGGAAGCTCTTCCTTGGTCTTGCAGGGACTTCTGGGAAATGAAGTCCCCGCACGCTCGCAGCCCCGCTGGTTCCTCGCGCCCCTTACCGCCTTGCTGCCGGCGTCCTCGTGTTGGTCCTTGGAGATGCTGCCTCTACCAGCGCCCACCGGCGAAGCGGCACCCGCGAAGCGGGTGCGGCGAGAGGTGGGCTGGGAGGCCGGTGCGCTGCTGGGCTGATAGGTTACAGCGTGAGTGATACCTTCCGCTTCAAAAATAAGTAAGTAGGTGTCCCACAGGGTAGAGGAAGAGGAGCGCTTTTAACTGGCTTTGATGGGCGGGGGGCGGGCCAGCAGGGAGAGCGGACCGGAAGCTCTTCCTTGGTCTTGCAGGGACTTCTGGGAAATGAAGTCCCCGCACGCTCGCAGCCCCGCTGGTTCCTCGCGCCCCTTACCGCCTTGCTGCCGGCGTCCTCGTGTTGGTCCTTGGAGATGCTGCCTCTACCAGCGCCCACCGGCAAAGCGGCACCCGCGAAGCGGGTGCGGCGAGAGGTGGGCTGGGAGGCCGGTGCGCTGCTGGGCTGATAGGTTACAGCGTGAGTGATACCTTCCGCTTCAAAAATAAGTAAGTAGGTGTCCCTGTCTAAAGGTGATAAAGTAGGGCTGATCCAGCCCTTCAGCTACTTAGGACACCAGTCAGTCTAAAGCTATCGCCAAGACTGTATCGTAACTTATCGCACCCTGTGCTCACTTTGTATGGTACGGCCCCTGCTAGTCAAATTTGAAAATTCACCTTTAGTGCTTTGAAACCTGGTAGCCATCTTGATTCAAATTTGCAGAAAATGACATATTGCTCAGCTCTTATATCAGAAATCTAAGCATGGACTGTTGTGGCGTGTTGTGTAGTCCTTGTGATGCAACACTCTGTTTTTACTCCATCTTGACCCCCATCTGCAACACAGTTTTCCTGAATCTTGTCCTGTCCTGTAGCAGAATATAAGAGCAACTCAATACCATAACTGTATTTTCAAAAGCCTCAGCTGACAATTGTTAACGTTTTTGTGGGTGTGAGACTGGTGAAACATTATCTTATTTCTCACCAAGGGCATGTGGCGATAGTTGTGCGACTACGCTTAAAGGCTCCGGTGCCAACTCAGAATCCAGACACAGATAGAGATAGTTAAACATGATACCAGTGCAGTGTACAATGCTTAAACTGGCAACACTTTAAAGTGTTAGGTTGAGGATTGTACCCTGGGCATATTGTAATGGATATTATATCAAGATAACCAGAGCTTACTTATTCTGATGCATGAGAATAAAAAAAAAAAATACTTTCTAATCTGTTACATGAATAAAATCTGGATGTTTTAATAAAAAGAAAGCTATTTTCATCTAAAATGTTAATGCTGACATTTCCAGCTTCCCCAGAAGATGAAAAGACTACCATTGAGTTTAATTCTAATAACACACATTATTTGAGGTACAAAAGATAATAGGACTTAATAAAGGTTCCATCTTTCTGAATTCTTATTAATAAACCATCTTCACAATACAGAACGTGGCGTCTAATGTATTTTGAGTACATCAAAGAAAATTGAATTACGAATTATGAAAAGGAATTAAGTAATTGGCAACTTCATTAAGAAAATGTGGGTTTGGCTAAATTTAATACTAAAATCGTGAGTCGTCTTGTTCTTTTTAAGTGCATGTCTTATTAAAGACAGCGCAGCAGCACGTCGAGCAGGTGAGTATAAAGAGGCCCAAAACATGCTAAAATAACTTGGAATACACCTGTCTGGGGGGGCATTCTAGATGCTGTCCGGTCCGGGAACTAGTCTGCTTTCTAGCACATTAGCCACTGTGGTAAAACCAACATAATGAGACCAGATAGTAACATTTTAGCCCAGGAGTGGGTCTTTAATTTTCAATCTCTTTACGGCTATGGCACCACTGCTTCTGAAGTTCATGACATACTAGATAGAGGGGAGTGACCTATTGAATCAGATAATGATTAATTTGTTGCCAGTAGTACGCCTCTGAAGAAGGCAGTCGATGCCACACAATTTTTTCTCTGGCCGAAACACGCAGAGCCATCTTTGTGCAGAAAGCAGGCAAGGCCCCAGGTCTGGACAAGATCCCTGCAGAGTTATATAAATCAGAGCCTGATATAGGGGCAACCTATATTAATCGAATCGCCAAAGCCATCATGGTGGGTGCCCAAATCCCTGCTGCTTGGAGAGGAGCTGAGATTATTCCCATTTTTCAGAAGGACTCAAAATCTGATCTATCTAATTATCGACCTATAACTTTGATCGTCATAGCTCAAAAAATCATCAAGCAAACAAATCCTGGACTATTTGTTCTCATGGATGGAAGACAACGAGATCCTATCCCAGTTCCAAGTGGGGTTTCATTCTAAAACAAGCTCAGTAGACCAAGCCTTCAGATTTCAGCTCCTAAGAGGGAAAGTGGTGGACATAAACGGAGGTAGACTTTTCGTAGCATTTGTTGACCTGAAGGTTGCCTTTGATATGATACCCAGAGATTGACTCTGGTGCTTCTTAAGAGAAGTTGGGTTGCCACCCCCCATATTAAAGATCATAGAGCGTCTTCACACAGACAGCTACGCACAAATCAGAGTCTTGTGAACCCAATGCATTTCGGGTCCCACTCGACTGCATTAATCGTCGAAGAACTCTTATTGGCAGCAGTTAGACTCACAGCTTCATTAATTTACGTAAATTAATGAAGCCGTGAGACTAACGTCTTTGAGTTTACAAGACTCTGTATATAAATGTTTTTAGGCATCAGAGAACATAAAATGCCAGAATGATGTTAACACAAGGAATACATTAAGAATAAAAACTTCGATGAGTAACCGATAAAGACTCATGTGGATATTATTTGGATATTTATAAAGAAGAAACATTGTGTTTCAACTGAAAGGTGCTCACATCTAAGGGAAAGGAGCTCCTGACCCATACAGTTTTGGATTTACAAATAGGCACTGACAGACAAAGAGCAACAGATGTTGTAGCACACCAAAGTAAAAATAGAAAAATTGGTCAATTAAGAACAAAATTCATTTTTGAGTGCACTGAGAAAACTCTGCCCTCTTCATATACAGATATTAATGGTAGGGTGTCCTGCATCATCATAGGGCGCTCTTCGTCAGGCCGGCGCTGCAATGCCCGACAGGCCTAGGGGCTCTTTATTGGAGATCTTTTGATCTGTAAATGCTATTATATGAGGTAATGGAGAAGTGTGGCTCAATGGTTAGAGCGGCAGACCCTGATGCAGAGGTCTAGCCCGGAACCAGGGTTCTATTCCCCGCCTCGGCGGGTCTTGGGTTCAAAAATTCCACGGACCTGATAATTCTCGCCTCGGTGCCTATTCCAATCATGGAGTCCCACTCTGCAACTCTGGGCAATAGCTTGCTTAATCTCCACAACGGCCCCCACAACGCTAAGGATGCCTGGCCTCCACCTTGGGGGTGCCCAGGAGTGGACACCTCACAGGGAAAGCCAGGATGGGTTCCACAGCGGTATTCGTACAAGCGCCTTGAGACCCTTGCGGGTGAGTAGTGCGCTATACAAGTAACAATTTACATTTACAATGAAGAGGATTGTTTTAACAAATAGGGTGGTGACTATAAGTGAGAATAAAAAGTCTAAGATAACTGAAGAAGTATTTATTGGGGAATGGTCCCTTTACTCAATAAAAATAGTGGCGCTACCCGAAGGTCTTAATGTACCAGATCGATATGAATGTAAAGAATGCAGTGGGGTCGACAGGTTTCATGCCTATGTTGCCTGGAGGGTCAATTGGCATTTCATCAGGACCAGAATGAGAGAATCCTACCCTATATGAGCTAGTAGGCCACCCTTCACAGCATGAGGGCCCACTAGAGCGTAGAATACTACACCTGAGTTGATGTAGTTGGATAAATTCCACCCGATAATCTCGAGAGAATTACCCCTTAGGAAAGACAGGGCGTCCCGGTAGAGCTACAGAAAAAAGTGGTCTCTGCGGGACATTCTCCCAGGACCTACCCTCCTCTGTCTGCCTTCATCGGCAAAGACACTTCAGAGGGGTTTTGAGTCTGAAGAGAGTAAACCTAGAGAGGGTGCTGGACGTTGACTACTTGGGTATCTGTCTACTGGCAACTCCTGGACCAGCCAGGAGCGCGCTCCTTCTCAACCACAGGGTGGAAGCCACTTTAAGCTTTGCAAAAAACTCCTTTCACCTGGTGTCTCCCCTTCTGGAAATTTGGAGAGTAGACGAAGTGGCTGCCGCAGTATATGGTTCTGAACCCTGGGACCAGTGCAATGTCGATTCACTGCAGGTTGCTGAGAACAAATATCTAAGTGCGGCACTAAAACGTCCTTAAAGCACCCCATTCATTTTTCTAAAAATGGATTTGGATATGCAATCTATCACAGCCAAAGTTAGGTTCAAAGCAGTCTTGTACTGGTTGAGGATTTGGACAACGGATGAGTTGGGACCATATACGATAAGACTTAGGGAGATTTTGGGTATTCAAAGAGGAGCTGTGACATTACCTTGGCTGAAGTGCATAAAACAGACATTATACAACCTGGGCCTGTCTGATCTCTGGACACACCCAGCTTCTATTACCCCCATTTTCACTAAATCGGTGAAGACGATCTTTTGAGATAACGAATGGAGAAAAACAATTCAGTCATTGAACCCTGGTCAACTGATCGACAGGTTTTTAGAGCTAAAATTTGTACCCAAATTCGAGATGCTTCTTAATGAAATTGATCCACCATTTTCCAAATCTCTCTATATAAGATTTAAGCTGGGAATTTTACCACTTGCAACCATTACTACCAAATGGCGAAGTGTAACAGAGGGCCGCGCATTTTGCCCGGCGGCGTGTAGGGAGATAGAAGAGACCGACAATCATCTTTTGTTCTTCTGCCCAGTGTATGTTAGGTAACGGGCAATGATCGTGCCTCTTTGCTGCTTCCTGGGAATCCATCAACACAAAGTGCCATTGAGACTCTGTATGTCCGATACCACGCCCCGTATAGTCTTTTCCATCACTAAATATCTCTAATCCATATGACCCATTCGGACTAAGATCTTGTCCCAAACTATTTCTTGTTCTAACTGTACTTGAAGAACATTCAGGCCAGTGGATACTGGACGTCCAGGCAATTATTCCAGTAAATATTTAAATAATTCTGGGCATAATGACGATCCCATTGTCATGAAAACTGACCAACCTCCCAGTCTTTTTTAGTAACGATTATTGCCCCTTATTGCGCTGCACATGAGGGGGTTACAATCATTGACTTTCATGGAGATAGTTTTATCAGTGCTGGTGTCCTCCTTTTTTAGAGTAATAAATTAGATTTGTTTTATTTTTTTTATTTTTTTTACTTATGGTGCTCGTTTTTTTTGTGAGATTTTTATGAGTAACTATTATAAATGTACTTTTCTAAATGTCTTGGATTTAAATCTTGTCTGTTATATGTTTTTTATATGATTGAGTGAATATTGTAATATATTTATGCTGCTTTTAAGATTTCTGACCAAAATAAAGTGTTTTTGAACTGAACTGGACCTTGAGCAGGTGAAACATTCAACCATGTCAGGGATTCGCTTCCCCTTCCCCTTCCCTTTCAATTCAAAAAGACACATGATCGAAAAAGCAACACTTTCGGTAATCAACCGAAAAGTAAAACCGCTTCCTCATAATAGATTTGCAGATTGCGTTCTCATGTGTTTTGCAGTCAGTCTAAGTTCAAGGAGCACGAGTACCAGGAAATATTTCTCAACAAGTTGGGCAAAATCTTTCCTCCAACCAGAGCCCTGATGGACACCTTGTGCACTTCCGCATCTCTTGCTTCTGTGCCAAGAAGGAAGTTCATATCTAAGCTATTTAGAGCTGCGTAAACCTGTCGATGCGTTGTCTGGTACAAATCTCCCTAAACGAAAAGTGTTTCGGTAATGTTTTCTAAAACTACAACTCACAGGTACCCCCAACATAGCTGTCCAAATTAAGAACCCTGGTTTAAGATTGTCTTTGGTGAGGTTAAATTGATCTAATTTACAAGAGTTTTTTATTGGATGAAGCCAGTTTTTGGACTGCCTTAATCCTGAAAGACTAGTTTTAGAATTGTCTTAACCCCTTGGCCGCGATTCTGCGCCTGTGCGGCACATTCCGATCGCGGGTGCGGTCATGACGGCCGGGAGCTGTCATCAGCACACGAGCCGTCATCAGCAGGGAAGGGGTTAAACCAGGATTTAAACTTTCCTAATCTAGTACAAGCTCTTGAAATCAGGATGAGAGTTCCTTCCTAGTGACTTTTCACAGACTGTTCTAAGCCAGGGTAAAAGTTTAGTAAATCCCAGATCAGGCTGTGTACTAGGAGTTATGTAGAACACCAGATACCGGTGTGCAAGCCGGGGTGAATGACCAGTGTCTAGTAGTGGACACATGCCATTGTACATCCATATCCCTCCTACTCTGAGAGCCTAGTGGGTGTACCCTCTCCCTGATCTCTTAGGTTAGCCTAAGCAGGCCCTATACCTGGATTATTTGGTCTTGAGTAGGATTGGCAATCACTCTCTGCAAGATCAGGATGGAAGACGTCGTTCCAGGAGCATCCTGGCTGGAGTGCTCCTCTGACGCGTAAAGGGACAGTGCACTGTTTATATAATAAAACAACTGTGTTAGAGGTACAGCTCTGATGCAATGATGTGTCTAGACATTAGAAGCTGTCTTCGAGCAGGCAATGCAAACACTAGGATATCTTGTTCTGTTTCTATCCCCCAGATTCATCATTGCAATGTTTTGCGAGTCCTTAATAGCGATTATTAAGGAATCGCTATTAAAGACTCGCAAAACGGCATTCATGTAGAAATCGCAAAAATAATTGCGATTTCTACAGCTTCCTTATTTGCGATTAGCAAATTGCTAATCGCAAATAAGGAATAACTCCCCATTCATTCCTTATTAATAAGGATGCGATTTCAAGGGTGCCAGGGGTGTCCAAAGGACACCCTGTAGCACCCCTGAAATGAAAATGTAGACTGATGTTGCGCACACACATGTCCAAAGGACATGTGTGTGTGTAACTTACAACTTAAAAAAAATGCACTAAAGTGCATTTTTCTAAGTTTTCGCTATTTACTACGAAGTTAGACTTCGCGGTAAATAGAGGCCAAAAATTGCGAATTCGCAACTCTAAATTGGTTCATGAATTGCATTTAAGGAATCTCAAATAGAGATTCTTTAAATGCAATTCCTCGCAATATAGCGATTTCGCAATTTTTGCATTTGGGATGATGAATCCCAAATGCAAAAATTGCGCTCGCAAAGGGCCAGATTCTCAGAATCTGGCCCTTTGCGAGCGCAATTTGCAATGATGAATCTAGCTGTTAGTCTTAAACGAATCGTACAATGTCGCAGAAAAAGGCTGTCTAAAGCAGCATTTATAGCGTCTTCTCAGAAATAAAAAAAAAAGTACAAATAATAAAACCACAACTAAGCCTGCTAAAACGTGTACAATGTAAAACTAAAATGGAGACCCACAGAGGGCCTCACTGCACTTTATCCGGGCTTGGGTATCAACAACATTGAGGCCCGGATCATTTTGAGGGCGTACCATTTTTGCCTGTTCCGTCCTCATACCTTTCAGCACAAATGAAATATATGTTTCTCCTATAAAGGAATGCGATTTCCCAAAAGGTTCCTATTTTTCTCTGAAACAGCGCGTGGGCAGCTCTTTTTTTCCCCCTCACAAAAATGAAGAAAAAAAATCCTAATTGGGTGCTTAGAAACTCGGTCCGCATTTCCCAGCGCGAGCCCAACCTGTGGAAAGAATGCGCGGGGCTGCAGCAGGAAGCGGGGGTATGCGCAGTCTGAGGGGAGGCGCGCGCCGTCCCTTTCCAGGTCCGCGCGGGATCGGGTTTCCATCGAATGTTATTCCATATGCGCCGCGCGCGGTTCATGGCGCACAGCTGGGGCGGCTGCTTGTTTCAAGGACATGTTTAGGGCCGTTTTCTAACATGAAAAGCTGTTTAAAAGGCAACCTTGTGCCCCAAAGCGGGTCATTATTATTTACAATACATGGCATAGAATAGTACATGTCCTCGGAGGCGGTTCAATTAAATAATGTTGCAACACATCACCAAATACTGTCACAGTGGGAACAGCTGGCATTCTATTAAAAAAAACCTCAAATCGAGTTATTTTCAGTCTAGAAGTTTTGAAATCATCTGTCCTCCTGGGATTAAAAATATAGAGAATGCCTGAGTGGAAACTTTGAGAGCTGAATTACTGAAGCTGTCTGACCTTCTGGGGTCAAAAATAAAGAGGCCTATTCACAAAGATGGATGGAGGCTTGTGATCGAATGTACCTTACTTATGTCTGCCAGGAATTCACAGGAGGAAATCCATGTATGTGTGGAGATTTCAAAGCAAAACCAAAGGGGATGATGGACGGAGTGTTCAACATTGCCAACACTCGTCCCCAGTCAACTGATCTGGTTTGAATCCATCATCATTCTTTAGCTCACTCCGCCACCCCAGTTCAGACATGGCCATATGCAAATCAGTCTGACCCTGTGCCTCATGGGAACAGTCCAGCCCGAACTGCCAAGCCATGTCTTCCCTGGACCGGAAACAAGCTTCCGAGGACCGTTTTTTGGCTAATCAGCCGTCATCAGCCAGGCTAGCTTGAATCCAGTGGCAAAGTGAGCAAAGGACCCACGTCTGGGCATACCCTGCCAACTTTGGGCAAACAAAGCGAAACCAAAGGGGATGATGGACGGAGTGTTCGCCGGGAGTTTTTCGTTACTTTTCTGCACCCCTAAATCCAAGTCTAGGCTGGGAAAGGGGTGCTGCAAAGTTGTTTGTCAGCATTCACCAACTCCTCCTGCCTTTCATCGATGGAAAGAGTTTAGGACCCGGATACCCCCAGTTTGGTTCGCGACCCAAGACAACCCAAACAAGGCACCAACAATAATTACACAGATCGTGAACTTGGGTGGAACAGTTTTATTACAGTTATGTAAAATACTCATGTGGAAAACACATTCATGGAATAAACATATTCATATCATACAATGGCAACACATCATAAAGAATTAGACACATGTGATAAAGAAACATTAGACAATGAACAGTGCAGTATATGGACTCCTGAAACCCCCACTCCACCAGAGACCTCCCGCAATCCAAACGCCATTGGACCACACAGGTGAAACCACCTACATCTGTGGGGGGCGGTCCCGCCTCACTGTCCCTATACCAGGGCACCGCCCCCCAAACACCAAGCATCCTGAGGAGCTGCGATGAGGTGGCCAGGAGCTGCAGCCCGTGCCCTCCCCGGTGATCTGGGTGCACTAGCCCCCAAGCTGGTGTGTACATCCTCTGGTTGGTTCAGGACTGCTGGACCCCACCTGTGGTGCTGTTCTGGGGAATCTGCTTTAGCGGACCCCTGCGCTAAGTAAGGATGAATTTAGGATTTGAGATCCCTTCAAATCAACATAGGGCTGGGTGGGTAGGGAATTTGGTGTCATTCCGACCACCGTCGCCACAATGCTCTGCTCCCGAAAAGGCAGAGGCCAAGGGTAGGGTCACCTATATACCTCTGTCCATCGCAGCGGGGGACAAAGTGTTGAGGGCTTCCTCATGCCGATGGCCGGCATACCTCCCCAATACCTCCCAACGTACCTCCCCAATGGCTCACAACCAGATTTGCTGAGGGTGTAGGGGAAGGGGTTTCACCAAAGGGAAAATATTTTTCTATCAGAATAAAAAGCTTCATTTGCACAGAGCAGAGGATCCTTTCCCCCCCTGTCAGAGTTATCTACCCAGGGGTACCCTGCATGGATAGAATAGGATTCTCAATGCTAAAGGACCTTGCTAGGAATATGCTTGGAAACCTGAGTCCTGCCCCCTATTTCGTGCCTAGTCGTAGCACTGTTTATGAATTCCAAAAATATGTATATCTACTCTCTCGCGTAGGTGTAGATCTACAAGCGCAGATTTGTGAATTACTTCGTGAACTGGACCCACAGCAAATGCCTGAGTGGAAGGTTTAGAATAGTGCAGGATGTGGAGGCTACCAAAGGTGGTGTTTATGTCTATTGACATTTTTTCCAAAGGGCCACCACATTTAAAAGGCTGATAGTGCTGGGGCAAAGTGAATGAATGAAAAGTTTATTGTCTGATTAATTAAAACCTTACAATATATATGGAGTAATTCTTACTTATAAAATCCAATTATAAAATCACCAATAAAAAAATAAGAAAAAATGTGGGCATCAAGTTCATTGTACTATTTACTTATTATGTACATCCTACATAACATTCTAATAGTTTTTGGTGATCTAACTTAATTCTCGGTCGCGTTAAAAACTTAACAAAATCCGGAGTTAAAATTATATCGTCAGTATGGAGGCATCTTATCAGAGCTTGTCTGCAACTCCTTATTCCGCAAACATTAAAATGTCTTTTAAGAATAGATAGTCTTTCGTCTTTCAGTTCTGGACAAGCAGAAAGGAGGTGCATAATGATCTCTTCGCCAAGTTTACATAAGATACAGGTCGTTGGTCCCTCTGTACTCAACCATGGCATTAGATGACATGTGCCCGGAAATACTCCAAAGCGAGCTTTTATAAATATTTATTTGTACTTCACAGACTTAAGGAATTTCAAGGTACGGTTGGACTTTTACCTTGGTACAGCCATTCATTAGAGGCCACGCATGTTTTCTATTTGAGAAGGTATCTTTATCCAAGAGAAGTGATAAATGCTTTGCTGTGCTATTAATAACTTTTTTAATGCGTTCAAGGTAATTTCCCAAACCGACTTTACCGAATATTCCTCTAATTATGTATATAGGTATTTCCACGGCTCGGGCAAAGTGAGTTATGTGTCAGATTTAACCACCTATGATCTTTTAATGCTAGGCGAAGGTTTGTATCGTTTTAGGTCTTGTATGTCAATATGTTGCGGTAAAAATATCGTACACACAATATCGAACACCACTAAATCGTAAAGACAGGTTTTGCTTGACTTATGCAGATAGACATGATGGCTTTTCTCGAGCCCTCCAGACTTTGCACTGCCTTCCATTGCCTCGTCGGACTAACACACTGTGCATTGTAATTAATGGAATCAAGATTACTCCAACATATCCTTCAATCAGTCTAGACATAGCCTCTGTCCCAAAACCATACCTGTCAACTCACACGGTACCACCGTGTGACACACGATATCGGCTCCCATCACATGGTCGCCCGGCGAGCAGCCGATATCTCACAGTGGCAGGGAAAGTGAGCTGAAAATCGCTTTAAATAGTGTTTCCCTAGCTCGTTTTTCAGGCTTTGAACGGCCGACCTCCATTTAGGGGTGTAAAAACACCCCATGACATTGTCACCAGCAAGCTTTTTTGGGTGGGAGGAGGGGGCTTGGAGGCGCGGTTTAAATGTGCCTCTTAGGTACTTCTCGGCACGAGTCTCTGCCCCTTTCAAGGCCCATCCCACTCCTCACACAGTGGGATTGTTCTGCAAGTTGGCAGGTATGCAACCAGGGCCGGACTGGCCATAGCAGGCACCTGGCGTTTCCCCGGTAGGCCACTAGGGTGGGGGCTGGTTTTGGGCCACTCGGGGCCGTTTTTGTTACTGGGATTCGGCAATATCGGACCCCTGTAACAAAATCGGCCGAAACCGGCCCTCGCAAACTGCTCAACTGTTTCTGTTCCCAATCCGGCCCTGTATGCAACACATAGTTACAAACAAGTGCTATACTACGCCAAAACCAAGCTCGGGATAATGCTTTCTCAGTCCAAGCCAGCAAGGTCTGGGACATCCCCCATACTCTGGATAAGGAAAATACAAAACCACATCACCTTTAATCACCCAGAATCGAAAGAAAAGTCAAAGCAAATCAACCCATGAACCACTAAACTCGGAGGGAGAGCTCCAGACTGCACGCACTGTACGTGCAGGTGCGACAGTGCGTTCGCACGCCGTTCGCTAATGCTCGCACAACCCACATACCCTAACAACATAGGCCACGGCTGCAGCTGCCACATTGTAATCAGGGCCACTGGAATGATGTGGCAGGAGAGGGCCGAATTATGCGGCACGGGTGACTAAATTATGCAGCAAGCATAGGCAAATTATGCTGCATAATGTGCCATAATTTGTGACAGCATGCTCATTATTTTTTCATTAGTAACACACGTTAGTGCTATCTTGGCAAAAGCTTAACCTCATTAGTGCCAGTTTGACACCCAAATACAGCAAGAAGTAACAGAAAGGTGAACAGTCAATCTTTGCAAAGGGCCGTCCACTGTGCAGCAAAAAGTGTTGCTGTGTTTTTAGGAACTTTTGATCCGTTTGAGCTAGAAATGTTTTTGTTAAAATCTGCAGATTATGCAGCACATGATGGATTATGTGGCAAATGCGGCAAATCTACAATTATGTAGAAACTGCTGCATAATTCCAGTGGCCATGAGTTTAACATGGACATCAGCAGACCAGGTGTCAAGCACTTATATTGCACACCCAGCTCTTCCGCAGAGGAACTACTACAACCTCACACCTCTCCAACCAACCCTAGGGATCCACCTGCAAGCTTTGGAAAATGTTTGTGCTACAGGGCCAGACCAGAGGCATGCTGCAGTAAAAAAATGGAGGCGTGCTCCAGTGCCAGGCCAGAGGCGTGCTCCAGTGCGTGCTCCAGTGCCAGACCCGAGGCGTGCTCCAGTGCCAGGAACAACAACAAAGACCCTGTCCAGTGGGCGTCCACTGGTGTCAGTAACTACGGAAATAGAACAGTCTGTATGTACTGCTAACTACTCCAAGTCCCTACATCTCCCTGTGAATAAAGTTGGCTAAGGGGATTGTATGTTGTGTTTTATGCACTGTTTTATGTTGTGTTTGTCACTAGCAGATGTTCTCTGCTTTCCACTGTTCGCTACACGTTTTTGGTTGTTTGTTTTGGACACTGTCTTTCCTCTTTTCTTTGAGAATCAAGTGACTACCGATGATGAGACAGGGGCTTGTCTGGAAATTACATACCAGTTACCCCGTTGGGGGTGTTTCCGTGAGGGGTCACTTGGTTCTTGCACATTTTTTCCTAAGTAGGACTTGGTCCAACACTGTGTGTGTGGATCTCTGTCATTGACCCAGATTGTGTAGACAGTTTGTTTTCTTGTTGCTGTCAAGGAATAAGGGCCTTTTTTAATGCTAATTGGGGCGCAGTGCAGTGAATGGTCCTCACACAACTGTAGGGACTTGGAGTAGTTAGCAGTACATACAGACTGTTCTATTTCCGTAGTTACTGACACCAGTGGACGCCCACTGGACAGGGTCTTTGTTGTTGTTCTAGGTTTGAGTGGAGGGCGACCCTGCCCTATTTTCCCTCTATGCTCCTATTGTGGTTTTGTGCAACAGTGCCAGACCCGAGGCGTGCTCCAGTGCCAGGCCAGAGGCGTGCAACAGTGCCAGGCCAGAGGCGTGCAACAGTGCCAGACCCGAGGCGTGCTCCAGTGCCAGACCCGAGGCATGCTCCAGTGCCAGGCCAGAGGCGTTCTATAGTGCCAGACAAGAGGCATGCCAAAGTGCCAGACCGAAGGCATGCTGCAGTACGAAAACGGAGGTGTGCTCACGTTGCCAGGTCAGGAGCATGCAATAGTGCCAGGCCAGAGGCGTGCTCCAGTGCCAGACCAGAGGCATGCTGCACACTATACAAATGTGAGGGAATAGAATCTAGTGCTCAAATTGGCCTATCAGCCGCTTCAAACTGCTGCTGGGATTTGGAGAGGGAAGGAGGAGGCAGAGAGGAAGATGTTGATAGAGGAGATGGTGCAGGATGGGTGTATGACGTTATAACGCATACTTTTACAACGCCTACCTTTACAACAAAATTTTTACAACGCAAAAACTATTACAACGCATACATTTACAACGCAATTGTTTACAACGCATATACTTTTACAACGCATACCATTACAACGTAAGTATTGGTAAGTATATCATTATTTTTTAATGTAATATAATTAAAATTAATATAATTTAATTTCATTTCATTTCATTTCATTTCATTAATTTATTTAAAAAAAATTTTTACCCTGTACCCCAAAAACCCAAAATTGACCCTGAACCCTAAAAATACCCCTTTACCCAAAAACCCCAAATTGACCCTGAACCCTAAAAATACCCCTTTACCCAAAAACCCAAAACTGACCTTGAACCCTAAAAATACCCCTTTACCCAAAAACCCAAAACTGACCCTGAACCCTAAAAATACCCCTTTACCCAAAAACCCAAAACTGACCATGAACCCTAAAAATACCCCTTTTCCCAAAAACCCAAAACTGACACTGAACCCTAAAAATACCCTTTTACCCAAAAACCCAAAACTGACCCTGAAACCCTAAAAATACCCCTTTACCCAAAAACCCAAAACTGACCCTGAACCCTAAAAATACCCCTTTACCCAAACACCCAAAACTGACCCTGAACCCTAAAAATACCCCTTTACCCAAAAACCCAAAACTGACCCTGAACCCTAAAAATACCCCTTTACCCAAAAACCCAAAACTGACCCTGAAACCCTAAAAATACCCCTTTACCCAAAAACCCAAAACTGACCCTGAACCCTAAAAATACCCCTTTACCCAAAAACCCAAAACTGACCCTGAACCCTAAAAATACCCCTTTACCCAAAAACCCAAAACTGACCCTGAAACCCTAAAAATACCCCTTTACCCAAAAACCCAAAACTGACCCTGAACCCTAAAAATACCCCTTTTTCCAAAAACCCAAAACTAACCCTGAACCCTAAAAATACCCTTTTACCCAAAAACCCAAAACTGACCCTGAACCCTAAAAATACCCCTTTACCCAAAAACCCAAAACTGACCCTGAACCCTAAAAATACCCCTTTACCCAAAAACCGAAAACTGACCCTGAACCCTAAAAATACCCCTTTACCCAAAAACCCAAAACTGACCCTGAACCCTAAAAATACCCCTTTACCCAAAATACCAAACATATAACATTTTAAATATAATTATATACTTACCAATACTTACGTTGTAATGGTATGCGTTGTAAAAGTATCTGCGTTGTAGAAACATGCGTTGTAATAGTTTTTGCGTTGTAAAAGTTTCGTTGTAATGGTAGTGCGTTGTAAAAGTTGCGTTGTAAACGTTACATACTGTGCAGGATATATCAAGAGCAGAAGAGGGGCCATGAAATATAAGTAGAGAGAAGGAACCCAGGGAAGGGAACTCACAAGAAGAACAAAGCTCCAACTTCTCCAAATTATACAAAGCAAAAACGCGTACTGACAGTATTAGGAACCCTACATCAGACCAATTCAGTTTATAACTTATTTTCTTCAATATAAACATATTTATAATTTGCAATAAATTAATTCAATGTGGAATGGATGGCATCGGCCACTACATATAGAGTTCAGACAGCGCCCTGATGAAGGATGTACAATATTTCCAAGTGATTACCGAAACGCGTCGGCGCAAACCCTGTTCTGATACATTCTGTTCTCTAATCAAGAAAAATATACAGTATGGTATACAGAAAAAGTTCTGTATACCATAAGCCTTTCTGTGAATTTCAATGATAAAATGAAACGATTGATAATATACTGTGACCGGTAGGTTATGCGACTCTTGGAGGTTCTGGAATGTGATTGGGGAGTGTTTTTTTTTCCAGTTGCGGGGCAACATGTAACCAGGACATACCAAGATATCCCCGCTGTAACCCCCCCCCCTTGCATTACTACTGTACTGTATTGGAAAAAATCTTCTAAATAAAAGCTTTTTGAAATAAAAAAAAAGGATAATATACTGTGACACCTCTATTTTCAATGTTTGAACTGTAGGTTTTTGTCATAGTATGAGTGGGTTTGAGTGTTTTGAACCTGTGTTGAGCTAACACAATATGTGTATATATTTATGATAAAATCATTTGAGAATTATAAATATATTTAAATTGAAGAAAATATATTATAAACTGAATAGGTCTGGTATGGTTCCTAATACTGTGAGTATGCGTTTTTACTTTGAATAATTTTGAGAAGTTAGTGCTTTGTTCTTCTTGGAAAGTGAGGGATATTACAGCGCTACAGACGGCTTCAAAGCACTGCTGGGTGGCAGGAAGGGGCACACGGGTGGGCGGAGGGAACGTATTATTTCATGTTTATGCTTGGATAGTGGTTAATGCTCCCCTGACCACCTCAAAGCACTGCTGGGTGCATGAAAGGCGAGACAAGGACAAGAAGGAAAGAGTATGTGCTCGGCCTGGGTGGATTGCCACAAACGTTTGCCCAAGATCACACAGTTCGGTTAAGATGAGATTAAAACTAGGGCCTTACAATGTTGAACTAACATTATATGTATACCTGTCATATAGCACCCGTGCACCCCTCTCTGGGCCTCTTTGGTGGGTGCCTCCAGCTCAGGGACACTGATTTTTGTATTTCTAATTCCAGACTCAATTTGTAAACTCCTGCCGCAGCCCGTATTTATCTTCGAAAGTTCAGACTGCCGAGCTGAGTCCTGAATTTCCCGTTTCCCAGCCAGATGTTTTCGGTCAGGCAAATGGTTCCAGATGTAGCTTTTTTAAATTGTTGATTTTTTTTAAAAACAAAATCAAACCTGTAATTTTTTTTGTAACGAAAATGAGACTGGACCTGGTATTTACTTGACCCAAATGAGCCACATTAAACATGATTTTTTTGGGGTGCGGGGGGTCGGTTGTACGAGTCTTTTTAAAGAAAGAGAAGCGAGAACCTAACGTCTGTCCTTAATAATCAAGAATTCTTTGATAGTGGTTGTTAAAGTAGTCGTGTAATATCACAGCACTTTTTAAATACATGAGACACATTTTATTAATGTCAGGAACATGGAAAACTGGGTCTGCAACACAGGACTCAGAACATGGATGTGTGCAGGTTGCACGCTGTAGAATTCACCCAAAGAACTATCTTTGTATTTTTTTTCTGATTTGCTAACTTTCTCTCACCCTCCAGCTACAACATTATTCAGCTTTGTAAGCACCATAAATTCCAAAGTTTCAACCCAAACAAGTTTTATAGTCGTTTTTTTTCAGACTTATTTTTTTCCATCTTCACTTTTGCAGTCCCAAATATTTGTGTGATAGAATATTTGGCAGATAATTAGACACAGAAATAATTGGATTTGTTACATTGGAATATTTAATGAACCGCCGGGTCGGAATTATCACTGGTATTAAGGTTTTGAATTCCTTGTTGGATTTGTTACCGCCCTGAAGAAGTCTAGGGTTAACACCCTAAGGACGAAACACGTGTTGGCTGGGCTTTGTGTTGTTTTCTTGAATAAAGACAAAGAAAATACGTCAATAGACATTACTTACCTCCATCTACTTATTTACAATTGATGAACTTTCATTTTAAACGGAAGCGTGTGCATAGGAATTGACACTATTTACTTTGGACTCTTTGTATCCAACATTGAGTGTTTTAGGGATTTTACCCTCACCTTTTGCACCGCAAGAATTACAAAATTGTTTGTTTACATTACGTTATTTGGCAGGCGCCATTTTCCCTGTGTTAATTAATCCCCCCCTTATTGCTAGCGCTTATTTTTTTTCCATCTTCACATATATTTGTGCAATAGAATATTTGGTAGATAATTCAAAATAGGCGGGGTCATAGTCAGTGTCACTGGTATTATGTAGCAGAGAATGGCCAAATTATGTGGTAGGGGTGACTAAATTATGCGGCAACAAAAGGCAAATTATGCAGCATTTTACAGCATATTTGGTGATGCTATCGCTTCATTATTTTTGTTGTTTTTACACTTGAATAGTGTCTGGGCATGTGTTACACCTCATTGGTGTAGGAGAGTAGGGTCTGCTTCCTATGGTCACCCCCACTTTTTGCTGTGATTTACTGGTGTTTCGACTTTACTGTGGCTGTGGGCCTACTAATCAGACCCACAGCCCAGCTGTTCTCTCTCTAAATTGATACCATGAACTTTAGGTACATACCTGATTGGGTATTGGGTCACCTTTGTGAGCCCCTGTATAGTGTACCATAGGTACCCAGGGCATAGGTGCATCCAAGGCCTACCAGGGGCTGCAGCATGTATTATGCCACCCCTGGCTGGCCATCCAAAATGACACCACAGGCTGATCACTCAGCTTGGGTAAGGTGGTGTAATCACCCCTTACTTAGATATAGTATTCCTATATCTACCCAGATATATAGACACATATGCACCTATAAGTCACTCCTGTGGTAGGCCTTAACAATCATGGAGGCAGAGTGCTTGGTTTTATGTGAGAGGGTGCCCTAGCATGAGCTGAGCCCCTCTGCAGCTTTGGGAACCATCTCCTTATAGCTGTCCTATGATATAGCCATACCATATACTCTTAAGTGCATTATAATCCTCGCGGTTAATGCTAACTTTGGTTTGGCTTTATCAAAACATGTTGTGTAAGGTGTCAAACACTTTGGAATACTACCCCCTTCCCCCCCCGCCAGCCCTGGCGGCGGGGGTAGCATTCAACCCTTCAAGAGGGAAAAGACATGTAAGTTACTGCTTTACCCGGTTAAAGTTAAACAGAGCCCCAGAGTCACAAAATGGATGCTGCTGCCACAGACACAAGTCTGACCTCCTGCTGCTGGACGAAACTACGGCAGGGGAGGCCTGGACAATAGGTTTCCTGTCGAGGGAGGTGCTGGCACCTCCCCAGACAGCCTATAGTGTATTGGGGCAGGGTGGGTTGAATGGAAAGATGCTTTTCCAGACACTGCCTGGGGCACACAAGGTGCTCCATACATAGCCCGGTTCAAACCAGTTGCTGTGGCACTACAGCCCCACTCTGGTACGAAACTGGACAAAGGAAAAGGGGTGTAACCACCCCTTCTCAGGTCCACCCATAGGAGGGACCTAGCAGGTAATCCAGCCCCTTAGATTAGTATAAAGACAGGAGCTGTGTCTAGAGACATTAGATTATCTTGGAACGAAACTCTGAAACGAAACTCTTCGACTTTCTATACCGACTAGAAGACGGAAGACATCTCCCTTGTGGTCAAAGAGTGACCACCCTGTGCAAACAGGCACCACCAGTAACTTGCCGGTTTGCTTTGTGATGCTTCCGCTGGAACCCGAAGACTCAGCTACTCAGGACTGGACTTCCAGACTTCTTGGACTCCCACCCACATCCACAGCAAAGCTGAGACCTGTGGCGGACACGAGAAACATGGGACCAGACTCCCTGGACATCCTGCAAATTGCTAACTGCATCGACTCCTGAGGTAACTCACAGTTGTGCATTGGGGTACGAGAAGCCCCAAACCCGAGCACCATTTGCACCAAAGCTCAGCCCCCCACACTCCACGAGTGCCAGGTGGGGCCCGCTCCGGCATGTCAGCTTGACGCGTCTTCCCGGTTGCTAGCCCGTTGGCTAGTGAGCCCCCTGAAGGCGAACATTCTAAATCATCTTGCTTTCCTGGTTGCTCCAGGCTTGCTCCAGCTTCCCTGCAAAGGAGAAGCTCCTCAGACCTTGCTGGTCTAACCCAAAGCCAATCTTCACTTCCTGCGTGGGTTGCGGTTTCCAAGGCTTGTTGGGTCCAATCCGGATACCGACACCGCAGTCAACTAGATCCTTTGTGGGACAGTTTGAATCCAGCTACTGGTCATCGTCAACGCCTCCTGGTCCTCGTGGCTGCAGAGACAAGTTTCATCTCTTCACCTGTTTGCATCGCAACATCACCTGGTTCCATCCTGGTTCCTTCCTGGTCACTGGCTAGTGGCCCAGACTCTGTCCCCTCTGCTTTCAGGTTCTTCAGTTTCTCGATCCACCCTTGGATCCACCCGGACACTCTTCCTTCGGCCGCCTGCAGCACTTCTTTTGCAGGTCTCCATTGAAAGCATCGACGAAACCCGACACAAAAAGACACCTATGCACCCCGCTACCCTGGGTGAGGTAACTTGAGTACTCCGGTGCTCCCGTGGGTATTGACTCTTCAAGTGTCCTAGTTTAAAGGGGTTTCACCGTAGTCCACCCGGAAGTGTCCTTAATCAGTAACTTTGTAATTTCTTCGTTCCCCATTGTAAGTCAATGGTAACTCGCGACTGTGTTCCCACACGGCATGCGTCCCTTGTGGATCTCCTACTTCCTAACCTTTGGTTCTGTAGTGTAGCCCCAGCGATTCCCTAGGCCCTAGGCCTATCCACTACTCCTGAGGTGGTTCTTATACCACTTACTTAGTATATGGTTCATGAGGCCCCTAGGGCAGAATTGTGTTTGTGCAACTTATAGTATGCTAAATGAGTAACTTGTAACGTATCTCGAACTCTGACCTCATAAGGAGTACAGAGGGGTTGTGTTAGTAATAAATACATATATATTTGATATATACCTTGTGTGGTGTCGTTTCATTTGGTATTCAAGGCATTATATATGGTAAAACAGCTGGCTTCACATGCTCTCTGAAGTTTTAGCCTAAGACTGCTGGTCCATGCTACCACTAGGATAGCTTGAATCACTGACAGAATATCGACTCTAAGAATATCGACCTACAGAAACATCGACGCTGGAATATCGAAGGTAAGTATATCGACATCCTATCTACAACAAGGTAAGTACAAAAATATCGAAACTAAAATATCGATGTTAAAAATATCGTAGTTAAAAATATCGTTTTTTTTAGTTAAAAATAAATGTGTAAAATAAAGTAAATAATGCTAATAAATAAAATAAGCATAGTTTCAAATATTTAATAATGTTTAAAATTAATAAATGATACATATATAATAATAAAACATTAATTAAACATATACATAAAATATATAATATATACTTACTTAATAATAACTATTAATAATTATTTTAATTACTTATAAATTATTTATAAATACTATAAATTACAAATACATCTACACACATAAAATAATAACATAAATAAAAAGTATATCATTATTTAATAAATTAAAACAATTAAATATACCTACAAAATATTCTAAATTAATTAAATACTCCATTATGTAAAATAATACAAAAAATATTAAATACAAAATAAATAAAACTACTATTTAAAGTCCAAAAAAAACTACAGTAATTAAAATATTGGATCGCGAAGAAAGTAAAATTACTATTCCCACTAAAAAAATGCAACAGTAGGGAAAGCGTTGGATAGCGTAGGGGTAAAAATTACTATTCCCACTCCAGAGAGTGCAACAGTAGGGAAAGCGTTGGATACCGTAGGGGTAAAAATTACTATTCCCACTCCAGAGAGTGCAACAGTAGGGAAAGCGTTGGATAGCGTAGGGGTAAAAATTACTATTCCTACTCCAGAGAGTGCAACAGGAGGGAAGGTGTTGGATAGCGTAGGGGTACAAACTACTATTCCACTCCAGAGAGTGCAACAGTAGGGAAAGCCTTGGATAGCGTAGGGGTACAAATTACTATTCCAACTCCAGAGAGTGCAACAGTAGGGAAAGCGTTGGATAGCGGGTGGGTAAAAATTACTATTCCCACTCCAGAGAGTGCAACAGTAGGGAAAGCCTTGGATAGCGTAGGGGTACAAATTACTATTCCAACTCCAGAGAGTGCAACAGTAGGGAAAGCGTTGGATAGCGTAGGGGTACAAATTACTATTCCAACTCCAGAGAGTGCAACAGTAGGGAAAGCGTTGGATAGCGTAGGGGTAAAAATTACTATTCCCACTCCAGAGAGTGCAACAGTAGGGAAGGCGTTGGATAGCGTAGGGGTAAAAATTAGTATTCCCACTCCAGAGACTACAACAGTAACTAAAGCATTGGATACCATAAAAATTAAATATACCATACTTCGAAAAAAAATGTATGTTTAAAATTATTAATATATTATTTTTTAAATAATTTAAATATACCATACTTCGAAATAATTTTTATGTTTAAAATTATTAATATATTTTTTAAATAACTAAACATCATTTAAAAATACCCATTGATATAAAAAATAGATTTGAATAAATAATTAACAATAAATTAACAATACATATCAATTAATAAATAATAGTTACAAAATAATAAATATTAAGCCATATAATACTGGGGGGAAAAAACGTATTATGAATAATTGATTACTAATTATAAAACATTAAACAATAAAATTATGTGTATACCAAAAAAGACTTTTTATAACACATTATTTACCAATTATTTACAATTAATTCCCAATAAAATATTTTTTAATTACCAATTAAATTAATTAATTACCAATTACAAAAATTAATTACAAATAAATAAGTTAATTAGCAATTACAAACATTAACTACCAATTACAAACATTAACTATCAATTACAAACATTAACTACCAATTACAAACATTAACTATCAATTACAAACATTAACTACCAATTACAAACATTAATTACCAATTAAATAAATTATTTACAAATATTAATTACCAATTAAACAATTAATTAACAATTAAAATTATTAATTGCCAATTAACAATTAATTTAAAATACATAAATTATCAATAACAATAATTAAAAATAATTCATTAATTAATTACAATTAAAATACTTCCCATCCAATTCCCCTTTAAACCCACTACCCGCTACTTAAACGCAAAAATTAATTAAAATTAATTTATAATTCCTAAAAATTAATAATTAATTTAATATAATTAAATTACTTCCCACCCTATTCCCCTATAAACCCACAACCCGCTCTGGTACTAAAACATAAAATTGACTTAAAAATAACATTATAAATATATAAAAATAGTTCACATATAACTTAAAACAGTTAAAAAACTTAACAAACATATTAAATACATACTAAAATACATAACAATAGTACAAATATCGATATTAGTAATATCGAAATTACTAACATCGATATATTTGATATCAATATTACTAACTTCGATATTACTTACATCGATATTAATAAAATCGATATTACTTACCTTAGTGTCGATATTCTTTCCAACGATATTCTTGACATTTAAACTTTACCCTCGATATTTCTGACTCGATATTTGTGTAGGTCGATTTTTACAACTCGATATTTTGACTGTGTACCGGATAGCTTGTCTATAAGGTTGACGTTACAACCACCATCAATAAGGGTCGTTTAGACTGGTACAAGGTGCCCACTAGAATAGTGGACATCATATGCCAGGCTAACTTCTCACAATTGGTGCCAGTTTACCAACCAAATACATCAATAAACAACAGAAAGGTGCCTGCACAACCTTTGCGAAGAGGCTTCCACTTCTCGGCATCACGTGCTGCTGTCTTTTTTGCAACTTTTGAACCGTTTGAGCTAGAACCATATTTTTTGTTAAAATCTGCAGGTTATGTGGCAATTGCAGAAAATCCATAACTATAGAGAAAATGCTGCTACCGCAAAATTGCATAATTCTTGTGGAATTGCTCAGAGGGTTTAGATGTTGGTAGTTCCTGCACAAGCTCCACATAAACAGGAAAACACCTCCAATGCAGCTCAGTGAATCAATGCACTTCTGTGTTCTTTCAAGACAGTTAGCTAAGCCGTTCAGGGGGTCATGGTGTTATATAGCCTCTATTGGCAAAAAATCCGCCTAGAAGTGCTGGTGTTAGCAGCTGCTCAGCTGGCATCATTGTTTTTAAAATTCCTAGCTCGAATGGATCTAAAAATACTAAAAAATCAGCGACATAGGTCGCGGCGCAGTGGAAAGCCCTTCAGAAAGGTTGACCAATCACCTTTCAGTTGCTTATTGCTATATTTGGGTTTTAAACTGGTATTAGTGAGGGGAAACTTTTCCCCAGACAATGTTAACATGTGCACAGATGAGAAAATAATGATGTAATATATATTTTTTAATGTGCATCACCATGCCTCATGATTTGCCTTTTGTTGCCGAATAATTCAGTCAACCCGGCTACATACTTTGGTCTCACCTGCCGCATAATTCCAGTGGCCCTGGCAATGGGTAACAGTGCAGCAAAGGATTTTTTACTTTTTATGAGTTGGCTCAGTGGCCACCTCCTTACTTATCCCACAGCTAGTGTTGTGCCATGCCTCAGTCAGTCAAACATATGTTTATTTTAGACCGTGGCCTTTAAAACATGAGCACAATAGAACTCATATACAAACTTGTAAAATTGTTAACTAAAATTGGGCCGAACCCTCAGTTACAACATGACATTACCACAATCCATCATACAATGAAGTGATCATATCTTTCGTAAAGCTTCATCCACAGACAGTAAAAATCTCCCCAAGGCACAGGTTGCATCCAAAAATCCCATATACAAGAGTGGATTAACTGCTTGGCCCCTTTCCCTTATATCATATTATTGTAAAACTGGTTTTATTAAAAACTTTCCTTGAGCTAAAAAACACAAACAGTCCACTAAAATATGTTTTAGATCTCCCTTCATAATAAGGCCACATTTGCAGATTTTATCCAGGCATGGGTGCAGTTTGTGGGGTTTTGCTACGCGGAACTCCGCGAAGTGACAAGAAAAAAAAAACTTCGGCGGTGTTCCGCAATGGCGGAGTGCAGTGTGAACTGCAGTTTGCGCTGGTCTTCCTGCCGCTCGGGTAGGAATTCTATGCGAGTTGGGAAGTGGAGTTTTCTGCACTCCGCGAGCTCCTGGCAGTGCAGAAAACTCTGCCAATGGAGCGGAGTTCATGGCCCAGGCCTAATTTTATCCTTGTGCCTATACGGAGTTTTGGAGATGCAGGAGAACACGCAAACCCTTCCACATTGGAAGGCTGATGTCCCGCTTAGACTCGCGAGACAGCGGCCATCTTGCTTGGGGGTACTATGTAGCCACAGAGGAAACCCGTAAACAAGTCTTCCACATATCTTGCCTTCCAGATTGCATTCACCTGCTCTAACAGACTCCTCCGTGTTCCTGGTTGCGGTTTGACAGCGGCTAACTCGGCATCTTCTTACCACAGCACTTTTCCACCGCAGCGCGCACGCTTGCATACTTTGCTTACTAAGCTTTTTAATACTGTATTCTTTTATATGATCGCGCTGATGTTTTAGCATTCAGGCGCTCGCTTTTCACTTTAGTTTACTTGGGGGTGATAATTAGTTCCAGCTCCTACCTCGCACTATAATTGTTGGTCACCCCGCATTTGGCGGGATTTAGGGCGATTTAGGTCCCGAAACTCACGCATCGCGGCGATTCAGGCCGCCTTATTGGGTGGGGGTAATCAGGTGTTGCCGATTTTGGGCCGCCATCTTTGTTGTGGGCCTAGTGGTTCCCTCGCAGGACTCCCACGTTTGGAGGAGTCTTCATAAGCCTGAATTCTCTTCGCTGGTAGGTAGACTTTTCCACCGCAGCACGCACGCTTGCATACTTTGCTTACTAAGCTTTTTAATACTGTATTCTTTTATATGATCACGCTGCTGTTTTAGCATACAGGCTATCGCTTTTTACTTTAGTTTACTTGGGGGTGATAATTAGTTCCAGCTCCTACCTCGCACTATAATTCTTGGTCACCCCGCATTTGGCGGGATTTAGGGCGATTTAGGTCCCGATACTCACCGCGTCGCGGCGATTCAGGCCGCCATATTGGGTGGGGGTAATCAGGTGCTGCCGATTTTGGGGCGCCATCTTTGTTGTGGGCCTAGTGGTTCCCTCGCAGGACTCCCGCGTTTGGAGGAGACTTCATAAGCCTGAATTCTCTTCGCTGGCAGGTAGACTTTTCCACCGCAGCGCGCACGCTTGCATACTTTGCTTACTAAGCTTTTTAATACGGTATTCTTTTATACGATTGCGCTGCTGTTTTAGCATACAGGCGCTCGCTTTTTACTTCAGTTTACTTGGGGGTGATAATTAGTTCCAGATCCTACCTCGCACTATAATTGTTGGTCACCCCGCATTTGGCGGGATTTAGGGCGATTTAGGTCCCGATACTCACCGCGTCGTGGTGATTCAGGCCGCCATATTGGGTGGGGGTAATCAGGTGTTGCCGATTTTGGGGCGCCATCTTTGCTGTGGGCCTAGTGGTTCCCTCGCAGCACCCCCGCGTTTACGGCCTTTTAGATGACCAGTACTCAAGCGCGCAGCGCCAGCGCGCAGCGGAAGCGCGCCGGAGGTGCGCCAGAGGTAAGCCCGTTTGCGCCCGTTCGCGCACCTGTCGCGCCGGGCGCCGGAAATGCTGCCTCTTCATCTCTTACCCACCTAGCATACTCTAGAGATGAGCTCATAAGTTTGAACTCACGCTCCAATACGAGCTGTCGGACATACACCACCGCTAGTCATTTGCAGACGCTGTCCTGTGGCTTGCTTAATGTTAGATCTCTCAGCAAGCATTATGTGGAAATTGCACTCCTCATTGAGTCTTATGAGTTAGATGTGCTTTTCCTGACAGAGACTTAGACTAAAGCTGATAGCATGGTGGAACTGGGCTTAGCTTGTCCCTCCCGGCTATAAAATTAGGCACAACCCTCGTGTAGGGAATAGAGGAGGCGGTATAGGTTTTATTTTCAGGGAAGAACTGGACCTTTCTCAGTTGGAGATTAAGGAAGTCCCAGGTTGTGAACTAATGGGCTTTTCCTTAAAAGGACAGGGAGGTGTCCTGCTTGCTGGGTTGCTGTGTTAAAGACCCCCGTCCAATGTTTTGTCAGCTATACCTGAGTTGGTAGATCTCATCTACGACCTATCTAATACCCACACCAGGTTTATGGTTCTGGGAGACTTCAACTTATGGCCGAACGGGCCTGCTGATTTAGCTTACAAAGATCTGGTCCAGGCCTGCTGCAATACCCATCTGCAGCAGTTGGTGCTCTCCCAGACTCATTTAAAGGGCCATGTCTTAGACCTGATTTTTGCGGATGTTAGTCAGGCTGTGATCCGGGACATCATTCCTCAATGCTGGACGGATCACGCTCTCGTTCATTTCTCACTCTTTCTCCCTGCTGACTCCTTGAGGAGTGGCAGCACAGGAGCTACTACCAAACTTAGTAGGCAATGGTCCAGGCTCTTGAAACACTCGAGCCTGCCAACTCTGCTTTCAGAGGGATTTACCCTAGGAGGAAGCGCCGAGGAGAGCTATGAGATCCTTAGTCGGAAAATCACAGACTCCTTGGATCAAATGGCCCCTTTGCGGAAAGCTAGGAATAGGTCCAAACTTGCCATGCCTTGGTATTCAAAAGATCTTCTCCAGCTGAAACTCTGGTGTAGGTGGGTGGAACGAGTTTGGAGAAAACAATATCTTGAGTCAGACAAAGCCTTCTTCAAACAGACCCTGCTGGACTATAAAGCACAGATTAAGTGTGCCAAAGCCACGTTTCTTGAGGAGACGCTGCTGCAAGCAGTGAATAAATCGCAGACCCTGTTTAAAATCATTAAGGAACTCTCTCGTCCTGCCTGTGCTACCAATGACATCCCAGCCTCTCAATCTTTATGCGACTCCCTGGCTAGGGCCGTTCGAGGATAAGATTGCCACTATTCCGAGCACTCTTGGTGTTCCGGCCACCCCCTGCCCCCAGCGCTTGCCTGATCCAGCACTTGTATCCACCTCTGAGACTTCTGGGGAAGTCGGAAGGCAGGTACGGCTGGATAGTTTTCCCCTCCCTTCCTTTGATGTTTTTTGCTCTTTGGCTAACGGTGTGTCGTCAGGCTCTCCCCTGGACCCTAACTCATACATTTTGGAAAACGTTTCAAGAGGAGCTTTTTCCCCCTCTTCATGCTATCTGTTGCCAGTCCCTCAGCACTGACAGAGTCCCTGAATGCTGGAAACTGGCAGTGGTCTCTCCTCTTTTGAAGAAGGCAACGCTGGATCCCACCTGCTCGGCGAACTATAGGCCTATCTCGTTGCTTCCTTTTCCTATTAAGATCTTGGAGAAACTGGTCACCAAACATCTGTCCAGCTTCATGGAGACTAATACCTGCCTGGATGTGGCTCAGTTTGGCTTCAGAGCGGTTACTGCATGGTACTGAGTCCGCACTGGTGGTCGTTCTGGACGACCTACGCCCGCAAGTCGACTCTGGTCGGGCAGCCTTCCTAGTCCTGCTCGATATGTCGGCCGCGTTCGATACGGTGAGTCACGCCATTCTGATCAGCAGACTGGAGGAAATCGGGATGGCCGGCCTGGCTCGGGACTGGTTGGTCTCCTATCTTGGTGATAGACACCAGGTGGTAGCCTTGCCGCCCTACAGATCTGGCATCAAGAAAGTAGGGCAGGGTGTACCCCAAGGGTCGGCTATCAGCCCTATTTTATATAATCTGTATCTCCGTCCTCTGGTCAGGCTGATAAAGTCTTTTGGTATTGCGGTTATCAACTACGCTGATGACACGCAGCTTATCTTCTCTTTTGAGGGTAGCGATGCTGTGTCTCAGGAGACCTTCCACTGCTGCATGACGGCTACTGCGGAATGGCTGCGTCAAAACTCCATGCAATTCAATAGCTCAAAAACTGAGGTATTGCATTGTTCCATGGATCGCACCCCACGGCCCTTGCCGACTGATTTTTGGCCTATTTCCTCTCAGGATACTGTCGTGGCAGCAGATTCTGTTCGGAATTTGGGTGTTATGTTCGGATCTAACTTACAGCTGGATGCATTAGTGAATAAAACAGTGGCTACTTGTATGATGCTGCTTCGCACGTTACGCAGGATCCTTCCCATGCTTCCGGCCCATGCCTGACAAGAGGTAGTGCGTAGCATCATCTTAAGCAGGCTTGATTACTGCAATGCACTACTTCTGGGTGCGCCCGACACCCTGATTGGTAAGCTGCCGCGAATACAGAACATGGCTGCCAAGATGGCTCTCTCTCGATTGCGATCTGACTCCTCTTCTTTGGCGCTTATGGACCTTCACTGGTTGCCAATCCGCCAGAGCATTTATTTTAAAGCATCATGCTTAGTCTTTAGGGCCCTTCATGGTCAGGGGCCATCTCCGCTGCAGGAGCTGTTTTCTTGGTATACGCCAGCCAGACCTCTGCGGTCTTTGTCGGCATGCCTGGTGGTAGTCCCCAAGATTTTGAGGATTCGGATGGGCGGACGCTCCTTCGGATTCGCTGCAGCCAAACTGTGGAATTCTTTACCTCTGTCCCTTAGAAGTGCTGGGGAATTTTCCTCTTTTAAAAAAGGATTAAAAACTCATCTTTTTCCTAGGATAATGTAAACATTGTGGCAGTGTAACATCGCATATGGTCCTAAAGAGTCAAGCGCCAGGATACCCTTTGGGTGACAGTTTAGCGCTATACAAATAAGCGATACATACATACATACATACATTAGCGATCTTGATACCTGGGGGAAAACAAGAGACACCTACTTTTAAAAATTTAAGGCAGTAACAGCGCCTGGTATACCTTCTGTGCAGGTGTGATGTTTCTTTCTCTCGAGGTTCTGACAAGCTCTCGGGTTTCTGCACGCGGACACCGCTCTGATATTTACGCTCTGCAACAAAAAGGGATTCATAGAAATTAGACAATTGAATTGTGCTAAAAAACAAAACAAAGATATTCTGATATCATTTGTGATATGATTTCAGCATGTGTGAGGTTTAAATGTATAACTGGCAAGATGGTTATTGCCATGAATAAAATGTCTACATATGATGGTTTATGATGTGATACACTATGTGACTGGTGAGTGAAGTTAACTTGTCCAATTACTTGTTACCTTGTTCTAAGAAATTTAGAGGTTTGAGGTATGCACGTACACTGTAAAGCCTAAGAATATGTTTCGTTTTTAGTCATATTTTTGGTGACATACCCTTATTTTCTGCAAGATATAGGTTATTAAGTACAAGGCACTTCCAGGTGTACCTTGTAGTATGTATGTAGTTCCATGTCTCCTTAGTGAATGTATAGTTCATATGTATTTGGAAGATTAAAAATGTTCTACTTGTACGTATATCTACAGGCTGTCCCTCTCCAGAGGCTCCTGTCCCTTCCTCTCCTTCCCAATAGACGTCTCTTGAGGATATTCATATACGCAGGGAAAGGGGATGAACCAGGTACAACTTTAAAACAAGGGGTGGAATTGGGAGGTCAGTACATTTTCCATCACTTATCTAAAGCTCGTCCTCCAAAGAGTGATGCCCCAGCGTATCTCCGGATAGCAGTCTTCCAAGGATCCAGAGCTGTGGCCTTTTTTCCCACTCCCCTTTCCCCCCATTGTGTTCCATTTGCGTTGTTATCCTTAACTTGATTGGACGACTTGAGCCTGGTGGTGGAGAAGAGAATCAGCAACGCGTGTCCAGCTCACTCCTGTGGGAACGTTTGGTGAGTGCCCGACAAACTGGTGGATAGCTGCCTTTTCATGCTGGGTCTGATGTGCCAGGATTTGTTCCCTCCATGAGGTTCATGCCACCCAACCTCGATGCTGCCATGCCATGTACCAGGTCAGCAACTTGACCTTCTGCCAAAGGAGGAACTAGCTTATCTCTTTTCATTGCAATGAAGTAGTGGGTCTGCCTTTCAGGAGACAGGACTGGTTCTACTGCTCCTACAAGAAGGAACCTTTCAACCTCCTGAAGAAGTGCCTTGTATCCCAACTTGAATCCCTCAACTACTAGGAAGCGGATCACAAGGCTATTGTGCCCCATCTCAACAGGCGATTAACTATGACCTGTAAAACTCTGGACTGTCGTGCAACACGTCACTGTCTTGATAAAGACCCGCCGCGACCTCAGACATAGGCGCAGAAGGGTCGAAACGTCGACATCCTACAAAGGCCTATTACTTCTAGGATTCCACACAAACCTAAAGAAACTTTGTGAATCTCTAGACATACATCAGTACATGGCCTCTGACAAACAAAAGAGAATTGTATATATATGTATAAATTTATTGTATAGATATTGAGTCTTCATTGTAAATATCACCTCACCTTGTGACCATTGTCACCATTTTTGCACTTTATATTCACTTTGACAGTCGTTGTATGAATTGTTTGAAATATTTATTGAATCAACCCAATTCTGATAAATACAAAAATACAACGAATAAGACACTGGGCCTCTTCTCATTAATTGCGAGGTTCTAGAATTGTGTTGTCTAATAGGGGTTGTGCTTTTATTACAATAACAGTAATTTGAATTAGTCATATTTCTTACCCGACAGAACCATTTTTTATATTAATCTTGTATCCCAACTGAGGCAGAGATGGCCCATATGCAGCCTATGGTGACCAGATTGCCAGTACCATTAGCTTTGTCACTGGACACATGAAGGACATCAAGGAGTTCATTGGATTGCGGTCCTTTGTAGTTAAAACTTCAGCCCACTGAGTTGTCCAGCCTGATACTTAAGTTGGACCTGTACAGGAACTTGGGGCACAGCCCCTAACACAAACCTGAACTGTTTGTGGAGAAAGTCTGTGCATAGGGACGGAGACCCAATGAGGTCTACGGATTCATGAGTCGAGTCGAACGCGTATCTATAGGATAACATTCATCATTTGGCCAACGTAATGCGAAATATAGTGCATAGTGCTAAGGCACTATAATAAGGTTTGTGGTCGTTTTTCAGCCCCAGTAGCTGGAAACACTTTCTAGTTTTCTTTATTTATTTTGGTTTTAATTGTTCTATTTACAGTCTAAGATAAAAGCTCAATGCTTTTTAAGTCTAACTCGAGACAGGTTTAGATGTCCGCCAAACTTCTTGGTCTAATTCTTTAAAAAAATACAGTGGGTGTGCTTTGACGACGCCCAGAAGAGTATTGCTCTCTCACCTCATGCCATTGGTCGTTTGGTGTATCATTGCGATGAATATTGAGTTCTCGCTTGACAATGCATGATGGATCCTTTTACATCTAAAAAGCTACTCAAACATTACACCTTTTGCCATATTTGATTATTTATCTCATACATGCAAATCTGCTACCACCAATACCACCTGAGCAATACCACAAAATACTGTCAATACCACCACCTCCAATACTAACATCACCACTCCACCATTAATAATGCCAACAGTGAAACACAACCACCAATACAGCCAACAATACATAATTAGGAAACAACTCAAAACTCTGCTTTTTAACTTTGCACCCTATACCTATATATGTCCTTAGCGCGGAGATACCGCGCTTTACAAATGATATAAATAAATAAATCACCAATACACCCTCACCAACACCACACAACTACCAAAACAACCAGTTCCCAAAAACCACCATCACAGTATCAATATCACTACCCAATACCACCACCACACCACTATTAAAATCACCCCCATTACCACCACAACCAATGCTACCACTGGCACAACCACATCACTAATACCACCATTATACCCACACACACACAACCGGCCACTTATATGACACCACCAACAACCTATGCATCAATATTACCAATGCCACATCATCACCAATACTACCACTGGCAGCACCAAAAATCCAACCATCAGTGACACCAACACAACACCCCCACAAATGCCACCCCTTATTATTTACACCACTAACAAGGCCAGCGCCAATACCACCACAACTAATCCCACCACCACTACTAACTGCTGCCTCATACTATTGACTCCATCAGCAATGCACCTGCCGCCACCAATGCCACATCACCACCAATAAAGATATACACCAATATCACCACCACTACCACCAAGTAGAAAAGGTCTGGCCTTAATATGCTATCACATGGAAATACATTGCTGCAGGCCTGTGTTTGCATGTGTTGTCACGTTAAAGCCAAACCTATTGGCTTTGCCAATGCTTGTTTAAACTAGTGTTCTCCCCTGGAACATTGTACTCAGTTTTAGATGCCTGATCATGGGGGTTATATTAATTTCTGGAGGCCTCACATGGAGACATGTATCCTATTCTGGAGGCCTCACATGGAGACGTGTATCCTATTCTGGAGTTCTCACCTGGAGAACTGTGTCCAGTTCTGGAGATCTCTGGTGTACTGTGTCCTGTTATGGAGACATTATCTTTTGTACTCTCTCCGGCTCTGGAGGTCTTATCTGATGTACAAAAAAAGTTTATTTATTTATGTTTTGGCTCTCATAGAGGGCCACATAAAAGATAAAAGAAAACACTTATAGCATAATTAGAAATAAAATATAAAAGAAACACATGCAACATGTTCAAGAGTAACTACAAATTCAAACAGAATATTCCACAAACATATGTTATAGAAGTCCATGATTCATCCATTAGCAAGAGTACCACCAAAAGGCCGACAAGATTTTTATAGCATATTAATAAATATCTAAAAATCCTTTAAAAAATTTAAAAATGTAGAAGCAGAACATTTCATTTATAGGTGAGTACAAAAATTGTAGGAAGATATTTACATTGGAAATACCCAAGCGAATGCAAATTGGTTTTAGCCATTTAAGGCGCAAAGTACGAAGTGCCGGGCAAATTAATAGAACATGCATACGATCCTGTATACTTAGGTTACAAAAATTACACATTTTCGATGTTCCATACCATTTGGCTAAGAGGATATTCAAAGGCAATAGATCATGACGAATAAGGAACCACAACCTTCTAATGCCATGAGGTATATTCCATAATACGTAGGCTTGGGCTTTCTTGGCAACATATGAGTTAATAAGGAGATCACAACCACCTTTTCTTTGTATCTCGTTCTTGTCTAGTTGAAAGCCTAGTTCCCAAGATGCATGTTTTAGCAAAATTTTTAGTTGTGCTCGAGAGTGGAGGAACAGAGTACTTTCATCTAGTTTCAAGAGAGTCACCGCTTTTCTGAAGTTCTTTATAAGTTGTGAAAACTCTTTAAAGTTGCCTAATAATTCGCTTTTAAGTAGAGCTCTCATCGTCCCCGGTTCTGCTCTGGCAAGTGAGGCCACCCAACGTACCAGGGCACATAATCCCTGCACCCAACTGCTCCTTAGGCCGAACTCAAGTCTGCACGCTGCCAAAGAGCAGTTGGTATTTAGTGAAGTCAAGGATCTTAGTAGTTTCCCTTCAGTTTTATGGCAGAAATCCCAGAGTTTTAACTCAACGAGTTCAATACCATAAATAAGGGTAGCGGGGATCTTAGCTCTGTAAACCTCAAGCATACAAGAGAAATGTCTTTTCCCAGTCGCTACGTATAATGATTTTATGCCTTTACCATGCGCAAGGGCTTTTCGAGAACAGTGATCAATATGAGGCCTCTCGCTCAGGTTGGCAGCAATAATCTTTCCCAAGAAGGTATAAGTTTTAACTACCTCCAACTTCTGACCACCAATCGACCACCCAAAATTTTCTGAGCGGCACAATTTTTTCCCCCTTATGCACATGATTTTGCTTTTAGATATATTAATCCTCATAGAGTGGGCAACTGCAAAGGCATGAAGTGCTTGCAACCTATTTGCTAAACCTTTGGGTGTTAGATCCAAAACGAGAATATCGTCAGCATACATCAAGCAGGAGATGGGGGCCCCCCCTAACACTGGAGCAATGCCCTCACAAACAGATACGGCTGCAGGTAAATCCAGGGTATATAAAGAAAATAACAGAGGCGCCAAAAGGCAACCCTGTTTCAGGCCGTTTAGAGAGGGAATACGATCAGAGAGACCCCTTTCACCCCCCTGCAACACCCTACACCAAGTTTCCGTATGTAATGTACGAACAAGTTCCAGCAAGTATGGGGGTACTCCAATAGTTGCTAATTTTCTCCACAGCGTTCTACGATCCACTCTATCGAACGCCGTGGAGAAATCGATAAAAGCTGCGTACACAACTCCCCCTCTCACCTGCGTATACTTGTCCGATATCACATGAAGGGCGGTCAGATTGTCTAGAGTGCCGTGCTCCCTACGAAATCCTGTTTGTTCGCGTGGTAAAATATTGTTCGCATCGACCCAGTCCGAAAGTAAATTTAAAAGACACTTCGCAAAGATCTTACCGACTGCGTCGAGGAGAGCAATTAAGCGATAATTGCTGGGGGTATCCCTCGAGCCCTTCTTAAAGATAGGGACCAGGATACTACCCCTCCAAGATGCTGGAACCTTCTTTGAATCAAAACAGGATTTAAATAAGGGATAGAGTATTTTACTCCAGAGGGAGGGTTCCTGCTTCAGGACCGTCATAGGTAGTTCGTCCGGCCCCATTGCACCGGACGAGCGCATGTTCTTTATGGCCGCAGCTATTATTTCCTCTGATGGATACATAATTTCTCCATCAGTGAATACATCGGGGGGGCTAGTATCTGCTAAGGTACCATACCCCCCGTAAAGATCCCTGATATAGGCAGACCAAACCTCTTCGGTAATAGGGATTGGGCAGGGGGCTAATCTATTGCCGCATCCCATCCCGATTATGGACCAAAATTTGCGGATCTTACCGTGCGCTACTGCTTCCCTTAGACTTATCCAAACCAGATCTTCCTTTTCCTTTTGTAATTTCACTTTTAGTCTAACTCTCTTTCTTTTTAACCTCAAAAGTTCTTTTCCCCGTTCCCCAGATCTACTTACAAATTGGGCACGGACTAATTTATTTATTTCTTTATTCAGTATGTACAGGGCATTGGGCACATATGCCCGCTTCGGGGGCCGTCTAGCCTTTTTCACATCAGAAGTGATGTTCAACATAAGGTTCTCAAAACTAGCAATTTCCGAGCCATACCAAGCATTCAGATCTGCTATGGTTTTACATAAAATAACATGCACCCCGGAAATTAAAGATGGATTCCAAAAACATCTACCGGAGGATGCATGAAAGGCTGTGTCTTTGCTATTAATCGCCCATGAAGCCGTACTAGGAGGTTTTAAGGAAATAGTCAAGAGTATTACATTATGGTCACTCAATATCGTGGGGACTATCATCAGATCCAAGATACAAGGAAATATATTAAAGTCCGAGATCGCATAATCAATTATAGAAGATTTACTGTGCGATTTATGCGTAAATTTTGCAGGTACGTCCGAGGGGAATCTTCCATTTAGGATAAGACCCTCGACTGCCGAAAGTTCCTCCAACAGTATCTTCCCTCTTTTATTGGTTGTTATTTTGTCGGGAAAAAGGGATTGGGGAATAAAATGCGCCTCTTCTTTGGCTTTATTTCTAAAGAGGTTCATACTGGAGTTAGATATTTTACAATTTAAATCACCCACAAGGACCACTTCTGAAAGGGGTGATATTTTTTTAACCTGGTCGATATATTGGAAGATCTGCTTCAACACAGCGTTAAAACCCTCTTCCGGAGGGATATAAGCGTTAATAATTATAAGAGACGCCATCTTAGAGGGGGTGGGGAGATTGGCTAAAGTTATGGCTTGGAAGAGGTTACTTGGGTCAATATACTGAGAGAATTTCCAATTCCATTCATTTGATAGCAAGCACGCAATACCCCCCTTAGCATGCCCTTTCCTAGAAGCAACCGCCGGGACCTCCAACACAAAATAATCCTTTATAACATCCATTCTATTAATACACCATGTTTCTTGAATGCAAATCACATTTGCACCCAAGGAGAATAGAAACTCAAATTTCTCTGGACTACTGTGTATCCCGGCAGCGTTCCATGAAATAATTTTCAATTGATTGTTAAAGGTGCTGAAACAGTTTAGGGTTGTCTGTGGATTTAGAAGACAAAGCGTTATGCAACCAATTCCACTGATTAGAGTCCTCTAATTGCGAGGGCTTTTGAATCAGTGGTAGAGGTTTCACCTGGGAAACCACACGTTTTCCTTTTGCAACCCAGATCTTTATATCTTTAGGTAATAAGGTAGCCCCACTTTGTCTATCATCCTTTTGGGACAACCCATGGGAAACGTCTTTATAATCAAAATTCACAATAGGTAAAACATCGATGCCTGTGCGTTGGAAACTCTCTGCCTGTTGCAAAACCAAATTTACAATTATTTTAGAGTAGAATTTGACCCTTATACTAGTAACATTATTTCCCCCTAGCAAAGAGACTAACTCAATATCGCTTGTTTGAATACGATGTAGCTTATCCATTTCACTAAAGCGTTTGAGTAGCCATGATCTATTTAATAATAAGTCAACCTCAAATAGTGGAAGAAAGTCCAACACATGAGTGTCCACATAGGGTATGACCTCTTTTTGTTCCAAAGTGGGACGAAGCGGTTCCCCTGTCCCACCTGTGAAAGGGAAAGGAGCAGCCAAAGGATTAAGTAGCTCAGAAATAGCTGGATTGGGACTCTTTAAATTTGATTCAAAGGAAGCGTTTGAGCCCAAGCCATCCTTTTGTATTAAAGCCTCCCTGATCATGAGTGGAGAATTTCCAAAGGTCTCTGGAACACAATAGGAAGGATTGGCTTCCGGAGTCACCGTAACGGTGGATCGAATAACTTCAGTGGCTTTATCTTCCTGATCAGTTAGAATTATAGAGTCAAGAAACCTTATCCGCCTCTGTCTTTTCTTCTTATGTTTACGCACCAGTTTCCTTTTGTTTCCTTTATGTTTTATACATTTTCCATTTTTTCCCCCTCCTTCTTGATTAACCTCGGAAATAACTTTTTTATTTTCCGAACAGAAGATCGGAAAAAGTTCTTGTGGTACTTGACAGTCAGGGCTAGGCATGATTTCTTCCGTTATCCCCAAATCCGCCTTCATGATACAGTTCGGTGCAGCAGATACAAATGAACCTTTAACAATGCTGCAGTAAGGTTCTGCTGGCACTGGTTCGGGGACCTTTATCTTGGAATTTTCTATATGCTGCTCAGCTTCCCCCTTATTTAATTTCGTACCCTGTGAAAAAAGGGGGGTATTCCTCATTGCCGGTGCTTTTTGCAGTAAATTTTCCAAGATTTGAGTAACCGAGTCCAGAATACAGTCCGAGCTGCCTACAAATTTTCCCAGTAGGAACAGAATAGAGGCTAACAGATGTTCCAGTGCAATCAAGGATTCTGATAAAGGTTTATCTCCAGCCCCGACTGTAGGACAATTGCCGGATAGATTGAAAAATGGATTCCTGGAATCATTTAATGCATCAGACAAACATTGACTATTCACAGACGGGGTACTACTATAAAGTAGCAGCCCGGACGGAGTCGCCCCTCCTAAAAGATTGTCCGTTTCTGGAGCAGCCGGACTGATCGGCTTCACATACCGGCCACAAAGTTCCAGATCAATAGAGAGAGGTGGTGAGGCTTGAGCCTCCAAGCTGTTCAAGGAAGACTCCAGAGGTGGCATGGAATTATTCACTAGCGAATCATTCAGTGAGAGGGCAGCAAGAATATTAACCTTGCCCTCCTCCGAATGCACAATGCAGGAGGTGTCCATACATGACACCTTTGGTGTCTCAAGAGGCACAGAAGAGGCATTAGTATCTGCAATGTGGTTATCATTCGCTTGAATGTCTGAAACAGTGTTACCTTTTAGAGCGACCATTGGGGAGTTTTCCACCGGTTTTTCCCACAGTTCAAAGAGCTGACACTGGCCTTTTAACAGCTGTTGATTCACGACCTTATTTCTCAAGGGATTTGATTTTGTTTTGGCACAGGTTCTTCCACCTACCATTCTCCCCGAGCGAAGTTTTTTTGTCATCTTTTACTATAAACTTCGCACACTCCGGCTTTGCGAGACGGTGGTATTAAAAAATAATACGTAAAGGTGAGTAATCACGATTTAAAATAATAAGTTAAGTCAATGCGGTCAGCGTTCAGGTACTCTGGATAATGGAATAGTGCAGTCCCTCTCAACTCGAGACCTTACATCATCCGGACCAAACAACATAAGAATAGAACAACAAAAAGAAAAAAAAAAAAAAAAATGACGGGGCCCAGCCCGGCCTACCTCGGCCACAGACAGAGGGCCCGCCCTTTGCCCGGGCTTAGCTCCGGGCGTCCCGCTCGCGTCCCGCGAGACGGGGGTGTCGCCGTATTTCTGCGCCTCCTGGCGCGAAAGTGACGCGGCAAATGCTGCTAGGGCCGCTGGGATTTGGAGTTCTTTGCCCCTGCTCCGCTCTCAGCGCTCCGCTCGGTCTTGCACACAGGACAGGTCAGGAGAGCAGGAGGCGGGCGGGCAGGCAAATGCGCTAGTTCAATATCCCCTGCAGCAGCGTTGTGAGGCAAAGGCGACTCTGCGAATGTTTTCCTCAAGTGGCACCCCCTCGACCGGGGTGTCGCCGTATTTCTGCGCCTCCTGGCGCGAAAGTGACGCGGCAAATGCTGCTAGGGCCGCTGGGATTTGGAGTTCTTTGCCCCTGCTCCGCTCTCAGCGCTCCGCTCGGTCTTGCACACAGGACAGGTCAGGAGAGCAGGAGGCGGGCGGGCAGGCAAATGCGCTAGTTCAATATCCCCTGCAGCAGCGTTGTGAGGCAAAGGCGACTCTGCGAATGTTTTCCTCAAGTGGCACCCCCTCGACCGGGGTGTCGCCGTATTTCTGCGCCTCCTGGCGCGAAAGTGACGCGGCAAATGCTGCTAGGGCCGCTGGGATTTGGAGTTCTTTGCCCCTGCTCCGCTCTCAGCGCTCCGCTCGGTCTTGCACACAGGACAGGTCAGGAGAGCAGGAGGCGGGCGGGCAGGCAAATGCGCTAGTTCAATATCCCCTGCAGCAGCGTTGTGAGGCAAAGGCGACTCTGCGAATGTTTTCCTCAAGTGGCACCCCCTCGACCGGGGTGTCGCCGTATTTCTGCGCCTCCTGGCGCGAAAGTGACGCGGCAAATGCTGCTAGGGCCGCTGGGATTTGGAGTTCTTTGCCCCTGCTCCGCTCTCAGCGCTCCGCTCGGTCTTGCACACAGGACAGGTCAGGAGAGCAGGAGGCGGGCGGGCAGGCAAATGCGCTAGTTCAATATCCCCTGCAGCAGCGTTGTGAGGCAAAGGCGACTCTGCGAATGTTTTCCTCAAGTGGCATCCTTATCTGATGTACTGTTTTCAGCTCTGGAGGTGTCGTCTGGTGTACTGTATCCAGTTCTGAAGGCCTCTGGTATAGAGTGTCCAGCTTCGGAGGCCTCGTCCGGTGTGCTGTGTCTAGTTCTGGAGGTCTCGTCTGGTGTGCTGTGTCTAGTTCTGGAGATCTCATCTGGTGTGCTGTGTCTAATTCTGGGGTCTCATCTCATGTGATGTGTCTAGTTCTGGGTGTGTCATCTGGTGTACTATCTCCAGTTCTGGAGGCCTCATCTGGTGTGCTGTGTCTAGTTCTGGGGGCCTCGTCTGGTGTGCTGTGTCTAGTTCTGCAGGTCTCATCTGTTGTACTGTGTCTAATTCTGAAGGCCTCGTCTGGTGGGCTGTGTCTAGTTCTGGAGGCCTCACCTGGCGTACTGTGTCCAGTTCTGGAGGCCTCATCTGGTGTGCTGTGTCTAGTTCTGGATGCCTCGTGGGATGTGCAGTGTCTAGTTCTAGGGGTCTCATGTAGTGTTCTGTGTCTAGTTCTGGAGGCCTCGTCTGTAGTACTGTGTCTAGTTCTGGAGTCTTCATCTGGTGTGTTGTGTCTAGTTGTGGAGGCCTCATCTAGACTATAGTGTCCTGTGCAGGAGGCCTGGTCTGGTGTGCGTTGTCTAGTTCTGCAGTCCTTGTCTGGTGTGCGGTGTCTAGTTCTGGGGTCTCATCTAGTGTGCTGTGTCTAGTTCTGCAGACCTCGTCTGGTGTGCTGTGTCTAGTTCTGGAGGCCTCATCTAGAGTATTGTGTCCTGTTCTGCAGACCTCTCCTCTGGTGCGCTGTGTCTAGTTCTTGAGGCCTCGTCTGGTGTGTTGTGTCTAGTTCTGGAGGCCTCGTCTAGAGTACTAGAGTATTGTGTCCTGTTCATGAGGCCTGGTCTGGTGTGCTGTGTATAGTTCTGGAGGCCTCATCTTGTGTAGTGTGTCCAGTTCTGCAGGCCTCGTCTACTGTGCTGTGTCTAGTTCTGGAGGCCTCATCTGGTGTGCTGGGTCTAGTTGTAGAGGCCTCGTCTGGTGTGCTGTTTCAGTTCTGGATTCCTCATCTAGTGTGCTGTGTCTAGTTCTGGATTCCTCATCTGTTGTGCTGTATCTTGTTCTGGATTCCTCGTCTCGAGTATTGTGTCTAGTTTTGGAGGCCTGGTCTGGTGTGCTGTGTCTAGTTCTAGAGGCCTTGTCTGGTGTGCTGTGCCTAGTTCTAGAGGCCTTGTCTGTTGTGCTGTGTCTAGTTCTAGAGGCCTCATCTGGTGTGCTGTGTCTAGTAGTTCTGGAGACCTTGTCTGGTGTGCTGTGTCTAGTTCTGGAGGCCTCATCTGTTGTGCTGTGTCTAGTTCTGGATTCCTCATCTGTTGTGCTGTATCTTGTTCTGGATTCCTCGTTTCGAGTATTGTGTCTAGTTTTGGAGGCCTGGTCTGGTGTGCTGTGTCTAGTTCTAGAGGCCTTGTCTGGTGTGCTGTGCCTAGTTCTAGAGGCCTTGTCTGTTGTGCTGTGTCTAGTTCTAGAGGCCTCATCTGGTGTGCTGTGTCTAGTTCTGGAGACCTCGTCTGGCGTGCTGTGTATAGTTCTGGAGGCCTCATCAGTTGTGCTGTGTCTAGTTCTGGATTCCTCGCTGTGCTGTGTCTAGTTCTAGATTCCTCGTCTAGAGTATTGTGTCCTGTTCTGGAGGCCTGGTCTGGTGTGCTGTGTCTAGTTCTGGAGGTCTCGTCTGGTGTGCTGTATCTAGTTCTGGAGGCCTCATCTGTTGTGCTGTGCCTAGTTCTGGATTCCTTGTCTAGAGTACTGTGTCCTGTTCTGGAGGCCTGGTCTGATGTGCTGTGTCTAGTTCTGGAGGCCTTGTCTGTTGTGCTGTGTCTAGTTCTGGATTCCTTGTCTAGAGTACTGTGTCCTGTTCTGGAGGCCTGGTCTGGTGTGCTGTGTCTAATTCTGGAGGTTTCGTCTGGTGTGCTGTGCCTAGTTCTAGAAGCCTCATCTGGTGTGCTGTGTCTAGTTCTGGGGGCCTGGTCTGGCGTGCTGTGTCTAGTTCTGGATTCCTCATCTGGTGTGCTGTGTTTAGTTCTGGAGGCCTTGTCTGTTGTGCCGTGTTTAGTACTGGATTCTTCGTCTAGAGTATTGTGTCCTGTTCTGGAGGCCTGGTCTGGTGTGCTGTGTCTAGTTCTGGAGGCCTCGTCTGGTGTGCTGTGTCCAGTTCTGGAGGCCTGGTCTGGTGTGCTGTGTCTAGTTCTGGAGGCCTCATATGTTGTGCTGTGTCTAGCTCTGGATTCCTTGTCTAGAGTATTGTGTCCTGTTCTGGAGGCCTGGTCTGGTGTGCTGTGTCCAGTTCTAGAGTCCTTGTCTGTTGTGCTGTGTCTAGTTCTAGAGGCCTCGTCTGGTGTGCTGTGTCTAGTTCTGGAGGCCTCATATGTTGTGCTGTGTCTAGTTGTGGATTCCTCGTCTGGTGTGCTGTGTTTAGTTCTAGAGGGCTCGTCTGTTGTGCTGTGTCTAGTTCTAGAGGCCTCGTCTGGTGTGCTGTGTTTAGTTCTGGAGGCCTCATATGTTGTGCTGGGTCTAGTTCTGGATTCCTTGTCTAGAGTACTGTGTCCTGTCCTCAGGACCTGGTCTGGTGTGCTGTGTCTAGTTCTGGAGGCCTCGTCTGTTGTGCTGTGTCTAGTTCTGGATTCCTTGTCTAGAGTACTGTGTCCTGTTCTGGAGACCTGGTCTGGTGTGCTGTGTCTAGTTCTGGAGGTCTTGTCTGGTGTGCTGTGCCTAGTTCTAGAGGCCTCATCTGGCGTGCTGTGTCTAGTTCTGGGGGCCTCGTCTGGTGTGCTGTGTCTAGTTCTGGATTCCTCGTCTGGTGTGCTGTGTCTAGTTCTGGATTTCTCGTCTGGTGTGCTGTGTCTAGTTCTGGATTCCTCGTCTGGTGTGCCGTGTTCAGTTCTGGATTCCTCGTCTAGAGTATTGTGTCCTGTTCTGGAGGCCCGGTCTGGTGTGCTGTGTCTAGTTCTGGAGGTCTCGTCTGGTGTGCTGTGTCTAGTTCTAGAAGCCTCATCTGGTGTGCTGTGTCTAGTTCTGGGGTAATTGCAAACACAACAGTGATGGACAGAATGTGGATCAATGTCACACATTCACCCCAGTCCAAAGATCTGGGCCCAAATCCATCGTTTTTCCACTCCACACCACCCTGGGTTAGACAATGGCGATATGCAAATCAGCGCTGACCCTGTGCCCCATGGGAACAGTCCAGTCTGAACTACAAAAGCCATGTCCTTCCCAGAATGGAAACAAGCATCCGAGGACCGGCCCGGTTTCGAGGTAACACCTCTCATCAACCCGGCTAGCTTGATTCCAGTGGTGGTGAAAAACGATGGATTTGGGCCCAGATCTTTGGACTGGGGTGAATGTGTGACATTGATCCACATTCTGTCCATCATTGTTGTGTTTGCAATTACCTCTCTAAGTGTACTGGGGATGCTCAGACGTGAGTCCCAGGCACTCCACACCACTGGAATCAAGCTAGCCGGGCTGATGAGAGGTGTTACCTCGAAACCGGGCCGGTCCTCGGATGCTTGTTTCCGTTCTGGGAAGGACATGGCTTTTGTAGTTCGGACTGGACTGTTCCCATGGGGCACAGGGTCAGCGCTGATTTGCATATCGCCATTGTCTAACCCAGGGTGGTGTGGAGTGGAAAAACGATGGATTTGGGCCCAGATCTTTGGACTGGGGTGAATGTGTGACATTGATCCACATTCTGTCCATCATTGTTGTGTTTGCAATTACCGCTCTAAGTGTACTGGGGATGCTCAGGCGTGAGTCCCAGGCACTCCACACCACTGGAATCAAGCTAGCCGGGCTGATGAGAGGTGTTACCTCGAAACCGGGCCGGTCCTCGGATGCTTGTTTCCGTTCTGGGAAGGACATGGCTTTTGTAGTTCGGACTGGACTGTTCCCATGGGGCACAGGGTCAGCGCTGATTTGCATATCGCCATTGTCTAACCCAGGGTGGTGTGGAGTGGAAAAACGATGGATTATGGCCCAGATCTTTGGACTGGGGTGAATGTGTGACATTGATCCACATTCTGTCCATCATTGTTGTGTTTGCAATTACGTGTCTAGTTCTGGGGGCCTCGTCTGGTGTGCTGTGCCTAGTTCTGGATTCCTCGTCTGGTGTGCTGTGTCTAGTTCTAGATTCCTCGTCTGGTGTGCCGTGTTTAGTTCTGGATTCCTCGTCTAGAGTATTGTGTCCTGTTCTGGAGGCCTGGTCTGGTGTGCTGTGTCTAGTTCTGGAGGTCTCGTCTGGTGTGCTGTGTCTAGTTCTAGAGGCCTCATATGTTGTGCTGTATCTAGTTCTAGAGACCTCGTCTGGTGTGCTGTGTCTAGTTCTAGAGGCCTCGTCTGGTGTGCTGTGTTTAGTTCTGGAGGCCTCATATGTTGTGCTGTGTCTAGCTCTGGATTTCTTGTCTAGAGTATTGTGTCTAGTTCTGGAGGCCTCGTCTGGTGTACTGAGCCCAGATTTAAGCATAAGGCAGTAGGCAGAGAACCCGCCAGACTAGAAGAGTTTGGGGATTTTCGGAGGCCGCCATTGTCTGTCTCTTTAATTTCGACCAGAAAAAAATCCAGGTAATTAGTAAAGAACTACCAACCTAGACCTAACTCAGACCGATGGAAGTGTTAATATGTATACTGCCACCTGGGCCTTTGCAGGTCTTTAGCTTGGTGCCATGCCGCGAGCGGCCACGAGGCGGCGCCCTTGCACCAGCTTCTTCTCCCGGTATCCCTCCTTGAAATGGTTTTGTTCCCGGGAATATGGAGAGGGTGCACTTTCTGAACTGAAAACCCTACAATCTTCGCGTGCAGGACTGTGCCTGGGTCTACTAATGCTATTCTAGAAATAGAAGTTTGATTTGAGAGTTTGAATCCAGAGAAGACATCTCGTCACTGCCAAAAAACACAGGAATATCCCTAAGAAGAGGCGCAAAAATAAAATACTGCGCCCCCCAGCGCTCCTCAAACCAGCACCTCTGCCCCACGCATCTCGAAAGCACAGTGGGTTCAACACCTGCTGCAGGGGGCCGTGTCCCCTATCTATAACAGTTTCCAATATGAGCAGGGCCGACTCGACCTTTCATCTACCCAAAGTCGGTCACTTGCAGACCGTTTAGGTATTTGTGCCCCAAGAGAGAGTTGTGTTAACTGTATGACCTATGTTTTAAGGAGGTGAGCAGTGCTCCTTCAAATCCATGGAGATTAAATAATTTATGGAGAGGCAGTGAGTTTCACGCGTGATCCCACTTAAGCCTTTAAGGGTTTTAGGTCGAGCATTCGAGACCTCTTGTATATACTTTAATGTGTATGTACTTTGTGGCCTCTTGAGATCAGCCCTAGGACTTGTATGCTTCCGCTTAGGGACTTTTTTTCTGATCAACTGCCTCTATTTACTGGTCTTGATAGAAAACGACCAGCAGAGGTCAGTAAAATTCCAGAATTGCTTTAGCATTCTCTAGATTCCAGTCCATAGAAATTGTCTTCCACGAACACCCGTGGACAATAATATTTTTTTCAAATCTTGTATTTTCAGTCAGTGTTATGACAACTGAAGGCTTTGATTTTATATGAAAAACAGAGCTTTGGACTGTACCATTTCCTGCTGAAAGGCAATATTTCTCTCCATGTGTTCCCATATCTGCAGTGTCATCAGGGCACAAGTCCTAATAAAAGAAGTGGGGGGGTCACTGACGTCACAACAGGAAGTGACGTCACGAAAGGTGGCTTGCACCATCAGACTCATTGCCTCCCCTCGCTCACCCCTTAGAAGCGATTGCATCTAAGCCAGCGCCTGAGCAGCGTTCTGAATAAGCTCCGATCTCGCCCCAGAGAGGCCAAAGAGTGAATGTGTGGCTCCATTTGTTCCAGTTATCTAGCTCCCGGTAAAATAAGTGGGGGGGACGCCGTCTACCCGCGTGGTACCCTGACTTGAGCCCTGAGTGTCATGCAGTTTGGAGCTTACTTTCCCTCCTTGTTAAATAACAGTAGATATTTCAGCACCCAGGCTAATGTGCTGCACAGCTAAATACATATAAGGTCCAAAAGGCGAGACGGATTGCATTGCAAATGCTTGTTTCTATAGTCTGCAGGTTGAAGAAGAGGACACGGAGGGTGGAACCTCGTGCATTCTTTCTGCATCATAAACTCTTGCCTAAATTATAGCTGGGTCGGGCTGGTCCTGGTGAGACAGGGATGCTTTTGCACATGGACACACACCCCTCCCCCACCCCCGGAGAGTGTTCTATGCGCATCTATACTTCCTTCTGTTCCCCACCCTCTACAGCGAAAGGTCTCAGATCCGAGAGTTGGGGGGCTGCTCAGTTCGGGCTGGGAGCCTGGGGTTTGCAGAAGCTCTGCTGAGGATGTCTCCATCACTGGCAGGTCTGCTAGGAGCTGCTGGTGCCAGAGCAGACTCGTCCGGGCGAAGATGCTGTTAAAAGGAGGACTGAGGATGAAAAGCTGCGCTGTGGTGCAAGCAGTCGGAGGGAGCGTGTGACGTGGTGTTACCCTGTGTGACGTAGGAAGGCACGGCCTGCTGGGATGTCTAAAGTGACACGAGGTTCATAACTGGGGGGGTCCCCACTGGCTCGGTTGGCGTCGTGTGTGTGTGTTTAATTGCATGGTGTGACGTGCTCTAGCGCGGCTTCTCAGAGTGTGTGTCACTGGCCATGTTGGCCATGTGTGACGTTGACCTACGTTGTGTAATAATACAGTGTGCAATGCTCTGGCAAAGCCCCTCACAGTGAGGTGTGGTGTGGAGTTGTACCCTGGCGCTGTGACGTGCCGTCATCTCGTTCAGGGTGGTGCAGTGTTATGTTAAGTTTGGTGTGGTGACACGGTGCACACGTTGTGGTGCAGTGAGGCTGGCCTTGCAGGATGACGTTGGTGTTGTACAGTGTGTTAGCATGCAGTGACTTAGCATGGCGTTGCATAGTGTGCAGGGGGGGGGGGTGATGTGCCTCAGTGAATGGAGAGGTGTGCTATGTTGTAGCAGGGTGCAGAGATTTTGTGATGAGACCTAGCGGTGTATATAAATGTATTATTAATGTCATGGTAAAGCCATGCAGCATGGGGTGTATATTAGGAGTTTTTGAGGACGTGTCTGTTTAAGTAGAACAAAAAAATGGTGTGGAGAGGCCCATTGGACAAGAGTCATTTCACTGGGGGGGCCCTTCCCATCCAGTGTTAGCGCCAAGCAGATAACTGCAAGCCAGAGGCATTTAAGCGCTATAATAAACGTGCTGCAAAAGCAGGTAGTTTTGATACACGTACACAGCAACACCTGCATTTAACTGAAATGCACAATTCTTCAAACCAAAATATATCTTGAAAGTGGCATGGTTTGTGTTAACAGATGTATAGGCCCTTTGACTTTGATGAGAGGTGTAGCTTCGAACTGAAGGAGCCCTTTTAGAAAGATTACAGTCTTCTATTCTGAAATGTACATTTTTAACCAGAAAAAAAAAGTTTTTTGTCCAGAATAGACGAGTACAGCATGGTGGGCGTTTTGATTTTTTTTCATTTAGCCCATAGCTAAAAGGGGCATTCTGTTCTGTATACCCTGGGGAAGTAAGCTAAGAGAAACAAAGATATTTTTAGCATCCTCTGTTGTGCCTGTTTTTTTTTTTCTTGCATGGAGACATTGAGTGCAGCGGTTGACTTTGCGCAAAGGAATGTTTGAAAGTACGCCTCTCTAATTATATAAATGCACTGTTTCAATTTATAGGAAAAACCACACAATCTTGGCACACTGTGCCTACAGCTGGGAGCCATTAAACACACCACCTAAATAGCATAGCATTAGCTAGAAGCAAGGCCTCAAATTAAAAGTTGTGTTTATTTTTTTAACTAAACAACTGCTCCCTGTGTGTTTCCCCCTTCCCGGGTCACGTTCTGATTTTTTTTCAAGACTTTTCATGTACACACATAGAGTAAATTGTTCCAAGGTTAAAACATTTTTTAAAACAGACGGCAAGCAGAGAACCAAAGTAGCACACTAAAACGTGTTTTAATGTCTTTCACATTTTATTTTTTCTTAGAAAGGTGGAAATATTTTTTTCAAGGTCAGAAAACCTTTTTAATTTTTATTTTTTTACAAAATGGACAACATCCCATTTGCTGTCTTGTCGTATTTACATAATACTTCACAATATTTATTACTGTACAAAATTTACAAATATAATATTTATACACATATACATATATTTATATAAAAATCATTTTGGCAGTTAAAATACATTTTTTTCGTACAAGGCATCTAGCCCTGTGAATAGTGTAAGAACGTGTCCGGAACGGACAAGAGTTATTGCACACCTTTAGAAAAATATATATTTTTTTGAAAATGGGAGTGTTTTTGGTTCTTTTGGCCAGTCCATCAGACATGTAACATTATATAAACATTCACAGAATCTCATCAACGAGGCAGTTTTCCTTACAAACATTGTCATGTGGCAGTTACAATCAGGAATGCAGAAATACAGTAAAAATTTTCCTTCATCCTATTGTAAAAAAAAAACCAAGAATTTACTGCTTTCTTTTTTTTGCTTTCGAGAAGCATGTCAGCTATAAAGACCACATTCCGGCCACATTTTGTCGAAATTGAGATGAATGCGCTGAGGTTGTTTTTTTTTTCCAGTTCATACAATGTTCGTTAAGGCTTTTCCAGTTTTGATTCATGCCCATATAAGATGACTGAGTAGGCCCAGCCCTGTTTCTTCTCAGACCAGCGTCTTCCACCAATAACTTGGCGAGCCCTTGTCTCCGCCCCCTCCCCCAAAGTAGTACCAGCTACGTCATATTGCAAGAGGGCCTCTAGGGGGCGATCAGTTCTATGTGGCATTGTCCTGAGACCACCTCTGGGGTCTACATGTGCCTCTTCATGTGCAGGGCCAGGTGGTCCGACCTGGAGAACGCCCGGTCGCAGAGGTGGCACTGGAAAGGTCGGTGGCCCGTGTGCTTGCGGAAGTGGCGGGTAAGCTCATCGGAGCGGGCGAACTTCCACCCACAGCCGTCCCAGTTACAGTGGTAGGGTTTCTCACCTGTTGGGAAAAGAAGAAGAAAGTTTGGTTGAGTAAAAAGTGCAACACCATCACATTTTGGATAAAAGTTGACATTTACAAGATTAACTAGGCTACAGAAGGCAAGCATGCACCCTTCACTGAGTTGGTAAGAGATTTTTTTGGTGGGCTTGGGGGATTTCATCATGATAATCAGAGACTAAACAATTCAAAACTGGTAGCTTTGTCAATCCAATGTGCAAAGCAAGTTACATAACAAAAGACCCAACAGAGTTCTTACAGACTAGTTTGTGGAGGTCAAGGCATTGCTTTAAATGCTGTCAGAATATGTGCTTCTTTCCCAGAAAGGAAGGATTTGGGTGAATCCTGGGTCACCATTAAATTTATTTCTACGCGACCTCAAGTGAAATGGACCGGTGTGGGATAAGTTCTATTGGTTGAGTTTCTTCACCTAGAATACTATTGACATCTGATCCCACCCCAATCTCACCTAAATACTGTATTTAAAGAATAAATGATTTATCAAACACAGCATTTTGCTGAGTCACTGAGGTCTGGTATGTTCTACTCTGTGGTGGGAGAAGCAGGCCCCAGAGTTTGTATTTACCTGTGTGTGTTCTCAGGTGGGCTTTCAGATGGGAGCTCTTCGTGTAGGTTTTTCCGCAGCCGGTGTAAGTGCAGGTGTGCGTGGCCGTCCTCTTCCTAGGCCAGGCTCTCCGCCCTCGCTTAGGTTTGGCATCTATGAGCTCCAGGGGGGATGAGGGTGGCGTCAGCATGCCCCTTTGTCCTTGAGGTTGGAGGGTGAGGCCCTCTTCGAACATGCCAAAGTGGGGGATGCCCGGATACTGCAGCTGGGCCTGGTGGTGGAAGGTGGTGCTTTGGTGGTAGTTGGGTGGATAGGGCACCGTGGGGTGGCACATCATCTGACACTCGCTCATCACCAGGTCATCGGGGCTCAACGGAGGCGTGTCGGCGCCAGCCATCTGCGGAGAGCTGGCCACCCGAGGTTGCTCGTAGGCCATCATGCAGGTGGCGTTCCCTTCTTGCTTAATCTTGGGGCAATTCTGGGGCACTATGCCCATGGAAGGCCCATAACTGTCCATGTTGGGCTCTGCCTTGATGTTGTCCATGAAATGTTGGCTCCCAAAGTTTGGAGAGATGAAGAACCTGCCCTGGACCAGGTTGTGGTGGCCATAGCTGGCTTCGTAGTCGGCGCGGATCATTTCGGACATGAGGCTGCTGGAGGAGTAGGGCGGAGGGCTCCCATGCTCCGGCGAGTGGTAGCATCCGGGGGACGGATTTGTCGGGTAGTAAGGGCAGGGTTCCGGCGAAGACGAGGAGTAACCATCGCTGGGCGGGCTCTGGTCCAGGTGGTCAGGACTCATGGACAAGATAAAATCCAGGACATTGTTCAGGTCTTCGTCCTCCTTCCGGCTGCACAGGAGGGTGTCAGGGCTGGGCATGGCCCCCGCCAGGGCGCAGCCACCTTGGGGAGGGTTGATTTCAATATCGCACTTCCACTGCTGAAAGGAGACAAGACATACAGGGGTTACCATCTGGGACAGGCTCATTTATGAAATGCAACGTCATCATTGTTAAAAGCAGTGGAGAAAGTCAATGCACCCAAAAAACTTTTCAGATATAAATGTAGAAATGACAAAACTGTGGAGGGCAGATCATTGGAACCACGTCTATGCCAGTGGAAAGGCAAGATTCTTGCAAAATCGACTTTTTTTTTCTGATTGTTGCCAAGTTTCAAAGTTCACACTCTCACCAAACGGCAGACAACGTCCAGAAAACTAGAAACGTGAACAAGAAGGGTGAGCCCTTGACGCAGCGCACACCGGAGAGGGTTAGGTAAGATAACTTAACCCTTGACTGCCAGAGCTGCTCTGCTCTTCGCATCTTTACTCTGAAAGTAACGGGACCCCCCCACCCTGGCTCTCAAGAGGGCAGTGTTAACGAATGCCCGCAAGCATCAGAGGCTCGGTGCCAACGGGGCACACGTGTGTACACCATGGGGCAACTTCTTCATGAAATTGTGAAAATGAGACATTTCAGAGCTGTGACGCTAGGCGCTGTGCAATCCCGCATTGCAAGACATCCGAATTGCAAAGCACGCGTCCCCTTTACAAAATAAAGATACGGGGAAATGGACCAGCTGTGCACAGCTGCCCAATGCCAAGGCAGGTATTTACTTTAAAATGTGTTCTAGCAGTTGGTGAATGCGCATGTACAAACTAGGCGCTTTATCATCTGGAGCTTCAGGCACTAGCTGCTAGGCGCTTTATCAACGAAGCCCGTTGCAATGCAACACATGCAAGCTGTTTTCCAGTGTTACATCTGTGCACATGTGGAGCTTCAGGCACTAGCTGCTAGGCGCTTTATCAACGAAGCCCGTTGCAATGCAAGACATGCAAGCTGTTTTCCAGTGTTACATCTGTGCACATCTGGGGCGCCAGACACTGGCTGCTAGGCGCTTTATCGCCGAAGCCCATTGCAATGCAAGACATGCATGCCTTTCTCCAGTAAGAGCCCCTTTTCTGCCAAATAAAACGGGTCACATCTGTGCACATCTGGGGCGCCGGGCACTAGCTGCTGCACAATCAGTGCAGACCTCTGGGACACAAAGACACCCCGCACTCCGAAGCTGTGCGCGCGGCCGCGCGCTGCACTTCCACCCGAGAGAAAGGTGAACTTTAAAAGGGAAACGTGTGAGAAGTGAACCGCAGCAAGCTCCGCGCACCAAAGAACCCAACTGCGAGACACGCGTGGACGGAGACACGTGCAGCACGGAGACATCTGCGCAAAACCCTGGCTCAAAGCAGGCGAACCCTGTGCAAAACTGCATTAAAGCAGACTAAGCATTCAAATAGTGTTTAACTGCCTGCAAGAGCGCCGATGCATCGGTGCGCACACACAACACACAAAGAAAACACCTGCTCCGACCCCTGATTCCATCACACAGCGCATATGCAAGTAATTACATTTAAGAAAAGTAAAAGATGCAATAAAATATAACTGTGGGCATGTGATTTCAACCTACAAAGGCATAAGACAGAACGCAAGACACCTGAGCAGGTGGGCATTTGCAGAAAGTGCGCAAAAAATAACAGCCACACAGATAATTGCATAACAAAGTTTCTCGAATCTCAGCAACTGCAGATCATGCGCTCTTTGCGCCAGAGCATACATACAGTCAGGGTGGGTACAAAAATGAAACAAATCTATAATATCTGCGTTTCATAGTCTGTGCACAAGTGCATCGCGCGTGCATCGGTATGCGGGCGGGAGCACTGCAGTGCACACAGCTGTCAGCTTGTACAAATCACAGGCGCGCAAAACACAACGCAGCCAGTTCATACCGGGGCTAAAAAATTTCTTGCAGCTGCATAAAATCTGATCAATGCATTTGCAAAAAAACAAAAAAAATAGAAAAAAATGATATATATATATATATTTTAAATATTGCAACTTACTTCTTGGAAGCTCTTGTCGCGGGGCGGGCTGGCGAAGGTGGCGAAGGAGGGGAGGGTGGTGTCAGCCATGGTAGCCCAGGCTGCTGAGGGTCTGTAATGCCGTGCGTGTCTGGGGCTGCTCTGATCGGCCGGCCCAGGGCGCTAGCTTATAAGTGATGTCCAGGCGGGCCCGGGCCAATGGTAAGGGCAGCAGGAAACACGTCCAGGATGGAGGCAGACCTCCTAAATATAGCCCCGGTATATAAGGCTGCAGGCAGGCCAGGCAGCGGCTCTCTCCTGAGCTAAAGACAGGCCAGGCCTCTTAAAGAGCAGCCAGGCCACGCCCCTCGGGCCCCGAGGCCACGCCCACGGGGCGCTCCCCAAGGCCGCCCTCAGCTACGAGGCCGCGCCCCCTTCCATATTAAACCGAGAGCTCCGGCAAACTGACCACGCCCCTTGCGCCGTTTAGCCACGCCTACCGAATGTTATACTGCCCTCGCAGCTGATGCGCCACGCCCACTACGCGTTTACTTTAGTAAGGCCACTCAAAGGAACTAGGCCCCGCCCACCGCGTACCACGCCTCCGATCCGTCTCCCCGGGCAACCCAGGCAACAATAACAATAACACGCTGGAGCGGGGCCTCCGGGGAGCGTCCTGACGTCACGGTGACGCTACTGAATGGATAGGGAGGGGAGGGGGAGGTGGGGGGAGAGGGAGCTCCCCGGGCTCTCCCCGGATCAAGAGCAGGGAGCGGCGCGAGCGGCCCCGCGTCCGTTGGGGGGGACGCATGCGCAGTGCGCGAGCGCGCGGCTGAGGCCGTTGGCCCCAGCGCGCGGCTGAGGCCGTTGGCCCCAGCGCGCGCGTGCGTCTCCTCAGGTGTGCAAGAGAGGAGTAATGTAGGCGACGAGGGATGTTTATTTTCCTCAAAAAAAACCCAGGTATTTTTGAGGGCAAAGAGGAGGGGGTTTTGACGTTCCTTGAAGGCGATAAAATTAAGGCTATTTTGGGGTATTGTAGAGAGGCGTTCTTTAGGACTGAAAGGATTATTTGGGTGTTGTGTAATTGCCATTCTAAGGTATTCTAACGGTGGCATTGTCGTGCAGCAAGTACATTTCACTATTCCAAATATGGGACTTTGAGAGTCAATTTAATATCTTTTGAGGGGCTGCGTGAGGGACAGTTTTGGGGCGAGGCGAACTACATTTGTGGGTGCTAAACCGTGGGAATGTGGGTGCTTACATAAATAGTTTTTGAGGGCCAAATGAGGCATATTTATTTGTTCGAACGAGGGATATTGTGGCCACCTAAACAATGGCAATTGCAAGGAAATGAGATGAATTACAGGCACCAAATGGACAGTTTTTGGTTCCAAATGGTTTTATTTTTTAGCTTTTTTGCCCCTTTAAATTCTGATTTTTTTTCTCATAAAACATTTGGAAACCATGGACTTAGCTGATACATTTGTATCAGATGTATCAGATGTATCAGATGTTCCATAGACAGTATTTAACCAGTTGGCAGCCTTCGACACAGTGGACCATTACCTCTTTCCAGATTGTCTGACCCTGGGATTAAAGGACTTTCCAAAATGAGGTTCAAGTCCTTTCTTGACAGTTGCAACCAAAGGGTAATGTTAAAAAACGTTCCTTGCCCTTTCACTTCGGTACAAACTGATGTGCTTTACCTTTTTACTTATCTACCATCAATTTCAGACCTGTTTCCTGAATCATCAGGAATTATCCAAATACCTTCTGCTCTTAGACTAACGACAGTCAACACTTTCTATCTTTAAACATCAAATATTCAGATTTCAAACAGTCCAGAACCAGAGTGTTAGAGCAATTGCTCAAACCACTTGCACATCATCTAAACCTAATTTGTCCAAGCTTTCATGGCTTCCAATTTAAAAAAAAAAGGATTTGCTTTAAATTTCTGCGTCTTGCACACAAGTTGTTACTTTGACTCTGCCCTTGATTTTCTCAGAATAGATTTAAAATATTCATATAAACTCCACCTTCACTCTTCTGAAACAATCACCTCTTGGTTGCTCCATTTATGAAATGCTTTTCCGGTGGCAAATATTTCACTTTTTTGGCTTCCAGGAACTGGGATAAACTTTCTACTGAGCTGAAATTAATACTTGTTCACCTCTCTTTTAAAACAAATTGTAAAACCTATCTTTTTTGCTATAAACTTCCATTCATCTTCTCTTGTCTGATGCTCCAGCACTAGGAGAACCCCCGCCTGCCCCCACCATCATTCCCTTCAGCCGCTACTGCCCTTGGGTGGACTTCATGCTTAACAAATAATCTTTAACATAACATAACAATTTGCAATTGACTTAATGTATCAGGACGCGATGTACAATGTTCTGAAATCTGAAAACTATTCAAGACAAAGCAAACTATATAATTAAATCTCATGATGTGTAGAGGTCTGGGTGGACAAACGATTCATGAAACTATTAGTACAAAATGGGAACTCCTGTTACTAGAATAAACTCATTCATTTTCAAAGGCCTAAAGCAACATGAGTGGTCCCACTTAACAATATGTTAAGAAGCTCCTGAGAATCGAGACATGTCCAGCATACCAGCTCAACCATATGCTTCCCATCCACAGAATAACCCTTATTTTTAATGCAGATGTAGATGTGGCTTGCAGCGGATGCCCAAGGAAATGTCTACCCCCTGTTGTGGTTTCCAGAGAAATTCCATTTCTTTTTATTTTATTCTGGCTTTCTACAAAGATCACAATATTCAACAGTGACAGTGTGTCAAATCAAGCCATTGTGACCAATGTTTTTCTGGCATAGCCTCAATGTGCTTAACTGAGATAAACTATTTCAACATCATAGGCTATGAACCAGAGTCTGTGCTCTAAATTTTGCCCACTGTGCAAAGGGTTGTATGATTTTACAACGCATTCCGTTGTAACGCATGCCTTTACCACGCATGCGGTACAACGGAATGCAGTCACCACGCACGTCCTTTACCACGAAAATACCTTTTACACGCATACTTTTACAACGATTTTCGTTGTAAAACTATGCATGTAAATGGTATTTTCATGTTAACGGATTTTCACCCTTTAAATATACTTTTTTAATTTATCTCTCCACTAGAACACCCGCTCATTCCTCCTTATTTACATTTACCTCTCCTCGTTTTTCCGTGGTGACGTTGTACGTCATTAAGAGGAAGCGGAAGTGTTTTTCCGTTTCCTCTTAAGACGCCGATCTCCTTCACATCTTTTTTCTCAAACAGGTGCGTCTTTTTCTTTTTAAACCCACGCTTTCATTTTGTTGGGGGGAGACCCCCCAATTCCCCCTTTCTTTTTTTTTTACTTTACCACACATGCCTTTACTACGTTTTTTGTAGTAAAGGTATGCGTGGTAAAGGTTTCTCGTTGTAACCACGCATGCGTTGTAATGCATGCATGGTTATGGTGTGCATGGAAACGGCCGCGTTGTTGTGGCCGTTTCCCGTGCAAAGTGAGATCTTGCCACCTTCCTCAGAGTGAGATCTTGTTTGATACTTCAGAGTGACTTTGCACCATGCAGTCAGGATATGCACTGGGGATGCCAAGAATGACAATTTTGGTCCATAATACCAGCAACAATTCTTCTACACCAGTGGACTGGCCTACAAGGAAATGAGTGAATTTTAGGTTAACCCCTTCGATGCTGGTGACGGAACCGTTCCGTCATCAGTTACGGCTGAGCTGTGCCGATGACGGAACGGTTCCGTCACGACCCCGCCCTGTTCTGGAATGTCCAGCACAGGGCGCGGCTAACGCGCCGCACGGAAGCGGTTAAAGTGACCGAACAAGCATCATATGTTTTGCTGAGCCTGGGAGATCAGTCCGCCCTGCCGAACATTTTTCAATGTATACATGCACAGCATTTTCTGGAAGCCGGCCCGGTACACACTTTTTGGTGTGCATGTCAGCTCTAGCCTGCAGCACTTATGCCAGTCATCTTACATGGCAATTTGTCAGTGTGCTGAAGGCATGCACTGATTCTCACACTGCCTGGGTGCAAAATGTTGCTGTTCCCTCCTGATAAATGTTCCGGCACTGGTAACAGTGGTAGCAGAGGAGGACCCTGGCAGGTGGCACAGATGTATAGCTGAAGAAGAGATTCTATTCTATTCTATTAAACACTTGTATAGAGCATGGCTTCTAGTAGGCACCCCAGAATCCTCGGAAGAATTTTTTGTTTTTTGTTTCCTCTATTGAAGGGAGGGCTCTGGCCAAGCTGGTAAGCTTTTGTTTGTAGATAACAATGGATGGTCAGCAGGTGGGGGGTGGTGCGGCTTCAGTATGTGTGGTGGCTGAAGCCTATGGCATATGGTGGCCATAATGAGGCCCCTGAGATTTAATGCCTGGCAAACCTTGAGATATTTCATGTATCCTAGACATTATAGTTGTCTTGGCATACAGTGAGCATTTTAGTCATTATGGTGGTACCGGCAAAAAGTGACCTTGAGGCATATTGTGCATAAGGTGGTTCTTCTTGGTATATTGTGTTTTGGTTCTAGTCACTATGGGATTGTCATTGACATATTTTGTGCATCCCACTTCAAAGCGTTAGGCTTCTTACCCATGGCATACAATGGTCACATTGACTTCTAGTAGATAGCCTTGAATAAGATAAGCATCCGTTAGATTTGGTAACGCCCTGGGATATCATGTCGATTCCTTGCATGGCAATTTGAACGGTGCCACTGGAATCATGCAGCAGGGGGGCACCAAAGTATGCCGCAAGAAAAGTGGCACATTTTTAGTTAGTATTACTTCACTACTTTGAATTTTTTACACACTGTAATACTGTCCGAGCAAATTTCACCTTTTAGTACAAGTTTAAAGCCAAGTACAGAAAACTGACCAATTCACCTTGGCAAAGCACCATCCACTAAACACGATGGCATGTCGCACAGTTTTAGTAACTTTAGATCCATTTGAGCTAGAAACCTGCAGATTATGCAGCAGATGATGGATTAGGTGACAAATGCAGCACATCTATAACTATGCGAAAAAAACTAAGTTTAAGGAATCGCATAATTCCAGTGGCCATGATTATGATAAATGGACATGTGATGTCAATTCTGTTCACGTGTACCTGAGCTAGTAATTTCCATGTGGATTTTATGCAAATTGTAACATGGTGCTTTGAAGAATGGAAATATATTTTTTTAATTACCACCTTTTTCTTTGGGGGCTAGGGTGAGTATTCAGTTTATTTTACCAGAATAAAAAGCTGGTGTGTGTATTTTCAATATTTTTATTGGTGTCTAGCAACGTTAGTGTTTTACTACAGTATGTTTAATGCTTATATATGTTAGTGTAATTCTGACAATTGCGGGGTACGTTTGGCTTATATTATTGAATTACAGTATGGTTGAGAACTGACTAATTTGAGGGATAGCTCAGCTATTTATTAACTGAGAGTGTGAGATCCGTGTAGCTTTTAAATTACCTTCCAAGTCTATTGCCACTCATTATGTAAGAAATTACAGGATGGGAAGTGAAAGAAGGTGGAAGAAAGACCTGAAGAAACTGCTATATCTTCCATAAGAATGATATTAGGCTGTGTCACATTACATGCCCACATTATTTGAAGGGCTTGTGAATGCGATAGGTTACTGAACAATGCTCACATAAATTAGACTGAAGAATTCATTGGACACCATCTTAGTAAGATTTATTAGGGTCGGGGAATGGTCCTCCCCCAAAGACTAGGGAAGATGAAACCTTTTTAGCAGTAAAAGTTTTGAATATTTTACCATTGCACTGTTAGAACTAACTGTAGAAACTATTATTTTTTTCTATGTGTGTGAAATTTGTTCTAAAAAATGTACAATATACCAACTGTTTTCAAAATGACCCCAGGGTGAACCCTTATTCCTCCAAATCCACCTGACATCTAGATGAATTGTTTCCAAATAACAAAACATGCATTTTCATTGTTTTTCCCAAGTCCACAAGCCCGTAACCATCCCCGACCTGCTGTCCTTGAAAATCCTGGACAACAAGAAGCCAGGAGCCAGCCCTTGGGGAAGCTGCTGTGAGGATCTTTAGATTTGAGAAGGTGACAGCTAGTGGCTCGCCTTCTATGAAAGGATTCGACCCAGTCCTTTCACCAACTGGCCAGAACTTTCCTGGTTTTCCATCTGCTCACCCCTAATGTCTTGTATATGTGTATCACTAGGTTTTTAGGTCGAACCTAGAGTCAGCGCGCATGCGCTGCTCTGGGAGACTTTGTGTGGTTGAGCATTGTGATAGAAGCCCCGCCCACTCTCTGCACATATTTGTCATTGGCGTGTGTTAGTGTCCTACGTAAATGCTGGCGTCTGATTCGTAAAGAGGCTTGTTAGTCCCTCCTTAGTACTGCCTTGTCTTCGTCTGTAACCTCCCATGGAGACTGGCCCTTTTACTTCGGATGTTACATGGTCCGTCATCTTCAGTCTCTGAGCACTATTTACTTTAATGAGTTTCTCCTGTAGGCACGATGTGCTCTGCTTATATTGAGTGCCTCATGCCCGGACAATAGCGGCATAACCTATTGCATTGCAAATATCTTTTTTCCTGCCTGCAGCGCTCTCCCCTATAGCTTTTATTTAGTTAACTAGTGTGGCAAGCCTCACTTGGATTACTAGCAGCCGTGCCTTTTTCGTTTGGTACCCCTCTCCCTCCTTGGTGCTATTCATACCTTGTTTGGGTCCCCACACCTCCAAAGCCTTCTCCTGACCCACACAGTTCCTCTTTACATCCTATGTTAATCGCACTCAACTTTTATGTCGAGTTTTCTTTAAAGTGGCAGCTGTAATGTTTCCCCTCCCCAAAGCATCAATCCGTTGCATAGAAATCTGGATGAGAAAGCGGTCTCCGTAGCTTTTCGCTGTGCTTGTATCTTGTGGTGGAATTCATAGATACGGCTGTATGGAGGTTGTGTAGATTATGTGTACTCGATTTAGGGGGATCTGACTTTACTGCTGTACAGCATTAAACAAAAAAGGATTTGCACAGAAGCAATGGACAGTGGCGTCACTAGGGGGGTGCGGACCGCACCGGGTGTCACCCCATCTGGGGTGACACCAATCTGGTTAGTTATGCGCTGGATTGCCTGGCTCGCTCTCGCTCTCGCTCTGCACTCCATAACGGAGTGCAGCCTGAGGACTCAGCTCAGCCTCGCCCTCACCTGCTGCCTACCAGTGGTGCTGCTTTTTTTATTTATACTATAGTGCGTGGTGCGTGCAAGCCGCAACTAGCGCACGTCACCATGGTGCCGCACCTGCTGCTTACAAATTAAAATACTGCGTGCGTCTGCTACTACTGCAGTCAGTGACTCAGTGCACTGAGTGTGTGCACTGCCGTCGCCACGCACGCACCGATGCATGCGATGATGCTTGTGCGATGCGGATGCGCGGCGGCGTACCCAGTTTGTGGGTCCCAGGGCCGTCAATCTTTAGCGCTACCGATGACGGCCCTGGGACAGCCCCTGCGCGTTGTGCTCCTCTCCTCTAACGCGTCGCGGCGGTTACGTGCCTGGTAGGAGACCACATGGCAGCGCAGGGGAGTGCTGAGTCACGAGTGCGTGCTAGAAGAATAAAGAATTAATTATCACCGACGACATCTCACACAGACACACCACCATCATCTTGGATATCGCAATTTGCGAGCGCCGTCGTCTCCCTCTCCCCTTCAAATTTCGGACTGACTTCTTGGGTCCGGACTCCGGAGGCAGGCAGTCGGTGAGAGAGAAATATCATAATCATGTATAAATTTAATATAATTAATGAACTAAGTTAGAAATGAATGTGGCAGTGCAGTGGCACACTAATGCAAAAGAAAAAACGCCAACGGTCATCTGTGTGTCCCACAGTCCCATTGATTTTTACAGCCTGGTTGGTCTCTGTGGTGCGCAGCGGGCGCACAAACGAAAACACGCCCCTCTCGGGGTCTAGTGCACCTAAAGCTTTCTTCCTTCTGCAGTCACGATAGGCCTGGGGACTGCGGTAATAGTTAAATAGAAGGCCCTGTCCGGCCCGCCCTTCCAGCCTCCTAGGCTAGTCCTGACCTGGACGTGCATGTGCTTGCAGTTGCACACGGCCGGCGCCGGCCATAGCAACCAACCAAGTTCAGCGTGATTTTGTGCTGATGCTTCACCAATACCAGCAACTCCTTGGCTGATAATCAATCGCAGCGAGGCTTTTCCATGAATGGGAAAACAATTGCAAAGCCAAAGCCTTTCTCAATGATCACACACAAATATAATAAATCTTGTCTGCTTAAGACCTGCGCAGCACTTGTCAAATTCAATTAATGTTTACGCAGACTCCCATCTAGTGGCAATTCGATTCTGGCTGTTACAGCACAAGCAAATACGTCAGGCCTAATCCTCCCTCAAATCCCCTATCTTTTAGTTACCACTCCACATCATACCACACACCAACATTTTATTAGATCCTTTACCCTCAGAATTCCAGACACCAGGTCAGACATACACTAAATGGGGACACATAGGATAATACGCACTTCCTTTTCTGACAAAGAACCAACCAAAGAATGGCTATTCCTTTGTATATAAAGTATAAGGACAATCATTAACAATCACTCAATCTTCAACATGATTAGATTACACATTCACCCCAAAACAACCTTCAAAACTCTCTCCAATACCCACTCCGACACACAATGACAACTAATAACAGTCACAGAAACTCTGCAATGGGTCCTTATGAGGGTCCCCCTACCTCATGTGAAACAAATAAATGAGAGATCAACTAGTTAGTGACTACCAGTGCAAAGTCTTGTGACATGCTGCGCTACCGCCACTTGTCTGCATGTTCGTAATAATGCCTACATCAGTTATGCATGGAGAATATGTTGTCACAGACACCCAGTCACGCGACAGCCAGGGTACTGAATCAACTGGCTTCCTTCGACAAAGGATTTCCATGTCATCCCTGAGTCTACACACTCAATGCCCAAAACATAAATGGAAAGTTTAACCATATATCACCTCCGCTAAAAAAAATTCTTGACCAGACTCGAACACAAAACCTGTCATCACAACTACATTCTTACACAATGTCCCCAAACATCTGCCTCACTAAGCTACACAGCGCAACAAACTCTCATACCCTCTCCATCTTCCATAAACAATACACACATCGCTACAAAGACACCACACTGCACCACATATGGACACACAATGTGCAGCCTAATACTCCAACACTCTCAGCACCCAGTCAGTCTAGCTGGCCAAACCAACATGACCCAGTGTCAGGACGTCAAAAGCGCTTAAGCTGTACTCAGTACTGCATCCTCTGGAAACTTTACAAGAAAAAGTTGAGACTATCTCTAAACACAAAGATGACATCCTCTAGTAGATGCATACTAAAAAATTATTGACACAACACAACAATCAAACACTAGTACAGTCCAGCAATACAACCATTGACACCAGACCATGTCAGCAGATAAAGAAATACTTACCTCCAACTTACTAGAGCTACATCAAACATTACCATTCAAATACAAAACGGAATAGCTCAATTTTATTCAAGCTGAATAAAATGCATCACAAAACATACATGATGCATTGCTCAAGGCAGGGAGCAGGCCTTTCCTTGAACTCGTCACTTGCAGGTGGTTCACTTCACAGTTCACTTCATACGTATACTATGAAGTGAATTGCTTTGGCTGAAATATACCTGCTTTGCTGGCCGGTCTTTGTCCTGTTGCCTTATAGTCCATCCTGGCAGCTTTTATTCTTAGTTCTTAACTTCTTACCATCTTTTACCTCCGACCTTGTTGAATAAAATGTTTCTTCTATAGCTTTTGTAAATATGGGAACTAAATTACGTTACTAAGGATTCTGTATGGTCCCGTTATTTGCCATCTGTTGTGGCCACTGGCGGACTCGGAGCGGAGGAGGTCCATGCGGTAAGTCGTGAGGGGGTGACACCATGAATTGCCCGCACCGGGTGACACCAACCCTAGTGACGCCTATGGATATAATAGAAATACATCAATGAAAAATGTGATTTTTTTGCCCCAGTTCGGCTCTGTTAGCAGCGTGCACTGTTCCTGCATTCAGGGGCTGGCCGTGCTTTTATTTTGTGCGAAACCTGTGTACACCGGTGGGGATGTTAATTGCCTTAAAGGTCAATGCTGACGAAAACTCTCCACGTCAAAATTGCCGGCTTATTCCTGTGGTGGACCTTGTAGTGCCATATCTGCTTAAAGGAAGCATGAACCAATGTGGGATCAGACTCCCTATTTGAGACCCAATAAGTGCGCCCCAGAAATATTGATTGTCCTTCTATGCCCCTAGACCGTGGGGTTTGAATTTTTGTGTTATTTGTGGAATTCCAAGTGGCATACAAACCTAACCAGGCCAGCGCAATCGATGTCCAAGTGGCAATGGGCCGCTTCTTCTATGCCGCTGGCTTGCATCCCAGTCACTCTCTCTGTGCGTAGCTGCCGGGCTCCACAACCGCCTGCCTAGTGTCCCATGTACAGAGGCAACAGACCACCACCAACTTCCGGGAGGAACAGTGCAACTAGCTGGAAGCACTTAAATGCATTTATCTGGACTCCTTTAAAGGTAGGTGGAGAGTCAAACTACCAATCTTTTTTGCACCCCACAAAGACAGCCCAAGTTCGCTTGATGAACTCCATAGAGCATGACTTGCAGTAAATGTTAATGCTTTATGTGTTCCTGCATTCTTTCATAATAAGCCACAAACTTTGCAGTTCATTATCGTTTTTTTTCACACAACCATGCCACTATTTTACTATTATGGGAAAACAGAGTTTAGGGCAAAAATTAACTTTAATGGTTTGTTTACATGCCAATGACTAGTCATGTGCATTTTGGGTTGCTGATATTAGTGCTACAGAGGGAACTGGGAACAGACGCGGTGCGTCCATTGGGGCGCCCCAATGGACTGTGCACCCGGTTTATGGTATGGAAGACTTCATGGCTCGCTCAGGTATCACCATTGTTACAGACCCAGGGGTGCGATGGCCTCAGTGTTGTACTGAAAGTTGATGTGATGCTTCCATGGTGACAGGAAACAAGCGAATTCAGCGGTTACCAGGGCGCTTTAAAACAGGGCTGTGCGTCTTAGCAGGGGGTGTAACACAGACCCCCGCAGCCCCTGCCGTGCAGATGTTGGCAGGAAGCTTTCCTCCATCTCTGCTGACCTAGAGCCCCAGGGGGCCAGCGTTGTTCTTGTCTGTACACACCAGTATCTGTAAATGATGTCCCCTACCTATTAAATGCGTCACAGCAGGTGTCCCCACGATTCAGCATGAAATTGATTTAAAACTATTCCGTGAAAATATTTTACTAATGGTATTTCAGTAACGCTGCGCCCCTAAAGTGGCGTGGAAGAAGCTGTGTGTAAACTCTAATCAGGCTGCATGGGGCTGACTCTGGGCCTTTCTTGTGTATTCATTTTGTTCAATTTCTTTCTTCTGAGTTGTTGTGTTGACATACGATCTGGCACTACTAAAGCTGCCATCTGCAGAGGGGCCGGCGCAGTCCAAAGTAAACTTCAGAACCCCAGGTTTAGCTGCCCTTTGGTGCAAGCCTCTTCACTGGCGCCATTGTGACCCCCATGTTGGCAAAAGCTTTCCTTTCAGTGTGGCTTACAGTACAGAGATAACTTTACACCTCACCACTTTCAAATGTCACCAGCCGCCCCTGACTGGGAATCAGATGGATTGTACTTCATAGAGGTGACGTGAATCAAGTTGGATGGTTGCATTTATATATATATATTTTTTATACCATTGCTTACGTCGTACTGTATTTGTCCCAGGACAATGTGCTGCATACTAGCTAAACACTTAAAAGGCCAAAAGGCGAGACCTATTGGCTATGCCAAAGCTTGTTTTATATAGCGCTTTGTGGGCTGCTTGCAAGTGCTCCTACTTTCTTTGTCTTTTCTAGCAGTAAAACACATTCAAGCTCTGGGTCATGGAATAATTATAAATAGCATTATTTGGCCACATGAAGGAACAGAGATCATAACCCTGGTCCTTAGGTAAGTAAAGGCGGTCTTTTTTTAAGAATTTCCCCACTTACTTCCTATAATGCCCTCCAGAGCTCTGACAACCTGCCTCTCCTGCTCTCCTTGTTCCCTTGTGCCAGACGGCTTCTCACGGGGATACCGGTCCTGTCCCCAGGCCCCGAGCTTGGAATGCCCCCTTTCTTGCTGGGCCTGGCATCTGAAGCCAAGGAGCTCTTCATTGACGCATTTGTTTGTGTGCATTTCTTTTATCAGAACCTCTCTCAATCGCCGCCAGTAGGAAACCCCTGCGGGCTACCGACGTGCAGTAAAAGCGCAGCCTTCGTGCTTCAGCGACACTTTGCAGAGCGTGCTAGTAAAAAGCTGTTAAAGTGGGTTAATATTTCGGATAAAGCGAAGGAAGGACAGGTGAAAAATGAGTCCTGGACATCCTTCTGAACTGCTGGAGACCTCAGGATTATTCCCAGAAGGGGCCCCTTTCTTATCTAAAAGGAGCCTTCCCAGCAGCACTGAATGACGAGGCACGCTGGCATGGACCAGAAGAAGTTCGGGAATTCCTGTCAGCCGAGTGCGGCATGGAGGCATGCGGCCTTTACAAAGCATGCCTTATCTCACTCCTGTGTTGGCGAAAGTATAATGTAGCTGCAGCACTCCTACTCTGAGACCCTAGAGAAGGAGGAGGAGGCAGAGAGACTCCGTGTTTGGGTCCTGCCTACCAGACAGCACAAGCTGTCTGCTTGTAAAAGACCTATTGTGAACTGACAGTGGACTTACGACCTGACCATTGCTTTCAATTCGTTGTTCCATGTGTTGCTTCTTATTTGATATTTTTCCTTCGACTTCTTCTGTTTGTGCCTTCCATGGAGGTTTGTTCTTTACGATCCTTTTGATCGGCAGACTTTTATCCTTCCACTGCTCGCGTTTCGCAAACTACCATTTTCTTTTTCATTCAGCGCTTCATTTATAGTATATGGGTTCTAGTTCTCTCCCTCACATGCTGCTTCCTTCCTCAAACACCACCCCCTGCCCTACTTTCAAAATTCCCAGCTTGTCTGTAAAATCTGAAGAGTAGATTTTAGGGCTGTTTTTGGTTTATCACCTGCATTCCACAAATTGCATGAAAGCTCAAGCTTTGGCACACAAATTCTTTTATGGAACTGGGTAAACGGCTCCCACTCAGCTGTTGTATGAGGCAGAGAGTATACTTAGCGTGACTATTCTCCTAGAGACGCATAAACCTGCTTCATGAGCTGCTGCAGAGAACTAAATGGTAGAATGTTGTGGAAAGTAAATTGGGGATTGGCGTGATTATTCTTTTTCATTCTGACACTGCCTAACTCTTTTTATATTCTGTTCAGCGTTTACTGAGTGAAAAGTATTGGGAAGAAAAAGCCCTTTATAAAGATTGCAAACCTTGAATTCAATGTACAGCTATGTGATACTGTAAGATATGTGTTTTCTTTTCCTAAATTATTCATACGTGTTTTCTTTTTTTCTGTTTTTAACAATACTTTGCAGACAAACAATGGCAAAGCCAACAGCTCGGCACTTGCATTATAAATGTGAAACCTCTTGGCTTTGCAAATGTAGGTTTGGGTCTAGTGTTAGCCTAGACCTTTTGATTTAGTACAATTTATTATATAATATCCTTACTTAAATGTGGGTTCAGAAATCCCTTTTCATTCTTTAGTCTATTATTGTGTCAATCACATTTTTTTCCACCCACCAATGCATACAGCATGGGAGAAGGGTCAGTTCATTTCAGCCATTTGCTAACTGCGCTGTGAGTGACAACATTCTTCTCTTTCACAAAAGCACACCCGCTCGCAGTTTCCTACCTGTTCCAAGGACTACAGCTATGTGTGTTTTTTCAGCTCAAAAATACTTTTGCTTTTAGCCATTTATTTTTATTTTTGAGCGCACAACCTATCCTAAAGCAATACATTTTACAAGAAACATGACAGCTAACTCCAGACCTATTGGTTTTGGCAGTGATCCTTTAGGTCTGGTCTTTGACAGTACAGCTGTTAAACAGACCTGTTGGTAGCAATATTCACAGAGTGGGCTCTGGTTCCACCTCTGTCAACTAGTGGATTTTTGGGAGATCAGTCAATTGCTGTGAGACTTTCTCACTTATATCTTGTCTCAGTCCTGTAGAATATTCATCTCTTCGGCATTTCCTTGTGCCTATACCTAGGTGTTTACATTGAACTGCACAAGTGACTACTTTTCAACTGTCACCCTCTCTGACTGTGAACTGTGTGTTCTAATGTGTTAATTCTGCATGCCTTAGCACATTAGCCCAAGACCTTTTGCCAAAGCTTGCTGTCACTGCTGCATCCCAAAAACACCTGCAGCAAAGCACTTCAGTCAAGATTTGTACCCCGTACTTTAAGTGACCTGGGCACAACAGCACTAAAAGTGCTAGGAGCAGTCACTGCTACACAGAATGGTGGCATTGTGCCAACTCTGTGATTTTTCACTGTTTGTGTATGGTGCAAAATGTGTCCCTGACTTGGGCTCATGGCCGGTTTGGTAGTTCACAGAGGCATCTGTTCTCTGCGGACTGTGACCTCTTAAGCAGGTGCTATAAGCATGAATCAACCCCATACCTTCATGACTTCCATCTGACATATGTGGGCGTGTATGGACAGTTCGTGTGTTGTGGGTGATTGTACTTGAGGGGGCCTAAAAAGGCAGGTTCTTACAACCTTCTACCGAATAGGTGCACATGGAAGGTGTGGAACAGGTTAGTGAGTTATGTGTTTTACTTTTTTTATCTTACATTTAATCCATGAGTATGCTTATCATACATAGTCCTAGTCGATGTGAGGGCTGCCAAGAGCCATGAAGATAGTGCATGGAGTTTAATGCTTGCCACTGACACCTGCTCTGATCTGCAGATCATAAATTTCAATCTGGCTAGGTCAACTCAACTTACCCCCTAAAAAGGTGATGAATTCAATACCTGTAAATATGTTAATAGTGCAGCCTAATATTTACAGCGATTAGTAATGGCAGAAGTGTGAAATAAGCTGCTATATAATGATCTGTTAGATTTCCCCCTAGTATGTTGGATTTGATAGGCAAAATAATCAGGGATCAGTAAACTATGGTGCGGGTTGGGGAGGGGGCAAATAGTACTCTAAACGTAGTTCTTTTCAGCAGTTGACCATTACAACTCTGTTTCCCTAAATGAAGGTATTTTGTAAGATTGCATCAAATCTATGAGGTTCATGGCTCTAAGAAGTTTCAGAGTACTGTACTAGTCATATGTCTTCGTGTTATTCTGTGCCCCGTTGTTGGTGTGCTCACAGAACTCTGTTTAGGAAGGCTCAGAGACAATCTGGTCCTGCTTGCGGTCCCTAACCAGTACATTTACCTGCAGAGATCAGTCTTTGAAGGAAGAGCATGGATATGTGGGTAACACACACCATAATAATAATTTCCTTAAGTGCTTGGGATCTGCAAGAAGACAGGGATGAAGCTTCTGGGAAGAAACACGAGTATGGGGCACTGAGCTGTGGGGTTACCCTGAAATAGCTCTGGTGTTCAGAGCCTGAGAGTGGCTTAATTTCAAGGTGAAGAAGAGAGGACGATGAGAGGGATTGAGGGAGAAGTCTGTTCCTTGACAGCGTGAGGTGAGTAAGAATTTATTGTAGCTCTGACATACTGAGACAGACCAGAGAGAGCCACAGGAAGCATATGTCTATTGCAGGCTCTGCCTAATCGATAGGTTTGCAATTCGGTCCACAGCTGAAGCTGCTGTTGGAGATCCCAGGAACTACTTGTTCCAGTCACCCTCATTAACCCAAGTGCTCTGGCTTGTGAGAGGACAGTGGCATCCTCATTTGAGCCAGTCTAAGGCCCCCGCTTAGCATTGGGTGACCTGGACTGGCCTTTCACCACTCAAAGCCTCACCTTGGTGGGTTAGGTGGCTGCTATGTTAATGCCCTTGTGCGCTTGGCCAAGCAAGGACTTGACACCCTATTTAGAATGGAGGGTATCAAAAGCTGCCATTCATGCTTCTGATTTCGAGGTAACACAGCAAGGATTAATATTTGCTGTGAAGGATGGAAAGACATGCTTTAACCTAACCACAACAGTTGCTTTGGGTGAACTCTATTCCAGTTCATGTTTTTTTGCTTATTGTGCTGTGCTTCCTGATTATTAAACTCAGTCTTGGTTTTCATAGATTTGCGGGACGTGAGTGTTATGCCTGGCAGGCTGCTTGCGCAGACTTGGCTGTCTCCAGTAGATGTGGCTCATACTTTGCATGTGTCCGTCAGTCGTATTGTGGAGGTGCAAGACTGTCATACATTTTCCCCTGTACACAGAGGAGTCCAGTTGACAGGTGGCTCATGACAAAGTCATTACCTTCATTCACTCTTGAAAGAGTGGAGGGTGGAGGGTGGAAATGCCTTTACTCCTCGTGTGAGCCTGTGACATTATCTCATCTTGGAAGTAGCCTCTTATTACTGAGGGCTTCTCTTCCCATTGGGGACACCAACGGCTGTGATGGCTTCTACCAGAGCAGGTTGGTAGGCACGCACAGCAGGGGGCTTTCCAGCATGCCGGTGTCTCTTGTCTCGGCTAGGTTAGTCCTTGCCTGAGAGGCGCTGTCTTTATATGTCAATTAGGCAGTGCTTTAAATGGGGCGGTACTGTCCGGTACTGAGTACAGGCATGTTTTTATTTTGAGTAGGAGAGTACCTGCACTACTCAAGGGAAACGTAATACCTTTAATTCGAGAGTACCGGCACTTCTCAGTAACAAGCAGGTACTAGAGTACCTGCACTTCTATTTATCCATTTCAAGCACTGCATTTAGCGGCTTGTTTACAAGCCCCTTGCGTTGCTGGCATGTCACTTTTTCAGTCCAGGTCCCCGCTCTACAGGTACACATGGGCTGCTTTTCGCCGGCCTCCATTTCTTCTGAGCTTGGGCAGATCTGATAAACGTGGTATGGATTTCATATTCATTTATCCTGGCAAAACTGAGAGCGGAATTCTCCCAGGAGCACAGAGGGCGCCCCGCTGCTGCATTCCTTGCGGGGGTGGATGAAGGAGGGGGCCCGTGTGCAAACACTTCGCATCAGAAAAATGTATCGAAGATTAAGTTGGATTTTATTGCATGGAAACGGCCGGTTGTTTTGCAGGGACTGTGTTTTTGGCGTAGTAAAGGAGTGTCGAGTGTACGAAGGCGGGTCTCAGGCACTGCAAACATGCACAGAGGTCTGCGCACCGGCTCCATTGATAAGAGAGCCAGGCGGAGCCAGTTGTGTGACACTTCTTGGAAACCAGATTAGAAATTCTTGTAACCTCGCCCCTTACACACACACACACAGCCAAGGCCTTACTTGCACTGCACTCTCAAGCACTGCACTGTGCTTTAAGCACACTCCGCAAATACCAGAGCGCTCTGATGGCTGCCAGATGCTCCTCTTAAGGGTGTTTTTCTTCTTCCTGGACTAATTCTGCAGCCAACTGTAAATGTGCGAGAACACGTGCTGTGAAAATTAATAACAAACAGAGCTATTAAAACGGCAGTAATTTGTCGTAATGTGGCTGCCTGACCCTGTGTGTGACAGGACAGGCAGCACAGGAAGGGCGTGGGGAGGAAAGAGGAAGTAGGTGGGGACAAGGCAGTAACGAGGTACACACGTGAAATAAAGACGTGTTTACTGTACCTCCTCGGCTCCTGTGTTTATTGGGGTAAAGGGCGACAATGGCGACGAGGGTGGGATCTCTACACTAAATCCCACGTCGCTTCAACACCCCGCTGCTCACGAGCAGCTGAACACCCGAGCCTGCAGCCCTCGTCGGAGCGGTGCATGAGCGGCCGAAGACGCGCTCACTCGCTGCCTGGCTGCCTTCAAAGCGGCGCAGAGGAAAGGAAACCGCTATATAAAAGAACGGAAAGGACGTACTGGTGTCCGATAATCCTGCAGCCGGCTGTGAAGGGGAAAGAGCGCGAGAGACGCCGAAAGCACCCTGCTGGCATAAAAGAGCGCGAAAGACGCTGCGGCCACACAGAGGTGAACGAGAGACACGCTGTGGCCACAACTGATCTGGGTGAGTCCCCGAAGCAAAGCGACTGCCCCAAATACTGCGATTTACCTACAAAACATGTTCCTGCACATAGATTAGTTCTCCTCAAGTAGAACCACGTGTCACCAACAGCGGCCATTTTGAGGTCAGGCGCTGCCCATAGACCTGCATGTACACCTGCTGGAGCGGCCATCTTAGAGTCAGGCACCCTGAAATAAATACATAACAAGAGGCAAATAACACTAAGCTCCCTTACCGAGCATGTCAGTGCAACCCAGTTCATCCAGTGATACCGGAGGAACACCAGCAGCAGTGACACAGGCGGCACACGGAACGCCAGCAACAGTGACACCAGCGACACCAGCGATACAAACCCCACCAACCAACGCTGTCATAATGAACAATACAGGGCCTCAAACAATCATGGGACTATCATATCTCAGGCCACCAGAGCCACTGGAGCTTACCTCTGGCAGCAGCATGGGCCCCAAATGGAAAACTTGGTCCGAAGACTTCGAGGACTATATGACAGGGGCGCAAGTTCAAGACCCCAAACAGAAACTAGTTGCCCTACGCAACCTAGTGGGAAAGGACATTGCCCAACTCATCAAAGAATTGCCCGATGCAGCCACAGCCTCATATGACGACGTCAAAGGAATCCTCGACAGGCAATTCCTACACAAGTACAACCTTGACTATGAACGATACACGTTCAACCTGGCTACACAAGAAAAAGAAGAACGAATGGGTGACTTCATATTACGCATACGACGACTAGCCCGTCACTGCAACTTTGACGACTTCAATACTGAAGACGCATTGCGATTACGCATAATTGAAGGATGTCAGCCGAATCACTAAGGCGACGTCTACTGAAAAAGCACTACTCACTAGCAGAAATTGAAGAAATGACACGTATAAATGATCAGGCAGAAGACCATGCCAAGAAAATGGAAGGGAACAAATCGGACAAGAAAGAACAGGCATTTCGTCTTCAAGCAAGAAATCACAAGGACCGACAACATCAGAACGATCGAGGGAAATCGAGACAATCAACCTACCACCACTCATCTCACAGACCCAGAACGAGTCACAGATCAAGAGAATCACGCCATGCCAAATCCACCAAGTCACACTCAAGCTGTTACAGATGTGGACAGGACTATCCACATTCAGGCCAATGCCCAGCCATGGGGCAACGCTGCCACCGCTGTTGGAGAGACAATCACTTCGAAAGTGTATGCCAGGCTAAGTCGTCGAGACAAAGATCATCATGCTCAGGACAGAGATCCTCCAGAACCCAATCCTCAAAACATCATCACGCACGAGCCATCAAGGAACAGGAAAGACGCTCCACCAGCTCTTCACGATCCAGTGACCACTCCCTCGAATCACGTCAGTCTCGTCGGTCGAGGTCAACATCCAGTGACTCTGCGACACACACACCCGTGTCTCAAGATAGTGATGAATACATATGCATGGTCTCAGATCCGGACCGTTTACGAAAATACAAGAAACTAGACATCCGAATTGGAAGCCACCCAGCCAAATTTGTCCTGGACTCAGGCGCCTCCCTGAACTACATCTGCGCGCTAGAACATCAGAGCATGAAACCACGCCCGGCACTAGAACCAGCAGCAGTGAGAATATTCACTTGGATGTTCAGGAAGCCACTACCGTGCCTAGGCCGGTTTCACACCACTCTAACATTCCGGGATCGAACGATTCCAGCATACATCCATGTGGTAGAAGGTCCAGATATAGCTGACTGCCTGCTCAGCTTGCCAACAGCGGAACGGCTCAAACTGGTAGAACTCCTCTATATGACTGAAGATACCCCGGACATCGTGGCAAAGTTCCCCAACCTATTTAAAGGACTTGGAAAGTTAAATCACTTTAAAGTCAAATTACACATCGACGACCGTGTCACACCAGTGGCACAACATCATCGGAAAGTACCATTTCATCTGCAACAAGCAGTAGATGATGAACTGCAAGAACTACTCAAAGCCGACATCATCGAACGCACATCTGGCCCTACTCCATGGATATCACCTGTGGTCGTCGTCCCCAAAAAGGGACAAAACAACAAAGTGCGTCTCTGTGTAGACATGCGTGCAGCCAACGTAGCCATTGAACGAGAACGTCACCCCGGGCCGCACATCAGTGACATGATTGCCCGTCTCAACGGAGCTACCATATTCTCAAAATTGGACCTTAATAAAGGCTATCACCAACTTGAACTCCATGAACGATCTCGCTATATAACCACATTCACAACTCACCAAGGCCTCTTTCGCTATAAACGCCTAAACTTTGGCATATCATCTGCTGCCGAAATCTTCCAGGAAACCATCAGACGGGTAATACAAGGCATACCGAACACCTTCAACTACAGCGATGATCTACTGGTATATGGCAAAGATCAAACAGAACATGACACAGCCCTTGACCGAGTGTGCCATGCGCTCCTCAACGCGAACCCCACCTTGAATTCAGCCAAATGTGAATTCCACAAATCACACCTGAAATTCTATGGGCACATCTTTTCCAAGGATGGTATGACTCCAGACCCCGAAAAAGTATCGGCCTTAGCGGACACTCCAACACCTCAAGAGGTGGGTGACCTTCGCTCATTCCTTGGCATGGCAAGCTACTGTGCTCGATACATCCAGGACTTTGCTACACTCAGTCACCCGCTGCGTGAACTCACTCGACAAGGCCAGCCATTTGAATGGACAGACGCATGTCATCGTTCCTTCAAGAAAATCAAGAAGGCTGTCAGCTCTGCGATCAATCTGGCCTACTTTGATGCAAAAAAACGGACAGAACTCACTGTGGATGCCAGCCCGGTTGGGCTTGGTGCCATTCTTGCCCAGTATACGGAGGACTCCGACCAGCGTCACATCATCGCATACGCCAGTCGTAGCCTCACTGACACCGAGACCCGTTACTCCCAACCGGAGAAAGAAAGCCTAGCTGTGGTCTGGGCGTGTGAACACTTCCACCTCTTCGTCTATGGCAAGCATTTCACCATCGTCACAGACCATCAGGCTCTCATCACCATTTTCGGCAATCCCAAGGCCAAGATGCCTCCACGCATCGAGCGGTGGGGCCTCCGTCTGCAGGACTACATTTACACCATTGTCCACAGGCCTGGGAAATCAGACAACCCTGCTGACTATATGTCACGTCACCCAAAAGCCTCTGCTACGGCTCCGCCTTCCATTGCTGAGGAGTACCTGCACTTCGTCATTGATGCGGCGTGTCCTCCCACAGTCCCGCTGGCCGCCATTCAAGAAGCATCCACCCAAGACCCTGTCATTCAGGCTGTGTCCGAACGCATCCGCACCTGCTCCTGGCGACACGTGCCAGACGACCAAAGTTCTCTCTCTCAGGAGCTCCTCGCCTTCCGTCATGTCCAAGATGAACTTTCCATTAGCAGTGACGGTCTCATTCTGAGAGGGGGGAGGATTGTCATTCCTCAGAAACTGAGACAAGGAGTCATCAACCTTGCCCATGAAGGCCACCGAGGAACAAGCGCTACCAAGAAGGCGCTAAGAGAACGGGTTTGGTTTCCAACACTGGACAAGATGGTGGAAGACACTCTCAAGGACTGCACATCATGCCAGTTAGTAAGTCGAGATGAGCCTCCTGCTCCACTACAGATGTCCGAACTACCTGAAGGAGTGTGGCAACAAGTGGCCGTAGACTTCTTTGGACCCCTGAAGTCAGGCCAATACATTCTCGTCATCATGGACGAATATTCCAGATTCCCGTTCGCCCAACTCATACCCTCCACCAGAGCATCTGCAGTAATTCCAATACTTGACGAAACATTTGCAGCATGGGGCATCCCCCTACGTGTCAAGTCTGATAATGGGCCCCCATTCAACAGCCACGAATTTGCCAACTTCGCGACACATCTTGACTTCAAGCATCAAAGAATCCCACCACTATGGCCACAAGCCAATGGCATGGTGGAAAGGTTTATGGGAACATTAAAGAAAGCCGTGCAACAAGCAGAACTGGCTCACAAAGACATCCAACAAGCACTGAATGAAGTACTGAGAGCATATCGCACCACGCCTCACAACACCACAGACCAATGTCCAGCCACTCTCATGCTAGGGAGAGTTCCACGCACCCGACTACCCGCCATAGCCAGTGCGAGCCAGTCAAGACCAATAAACACTGATCATGAAACACTAGTCAATATTGATCAAGAAAAGAAACTGAAAATGAAGACTTACGCCGATCAGCGTAGGCACGCAAAGCACACTGACATCAGAGAAGGAGACTGGGTGGTAGTTCGACGAGATCGAGGAACCAAAGCAGACAGTCGCTACTTGGCACACCCACTAAAGGTCAGCCGTCGGAAAGGAACCATGATCACGGCTCAAGGCGATCACAAGAAAATCACACGAAACGTATCACACTTCAAGAGATGCAATCCACCCGGAACAGACGACCGCCACCAGTGGGAATCGTCTACTGAATCTGAAAGTCAAAGCAGAAGCAGCGACTGCGGCTCATCCAGCCCAGCAAGACAAGACCACCCTGCGCATCACCGACACACCTCAGAGAGATCAGAGAGGCCCCGACGACAAATTCGACGGCCAGAACGCCTCATCGAAATAATCTAAGATACAGTAAGACTTTGTACAAAAGGGGGAGATGTCGTAACGTGGCTGCCTGACCCTGTGTGTGACAGGACAGGCAGCACAGGAAGGGCGTGGGGAGGAAAGAGGAAGTAGGTGGGGACAAGGCAGTAACGAGGTACACACGTGAAATAAAGACGTGTTTACTGTACCTCCTCGGCTCCTGTGTTTATTGGGGTAAAGAGCGACATAATTGAATGATGGAGGGGACATCTTGTGGCTTTATATACAAAGCCTACTTCTCAGTGCCTACCCAATGCAGAGTGCAAGTACGCCAGGCAGAGAGATTACCAGGAACAAGAGTAATAAACATTTCTTTAAAATGTCTTTGAAGGATTTGTGCAAAGCAACTCGTCATATAAGTATCAATAAAGAAAGGTGTGAAGTGTGAAAAACCTGCTACCCACTAATGTTTCACTGGAAACAATGTGGGGTAGGCGTGCAAGCGCCGCATGGGTATTGACTCTCCAGAATGTCAAGTGAAGCGGTCGTGACATCACATAATCTTTGAGCCCCTGATTAAATCACTTGGTAGATCCCCCTTAACATACCTCTGTTCGCTGCTAAGAGTCTTGAGGAAGTGCAAGCAGTAACAAATATGGAGTCCTCTTTACTTTTTCATGTCCTGGAGCTCAGGCGTAGTAGTTGCAGGGTTTCCATTGGGAATGCCAATTGCTACCCATGCCCTCCTCTAATTGACATCCAAGTACACAAAAGTTTTGGTTTAGAATGGCTTGCGAAAACGTACTTGCCTACTATCTTACAGTAGACAGCCCTCATTTCATGTCTTCCAATAGAGGCAGTCTGATTTATCTATCTTAAGTGCAAACAAAAATGATGACCTCAAGCCCACTGAAAAGCTGCATTATCCAGTATTGGGGTATCTTTCATCGATTCACATGCCAGAATCATTCCCCATCGTCGAGATGGGAGTCCCAAGGTAAACTATTCACGCAGTGCTTTAAAAGTTTCATAGGCTATAATGGCCTTAAACCAAGTCAATAGTAGCCTATCTATGTCCTTTTAAAAAAAATGACCTAATGTTGGAACCCAGCCAATCAGCTGCCAGCACCCTCTAGAACACTCTCAGCAGAGGCAGATTCTCTCAGATTTTCCCCACACATCACGTGGAAGGGAGTCTCCCTGAGTGCTACTCAGTTTTTTCTACAACTGTTACAAATTTTGGCATCATGTTTGACAAGAAAGGCCTTTACCGCTGATATGAGACCTATGTCAAGAAAAGAGTCCATCTGGATGATCCACATAAGGAGTGTATTTACTGCCTTTATCTAAGGAATGAGGTGAGAGAATGCAAAATGTGCCGCACCTTTTCGTATAAAACCCTCAAGGACAGAGAGGTAAGGTTGTTACCTTGTCTTCAGACCACTGAACACCCGATGCATTCTTCAGATGAGGAGAGTGAGAGATCCACCACATCTCATAAGAGGGCCAGATCTAAAGACAGTTCCTCAGGTGAAGGTAGGAAACATCATAGCCCTTCCCAGCACACCAAGAGTAGTATAAATGACAAAGGAGCTAAACACTCCTCAGAACCAGTGTTATCTGTGCCTTCTATGCCGTCTAGAAAGGAAGGAGATTGTCCAAGAGCCTCCTCTTCAGATCCTGTGTGGTGGAAATCTCGTAAAAATCATCGGCGACGACATTCCCTCACTCGTCAATGACAATGAGTGTTACATCGTCAACACATTCGTCGACGGCAACAGTGACGACGACGGCAATCCAGGCTCCGATACCGTCTATGAGACCAACGACGACAAGAACTCCATCGTCGTCGAAGACCGTTGATGCTCTCCGGTCATCTAAGATACCGTCGGCGAAGATCCCGTCGACGACGGACTCTTCGATGAGTGTCCCGTCGATAGCGACTACACTCTTGGTGACGATGACACCGTCAATGATTGTACCATCGACAACACCGTCGACAACGACACCGTCGACGTTGGAAGTTTCTTTCCCTGTTATGTAAGCACCGTCAATGCCACCGTTGACGAGAGTTACTCAAGTTTACAGAGTGACCAAAACTTTCCTACGACCAACCATGCAGGAATTCAGCAAGGTTTCGCCTTTACTTCCATCGCATCTGCTGAAGGGTTATGTGCAAGATGCTGAAGATGATGATGAGGATGATGGTCTTTATGGTGTGGCTCAAGTCTATCCGAGCTCCATGTAAAATGCCAGGACAATGAGGATGAGGACTATCATGATGAATCGTAATACTATCAGCAGGGGTATATGGCTCCACATCACCATTACCATTCCTATGGTTTTCAGCCAGAGTCGCGCCCCAGGGACATGGCCCATCTGCCACCGTCATTGATACAGGATCTACAGGCTATGTTGGATTACCGGCAGCGGTTCCTGCCGCAACAAGATCAGCTAGACAGGCTGGTACCTCAACCAGATCCTCCAGGTACACTAGCCGCCAAACACACCTCTAAAAGTTCCTGACCCCGAGCCAACTGGCTCTGGAGCACCGGATGCCTTCTTTTCAGACGAGGATAGAGAGGAAGGTTAACTGCCGGATCCAATCTCTGCTCTTGATCTATGGTACGATTATGTCATTCCAACTCCCTACCCTTCTCCACATCTCCCATCAGATTCTCCTCCGGATGATATTGGAGCATTTCATAATTTAATGCAGAGGGCAGCCACCAGGTTTCATCTGCCTATTACAGTCAAGCAAACCAAATGTTTGCATATGATTTTAAGGAGGACACCAGGTAATTGGTACGCTCCATACCAATTATAGATGATATATGGCAGGAAGGCATCAAGATTATGAAGACACCAGCATCCATACCACGGGTACCACCCCGTATTGAGAAGAAATATAGGGCACCATAGGACTCTCCATCTTGCCTCATTGAGCCCCCCAAGCCAGACTCTGTCATTTCTCAAGCGGCACAAAGACGTTCCAAAAACCCTGCTATCCCTATTACCACTCCTCCTGATAAGGAAGGGCGCAGGATGGACATTTTAGGGAAATGTTTCTCTTCTATGGCAGCAGTTACAATCAGGGCAGAAAATGCATTAGCCATTATAGGCCGCTACGACTTCCAGATGTGGTCATACATGGCAGGTTTAATAGACCTTATACCTGACAACAAGAGACAAGGAAGATACTTTTGGAAGGGGTGCGTGCAGCGTCGGAAACAATTGACTGCGCCCTTGATGTGGCCAATACTGGCTTAGAGAACTGGCAGGAGCTGCTGTGCTCAGACGACAAGGATGGCTGAAGGCAACCATCTTTAGACCTGAGGTGCAGATGAAAGTCTTGGATATGGCTTTCAATGGTGAGTCCCTATTCGGAAAGCACATTGATGAGGCATTATTGGCGATTAAGACTGACACGGACACCGCAAAGTAATTGGGCACATTGCAATACAGAAAGATTCCTTTCAGAGGGGCTAGAGGACGAGGCTTTGCCCCGTACAAGGGAGGTTACCAGAGGGCGCAACAGTATCAGCCAAACCAATCACAATACCAGCAGTCCTACATTCCTCCATCTTACCGTCAGTCGTCTACAGCTGGTTTCTCTCGCCAGGGTGGCGCAAACGGATGCTGCAACAAGGTTGTGACTCAAATAGGAAGCAATGATCACGCCTGGTACCAGCTTCCCTGGGTGCGAAGATTTTCAGCTACTTCCACCATTGGTGCAAGATAACTACAGATCTCTGGGTGTTGGATCTTATCACCGTTGGTCACACTCTAGAATTCATTCAGCGTCCGCAGACTACTCCACCCAAGGGTGCCCCTTCCCCTTGTCTTCACTTACCACACAAAGAGGCTTTGGGCATGCTCGCAATAGAGGAAGTCCCAAAGTCGCAAAAGGGAAAAGGTTTCTATTCTTGTTTTTACCTAATAAAAAAAAAATCAGGAGAATTGAGACTCATATTGGACCTGAGGAATCTCAACAAGTTTCTCAAGAAACAGACGTTCAGGATGGTAACACTTTCCGCGATCCTACTCTGTTTAAACAAAGGAGACTTCCTGACCTCGCTGGACATGGATGACGCATATCTTCATAGCCTCATCCATCCGAAACATCCGAAATTCTTAAGATTCACAGTGGCTGGTACCCACTACCAATACAAGGTGCTTCCGTTTGGTCTCAAATTGGCACCAAGGATCTTTACCAAGTGACTAGCGCCTGTAGCTGCAGCCCCACAATCTCAAGGGCTCCAAGTTTTCCCTTCGACGACTGGCTGCTCAAAGCACCAACAGCACAAAAGACCAATCAAGCTACAGACACCTGCCTTCGATTGTTCAGAAATTTGTGACTCACGGTAAACAAAGAGAAGTCTTAGTTCCATCCAAGCCAAGTCATATCCTTCTTTGGAGCATCCATCGATACCATACAATGCGGAACCTTCTTATCCCACTAAAGGCAGATACAATTGCAAAGACTTTCGAACAGCATGTCAAGAAAAAAGTCAATTTCTGTACGAACGTACAAGTAGCTCCTAGGGATGTGCTCTTCAACAATAGATCTGGTGCCACTCGCCACACTGAGAATGAGGATTTTTCAAGAAGAGCTAAAGAAACAATGGCAACAAGCCTCATGATCCTTCAACATCAGCACATCAACAGGCTAAAGCTCAAAGTCATTTTCCTATCTCTCCAGGCTTTCTTACCAAGGATAGCAGGCTCCTCCTTGCTGGTTCGGACGGACAATACGACCAGCATGTAGTACGTAAACAAACAAGGGTGAACCAAATTCATCACACTATCTCAATAAGCGCAGGAGCTATTGGATTGGACGACGCAACATGGGATCTCACTCAAAGCCGAGCATGTCAGAGGTCTGCACAATACTCTGGTGGATACGTTAAGCAGAATGCAGTCAAGTTGTTACGAATGGGAACTGGAGCAGTCCCAGCTCGACAAAGTGTTTCGATTGTGGGGCAAACCAACGTTAGACCTCTTTGCAATGACAGAGAACACCAAATGCCAGTATTATGCCAGCAGTTTCCCTCTACCAGGATTGAGGGGGAATTACATTTTAATGTCATAGTCCGGGATATATGCTTATGCTTTACCCACCATCCCATTAATTCTCAGGGTATTAACCAAGATGAAGACAGAAGATCCTAATAGGGCCACAATGGCCCAGGTAGTACTGGTTCCCCGAGCTTCTCTTGCTGTTGGATTCGAAGCCCGTACACCTACAGCCATCTCTGCTAACCAGAGAGAAGAGCCAAGTGTACCATCAAGATCTGCAATCTCTTCATTTGCACACATGGCTCCAGAGTTCCTAGAATTAAGGGACTTGAATGTCTCGCAGGAGTGCAGGGAAATTATTGCGAAGTCCAGAGTGGACAGCACTAACAAGACATACTGCCTAAAATGAAGCAATTCTGTTTCTGATGCTAACGAAACATCTTGCACCCACTTCAAGCACCTCCTGAACAGAATTTGCCATATCCCCTCTCTTTGGCAAAGTCAGGTCTCACTTTCTCTTCAGTGAAGGTTCTCCTGACTGCGATTTCCCATTATAAGAGCGCTCCTCAAGTTCTCAATCTCTGTACTTCTAGTCTTATAAAGCAATTCATGGGGGGTCTCTTCCGCGCCTTTTCCCCGGTGCGTGCACCCCCTCCTGAATGGAAGCTCAACTTAGTCCTCGCACAACTAATGAGGCAGCCTTTTGAACCAATTCACAAAGCAGAGCTCAAGTTTCTCACCTGGAAGGTAGCCCTCCTACTGGTTCTCGCTTCTCCGAGGAGGATTAGGGAGATCCAAGCTTTTACGGTCAAGGAACCTTTTCTGCATTTCACTGATAACTATGTAGCTCTGAGACCAAACCTTTGTATCCCAAAAGTACCAATGCAGTTCCATCTAAACCCCCCAACCGATTGCCCTGGGCATCTGGAGCGGCCAGTCCCAGGACAGACATTCCCTACTCTTCCTCAACATGCATTAATGGTGGCTAATCGTGATGTTGTTAGAATGTGAGGGCTCGGAGAGGTTACAACGTAGTGGGAATCTAATGAAGACTAGAGTATGCAATATGAAAAAATAGTATATTGAGCACAAGGATGGCCCAAGATATTTGATAGAATATGGGGACCCTGGCAGCGTGCCTTGAAAGACATTTCTTGAGGAAGGGGCTCGGTGGGGGACCCGGCTTGGTCCAGGAATCCGTCAAACAAATGAGTAACCAAGTACCTCGTGGTCGGGTCTATGGGGTCTGCTCCTACATATTTTTCCTGCAGGGGTTAGACCGGTGCCTAGGTCGATAGATTCTGAAGTATGGTATACAACATGCCTCAAGTTTAATTGTTTGCAGACGGGTGGCTGCTTTCCACCTGGTTGTGTAAAAATCAAGAGATTTTTGTTTTTAAACATTCCTTGAATAAAATTTTTCATAGAACTAAGAAACTTCAAAGGGGTAAATAGGGAGACTTTACAAATATGTTGGTAAAAAATGTGACCCATTGTGAATGAGAAGGTTTAAAATACACTGCAGCTTTATAAACAATTTACATTGAATCCCCAGTGGTCTATGATAGAAGGCTTCATTGTCCATGTTTGTTTCTTCTTGAAATACCTGACATGTTTGATGGTTTGAAGCTCTGGTGTCCAACATAGGTTCAGGAGTGCCTGATCCATGCAAGATTTCAGTATATTCCCAGAAGATACGTTTACGTTTAAACAGGTATTCTGCATGTGATTCATTTACTTAGTCCATGGTTTTTCAGAAAATCTGGCATGAATCTCGCCCCCCTGGAACTTTCATGTACTCCCTTGGATTATGCCACTCAGGAAGGATTATGGGTGCCTTTTTCTTGGACACCTCGTTGTTGCGAGGATGACAATGTACACATTACAAGACATGCTTGCTTTGGATAGCAAGCCTTGATACAAAGAAGCTTGCAATGAAGTGCTTATCAGAAGTCTTTCTGAGCTGGGACCACAGGGCCTCACTAGGAGTAATGCAGGGGCCCGGAAAGGTTTGTAGGAATTATCGATATCACATGGCAACAGAGTCGACGTGAAACATGACAAGTTCATGAGTCATTGGAGAGTGAACCAGAATGTGGCCTCTAAGAATCTGGACAAAAAAAAGTGCTGAGCTGGGATTCTAGGTAGGTAGTTGCTAGCGTTGAACCCAGAGAGGAAGGACAGCTGCTCATAACCACCATAACCGGGTCAGTGACTGATCCCGACCGCAGCCGCGCAATAGGGGTCACTGGGAAGTCATGGAGGAAAAGAGAAGTCAAAATGGAGTGCTGTGTGGGTGGAGCAAGGCCATTTGGCCTATCACTGAAGGGGATTTCTCCATCTAACTTCCCGACAAAAAGACCATTCCCTTTTACAAACCATAAGCAATTATTTTTAGAAAGATGTAACTTCTCAAGCGTCCTTCTTAATATGATCACGTCCTGGCGTACACTGCAGTTTAACGAAAATATCTTCAGTATAAAATCACATCAGATTCTTTGGTACGTTGTAATAATACATAGTTATGTGAATTTGTTCTCCCTCACTGGAAATCGGGGACGGGGGTGGTGGTGGGAGTGAAGGAGGAAAGCTATGTTTTTGGCAACCAAATTGTTGGTATGATTTGTTTATCGGATGGAATGTGAGACCATCTAGACAAAGGATTAAAAAGTTAAAAACGCCATGCCCTTTACCTGTGCAATGTCAGTGGAACTAGTTAACGGGGAACACATCTGCTACATGGTTTCCTGGTGACCAAATTATTGCCTTACATTTTAAGTAAATGAAAGAGATAATTTTTGTAACTTGATGTTATTTATTCATTTCATTCTGGTTTGTACATCAACTGGGATGTCAGACAGTATGAATAAAATAAACGTTGACTGACTCACTTCCAGTTGAATGAATGAATTTGTATTAACTGTACAATTAATTAAAATCTTTACAGTAAAAGAAGAGAGCACAGAGAACAGTAATTGTAAGCTTCTTTGCTTAATAAAAGGTGCACTGCTGTGCTAATTAAAAAAGCGAATTAAAAATAGATTGGAGTGAGGAGATGCGGCGCCCCTTTCTAAGTCCCATATAAATGGCCTTTGTCCAACCTTGTGTGCCTTAGAGTTAGTCTTAACGGCGGACGTCTCTTTCATGGAGGGGCGTACCAGTTGTGCACTGTCAATGCTACCACGTAGCGAAGTTACTTCAGCTATCGCCCGCTACTTTTGCCATGGGCTTCCCAAGTATTAAAATGTTTTCGTTTTTGGCTTTTAGGGATAGCCTAATTTGGTGAACAAATTTCGCCAATCGCGCTAGGGTCATTGTGTTGGTGGTTGAAAAACACAAGGCTGATGCTTCAGAGCATGATTTTATGTTCTGATTGAGGCAAATCGGGCTCAACGGTCGCCGGCGCTTGTTGTCAAAAAAAGGACAGCAGCAGAGGAGATGCAACCAAGATTCCCTCTTGTAGGTGCATAGCCTACAAGATATGGATTCCCCTCTTTGAGCCCATGCGGGGTTGAAGTCTGCTATCCCAAGCGTGGTCAGCCTCATGTATAGGATTTTGCTTCGGACATGAGTTGTTAGGGCCTCACTTAGATATAATTGTGCTTTTCCTACCATGTACGAGTTGTTTAATGGGTCCAAGTGGGAGCTTCGACAAAGGGTTTTATGGTCGAGGTCAAAAGAGATTTCATAAACTTGTTTGTTAACAGCTCTCTTCCAAGCATTCAGTGGGATGTCCTGCCGCAGAATATTTTCTTCCTCAAAGCTTTGATTGCGTTTCCTAGCCTGGTGTGCCATGACGAGGCTGGCCCTTCGAAGATCGATCTCAAGTGGTAGTTTAGGGAGTTAGCCGGGGCCCTTAATATTCTTAGATACAACTTTATAAGCTCCCCCTGACATATCAAGTCTGGCCTTGCTAGGCCAAGTTCCAGTCTCAGCCTGGATCTTCTTGCTGTCCTTGGTATATGTAACGCCGACTTGTATGCCTTAACTTGGGCTGAGTTAAGAAGAGCGTCCAACTTCCCAGGAAAGGCAAGATGACCATAAGAGGTTGCAGGGAGAAGCTTTGCTCGTAGGGCTATCAGAATTGGGCTGGCGGATGGGCTGATCAGGTTCTGACTTAATTGTTTTAACAAATATGTTACCTTGTTGGCTTTGGAGGCCTGGTGATTAATATGAACATTGGCCTTGGCCCGTTCCGTGAACCAGACCCCCAGGTAGTTGTAAGAGGCCACCGAGTTTATTTGAGCGTTTCCCAGCAGCCACTGTGCATGCCTTTTCCGATGATAGGACCCAAAGATGATGACCTTAGTTTTCCCTTGATTGACAGACAAGCTGTTGGCGATGTTGAATCTGTTTAAAGCAGTTAGTGTTATTTGTAGGCCGATCTTCGCGTGGTCCATTATAGCCGTGTCGTCGGCATACTGTAAAACTGGTAGCCTCACACTTCCTAGTCTGGGGGCTACTAGGCTGGCTCCTTTTAGAGCCTCCCCCAGGTCCGCTGTATATAAATTAAAAAGAATGGGGGCCAGCACACACCCTTGCTTCAGCCCATTTTCTGGGCCTATTTTGGGAGAGACTGTCCGAGCACTTGTTTTGACCCGCACCCAGGTGGCCTCATATAGTGACTTAATTGCCTTCAGAAGATTCGATGGTATACCCCACTTATCCAGTTTCCACCATAAGCGTTTTCTGTCCACTTTGTCGAAGGCTGTGCTATACTCCACAAAGCAGCAAAATAGTGGTGGATGGTTCTTCGAGGTTGCCTGGGCTGAGAGCTGTGCTAGCACCAGGACATTATCCATTGTGGATGCCTGGGACCTGAAACCAGTCTGGTACATAGATATTATATTTTCCTTTTCGGACCATTTTTCTAAATCATTGAGTAATAGGCGTGCATATGCCTTGGCCTCCAGGTCAAGCAGGGCGATGAGTCTATAATTCGATGGTTCTAGGCGGTCACCTTTTTTGAAAATTGGAACCAAAATGGAACCCCTCCAGGAGTCGGGGGTTATGGCGGTCATGTAGGTGTAATTGAAGAGCGGAGTTAAAAGAGTCGCCCAGAAGTCTGATGCTGTTTGAAGACCGGTGCTGGGATGCCGTTGGGCCCTGGGGTGCCATCGTTCCTCATGCGCTTAATGGTTTTAATGACCTGTTGGGTGTTTGTCCAGGTTAGTGTGATGTCCTCAGCGTCAGCCAGGGAGCTGTTACCCCTCGCGCTCTTTCCTGGACTCAAGAGTATAACTTCTGGATTTGTACTGATCTGGAGGACTTCCTCAGCTGACTCCGCCTTGTCTATTTGTAGGAGAGTAGGGTCTGCTATCCTATGGTCACCCCAAATTTTTGTTTTTGCTTCACTGGTTTTCGACTACTGAGGCTGTGGGCCTGCTAATCAGACCCCCAGCCTGCTGTTCTCTCTCTAAATTATTAATACATGTGCTATAGGTACATACCACAATTGGAAATGGACTCCTTGTCAGCCCCTGTACCATGCACTATACGTGCTCTGGGCATAGGTGCCACCAAGGCCTACCAGGGGCTGCAGCATATCTTTTGCCACCCCTGACTGGTTCTTAAATTGACACAACTGGCTGATCACTCAGCTGGGGCAAGGTGGTGTAATCACCTCTTGCTTAGGTATAGTATACCTATATCTAAACCTATATCTGGACACATATAAACCTGTGAGCCACTCCTATGGAAGGCCTCATCAATCCTGGAGGCAGAGTGCGTGGTTTAATGTGAGATGGAGCTCTAGCATGAGCTGAGCCTGTCTGCAGCTGTCGGGAACAACTCCCTAAGCTGTTTCAGGATAATGCCATACCATATACTATTAAGTGCATTATAATCCTCGCGGTTATATAGCAACTTTGGTTTGGCTTTATCAAAACATGTCGTGTAAGGTGTTATACGATTTGGAATACTATTCCCTCGCCAGTTCTGGCAACGGGGATAGCATTCCACCCCTCTAGAGGGAGAAGACATGTTACTTTACTGAAATGCAGTTAATTTTAAAAGAGCCTCAGATCCACAAAATGGATGCTTCTGCCACAGACACAGGTCTGACCCCCTGCAGCTGACCGAAACTCAGCCAAGGGGGCCTGGACAAAGGGTTTCCTGTCGCAGGGCGGTGTTACACCCCCTCAGACAGGAGATAGTGGATTGTAGCAGGGAGGTTTGAAAGAAACCAGACACTGCATGGGGAGCACAAGGCTGCCCCTTGCATAATCCGGCCAAACCGGTTCTGGGGGACTCCAGCCCCTGTCCCAGCGTGGCCAGGATCAAAGGAAGGGGGTGTATCCACCCACTTCCTGGGTCCCACCCATAGGAGGGGACCTAGCAGGTAATCCAGCCCCCTAGATTCGAATAAGAGTGGGAGCAGTGCCAATGCACTTCAGATTATCCTTATGAAACATAAGAAACGAAACTCTGGACCCTTCGACATCCTACTCAACGTAGAAGACTGAAGAATCTCCCTTGTGGTCAAGGAGTGACCACCCTGTGCAAACAGGCACCATCCAGCCATCGACGTCTGCTTTGTTGCAGTTCCCGCCGGAACTCGAGCGACAGAGATCGACGAGATCAAGTTTGCCTGCCTTCTAACAGCCCGATCCACAGTCCCTGCAGAGCTGAGACCCGTGGAGGCGACCGGAAGCGTGGGACACGCCATCTTGAAAAGACCACAAGACGCTGACCGTGCAGCCCACGAGTGACCCTCGAAGCTGTACACCGGGGTTTGAGAAGCCCCAACCCTGAGCCACTCTTGCACCGAAGTTCAGCCCTCCACACTCGACGAGTGCTGCGTGGGGCCCTTCTACTTCTTTTGGCTCAACGCGTTGGTCCGGTCACTTGCCAGCTGGCTTGTGGCCCCTGTGCCGACGAAACTTGAAAAACGACCTGCGATTCTAGTTGCTCCAGATTTGCACCAGCTCCCCTGAAAAGGAGCCCCCACTCTGACCCTCCTGGTTCGAGTGAGAAGCAATCTCCCGGTTTCGCGTGGATTGCTTTTGCCAAGTGTTGTTCGCTCCAATCTTGAAGCCGACAGCGCCGACGGCAAGAGCCTGCGTGGGACAGATCGTGACCCGCTCCTGGACGTCGTAGATGCCCCAGAGCCCACGTGCCCAGCGGAGAGGAGCTCCTCGACAACCACCTGATTGCGCCCGACATTGCCTGGTTCCGTCCTGGTTCCACCCTGGTCACTGCTGAGTGACCCAGACTCTGTCCCCTCTGTTTTCAGGTACTTTTCGACTTGAGTCCACCCTTGGACTCCCCCGGACACTTCTCTTTCACCTCGCCTGCAGCCCTTTCAGCTCCAAGCACCAAGAACCTGCGTGACGAAACCCGACACTACTTCGACCCTGTGCACCCACTTCCTGTGGGTGAGGTAACATTGCAACGCCGGTGTTCCCACACTGGTACACACCTCTAGGGTCTGTGTCTTAAGTTTTGTCTTTCTAGGTTCAGCGGAAGTGTCCTTAAACTCTATTTGTGTAACTTTTACGCACCATTGGTTAACATTGGTACATGCTTGTGCTTTCAGCACTGCACCCGAATCCCGCGGGCTTTTCCCAACTTCAGCATTGCTTGTCCCGACTGCTCCCAGCGATTCCCTAGGCCCTAGGCCTAACCACTGATCGAATGGTATCTCTTATACCATTTTATTAGTATATGGTTTGAGTGGCCCCTAGGCCTCATCCAAAATTGTGCAACTTTGTATGTTATACTGTGCTTTTGATTTAACGCTTGTGCCCCTTTGTTCATAAAGAATACTGGGGATTGTTTTTAGTAATAAATACATATATTTTTATAATATATACTTGTGTGGTGTCCTTTCATTTGATATTACAGGATTGTATTTGGTAAAACAGCTCGCTTAACACGACCTCTTGAGTTAAGCCTTTAGGCTGCTTAGTCCATGCTACCCCTAGGATAGCTTGTCTAATAAGGTTGACTTACAACCAGACACCATAAGGGTTGTTCGGACTGATACAAGGTGGTTCCAGAATTGGAAACATCATATATCAGGCCAACTTCTCACATTGGTGAGCAGCGGTGCGGATTTGAGCTTGCTGTTTGTTTTACCATTGCAATCTTTTTATCAAATTGAAAGATCACATCAAGTACCTCTAGGTACATATAAATCAAAAGCTTAGCATATTAAGTTCTACTGAACTTAGTAGTTGAGGATTAAAGGGATTAGCACACCCTTACTACAACTCACTAGCAAGGTACAGTAGGGAAACACTTAGTGTAGGTAGGTGCATCACTTACACCACACTAGAGTCATGTCTGACACAGGAAAAGCCTCAGGGTCTGTTTCTGTGACAGTTGACCTTACCAAGGCAACTTCCAGCTATGACAAGCTAACCCACAAAGACTTGGTTGCCTTGTGCATCTCAAGAGGGTTAAAAAGGGACAGAAGTCCCACCAGTCCTTCTCTGATAGCCATTCTAGAACAGGATGACTTAGAAAAGGTGAATGCAGTTCCCTTAGAGTCAGGAGATGGAGTGAACCCCCCTGTAACTGATACCACTCCAGAGGAGGAAGAAGAAGAGGAGGAAGAGGAGGAGGAAGGTTCAGACTTAGAAGAACCTGAAGATCAGGATCAGAGGGGTAGCCAGGTTATAGTTGCCAGGCTTAACCAGGCCAACTTAAACCTACTTGGGAATGGAGAGGGCCAGCACCTTCCCAGATCCCAAAACCACATTCTCCCAGATGGATGACTGCCATTGAGAGAGCCTGCATGGTACAGCAGGTTCCTCAGGAACAGTGGGCTGCAATTTTATGGTACTCCTTTTCTGAGAAAGGGAGGGAAAGGCTCCTCACAGTTAGACCTGAGGATACCAAAAACTACTCTGTCCTGAAGAGTGCTCCTATTGAAGGGTTTGGCCTAACCACTGAGCAATACAGGTTGTTGTTCAGAGACACCCAAAAAGCACAGACTCGGGACTGGACTGATTTCGTTGATTGTGCCACTAAGGCTCTGGAGGGTTGGTTGCAGGGAAGTAAAGTTTCAGACTATACAGGATTGTACAATCTTATCATGAGAGTACAGATCCTTAATAACTGTACAAACCAGCTGTTGCATCAATACCTTATTGACTCTGATCTGACCTCTCCCCAAGAATTGGGAAAGAAGGCAGACAAATGGGTCAGAACAAGGATTAAGCAGAAACCCCAGAACCAAGGTGGTGACCAGAAGAAAACAGCCCAGAAGGGTGGGAATCAGAAAGATAAAGAAAAGGACCAGAAGTCTTCAGGCCCCCAAACTAATAATAAGGAGGGTGGTTCCCAAAATGGAAACAAGAAAAAGAAGAATGATGGCCCAAAGAAACCTTGGTGTAATACCTGCAAATCAGTTTCACACTGGGGCAGTGAATGCACCAAGAAAAATCCAGTCCCCACCACTGCAGCTCCTAAAGCACCTGCACCCCCTAGTTCAGTAAGCAGTGGTGGTACACAGCCAAAGGGTGTAGTAGGGTTAACCCTGGGTACTGAGGTGGGACCTGGCCTAGTCAGAGTCCCTACTCAGGCAGTTCTCCTATATGATGTGGACCTAGCTTTGTCCACTACAGTGAGTCCCAGTAACCTGGGCAAATATAGGCAGACGCCTTTGATAAATGAGAAACTGGCTCAGGCCTACAGGGACACATGTGCCAGTGTCACAATGGTGACACCTGACTTTGTGGACCCTGGACAGATTGTACTAGGTGAAAGTTACCTAGTGACCAATGCAAGCAACTCCACTACTTCCCATAGTGTGGCTGTTGTGAACTTCTCCTGGGGAGGGGTAGATGGCCTAAAGAAAGTTGTTGTGAGTGCAGACCTCCCAGTAGACTGTCTGTTAGGCAATGATCTTGAAAGCTCAGTTTGGTCAGAAGTGGAGTACAGGACTCATGCAGAAATGCTAGGGATTTCAGCACATGTCCTTGCAGTGACAAGGACTCAGGCTAAGAAGTGCCTTCCTGAACCAGTGGTGGATCTTGGAACAATAGACGAACCACAACCCAAGAGAAGGAGCAAGAGGGTTAAGGCTATGTCTTCCCCCTTGCCCCAGGTTGAGGATCAGATCTCACAGGAGACTGATTCTGCAGTCCAAGAGGAGACTGTCTCAGAGGAACTGGAGCCTGATCAGGTTGAGTTTCTGGGGACAGGGGGACCCTCAAGGGCAGACCTGGGGCAGGCCCAATTAGATTGCCCTTCACTTGAACCCCTCAGACAGCAAGCTGCTGCTGAGGCTGCAGGGAATGCCCAAGGTGCCCATAGTGTGTATTGGGAAGATGGACTCCTTTACTCAGTGGCTAGAGACCCCAAGCCTGGTACAACCAGGAGGTTGGTCATACCTTTGCAGTTTAGGGGTTTCCTTCTCACCTTGGCCCATGATATTCCCCTTGCAGGACACTTAGGCCAGAACAAGACATGGGACAGGCTTGTTCCACACTTTCACTGGCCTCATATGTCAGAAAATGTCAAGGAGTTTTGTCGCTCCTGTGTCACTGGCCAAGCCAGTGGTAAGTCAGGTGGCACAACAAAGGCCCCCCTCATACCACTACCTGTGGTGGGGGTACCCTTTGAACGTGTTGGAATAGACATTGTGGGTCCCATGGATCCTCAAACAGTATCTGGGCACAGATTTATACTGGTGGTAGTGGATCATGCCACCAGGTACCCAGAAGCAATTCCCCTAAGGACCACCACAGCACCTGTGGTGGCAAAAGCCCTCATTGCCGTTTTCTCAAGAGTGGGCTTTCCAAAGGAGGTGTTATCAGACAGAGGTACCAACTTCATGTCTGGATATCTAAAAGAAATGTGGAAGGAGTGTGGAGTAAACTACAAGTTTACCACACCCTATCACCCACAGTGCAATGGGCTTGTGGAGAGATTCAACAAGACCCTCAAGGGAATGATAAAAGGTTTACCAGAGAAGCTCAGGCGGAAATGGGACATCCTTTTACCCTGCTTGCTCTATGCTTACAGAGAGGTCCCACAGAAGGGGGTTGGCTACAGCCCTTTTGAACTTTTGTTTGGCCACCCTGTGAGGGGTCCACTATGTTTGGTGAAGGAAGGATGGGAGTTACCTCTCAAAAAGCCTAAGCTAGATATTGTGGACTATGTACTTGGTCTCCGCTCCCGGATGGCTGAGTATATGGAGAGAGCATCCAAAAACCTGGAGGCAAGCCAAGAATTACAGAAAGCTTGGCATGACCAAAAGGCTGTTCTGGTTGAGTACCAGCCAGGGCAGAAGGTGTGGGTGTTGGAGCCAGTGGCCCCAGCAGCACTCCAGGACAAATGGTCTGGACCCTACCCTATCATTGAGAAAAAGGGAGAAGTCACCTACTTGGTTGACTTTGGAACCCCTAGGAGCCCCCACAGGGTGCTTCATGTAAATCGTTTGAAAGCATTTGTGGACAGGGAGGACATGAGCTTGCTCATGGCCACAGATGGGGAACAGGAGGAACAGAGTGACCCTCTCCCAGACCTGCTTTCTCAGAACCCTGATGATGGTTCAGTTGATGGAGTAGCCTTGGCAGGCAGCCTCACTGACCAGCAGCAGATGGATTGCAGACAAGTTTTGCAAGCCCACAGACATTTGTTTTCACTCACACCCAGTCAAACTAACTGGTGCACCCATGAGGTGGACACCGGTGACAGTCTGCCTGTGAAGAATAAGATCTACAGGCAACCTGACCATGTCAGGGATTGTATAAAGGCTGAGGTGCAAAAGATGTTGGAGCTTGGAGTGATTGAGCCATCAGAGAGCCCATGGGCAAGCCCAGTGGGTCTTGTGCCAAAACCTCATACCCAGGATGGAAAGAGAGAAATGAGATTTTGTGTGGACTACAGAGGTCTCAATGCTGTCACTAGGACAGATGCACATCCCATTCCAAGAGCAGATGAGCTCATTGATAAATTGGCTTCTGCCAAGTTTCTGAGCACATTTGATTTGACAGCTGGCTACTGGCATATCAGACTAGCTGAAGAGTCAAAAGCCAAGACAGCATTCTTTACCCCTAGTGGACATTATCAGTTTGTGGTAATGCCCTTTGGTTTGAAGAATGCACCTGCCACTTTCCAAAGGTTGGTGAACCAAGTCCTTGCTGGGTTGGATGACTTTTGTGCAGCATATCTAGATGATATTGCTGTCTTTAGCTCCACCTGGGAGGATCAACTGATCCACCTGAAGAAAGTTCTGGAGGCCCTGCAAAAGGCAGGCCTGACTATCAAGGCTACCAAGTGCCAGATAGGGCAGAGCAAGGTTGTATACCTGGGCCACCTAGTAGGTGGAGGTCAGGTTCAGCCACTGGAGAGCAAGATCCAGACCATACAGGACTGGGCTCCTCCAACTACCCAGACACAAGTCAGAGCCTTCTTGGGCCTGACTGGGTATTACAGAAAGTTTGTGAAAAACTATAGGTCCATTGTGACACCATTAAATGACTTGACATCCAAGAAGATGCCAAAAAAGGTTCAGTGGACAGTTAGCTGTCAAAAGGCATTTGATGACCTGAAGAAGGCCATGTGCTCTGCACCTATCCTGAAGAGTCCTGACTACTCCAAACAGTTCATTGTACAGACAGATGCTTCTGAGTTGGGGGTGGGAGCTGTGCTTTCACAACTTAATCAAGATGGTCAAGACCAGCCCATTGCTTTCATTAGCAGAAGGCTGACCCCCAGGGAGAAACGTTGGTCAGCTATTGAGAGGGAGGCCTTTGCTGTGGTTTGGGCCCTGAAGAAGTTGAGGCCATACTTGTTTGGTACTCACTTCCTAGTTCAGACAGACCATAAGCCCCTCTTGTGGCTAAATCAGATGAAGGGTGAAAATCCCAAACTGCTCAGGTGGTCCATTTCCCTACAGGGGATGGACTTTACAGTGGAGCACCGCCCAGGGACTGACCATGGTAATGCAGATGGTCTCTCCAGGTACTTCCACTTAGAACATGAAGACTTATCTGGTCAAGGTTAGTTTAATGTCCCTGCGTTTGGGGGGGGGGGGGGGGTTGTGTAGGAGAGTAGGGTCTGCTATCCTATGGTTACCCCAAATTTCTGCTTTTTGCTTCACCGGTTTTCGACTACTGAGGCTGTGGGCCTGCTAATCAGACCCCCAGCCTGCTGTTCTCTCTCTAAATTATTAATACATGTGCTATAGGTACATACCACAATTGGAAATGGACTCCTTGTCAGCCCCTGTACCATGCACTATAGGTGCTCTGGGCATAGGTGCCACCAAGGCCTACCAGGGGCTGCAGCATATCTTTTGCCACCCATGACTGGTTCTTAAATTGACACAACTGGCTGATCACTCAGCTGGAGCAAGGTGGTGTAATCACCTCTTGCTTAGGTATAGTATACCTATATCTAAACCTATATCTGGACACATATAAACCTGTGAGCCACTCCTATGGAAGGCCTCATCAATCCTGGAGGCAGAGTGCGTGGTTTAATGTGAGATGGAGCTCTAGCATGAGCTGAGCCTGTCTGCAGCTGTCGGGAACAACTCCCTAAGCTGTTTCAGGATAATGCCATACCATATACTATTAAGTGCATTATAATCCTCGCGGTTATATAGCAACTTTGGTTTGGCTTTATCAAAACATGTCGTGTAAGGTGTCATACGATTTGGAATACTATCCCCTCGCCAGTTCTGGCGACGGGGATAGCATTCCACCCCTCTAGAGGGAGAAGACATGTTACTTTACTGAAATGCGGTTAATTTTAAAAGAGCCTCAGATCCACAAAATGGATGCTTCTGCCACAGACACAGGTCTGACCCCCTGCAGCTGACCGAAACTCAGCCAAGGGGGCCTGGACAAAGGGTTTCCTGTCGAAGGGCGGTGTTACACCCCCTCAGACAGGAAATAGTAGATTGTAGCAGGGAGGTTTGAAAGAAACCAGACACTGCATGGGGAGCACAAGGCTGCCCCTTGCATAATCCGGCCAAACCGGTTCTGGGGCACTCCAGCCCCCGTCCCAGCGCGGCCAGGATCAAAGGAAGGGGGTGTATCCACCCACTTCCTGGGTCCCACCCATAGGAGGGGACCCAGCAGGTAATCCAGCCCCCTAGATTCGAATAAGAGTGGGAGCAGTGCCAATGCACTTCAGATTATCCTGATGAAACATAAGAAACGAAACTCTGGACCCTTCGACATCCTACTCAACGTAGAAGACTGAAGAATCTCCCTTGTGGTCAAGGAGTGACCACCCTGTACAAACAGGCACCATCCAGCCATCGACGTCTGCTTTGTTTCAGTTCCCGCCGGAACTCGAGCGACAGAGATCGACGAGATCAAGCTTGCCTGCCTTCTAACAGCCCGATCCACAGTCCCTGCAGAGCTGAGACCCGTGGAGGCGACCGGAAGCGCGGGACACGCCATCTTGAAAAGACCACGAGACGCTGACCGTGCAGCCCACGAGTGACCCTCGAAGCTGTACACCGGGGTTTGAGAAGCCCCAACCCTGAGCCACTCTTGCACCGAAGTTCAGCCCTCCACACTCGACGAGTGCTGCGTGGGGCCTGTTAGAACCGGGAGTCTCTGGTTGGCAAAGGTAAGTACCTTGGCCCAAGTAGGGACCCCTAGCTCCGGTCAGGGCAACGGAATAACCCTCTGAGATAACCCCTGCTCACCCTCTAGGTAGCATGGCGCGAGCAGTCTAGGCTAAACTCGGAGACAATGTGGATAACATTTGCACTTAACACAACAGCAATTCCCAATCCACCACAAACTGAGACCACACAGGTAAGTATATATAAAATATAACTTTATCTAGTTTCAGCATGTAAATGAAGCAGTTGCATGATAATCACTTCTTTAGAACAGATAGCATTTCTAGTTTAAAGGTTGCACGTTAAACACTTCACCTAGAACAAGGTTGCACTTAATTCTTAATTGGTCTTTCTTAATTTCAGGAAGTTCTCAAAACAAATGTCTCTAGTCTCTTAAATCAGCACTCAAAGATATGGCCACTGATTTATGTTATCAAAAACGCTCTCCAAAATGAGCAAGCCAACAATGTTAATGTAGAACAACTATCCCCCAAGGGTCCCCTGGCTTCAGGGACCACAAGCGCTTCTTGCGCGGCTCACCCGGTATCCTGGGCGAGGGGGGACTTCTTTCCTTGGACTTGTGGTGACGCGGGTCCCCCAGGGGCACCTCGCGGGTGCCGGCTCAGTATTGCTCCCGCCCGGCCGGTCTCAGGACGCTCTCCGCCCGCTCTGGATCCTTCACAGAGCAGCGGGGAGCAGAGACGGCAGGCCAGGGGCTGGAGCACTCACGGAGATCCCTCGGCGGGGTCAGGTCACGTCTTCCCGGGCCCGGCGGTGATCTCCCTGATTCCTCGGCTTCCTCGCGAAGGCAGCCAATCCCCTCGCGGCTCCTCAGGCGAGCCTCCACAGCACCCGGGAGTCAGCCAATGGCAGGGCGGCTCCCGGGACAGTAAACGATGACGCTCCGCGACTCCGGCCAATCACGGCCCTACTACTGCTGATGACGCTGCGCCGCACGGGCCAATCCCGTCGCGGCGTTAGTGAGGGGGCTCGGCTCCCTCCGCCAATGGGGTCGCGGCGGCTTCGTTCTTCGCCGCGGCCGCTCCTGGTCACAAACAACCACTTCCAGGGGTGATCCTGGCCCCGGGCTGCGACGGTGATTTGGCGGCAAAGGGTTTTAGAGGGCGCTGGTCAGAACTAGACCCCCCTCTCGACCTTGCCGCCACCTGGGAGCAGATTTCACGAGGGGAGGCTCCACAAGCCTCCAACCCTCACGAGTAATGTGCCGATGAGCACACCGATCTCCTCCTCACGCCCCGCAGTCCAGCCCCACGCGTCCTGGGTCCCAACAGCACGATTTTGCAGCTGTTTCCTGGGATAGCTTTAGGAACCTTTAGCCCTGGGTTCCCAGCAGGAGGCCAGCTCTTCTCAGGCCCTTGGAGATTCAATTGTAGACACAGCTCACAGCAGAGTCTTGGCAGTTTCAAGTAGGCAGGGTCACAGCACTTCAGCAAAGTCCCTTTCTTCTCCCTAGCTTCCAGGTGGACAGCAGAACAAGTCAGCCCTTAGAGCACACAGCAAGGCAATCTTCCTTCAGTTCTCTAGCTGCCCTCCTTCCAGCGAGGGTTCCTTCTTGCTTGCAGAATTTCAGAATCTAACTTTCTGCAGACAGGGGTCCTTTCCTTATACCCCCAATGTCTTTGAAGTTCTTGGTGCATGGAGGCCCTGGGTCCAGTCTAAACCAGTTCTGGGGGTTGCGGAGCACTGAGGTGTCTCTGGCTTTCTTCTTCCTGTCAGCTTCAGGGCCAGGGGGGTCAGTTGACCACCAGGAGAGAGCGAATGTGGGGGAGGTAGGCAGGCACAGCCCAGCACTTATCTGGCATTCCTTCCTCCCTCCTCCCAAGCAGGCAGATGTGCCCTTTCATCCCCGGGATGGCTCCGACCCTCTCCTCTGGGGCTCTGCAGCCCCTTCCTGTCACATCCAGACCAGGCAGACATTCCACAAACCCAGGCACATAGAAAAAGGTTTAGACAAGAGAACAGCCACTTTCTAAAAGTGCTATTCTCCAACACAGGATTTAAAAACACCCTTCACTAAAAGATGTGTCATTAAATTCTGAGTCCAGGGATATCTTTCAGGGATGTTCCATCTTGTTCCTATAGGGAGATAGGCTGGGATCCAATGGGACCAGCCTCCCCAGGCTACCCTAGGGAGCCCTACAGCCCTACAGCAGTGAGCACACAAAGTGGCTGCTGCTCTCTACCAGAGCATGTTACCTGCACTAGTACACGCTCTACCCTATCCATTCACTGCACCCTACCCAGGGGGGTACCTGGAGCCTTCCATAGGGGTGGCTGATGTGCACAGACAGGGGAGGGTTAAGCCCAGCCAGTGGGGACACTGGCCGGGCTGACATGGCAGTCACTGACTGCACACAGGCTCCGCGCTGGCAGGCCTGAGTCACCATTTTAAAGCTACTCATGTGGGTGGCGCAATCCGCGCTGCAGGCCCACTGAAGCTTCTGGGACACCATGTTTGGCCTCCCACCAGGCCCTCAGAGCTGTCTGTAGCTCTTCCTTATTTGCGCCGCCCCTCACTGGGCATTCAAGCTGTTTGCAGACTTTTCTCAGTTGCTCCTTGTTATAGGTTAACAACTTCTGGATTTCAAATTCCACCTCCACGTCTCCATTCACGCTTGGCGCTTTCCGAGACATGATGCTTCCTACCCTTTTTCAACTAAAAAGGTTTCACCAAAAAGAAAAAATCCTGCGCAACCTGTTCCGCTAAACTAGACTAGTGATGTACAAGAAATCACTGCCGGTCAAGTGCAATCATTAGTTCAATATCCGCACCGCGAGCCACCAATGTTAGAACCGGGAGTCTCTGGTTGGCAAAGGTAAGTACCTTGGCCCAAGTAGGGACCCCTAGCTCCGGTCAGGGCAACGGAATAACCCTCTGAGATAACCCCTGCTCACCCTCTAGGTAGCATGGCGCGAGCAGTCTAGGCTAAACTCGGAGACAATGTGGATAACATTTGCACTTAACACAACAGCAATTCCCAATCCACCACAAACTGAGACCACACAGGTAAGTATATATAAAATATAACTTTATCTAGTTTCAGCATGTAAATGAAGCAGTTGCATGATAATCACTTCTTTAGAACAGATAGCATTTCTAGTTTAAAGGTTGCACGTTAAACACTTCACCTAGAACAAGGTTGCACTTAATTCTTAATTGGTCTTTCTTAATTTCAGGAAGTTCTCAAAACAAATGTCTCTAGTCTCTTAAATCAGCACTCAAAGATATGGCCACTGATTTATGTTATCAAAAACGCTCTCCAAAATGAGCAAGCCAACAATGTTAATGTAGAACAACTATCCCCCAAGGGTCCCCTGGCTTCAGGGACCACAAGCGCTTCTTGCGCGGCTCACCCGGTATCCTGGGCGAGGGGGGACTTCTTTCCTTGGACTTGTGGTGACGCGGGTCCCCCAGGGGCACCTCGCGGGTGCCGGCTCAGTATTGCTCCCGCCCGGCCGGTCTCAGGACGCTCTCCGCCCGCTCTGGATCCTTCACAGAGCAGCGGGGAGCAGAGACGGCAGGCCAGGGGCTGGAGCACTCACGGAGATCCCTCGGCGGGGTCAGGTCACGTCTTCCCGGGCCCGGCGGTGATCTCCCTGATTCCTCGGCTTCCTCGCGAAGGCAGCCAATCCCCTCGCGGCTCCTCAGGCGAGCCTCCACAGCACCCGGGAGTCAGCCAATGGCAGGGCGGCTCCCGGGACAGTAAACGATGACGCTCCGCGACTCCGGCCAATCACGGCCCTACTACTGCTGATGACGCTGCGCCGCACGGGCCAATCCCGTCGCGGCGTTAGTGAGGGGGCTCGGCTCCCTCCGCCAATGGGGTCGCGGCGGCTTCGTTCTTCGCCGCGGCCGCTCCTGGTCACAAACAACCACTTCCAGGGGTGATCCTGGCCCCGGGCTGCGACGGTGATTTGGCGGCAAAGGGTTTTAGAGGGCGCTGGTCAGAACTAGACCCCCCTCTCGACCTTGCCGCCACCTGGGAGCAGATTTCACGAGGGGAGGCTCCACAAGCCTCCAACCCTCACGAGTAATGTGCCGATGAGCACACCGATCTCCTCCTCACGCCCCGCAGTCCAGCCCCACGCGTCCTGGGTCCCAACAGCACGATTTTGCAGCTGTTTCCTGGGATAGCTTTAGGAACCTTTAGCCCTGGGTTCCCAGCAGGAGGCCAGCTCTTCTCAGGCCCTTGGAGATTCAATTGTAGACACAGCTCACAGCAGAGTCTTGGCAGTTTCAAGTAGGCAGGGTCACAGCACTTCAGCAAAGTCCCTTTCTTCTCCCTAGCTTCCAGGTGGACAGCAGAACAAGTCAGCCCTTAGAGCACACAGCAAGGCAATCTTCCTTCAGTTCTCTAGCTGCCCTCCTTCCAGCGAGGGTTCCTTCTTGCTTGCAGAATTTCAGAATCTAACTTTCTGCAGACAGGGGTCCTTTCCTTATACCCCCAATGTCTTTGAAGTTCTTGGTGCATGGAGGCCCTGGGTCCAGTCTAAACCAGTTCTGGGGGTTGCGGAGCACTGAGGTGTCTCTGGCTTTCTTCTTCCTGTCAGCTTCAGGGCCAGGGGGGTCAGTTGACCACCAGGAGAGAGCGAATGTGGGGGAGGTAGGCAGGCACAGCCCAGCACTTATCTGGCATTCCTTCCTCCCTCCTCCCAAGCAGGCAGATGTGCCCTTTCATCCCCGGGATGGCTCCGACCCTCTCCTCTGGGGCTCTGCAGCCCCTTCCTGTCACATCCAGACCAGGCAGACATTCCACAAACCCAGGCACATAGAAAAAGGTTTAGACAAGAGAACAGCCACTTTCTAAAAGTGCTATTCTCCAACACAGGATTTAAAAACACCCTTCACTAAAAGATGTGTCATTAAATTCTGAGTCCAGGGATATCTTTCAGGGATGTTCCATCTTGTTCCTATAGGGAGATAGGCTGGGATCCAATGGGACCAGCCTCCCCAGGCTACCCTAGGGAGCCCTACAGCCCTACAGCAGTGAGCACACAAAGTGGCTGCTGCTCTCTACCAGAGCATGTTACCTGCACTAGTACACGCTCTACCCTATCCATTCACTGCACCCTACCCAGGGGGGTACCTGGAGCCTTCCATAGGGGTGGCTGATGTGCACAGACAGGGGAGGGTTAAGCCCAGCCAGTGGGGACACTGGCCGGGCTGACATGGCAGTCACTGACTGCACACAGGCTCCGCGCTGGCAGGCCTGAGTCACCATTTTAAAGCTACTCATGTGGGTGGCGCAATCCGCGCTGCAGGCCCACTAGTAGCATTTGTCATCACCGGCCCTGGCACACACAGTGCACTTTACTAGGGACTTCGTGGTGCTACAAATATGCCAATCAGGTATATTCAATCAATATCACAATTTACAGAGGGAGCACTTACACTCTGACACTGATCAGCAGTGGCAGAGTGTCCAAAACATCTAAATCAGCAAAAACGAAATCCAGCACAGCATCAAAACACATGAGTCAGAGGCAAAAAGATGGGGGAAGAACCACGCCAAAAGGTGTCAGGTCTAACAGGGCCCTTCTGCTTCTTTTGGCTCAATGCGTTGGTCCGGTCACTTGCCAGCTGGCTTGTGGCCCCTGTGCCGACGAAACTTGAAAAACGACCTGCGATTCTGGTTGCTCCAGATTTGCACCAGCTCCCCTGAAAAGGAGCCCCCACTCTGACCCTCCTGGTTCGAGTGAGAAGCAATCTCCCGGTTTCGCGTGGATTGCTTTTGCCAAGTGTTGTTTGCTCCAATCTTGAAGCCGACAGCGCCGACGGCGAGAGCCTGCGTGGGACAGATCGCGACCCGCTCCTGGACGTCGTAGATGCCCCAGAGCCCACGTGACAGCGGAGAGGAGCTCCTCGACAACCACCTGATTGCGCCCGACATTGCCTGGTTCCGTCCTGGTTCCACCCTGGTCACTGCTGAGTGACCCAGACTCTGTCCCCTCTGTTTTCAGGTACTTTTCGACTTGAGTCCACCCTTGGACTCCCCCGGACACTTCTCTTTCACCTCGCCTGCAGCCCTTTCAGCTCCAAGCACCAAGAACCTGCGTGACGAAACCCGACACTACTTCGACCCTGTGCACCCACTTCCTGTGGGTGAGGTAACATTGCAACGCCGGTGTTCCCACACTGGTACACACCTCTAGGGTCTGTGTCTTAAGTTTTGTCTTTCTAGGTTCAGCGGAAGTGTCCTTAAACTCTATTTGTGTAACTTTTACGCACCATTGGTTAACATTGGTACATGCTTGTGCTTTCAGCACTGCACCCGAATCCCGCGGGCTTTTCCCAACTTCAGCATTGCTTGTCCCGACTGCTCCCAGCGATTCCCTAGGCCCTAGGCCTAACCACTGATCGAATGGTATCTCTTATACCATTTTATTAGGGGTCCATATTGAGCCCCCTATTTTTTAATATCTACATGGCACCCCTCTTAGCTGTGATAGAGTCGCATGGTATCCTGGTTACGTCCTACGCTGACGACACACAATTGGTCGTCACCATCGACAAACAGCGTACGGACGCAGAGCTTCGCTTTAAAAACTGCCTATCCGATGTCTTTGCATGGCTAAACACTAACCATCTCAGATGCAATAGCGCAAAGACAGAGATTATTCCAATAGGTAAGAATATCTCTTTCTCCCCTAAAGACTGGTGGCCCACAGGCTCCGAGGCTCCTCCTAGTGCAGTTACAGCAGCCAGAAATCTGGGTGTACAATTTGATTCCTCCCTCACTTTTGACGACCACGTCAAGATCACTGCTGGTCGATGTTTTGGACTAATAAAATCTCTGAGGAAATTCTTTGATTTCCTCCCAATCGCAGCCAGAAAGTCAGTCGCGGTAGCCCTTCTACTCTCCCGACTTGACTACTGCAACGGCCTTATGGCTGGGGTGAAAAAATCTACCCTCAGGAAGCTGCAGAGTTTACAACATGCTGCAGCTCGATTGGTTTTGCAACTCCCCAGAAGGTCATCTGCATCTGCAGCCCTGAATTCACTTCATTGGATGCCACTACATAAAAGAATTTTCTTCAAACTGCTTCTCACAGTCCATAAGACCATGCAAAATACAGGACCCCGCTATTTTGTAAACCGCTTCAAGCGCTACAATCCTTCGCGCTGCCTGAGATCTTCTGGGACTAACCTTGTCCAAATCCCCAGATTTAAATATAAGACCAGAGGAGGAAAGTCCTTTAATGTTCTGGCAGCTAAAGCCTGGAACACCTTGCCCATTGACCTCAGAGTCATCAATAATGAGAACAACTTCAGGAAACTTCTTAAGACATGGGTCTACAAACTCTCCGATTCCTCTGTCCTGGCTGCCATCTAGTTCCATCTTTTATTTCACCACGTATTCCCGTTATTCCTCCGTAACTCGCCTAGCGCCATGATGCTCCCCTGGGAGCGAACGCTCGCGCTTTACAAATACCCACAAATATCAAATATCAAATATCAAATATATGGTTTGAGTGGCCCCTAGGCCTCATCCAAAATTGTGCAACTTTGTATGTTATACTGTGCTTTTGATTTAACGCTTGTGCCCCTTTGTTCATAAAGAATACTGGGGATTGTTTTTAGTAATAAATACATATATTTTTATAATATATACTTGTGTGGTGTCCTTTCATTTGATATTACAGGATTGTATTTGGTAAAACAGCTCGCTTAACATGACCTCTTGAGTTAAGCCTTTAGGCTGCTTAGTCCATGCTACCCCTAGGATAGCTTGTCTAATAAGGTTGACTTACAACCAGACACCATAAGGGTTGTTTGGACTGATACAAGGTGGTTCCAGAATTGGAAACATCATATATCAGGCCAACTTCTCACACTATTGGTAGGTCTTCCTTAGTGGAAACTATTACATATAGCTGTTTTACATGTTGGATCCAATCTTTTTCAGGTACCCCGTTTTCTCTCGTTGGTCCTCGGTTGATCAGCTGGTTGATAAATCTCCAAAGTCGTGCTGAGTTCTTTTGTTTGAGGAGGGAGAAAACTTTAAGCCATTTGCTTTCCATAGTGGCTTTTTAAGTACCCATAGCTTCTTCCTCAAGGAGGTCCTCAGTGCTGATATCAATGCCCCCTCTGTTTGACTACCCCCTCTTTTCTTTGCTACGAGAGCCTTGCGTAGAAGTTTTTTAAGTTCTCGTATATCCTAAAGGCAGGTGTTTCCAGTACTAGGTTGTGCTTTTGTCATTATATTTTGTGATTTGGGGTTCCCGAGTTTACTTTGTAGTTCCTTAATGATTTGCTCCCATCCTTTTATGAGTGGGTTCTCAATGTATAGACTTCCTTCCTGTGCCTGGCCCAGCCAAGTTTGAAGTTTCCCATCAGTCTTGTTTGACCACTTAATCCTCCGCATGACGATGTGTTTCTCCTCGCCGCTTGTCTCCCCAATGGATCTGTAGAAGGCGGCGGTCGGTTTGTCCAGCTGGAATGTTGCTCTTAGTGGCCTATGATCACTTTCTTGCCGATTTTCGATTTCAAAGTCAGTCATTCTGTCTGCCAACTCCCCAGTTATCATAATATAGTCAATTCTTGATACATTCCGGAAAGTGGGCTGAGGCTGCCAGGCGGGCGAGCGGGTGCTTTTCAGTGCATGGGTTGATGTGAGTTTATAACTAAAGAAGAGGTCTTGCAGGATAGCCCCTCTTCCCGATCCCCGGGGGAGAGTTTCCAGATTGTCCAGGTCTTTTAGATTGAAGTCCCCAGCTAGAATGACCTCTATGTGTTTTATAGTTATTTAACAGATCCTCTAGTTTTTGTGCCAATGCCTCCAGCTGGTCTTTCATTAAGGTCTGTGCGGGGTTGATATCGCAATTTAATACCAGCAGGTTGATTGGATGTCTGGTGTTGCTCAAACCTCTTATTTGTAGAGCTTGTAGCCCAAGAGAGTTCACGTTGATGGTGGTGGTGGCGACGGCACACTCGTGTTTTATAAAGACTGATAGACTGCCTGCTGGTCGACCGAAGATGTTCCTTTTTGTTGCTGGTACTTCAAGTTCGTAGTACCCGGCCAGAGGAGTGAGGGTCAAGGCCCAAGTTTCTTGCAGACAGATTATGTCTCCACTTTCCAAAAACCGCTTCAGGTTTTCATTTTTACAGATTTTGCTAATCCCTGCTATGTTCCAGGAGATTACAGTTAGTAGTGACTTTGCAGTGGATCCGGGCCTGACCTCTCCTCTGGCGGGCTGTCTTTTTTCGCGGTTAGGAATGCTGTATCCTCCTGCTTGCGAGTCCCTTTTACTCAGAGATAGGGGAGATGGTTCGTATGACTCGTTGGTTGTTTTGGCATAGGATTCTGATTCCTGTTGGAACCCTTTGGGCCATCTGGCTTCCATTTGGAGGTCCCAGGCTGGTTGTCCCGTGTAGGACCGAACGAGTGGCCTTTCTTCCACTATCTGGGGCCAGGACAAATTGATATTTCGGGGGCGCCAGTATCTGAACTTCAATGCCCCACTCCACAAGTAAGATGGAATTTTTCTCGATGGCTAGTTGTGTTTCTTTGTTCTTCAGTCCCACCACGGTGGAGTCGCCATGTGTATCCCCTTTCAAACTCTGGAATTTCACCCATTCTATGTCCCCCGTTTGTGTCTTGTCTAGGGGGTCCAGATGTTTGAAGAGGCGTAGGAGGTTACTCCGGTTCAGGGTGTCATGGTTTCCCATGCTGGTAAATCTCGGAGTCAGGATCACCTCGTAAACTGCTGCTGTTGCGCCCGCAGTTTGAGTCCTAATTCCTTTTTTTGTTGCTGTTTCTGCTGGGTTAGGCACTGTCCTGGGGCTTTCTTGGGTGATTGAGGGAGAACCTCCTTGTGCCCTCTTGTTCTGGTCGTTGTTCGACCTAGTAGCATGCAGGGACTGAATGCTTGGTTGTGGAGTACCTCCTTGTGCCCTCTTGTTCTGGTCGTTGTTCGACCTAGTAGCATGCAGGGACTGAATGCTTGGTTGCGGAAGGTGGGGCGGGCCCCTTGTGACGGCGGTATCTCCGGAAGTGGGTGAGTGAGCCGTTCCGGGGATGAAAGGCTTGTTCCCGCCGTTGGCTGGTGAGCCGTGGCGGTGATTTGCATGGCTGGTGGCTTTTCACCCTTCGCACTCGGGGTGCTTGATAATATGGATTGTTTGTGTTGCGCTCCCTTTGGGGAGGGGGCCGGGGGCATCCTCTTGCCCCAATTTTTATCTGTAAATATCAGGTATAGCTGGGTTACTTTTATGCCCCCTTTTTAGGGCGGTTGCTTGAACTTCAATAACTGGGGTTGTCTCACCTTTAGCTTTGTTTTTTTCTGTTGCTTTTTTAGCTTCTTTTTTGCTCTCCTTGAGAGAGGGAGATCCTGTATGTCCGTTGTACCTGACGGATCTTCCTGGGGGACTATACCAGTGTCTTCGCTATCCCTATGGTTTAAGCTTTGCGGGGTTGTAGATATTAAAGGGCTGCTGTTTGACTTGGTGGTCATGTGCACTACGCTTTTGCCTTTTTCGGCTATGTCCTTCTTCCCCGATGGGTCCCAAGGTGACTGTGTCTCCTTCGCGGTATGACCATTTGGCTTCGCCTGATGTTCTTTGTTATTTATCATCAATGCCGCCGTTCTCCCTTTTACTATTTCCACTATGTCGGTTAATACCTCAGGCAGAGAAGCCCACTTCTCGATAAGGTTTGGGCAGCAGCAGTGGCAGGAGCTGACCCCCCAGTTGGAGAGCTCATTTTGGGAGATCCTGTTATCCATGGCCTCCACCTTGGAGCTTATGTCTGCTAGACGCCCGGCTATTGCCTGTAAAAGGTCTATTTGTAGTTCCATCTTGGTTGATTGCCACACAAGAGCTTTGTTGGTGACAATGTTTGTCTCCAACTGAGATGGATTCTCAGTGATCATATCTGTGCTACTGTGGCAGGCGGGGTAGTCAGCTTTTGTTCTGTAGGCCCCTGGGGACTCTGAAGGCCAGAATGAGATTGGAGTTAGGTCGAGGGTTCTTTCGATCTTTTGTTCAAGATTGTAAAGGAAGGAACCTGTAATCTCTCTGGCAACTGGCAGCACTGGGGCCTGAGGTTCCGATTGAGGATCCGTTAAATTGGGGTTCTTGAGTTCGTGTTGGGAGTTGCTTGTGCCTGGGGTCTGGAAGGTTGGGCCAAGGACTTTGGGCTGATGGATTTGTACTGTTGTCATTATAGTGGGACCGCTGATCTTGCTGATTATACTAACCCGCGTCTCATCTGAGGACAGGAGGGGAGACCCGAATTGTCCTGCTGATTGCTTGAGAGGGAATTGCTTGTGGACTTCGCTGACCTTTTCCTGGTCGGTCCTGGATTCCTCACAGGGGGATGTCACAACCTTGGAAGAGCAAATGGAATTGGATGATCGTCTGCTGTGTTCGTTGATACTGCTATCTTGGGCCTGGCATGGAATGCCTGGATTGATATCTTGGGTTGGGCCGTGATTGCTTGTCGGTGGATCGTGTTTCTTAAAAAAAATTCTGATCGAGCCTCTTTGATCGAGGTCTTGCGGCTTTGCATTTAGACTATTGGTTAGTGATTTGCTCCTCAACATCCGTGTTGTTGTCTTATTGACTGGTGATTGGGTCGTAGGGCTTTTTTCAGGGGACGTGGGCTATCGGCCCTTCCTTTTGGCCCCCATATGCCGGGTGTCCTGCTGGAGTTTAACTATCGCACTGGTGGGCGCTAGTAGGCAGGTGCTCTGGGGCTTTTCCATTGCTGTAGGCCTGCCCGCGATAGAGGATCAGTTCTGGCGGCAAATGAGCTGGGAGTTGGGCTAGCTACTGCCTCTTTGGATGTTGAGGGCCGACTTTTCCGCTTGTATAGTTCAAGCCAGCCAGACCTTGCCTATTCAATTTGGGGCGATGATGGTACGATGTCCGTGTCAGGAGCAGGGGCACGGGCAGGAGTGTGGGCACAGAGCAAGGGCAGGGGCACCGTACAGTTGGTAGGGGTGTGGCCCGAGCTCCCCCCTGCCGCTCCTTGTCTCGTGGAGTAATCCCTGGTAGCAGTGGTAGCACAGCGGTGGCTCAGCTCGGCAGAACACGGCGCCGCGCGGTGACCCCCTGGCGCCCTGGCTCCCAGAGCTTACCAGACCATTATTTTGCCTGTGCCTGTGCCTCGCGGTTCGCCCTCACGCCTTCACCGCGTCGCAACGCTGCACCTGGTTCCTGTGCTTGCTGGACCGCTGCTAAGTCTGTGCCTCGCGGACACCCTCTCCTACGTCTTGGGTCACCTGCTTCTTACCGCTACGGGACCCGCCGCGGTCAAGCCCCTTTCGACCGCTCTCTCGGGGTAGTATGACGGATGGGGAGAGCTTCTCCAAACGCCGCGCACTCTTCCAGTTCATATAACTTCAAAGTCGGTTTCATCGCCTACAAGGTGGTAAACACAAGCATTTCACTGTACCTGGCAGGTGGAAGCACGATCTCCGGTGGGGTATGTAATACTCACACCAGCAACCTTTTCAGACTCAACACAAGATATGCTGGAAACAGAAGAAAGATGCCACACTTTGCAATGGTTCTGGACTAGGAACTGTCTCTTCTTACAGATCAGGTAAACTCCTCACATCTCCTTTTCAGCAAGACCCCACCCACCTGTGTACTCCCCAAGCTGGTAATCCTCTGTATTCAGTCTGCATCCCCTCCCTGTCCTAGGGTGACCAGGCATCCCGGATTTGCCAGGACGGTTCCGGTTTATCACCGGATTTTAGAGAGGGTCGACTGAAAACGGCGGGGGTGCTTTTTTATGTTTTGCAAAGTGGGGATAGTTAGCAGATGTTTCAAGAAAGCAATTTAATTTAACAGGCAAGCTTCTGGGTGTAAAAATTACATTTTATTTATGTTCTTACTGCCTGTTCTGTAATTCTCTGCTGAGGAGCGCTGTCATTCTGTGCACTCGCTTGAAGTAAAGTTGAAGTCCTTCTTCTGGTTTTCGGCTTTAAAATTCTGGTCACCCTACACTGTCCCCACTTTGCTCAGCCCTCTGTTGCTGTATACATCCCCATACATACAATTGCCAGAGACTACGCCTAAGGCCCACACCCAGCACTGACGGGAAATATTGGTACTATTCTTTCTCACAGTGGTTGACATCCCAGCGAAGGTAAATCTTCAACTTTCACCCTTTCAAGAGAAACTCAATAAAACACGCATCCATGTGCAATTAAAAAGTAATGGCTGTTTCCTATTCAGCCTGGACAGCATTTGCACCTTTGAGTTTCATTGCACCTGAGGCAGATCACTGCTGCACCAGCTGATATTGCACCTTTGCGTGACTCTGACACGCTCGCCAATCGGCAGTATGTGACTCAGGGATTAGCAGACACTTCAGAGACCGCGTGTACTTTCGATCTCTGAATCATACACACTGTGTGCTGCACCTTTGTGCTGAGACATTGTTGCTAGTGGCTGCATGTTATTGCCAAGCATTCCCCTCATTAGAAGGCCCTACGCACTGCATGCGCACGCCGTTGTTCCATTGGGCCTGTTTCACACCCGGAGAGTCCCATCCCAATATTGGTTTTACAAGTTTCTCAAGCAGTGCACACCTTGCCTGTAAAATGTACTGCATGATTACATGAGCAAGTCATACATTTGGAGCAAGGCAAACTGCCCATCGGCAACACTCTGTACTTAGGAAAGTGCGATGGGTTTGAATCCCAAGTCTGTCCAGGCTATGGATTTTTTTTTTTTTTTAATCTTATCTTATCACAACACCCAGCAGCAGTTCTGCTGTTGGATTACATTCTGCAGATTTAGATTATAGAAGGGGCGTTAGTCTTTTTAGCAGTAATTCAAGTTTTTATTGTTATTACTTTTAGAGGTAGTGTAGCGCTATAACTATCCTTCTTAAACCATTTGTATCCTTCTTAAACCATTTGTAAGACATTGTTCTGTTACTAGACACCCTAAGGCAATGGTAAAGTGCTGATGGAGAGGGACAGGACATATGGAAAAGAGATATCAAGGAAGGAGAAATCATGTTAAACGATGGAGTGAAACTGGAAGGTACTTTGTGAATGGAGTGGTCAGTCCCAAAGTGATGGTGGAGCGACAGAACCCTGTGGGTAGCCAGCCTTTGACTTCTGTCCAGCAGGCGGGCAGGGAGGGAAAGGATCTCAGACAATTGTTTGAAGATTGCCAAATCCACAGTATACTGCATCACGTCTGTTCTCTGTCCTTTGTCTCCACTATCCCCGCACACACCCTTTTGTGAAAGGTGCAATAAACCCACACAAAAGTAGAACTTCAGATAGTAAATCCTCCTAATACAATTGCTACTTTTGTGTGGATATTATTGAATCTTCTTTAATTTATACATTGGCTATTGCACTGTTAAATTATATTTTAATATTCCTTTCAAAGTTTAACTTAAGTACGGTTGCGTGCATTGTGTAATATTTTAATGAGTTGCTTACCTTTTACTGTTTCTCGCCGTCTCGCTCTTTGTGTTTACATATATTCTAAATAAGGGTGCCTGAATCCTGTAAACAGCACTATAAGAGAGACTTACAATGTGATAAATGCACCGATTGTCAGTGCATGCACGTGGGACCTATGATCTGTAGAAGTGAAAGCGTATAGGAACGTACCAAAATATAGAACCTGTTGTTGTGTCTATAAGCTCCCAGATGGAGTTCCTAGAGGTAGACATGCAGGAGTTCACAGATATATCAAGGCCTGCAGGACAGGTGGCACGCAGGTTACAACTAGGCGGTGGTCTAGAGTTGAAGGGTTAGAGGTGCACATTACAACTGCGAGTTGTTCCATATACGTCTTCCCTCTAGTAGGACACTATTGTCTCGGAATCCTGCTCTCTGGGTTCCTCTTCTGGATTATTGACTTTGGTGACCTTTGTGCATCCCGCCATTTTTGGAGATGGTCTCCATCTATACCCATTTTGTTGGACCTTTGTTCCGTTCTTTCTTCCCTCCCCACTCCTCCTAATGACCCTCGATAGTTTTTTAGGTCTCGTGACCTACAATGCGCGCAAGCGCATTGAGGGATCGAGAATTCAAGTGCTCGAAATCCTCGTCAAACCAAGGGCTTCGTTCCTTGCAGTTTTCTTGAAGTTCACGTGGCCACAGGCACGCGCTTTTGGGCCATAAACTCTGTTCCCCACAGCCTTACATTAATTTCTCCTCCCCCTCCCCAGCCAGCTTCCCCCAGGCCGTAGCAGCACTCCTCCCACACTCCCATACTTCAAAGGCTTATCACTTCACACGGCCGCAGGCCGTTCAAGGCTTATCACTTCACACGGCCGCAGGCCGTGCAACCAGAGCACTTCAGTTGGTGCGCAGCCCCCCTCCCAGCACTGCCTTGTTACTCTCGGCAGCCAACTTTCGTTTCATGGTGGAACAAACCTCACTGATAACTATTGTCTATTGTAGCGAACAACACAAGGTTCAACTTGTGACTTCAGGCGCTACACGCATCTTTGCAGGGTGTGTGCACAACCTAACGCCATTTTTTTGTAGCTACCTTTACGAGTATCATTGGGTATTACGACTCTGTCTGATGGCTTAAGGCGCTTGCTCACAAGTCTGCACTCGATGCACTCTCTTATCTTCTCCTTCCTGCTACCCAGGCTCCGCATTTCACCCATTGAAATAACTTTAGAGCAGCATAAAAGGGTATACAAACAAAGTAATGTAACTAAACAGAACATATATTCTTAACTAAATGTGGCATATACATGGATAATATATGGAACCTATGTAAGCATAACATACCATATGTAGAGTGCAGAGTGCAGATTCAGAGTGCAGTGTGCAGAGTGCAGATTGTGAGTGCAGATTGTGAGTGCAGATTGTGAGTGCAGATTGTGAGTGCAGATTCAGAGTGCAGATTCAGAGTGCAGAGTGCAGATTCAGAGTGCAGATTCAGAGTGCAGATTCAGAGTGCAGATTTAGAGTGCAGATTTAGAGTGCAGATTGTGAGTGCAGATTGTGAGTGCAGAGTGCAGATTGTGAGTGCAGAGTGCAGATTGTGAGTGCAGATTGTGAGTGCAGAGTGCAGATTGTGAGTGCAGAGTGCAGATTGTGAGTGCAGAATGCAGATTCAGAGTGCAGAGTGCAGATTCAGAGTGCAGAGTGCAGATTCAGAGTGCAGAGTGCAGATTCAGAGTGCAGATTCAGAGTGCAGATTCAGAGTGCAGAGTGCAGATTCAGAGTGCAGATTCAGAGTGCAGATTCAGAGTGCAGATTGTGAGTGCAGATTGTGAGTGCAGATTCAGAGTGCAGATTGTGAGTGCAGATTGTGAGTGCAGATTCAGAGTGCAGAGTGTGGCGCCGCGGCCAGGGCGACTGACGCTGGATTCTGGGGATCAGGGTTCGATTCCCGGCTCCGGCGGCAGGTTAGCCCAGCACCATGCGACTCTGGGCAATAGCTTGCTTAATCTTCCCGACGGCCCCCAGCGCCTAGAGACCCTAACGGGTGATTGTGCGCTATACAAATGTGGATTATTATTATTATTATTATTATTATTATTATTATTATTATTATTATTATTCAGAGTGCAGATTCAGAGTGCAGAGTGCAGATTCAGAGTGCAGATTCAGAGTGCAGATTCAGAGTGCAGAGTGCAGATTTAGAGTGCAGATTTAGAGTGCAGATTGTGAGTGCAGAGTGCAGATTGTGAGTGCAGAGTGCAGATTCAGAGTGCAGAGTGCAGATTCAGAGTGCAGAGTGCAGATTCAGAGTCAGAGTGCAGAGTGCAGATTCAGAGTGCAGATTCAGAGTGCAGAGTGCAGATTCAGAGTGCAGAGTGCAGATTCAGAGTGCAGAGTGCAAATTCAGAGTGCAGAGTGCAGATTCAGAGTGCAGATTCAGAGTGCAGATTCAGAGTGCAGAGTGCAGATTCAGAGTGCAGATTCAGAGTGCAGAGTGCAGATTCAGAGTGCAGATTCAGAGTGCAGATTCAGAGTGCGGAGTGCAGATTTAGAGTGCAGATTCAGAGTGCAGAGTGCAGAGTGCAGATTCAGAGTGCAGATTCAGAGTGCAGATTCAGAGTGCAGAGTGCAGATTTAGAGTGCAGATTTAGAGTGCAGATTTAGAGTGCAGATTGTGAGTGCAGAGTGCAGATTGTGAGTGCAGAGTGCAGATTCAGAGTGCAGAGTGCAGATTCAGAGTGCAGAGTGCAGATTCAGAGTGCAGAGTGCAGATTCAGAGTGCAGATTCAGAGTGCAGAGTGCAGATTCAGAGTGCAGAGTGCAGATTCAGAGTGCAGATTCAGAGTGCAGATTCAGAGTGCAGAGTGCAGATTTAGAGTGCAGATTTAGAGTGCAGATTCAGAGTGCAGATTCAGAGTGAAGATTCAGAGTGCAGATTCAGAGTGCAGATTCAGAGTGCAGATTCAGAGTGCAGATTCAGAGTGCAGAGTGCAGATTCAGAGTGCAGAGTGCAGATTCAGAGTGCAGATTCAGAGTGCAGATGCAGATTCAGAGTGCAGAGTGCAGATTCAGAGTGCAGATTCAGAGTGCAGAGTGCAGATTCAGAGTGCAGAGTGCAGATTCAGAGTGCAGAGTGCAGATTCAGAGTGCAGATTCAGAGTGCAGATTCAGAGTGCAGATTCAGAGTGCAGAGTGCAGATTCAGAGTGCAGAGTGCAGATTCAGAGTGCAGATTCAGAGTGCAGATTCAGAGTGCAGAGTGCAGATTCAGAGTGCAGATTCAGAGTGCAGATTCAGAGTGCAGAGTGCAGATTCAGAGTGCAGATTCAGAGTGCAGATTCAGAGTGCAGATTCAGAGTGCAGATTCAGAGTGCAGATGCAGAGTGCAGATTCAGAGTGCAGAGTGCAGATTTAGAGTGCAGATTCAGAGTGCAGAGTGCAGATTCAGAGCGCAGATTCAGAGTGCAGATTCAGAGTGCAGATTCAGAGTGCAGAGTGCAGATTCAGAGTGCAGATTCAGAGTGCAGAGTGCAGATTCAGAGTGCAGATTCAGAGTGCAGATTCAGAGTGCAGAGTGCAGATTCAGAGTGCAGATTCAGAGTGCAGATTCAGAGTGCAGAGTGCAGATTCAGAGTGCAGATTCAGAGTGCAGATTCAGAGTGCAGAGTGCAGATTTAGAGTGCAGAGTGCAGATTCAGAGTGCAGAGTGCAGATTCAGAGTGCAGATTCAGAGTGCAGATTCAGAGTGCAGAGTGCAGATTCAGAATGCAGATTCAGAGTGGAGATTCAGAGTGCAGAGTGCAGAGTGCAGATTCAGAGTGCAGATTCAGAGTGCAGATTCAGAGTGCAGATTCAGAGTGCAGATTCAGAGTGCAGAGTGCAGATTCAGAGTGCAGAGTGCAGATTCAGAGTGCAGAGTGCAGATTCAGAGTGCAGATTCAGAGTGCAGATTCACAGTGCAGATTCAGAGTGCAGAGTGCAGATTCAGAGTGCAGAGTGCAGATGCAGAGTGCAGATTCAGAGTGCAGATTCAGAGTGCAGAGTGCAGATTCAGAGTGCAGATTCAGAGTGCAGATTCAGAGTGCAGAGTGCAGATTCAGAGTGCAGATTCAGAGTGCAGATTCAGAGTGCAGATTCAGAGTGCAGATTCAGAGTGCAGATGCAGAGTGCAGATTCAGAGTGCAGAGTGCAGATTTAGAGTGCAGAGTGCAGATTCAGAGTGCAGAGTGCAGATTCAGAGCGCAGATTCAGAGTGCAGATTCAGAGTGCAGATTCAGAGTGCAGATTCAGAGTGCAGAGTGCAGATTCAGAGTGCAGATTCAGAGTGCAGAGTGCAGATTCAGAGTGCAGATTCAGAGTGCAGATTCAGAGTGCAGAGTGCAGATTCAGAGTGCAGATTCAGAGTGCAGATTCAGAGTGCAGATTCAGAGTGCAGAGTGCAGATTCAGAGTGCAGATTCAGAGTGCAGATTCAGAGTGCAGAGTGCAGATTTAGAGTGCAGAGTGCAGATTCAGAGTGCAGAGTGCAGATTCAGAGTGCAGATTCAGAGTGCAGAGTGCAGATTCAGAATGCAGATTCAGAGTGCAGATTCAGAGTGCAGAGTGCAGAGTGCAGATTCAGAGTGCAGATTCAGAGTGCAGATTCAGAGTGCAGATTCAGAGTGCAGATTCAGAGTGCAGAGTGCAGATTCAGAGTGCAGAGTGCAGATTCAGAGTGCAGAGTGCAGATTCAGAGTGCAGATTCAGAGTGCAGATTCAGAGTGCAGAGTGCAGATTCAGAGTGCAGAGTGCAGATGCAGAGTGCAGATTCAGAGTGCAGATTCAGAGTGCAGATTCAGAGTGCAGTTGCAGAGTGCAGTTGCAGAGAGAACTCAGCAGCACCACCACAGCATCAATCAGCAGCACCACAGCATCACTCAGCAGCACCACAGCATCACTCAGCACCACCACAGCATCACTCAGCACCACCACAGCATCACTCAGCACCACCACAGCATCACTCAGCACCACCACAGCATCACTCAGCACCACCACAGCATCACTCAGCACCACCACAGCATCACTCAGCACCACCACAGCACCACTCAGCACCACCACAGCATCACTCAGCACCACCACAGCATCACTCCGCGACATCACAGCATCAATCTGTGCAACCATTCAACAACAACTGGTTCAATTATGTTCTCTCAATGTTTCAAGCTTTATTACAAATGTCACGAAAAGATGTTATTTCACTTCTGTTCTTGGATTTAGACTGAACATAATCTTCACAAACGTTATTTACAAAAGTTTAAGCTATTGCCAATATAAATTACAATCACTTTTATTTAAGTATTAATTATTTTAAAAAATTAAAAGCCGTTGCTATTTGTAATATCAATACATCTAAGTCACGTAAATACAAAACATGTTGCATTACAAATGCTATAGTCGTCACATGTGCGAAAGTTATAACTGTTGGCATTGAAAATGACAAAGCTATTAATTTAGCTATTTTCAAAATCAACACATAAATAAAGAAATTGTCATTTACAAGACCAATAGCTCAAACTTTCATAATGCGAGACCTATTGCATTGCAAATGCTTGTCTCTTTTTGCTGGACTGCCTTAAATATATAGATGTATATATGTATTATATAATTGTCCAAGCCTAATCGCTGTTAAAATGTAATCCTGTGTGATTTAGTATTTGTATATATAGAACTCTAACCACTAGTATATGTAGTAGACCTTTGTACTTACTACCATTCCTATCTGATTTTAGAGTGTATCTGTGTGTATCTTTCCTTGAGTTACTTTACAACTTGTACATTTGCAATTTTTTCTTTTCTGTTTGTATCTCTTATGTAACTCATAAAATCCAAAGTCCTTATGTATCGCAACTGGTTCTTTTGTAAAGCGCTCTGACACCTTTGGGTAATGTTTGTGCTATATAAAATCGCATTAAATTAAATATTTCTGCAGCACCTGTATTACTCATGGTCTTGTATTAGGGCTCAGCATCAGTTCATTGTTGTCTAATCAATGGCTATTGTGTTTAACACCTGGCCTGATGTTTAAGGCAATGTACCTCAGGTTGTAAAAATGTAGTCTATTGTATACACACCTTCCTGATCAAAGTACACCCCTAACTAGTAGCTGGAGAGTTTGAACATCTCTGAGTAGGTGGTGCTTGTACCTTGGTTCAGTGGGTGATGTGGGAACTGAATTGGTGGGTAAAGTGGCTCAAATGGTAAGCTGATAATTTCTGTTCCTTATGGAATGTGACTCCAAAGTGGCTCAAAATCATAGGACCCGGACCCCCCAGCATGTCCCTGCCTCAGCCCAACATACCCTAAACCCACATGTGTATCAACGACAGAGATTTGCGTGGGTTTAAAACGGCCATGTTTAATATACATACCACATAAACATGACAATGAAGTTAAATTGCATAGTTAGCAAAACACACACTCTTTTAATAATTGACATTCAAGATTGTAAAAAAAACCCAGCACTAAAAGGGGGGTATTCTTCCTGCGCAAGGTGCAACCCACCTGCGCCCTAGAGGGGTGGGCCCCACCTCTGATCCTTGTCCGCCATTCCGGGGCCCACCCCCCGACCACCAACCTGCCCAGGAACCCAGGAGGCTCGAAACCTGTCGCCCTAGCCTCCCCAGCCGGTGGTCACCTTTTCCCAGCGGAGAGCTTACCGTCACCCTCCCCTCAGTGCTGGCTAGGGAGTACGCAGGGCGGACTCCCATCCATTCTGTGAGTAAATGTCAATGTTCGCAGGTCTCTTTACCGCAACTCGCCCCTCAAACTACTGATCACAGGGACTTGTGGGTGGGAGTTAAAAAACGTAAGACTAAGGATAGGAGGGGGCAACGGTCGCGGGCGAGCGCAGCCGATCCGGTGAGGAAGAGGGGGACAAAGAGACCGGGGTCACTGCCCCGAGCCCTAAATAGGCCCCTGTCTCCGCCCCCCTCCCGGAAGGACTTGGGCGGCCAGAGGCCTCTCGGCGATCCGCCCGCCCACTGAACATTGAGGGAAGGGGCGGGTACCGGGGGGCCGGGCCCTAGGAGCGCGCTTCTTTAATGATGCGCTCGGCAAAGCTATCTGGAAACGGACACGGTGCAGGGCTTGCATTCTTTGTCCACTTGCAGCCTAGGCTCGGCTATAGAGACGCCTCCGGATCCACTGGCCTTTTACAGGCACTAACAACCAACAAATCTTGTAGTTGACACTTTGATGGCCATACCATTCTTGTGGGGAATCTGGACGATCTTGAAATCCCCTATTTCCATGTAGACCAGCCTTCCTCCTTGCAGTGGTTTACTATAGTGCCTTTGCCAGCATTGCTTACATCTGAGACTTTGTATGCCTCACAATCTACAAAACATAGACTACTGTTTAAGGTTTCAGCACAATTCCCAATGAACACACCCGAATCAAAGGTTCACAGTAGTATGGCAGGGCAATTGTCCATCAAACGTACGCATGGACCTATGTTTTATTGTGATTTCCACAAATGTCAATGTTTGACCGATGACTAAGTGTTACAGACACCAGACGCATCTCACTCAAGCTTGTCTTCAGTGCAGCTACTCGCCTGATTGCTGGAGAGTGGAAATACAATAGCATCACCCCATGCTCATCAACCTATAGTGGCTTTCCTCGGGAGTGCAAATTAAATTCAGGCCAGGGAGGTTTTTTGGGAAATCTGCACACCTATACAAACACTTGAGCACCTAGCAACCAATCTCTCCTCTGCTATTGTTATCCATACGACCTGCAGCATCTACCGACTGGTTCTAGAAGTAAAAACAACTTTGGAAAAAACAAGCCGTCGCCTCTATCACACCCGCTTTGTAGAATTGCACTGTCGACCTGAGAAAGGCACCTTCACTTCTGATCCTTAGGAAAGACCTCAAGACTCTTCTCAGTTCATGGCTGTTCAAGGATGCCATGTTATCTTTAAATATTAGAATCAGCAGCTGGTGGTGTACAAGGCATTCCTTAGATTTTCATCAGGAAGGGCAATGTATGATTTAAATATATATATATATATATATATATATATATATATATATATATATATATATATATATATATATATATATATATATATATATATATATATATATATATATATATATTTATTTAATCAGGCAATACACTCCAGGAACAAATAGCATTTGTGCCAGACATCGGATGTTACATGCATCACATTTAGGCATGAGTGCAAATACATTGTTAATGATGGGTCCAGACAGGTTTTGCATTCCTTTTTCATGTGTTTTTAGCACTTAAGTCCTCTTTTTTCACACGCACCTTTAATAAGCTGGAGGTAACTCCCTGTACAAGCACAAGACTGCGCTCAGGGTTAGGATTGTTCCTGTGGAAAAAGAGTTAAACATCAATTGCCTCAACTTTTACACTAACGTCGGTCTAATTGACCCAATAATTTAATCTGTTTTGTTTTGTGCCATCATCAAGTCCACTGGCGCGAAGCACCCCCAAACTTTGAGGAAGCAGCAATAGTGCTGGCACTGGAGCTGTTTAATCCAACAAAATTAGGGGGCTTATTTATGAAAACGGTTGCATTGCTGCTTGAAAACAGATGCAACAGTTTTCATTGCGCCCTCCTTGCGACATAATGGAGGTGCCGTATATACTGTACGGCGCTCCATGTCACAAGGAGTGACAGATGTGTCAGGAATCCTGATGTATCTGTTGGCGCAAAAGTCACTCATTGCTGGAGTTGTGTCGTAAGCATGACGCAACTCCAGCAATGCATGAGGCAGGCCCACGCACATAGCACAGCGTCACCCATACGCCTGCTATGAGGCAGGCGTAAGGTTTTAACACAGTGGTGTCCTCGAAGTGGCGCAGTGAAATCTAATAGATTTCACTGCGCCACTCCTACAAGGCTTTGTTGAGTGGGAATGCCCACCCTGCATATATCATACCTGATGCAGGTATAATGTGGGGCAGGGCTTTACAAGGTGACACATCTGCCTAGATGCATCACCTTGTAAATATGGCGCAACGTGGCGCGTTGTTTACGCCGCCGCTGCGTCACAAAAAGTGGTGCAACGGCAGCGCAAAAGTGTTGCACGGGGCTTCTAAATAAGCCCCTAGGTTTATGGAAGAATCGGTGACCAGACAGGTGGGATTCTGGGGTAGAGGGTGGCTTGGCTTGTGGGAGTAGACAGACCATGGACCGTAAAAACCCAGAGCAGCGACCAATCTCCATTTTTGTTCTTCATGACCCATCAGCCACCCCTTCTTGTGGTGTACTGTGCCTGTGGCTGTTTTTTACGAGGTGTGGGCTTTGGTGGAAACTTGTGCCAAGGGGCTGAGGGTCATTCCTAACTGTTTAAGCCCTGTGCTGGGTACTCAACCGTATGGCCTCTGGGTGGGGGAGATAAGCTTGCACCAAGAGACCAAGTTATGGACCAATTACACAGGCACTTCTCAAAGGGGTGTAAGGGGGCACTGACAGGGACTCCTCTTGCATGTTTTTTGATCTACTCAAGAGTTGGCCTTGCTCCTTGGTAGGAGAGCAGAGCTTAAGAAATTTTGCATGGGATCTGGGTATTCCACCATGGCAGGATATGCGGAGTGGGGCGACCAGTTAAGAGGCCAACCATGCTACTAATGATATTCCTTAGTGTTCTTGATTTGCTAATGTCTACCTATTGCACTGCATATATTTCTTCCACGTGGTGAGATTTTGTAATACAGACACTAAAATGCAACCTTGTTATGTTTCAATAAACTCAACCACAGGGGATGTCTAAAATCCAGTCTATTTTGGTCCTTATGCTGAAATTTCTTTGCTTGCCTGGTCGTCCTCCTATGAGGATGATTTTACTACATAATCTTGCTGACGTCTCCAAATCACTTTGCAGCATGCTTCTGATAGATACATCTGCCGTGTGGATTCCTCACCTTGTGAATATCCCCCTTGCGTCAGCAACGTTCGGAATTTTTCTTCGTAGTACGCCGGCGTGGACGACGTCATAGGAGCACGGCATCGCGCGCGACTCCGTCTGACGTCACCGACTCCTTATTAGACCCACGTCGGCGTGATGACGTCAGTTCCCTTTTGTCCGCGTCGTCGACGCTAACGGTTTCTGGGATCTTCTGCGATACATAGTATCTTCTTTCTATTTCGTGTTACTATTTCTCTGTTGAGTGTTCCTTCTTCATCGAGGATGTCGTCGAGGAAGACGGGGTTCAAACAGTGTGGGTCATGCGCTCGCATGATGTCGATCACCGATCCACATGGTGATTGTTTGTGGTGTCTTGGATCGGACCATGACGTTAAAAACTGTCGATCCTGCTTCAAAATGAACCCTAAGGCCTTACGTGAACGTGAAGATAAACTTCTTCTAGCGAAGGTAAAAGGAAGAGAAGCTGATAGATCATCGAGGTCGACGTCCAGACGCTCGAAGTCGATACAGAAGTCGCGATCGAAGTCGAGGTCGAGGTCGGCTTCGAGATCGAGGTCCAGAGCGAGGTCGAGGTCCAGAGAAAGATCGAGATCCGGATCCAAGTCGGCTTCGGGTCATGCTTCTGGCTCTTCGAAGAAGAAGCACAAGAGGAGAAAACATAGCTCGAGACATCACTCTGGTAAAGACTCTTCAGATTCAAAGAAAAAGTCTCGAAGACATCATAAGGACTTCGTATCTCCTTCTCCTTTACAATCTCTTCGAGGTTCCCCGACTCCGGAGCAAGAACCTGATCCGGAATCACACCATTCTTCGGATCATGAAGGAGAAGAAGAGGTTCCTCGGACTCCGACTCCGGTAGAAGTCCCTGTAAATCTCGAGGGCCAGGATGAACTGATGCCGGAACAACCTCCTTCGGAACAACCAATTGGTTCGTACCCTCCCTTTCCTGGTCCAGGACAGAACCCCTCGCATTTTCTTAATGCGATGTTTGGAGTCTATACTAGAGCAATGTACCCCACTGGTGCACCGGCTGGTCCCATGGGTCCATTATCTTACAACTTGGGCATTCCTCAAACTTATGCCCCGGCTCCCTTTATGCCGTTTATACCGGCGCCTTATACACCTTGGTTCGGTACGGCTCCACCGAGGTCGTCGACTCCGCATGCGACTTCGCCGACTCCGGATCGACCTCGTGAATCTAATCGAGGTACCACGCCGATTCGTGAATCTCATCCTCCAGCTGCCCCGGCTCCTCGCTCGACGCCAGATCCGACTCCGTCGGAGTCGTTACCGGATCCGTCGACTTCGATTCGTATGGAATGGTCGAGGCGCCTCTTGGAAGAAAAGGAGTATGAAGATCCTGAAGTGGAGGAAGGTGAACTTCTGGATAAAGGGGACTGTTTTGACGACCTTCATAGTGCCAGTGGCCTAGAACTTTCTCCTGAGTGGGGTTTGCCATCAGTTTCTGATGCACCATCAAAGGGCGTGACACCTTACCATATTGTGATTAGAAAGGCTGCAGATCTACTTAATCTGACCTTGCCTACAGTTAAATACAAACCTAACATTCTCACAGAGGTTTTGCATTCACCCTCATCCATAGTAGAGCCTACACTTCCATTCACTGAGGCTTTAACTGAACCAATAATGGAGGTTTAGAAGAGACCATTGACTGCTCCTGCGGTTTCCAGGTCTGTAGCAAGACGTTACAGAGTGGCACCTGGTGATCCCGAGTTTCTCTCTACACATCCTTCTGAGAGCTTGGTGGTACAGGCCGCTTGTTCCAATAGATCGGCAGGTTCATTTCCTCAAGTACCAGCAGACAAGGACTCAAAAAAATTGGACCAGTCTGCGAAGAAAATTTTCTCCTCGGGTAGCATGGCTCTAAAATCTACTAATGCTACTTGTCTGCTAGGGAGATATGTACATGCTTTGATGGACTCTGTGAAGCAACTGTCATCTAAGCTTCCGGAGGATGATAGGAAAAACTTTAATGAAGTAGTCTCCGACACTCAAGCTGCAGCCCGCTTAGTCATTCAGAGTGGCATGGACACGGCGGACTCTGTTGCCAGAATTATGGGTTCTACTGTTGCCACCAGAAGGGCTGCATGGCTAAAATCTTCAGATTTTTCAGCAGACGTTCAATCCACTCTAATGGACTTGCCTTTTGATGGGACAGGCCTCTTTGGAAAGAAAGCGGATGTGGCTTTGGAGAGATTCAAAGATAGCCGGGCCACAGCAAGATCTTTGGGTCTTCAGACTAGAGGTTCTGCCACTAGGAAGTTTAGGGGATTTGGTAGATCCACTTTTCGTTCCTATAAGCAAGGCCAGCAGCAACAACAACAGCAGAACCCTTTGTATAAGTCATACAGAGGTAAACAAAGGGGACATGCTCGTGGACGCCAAGCCTCCTCCTCCTCTACTTCCTCCTCTAATACCCACCCCCCACCTACAACAGCAAAGCAGCCCTAGATCCACCATTCGGGATCATGCGGGTCCGGTAGGGGGTCGGCTTACTCATTTTCTACGGGATTGGGAATCGGTTACATCATATCTTTGGGTTCTCAATCTCGTAGAAAATGGGTATGCACTTCCTTTCCAGGAGTTCCCTCCCAATTACCCTCCTTGCCAAGGTTATTGTTCGGAGGACCACCTACTTCTCCTGCAGGAAGAAGTCCTGGCATTGTTCCGAAAAGGTGCGATAGAGGTGGTTCCAGAGCAGGAAAGAGGTCAGGGGTGCTACTCCCGGTACTTCCTGATCCCCAAGAAGGATGGCAGACTTCGGACAATCCTGGACCTCGGGATTTTGAACCTCTATCTCCAACAGGAGAAATTCAAAATGCTCACTCTTGCAAAGGTTCTTCAAGCGCTGTTGGAAGAAGACTGGATGGTGTCGATCGACTTACAGGATGCGTATTTTCACATCCCCATTCTGAAGTCGCACAGAAAGTATCTCCGTTTTACGGTGGGATCGCAGCACTACCAGTTTGTGGTCCTTCCTTTTGGGCTTACTACTGCGCCCCGAGTTTTCACCAAGGTGATGGCAGTGGTGGCTGCGCATCTCAGAAGATCGGGGATTCCTGTGTTCCCCTATCTAGACGACTGGCTGATCAAAGTAGAGTCGCCGGAGAATGTGCTTCATCATCTGCAAGTGACAACTCAGTTGTTGCACAGGTTGGGTTTTTCGATAAACGTACCCAAGTCTCACCTGGTGCCCTCCCAGCGCAACCTGTTCATAGGTGCGGTACTGGACACTACTGTATGTCGTGCATTCCCTCCACCTCAAAGGATTCGCGACATACAGGAAATGATTCCTTTATTCTACAATGGAGCGGTTGTTCCAGTCTTGAAGGTCCTTCGTCTGCTCGGTCTGATGGCTTCTTGCATTCTATTGGTCAACCATGCATGCTGGCACATAAGGGCACTCCAGTGGTGCCTCCGCAGGCAGTGGTTTCAACACAGCGGAGATCTCGGGGAGTCAGTGAGGATCTCCAAAGAAACTGCAGAGGATCTGTCTTGGTGGAGTGTGGAAGGCAATCTGTCTCAGGGAAAGCTTTTCCATCTTCCTCCATCTGTTGCCACAGTGATAACGGATGCATCCACTCTCGGGTGGGGTGCTCATCTGGGGGATCTGGAGGTAAAGGGTCTTTGGTCTCCAGAGGAAAGGTTGCTTCACATCAACCTTCTAGAATTGCGGGCGATACGTTTGGCGCTCAAGGCCATCAACCCCTTCGCAGTCAGTCGGTTCAGGTCCTGACGGACAACACGACCGCGATGTGGTACATCAACAAGCAGGGAGGAGTAGGGTCGCAGTGTCTCTGCAGAGAGGCTCTGCGTCTCTGGTCCTGGGTTCAGGATCATCAGATTTGTCTGATGGCAAATCATCTGGCCGGAGTTCTGAATGTTCGTGCAGACGTTCTCAGTCTGCAGTTCTCTGCCGACCACGAGTGGAGGCTTCACCCGGAGGTGGTTCACGACATCTTTCAGATGTGGGGACTCCTCGGGTGGACCTGTTCGCCACTCGCGAGAATGCTCACTGCCTGTCATTCTGCAGTCTCCAGTATCCGATGCAAGGAGCTTTGGGGGACGCGTTTCAGTTGAGTTGGGGAAATCAACTCCTTTACGCGATTCCCCCCATACCCTTGATTCCTCGGGTTCTGAGGAAGATTCGCCAGGCCGGGCCCAAGTCATTTTGGTCGCCCCGGATTGGCCAACAAGGGTGTGGTACACAGACCTTCTCCACCTCTCCTCTCACCCACCGCTCCGTCTCCCTTTCAGGGCAGACCTCCTCTCTCAGATGGAGGGGCAAGTTCTACACCCCACCTCCAGACATTACACCTTCATGCCTGGAGATTGAACGGGGCAACTTGAATTCCTTTTCTCTCCCTCACGATGTGGTGGATGTCATTCTTTCTGCCAGGCGTGACTCCACTAAGTCCATCTATTCGTATAGGTGGTCTAAATTTGTCTCTTGGTGTAGGGAGAGGAATGTTGACCCTTTGAAGGCTCATTTGTCTGACATTTTGCAGTTTGCTCTTTCTCTGGCGCAGCAAGGATTTGCTGTTGCCACGGTCAAGGGGTATCTTTCAGCCTTATCGGCATTTCTCTGTTTGCCGGATCAGCCTTCTCTTTTTAAGTCTCCTGTGGTTTTAAGATTTTTGAAGGGTCTCTCTAATAGATTCCCTCCTACTCCTTTTGTTATTCCTCATTGGGATTTGAATCTTGTGTTGACCTATTTGATGGGTTCTCCCTTTGAACCCTTGCACAAGTGTCCCATGAGGCTTCTTTCTTTTAAAACTGTCTTCTTGGTTGCAATTACCTCGGCAAGGAGGGTAAGTGAGCTTCAGGCTCTTAGTTCCAAGCCCCCATTCTTGACCATTCATGCTGAAAGAATGGTTCTCAGGACCAGGGCTGCTTTTCTGCCTAAGGTGGTAACTCCCTTCCACCTAGGTCAATCCATTACCCTTCCTACCTTCTATCCTCCCCCACACCCTTCCAAGGAGGAGGAGAGGCTTCATCGCTTGGACCCTAAGAGAGCAGTTAGTTTCTATCTTGATAGGACTAAAGACTATCGTATTGACGATCAGCTCTTCGTGGGTTTTACTGGCTGCAAGAAGGGCAGAGCGGTGCACAAGCGCACACTTTCCAGGTGGATAATCCTGTGCATCAAGATTTGCTACTCCCTGGCGGGTAAGGACCCTCCTGAGGGTATTAGAGCACATTCAACTAGAACAAAGTCTGAAACATCTGCTTTGTGTTGAGGACATTTGCAGAGCCGCGACCTGGGCCTCCCTCCACACTTTTGCAAAGCATTACTGCTTGGATACCGAGGTGAGAAGGGACGGCCACTTCGCGCGCTCTGTCCTCCAAGATTTCTTGATATAGCAGAGTGGACACCCTCCTCCGGGAGTGGGGACTGCTGTGGGACTCTATTAACAAGGTGAGGAATCCACACGGCAGATGTATCTATCAGAAGAACAAGTTACTTACCTTCGGTAACGCTTTTTCTGGTAGATACAGTATCTGCCTGTGGATTCCTCACATGCCCACCCGCCTCCCCGTTGTCCACTCTGCTATACCTGGTTTTATGTATTTATATTTTCTGGTTTTTGATGCTTTTGCTATGCACTTTGTGTGCTGTTTTGATTTGTATGTACTGTGTACACTGTTTATATGTATATTTACTGTCGTTGGTCCGTCCAGGTGCCTCGAAGGCATGGAAAAAAGGGCGGAACTGACGTCATCACGCCGACGGTGGTCTAATAAGGAGTCGGTGACGTCAGACGGAGTCGCGCGCGATGCCGTGCTCCTATGACGTCGTCCACGCCGGCGTGCTACGAAGAAAAATTCCGAACGTTGCTGACGCAAGGGGGATATTCACAAGGTGAGGAATCCACAGGCAGATACTGTATCTACCAGAAAAAGCGTTACCGAAGGTAAGTAACTTGTTCTTTAATTCTCTTGTGTTTTTTTTACAACCTGTGGTTCCTCAAAATCCATGGGAGATATATAAATTGGCAAAGGACCCTCAGGTATTCTGGATATCTCCTAAGTTCTGCAATTCTGGAAACAGAACATACATATTTGACAGCTCTGGATACATTTAGCGTGGAGATCTTATCCTGTCATGTCCCACACTGGGGAAGTTCCTTCCCATTGTATCTGCACAGTGGGTCTTTGCTTTTGTTTTCTCATCCCCCATCTTTACCATTTTTCTATCTATTTATTTATTTATTTAAATCATTCTGAAGCTTGATGGTCTTCATATTGTCTGATGTAAGCAGTGGCTATTCAGCAGGGGTCTTCTTGTTGGGGTCGCCTCTAGTCATCGTGCCTGCATTACCCCATGCAGTCACCAACCCTTGCAGAGCCCTTTCAGCAGTCGACTTTGCACAACTTATCACTACCATGACCAACATCTTCGGTACCAGAGCTTTGATCTTTGAGACCATGTTTCCTGACTTGGGTAATTATAGAACCCCCCATAGAGGTTGGTGAATAGCTTAATCTGAATTATATCCTCTAGAAGTCCCTAGACCAGCAGAGACCTCTTTATTTAATGATGTAATGGACAGGCTCTTCTCCCTCTGAGCCGATCGAGTCTGCATCCTTGCTTTCTGTTTCTGAACTTTGTTACTGTGATGTTGATGTTAAGGTTTATCTAAGTGGCTGCAGTGAAAAGCCCAAGGTGAAGACCGACTTTTCTTTTGATCACTTGTCTACTTTTCGAAAAAGACATTCTGGTTAAGTGGTTAGGGCCAAATCTTACTTGCCCTCCCTCAACCCCCCTGTTGATGTGCGTTTGAAAAGCAAGCTGATGATTGACGTCATTTCCCCTGTCCTGCTTCTCTGTAAAACGTGGTCTCTTCCCCCTCAAACTCCATTTATCCAGTTTCTGACCCACTTTCTTACTCTGATTCTGTGTCTCAGTACTCTTTACACCTCTTGCCCTAAAGTCTTCTACCAGTGCTGCACCTCCAGTGCTCCTCTTGAGGAGTGTGGGTCATTCACCGCTTATTATTTGGCCTTAGATCTTTTAGTAGAGACCGAGCAAAAACCCCATGTGCGTGCTTGTTTGTGGGTGTTAGGGTGCGTTTCCACCACCTTCCCTGAGGGTTGTTTATCACAAAAACTACACTCATCTGAACTACCCTATTTCTTCTTTTCTTTGTACATCAGTTTTAAGTCTGACGTTAGCAAGAGCTCTTGATCTTACTAAAATGAATATGATGTGTCATTCATGTTTTTACTCTGCCCACTACAGCATACAGCGTCGGCCAATGGATTGTTGCTATTTAGCCAATGGCTAACTTCACTGTGAGTGAAGTCATTCTGCTCTTTTATAAGGAGCACATCTAGACTGATAGTAGTTCCCTTATGTGCTGCGGCCTACTATGGCAATGTGTGCTTTTTGAGACCAAAAAGATGAGAGCCTGGCAGATTTTCAAACAAAAACGTTTTGCAAAAATAATTACAAAACAAAAGAAGCACTGACAAAGCCAAATGACTGGTGGCTGACACCAGAAATATCAGCTTTGCGAATGCTTCTTTTTAATGGAGTCTCTTGATTATTTCATATGCTTCCGGTTTGTCACCTGTGGGAGGTGGATACTTAGGGTAGCAGTCTAGCTCTTCCACTGAGCTCTTCAACCTGTGAATAATTTTTTGAGTTCTTTCGTCTAGCTTACCCTAGTCACGGTTGGATACCTTCACATAGATCGCCATGTCCTGGGCCGAAGTTATTGAAATTACGCAGTGCAAACCTAGTACAGTAGGAACACGTTTAATGGGGTAGGGAGGGATTCACTGTACAAAGAGTGGGTTCAGTGTACGGGGAGACCTTGGAGTTCAGTACAAATCACCGTTATTGTAGACAAAATAAAAAACCTACGTGCAAACACATAGTACAGAATAAATACAATATACAACATTTTGAAGTGCATTTCTAAACTTACCACGCGTAAAGTATCCTAATATGAGCATTAACCTATATACAATTCAAAATAATGTGTATAGCTTGACAGGTGCAAAGCAACAAAACGTGGGGCAAGATCAGTCGATTGCTCGATTATTCCAGGGGAAAGATTATTTGGCGGCACATAGGTTGGAAAATATTTTCTTTTTTTCAGGAAACAGCCCATGTGCTGAGAATGAAAGACTTTCCTTTCACTGTTTGCACAGTCGGCTGTTGTGCACAGAAACAGGGGCTGTAGTAAATACAATTCAGACTCTCCTTTTCATCACTGAGGTTTTTCCTCCATGACATGCCTGGGCCTGCCTGTGTCCCCAGAACCAAACATAGGAAAAGGAGGCTCACACAGAGGCCTGTATCTTGTGCCATAATGCCAGGCCTGTTTAGCCGAGCTGGGTTTTCTAAAAATACCCGGCAGGATCTCGGAGCGCACTCGGATTTTACAAGTAATAACATAGTTGTCCAGAGTGCTGCTATTAATAGGCCAGTCATGGAAGCCCAGCTGATGCCCTCCGAAGCTGTGTTGTGATTGTAAACTGCCGCCAGGTTTAATGTACTGCTTGCTCGACAGCTCCAAATAAAACCGCACAATACAATGGGGACTGTGTGCTTCCTCTTTTCCGGGGCTATTTTTGGCGCTCACATTTTCTGTGCTGCTCTTCAACTTTTGCACAACTTGGATTCCCGCTCCCAAGGTATAAATGAACTTTGTTCCCTCAGTGTGAAGGAAGCTGGCTGCAGGCCAGAGGGCTCCCATTGACGTCACGGTCAGATCACCACTGGGAAGGGCTTCTGTTTGGGAGCTAAACAGCCCTGAGTAACCAAGAAGCACTCTGCATGGCCTGAGGGAGGAGCTCCCCGGAAATCAAACTTTTGAGGCAGTCACAGAGTCCAGGTCCTTCTGAAGCCGGGTCAGTATCGGACAATAACTCGCCATCTTGTATGGCACACCCCGCACCTCTGCATTGCCATGTTTAGAAGCATATTTATAAGGAAATGGCAAATTGTGCAGCACCGCGTTCCGCCGTTTCCAAAACTCAGACATATTTACAACAATACGGTGCACTCCTGTGTTTTCCCTAGCACTAAAAATAGCTGCCTAGAACCAACACAGACACTCTTGATTCATAGTGCAAGGGTGCCTGGTTACAGGGAACGATTGTTTATGTGCAGGAAGGTGTCCCTTCCTGCACATAAACAATCATTAATGGCGTATTTCTCCTCGTTGTGCCATTCTAACGCCTGCTATTGCATTGTGTTCGTTTTTTACACGGTCTCAGATTTACAGACCCTTGTAAATCTGGGGCAGCGTAAAAAAGGAATAGGTGTTGCGGTGGAATACCCACAGCAATACCCATTGCGTCCTCCTTTCACACAGATACCCACGTGAAAGGATACCATCTTTACAAAGCAGCATTAAGCCACAAAAAGTGGCTTAATGCCTCTTTGTAAATATGGAGCAGGGTATTGGGCCACCAGAACGTCTGTAAAAGTGATGTTCTGGTGGCACAATCCCTTTGTATATATGCCCCTTAATGTGTTACTACACCCTTTCTTCAGCCTAGAGGGACACTGTAGGAGCTGTGCTCAGACGAGGATAGCAGGGGGCACTGGTCAAAAGTTTGGAGGATTGCGTAATGTGGCTAAAAATCAGAAGCAGGGAGGTCTGCAATCACATGTTGAGATAAGGGTCCGTTGCTTTGAAGGAGGAAGGGATATACTTTAATCAAAAGCTGTAAACGAGCTGTCTGCGTTCAAAGGTTGATAGGAGGGTGAGCTGCTGTCAGTTATTGGGGGATAGTTCTGTAATGCCCAAAGCTGGGCAGATAGTGGAGGTGGGTCTCTGTATCCAGTTAGGGGTGTTGTAGGGTTGTGATTTGCAGTTAGCTCTGGTTCACAGTTGAGTCCAGCAAGGTTTGAACTCAGATCTTGTGAGGGAGAAGGTCCATAGCTAAAGCTGGATGGACGGACGTGGGGAGTCAAGGTTTGAATTTAAAAGGTGAGTGAAAGTAGGTCTGAAGTCGCCTGTGGTTAAAAGTAGCAGGCCGATGGTGTGCAACCACAAGGTGAGAAGATGGAGTCTAGCATCCTCCTTAGGTTAACAGCTCTGAGTAGGGAGGTCGGTACCCAGAATTTGTAAAGAACCTCTGTTCACTGTCAATGTTGTTTTATTGTTGGCACAGAAATGAATGAAACTTCCTGTTCAATTTCTTATTCTCCCTCAAACTCAATTGGATTACATTAGAAAACGACATTACAACGGAGGGTAACAATAAGAGAGGAGAATGGTAGAGTGTGCCATCTTCATTGGCAGCTGCTGGCGGGCTGTGCAAATATTTGATGTTTGTTCTGAATTATAAACTCTCGTGAAGTGACATAATGTGGCTTCATATTAGAAACTATTGCTGTACATATCAACAAAACCAGTCAATTGGAAGCCTTCTTATATGAGGTCATGCACATGTTAAAAGAACATGCAAATATACCTGGCGTTCACCCGAGCTTAGTTTACCTATTCATGGCACCAACTCCTTTTACCTGCCTTGGTAGGATAAATAACTGCTCTGTTACGGCTGGAAACGACCTGTGGTGTTCAGTGTGCACACATAGCCACGTGCAGCAAGTGCTGAGCCAACTAAGCTACGTTACCGGCTAATAAAGGCAAATCTCGTAAAAATCTTACATCTTTGAAGTTTTACTCCTGGACAATACGACTAAAATTCTAACGCACAAGGTAGTGTTAGGCCCAGCTTTCCTTGTAGGTAGTGAGTGGAATGAGTCTTTTCAGCCTTTCAATAAACACTTATTCCGGATATTAACAATGAGATACATAAATGTGCAGAAGTAACCCAGCACAAAAACACACCCCTGTTGTTCGTAGGTGCCTAATTTTAACACAGTTCTAAAATGGGCACTACCATGCGCATGTAGATTTAACATCAGTGGTGCCCATGGAATTACCACAACTTCCTGATTTTGTTCTTAACATTATCGTAAAGCTGATAGGAGAAGTGAGCACACAAGACAAGCAAGCGCTACTTGCACTTTAGTCTAGAATTGCGCTAAAAACAGGAGAAAATGCGTTTGTGTTGGCCTCTCATTGGTGCTGAAAAAGTCACATTCTTTCTCACATGTACAACGTGCTGGGAAATGTTCACAATATTAAACTCAGAGAAGAGGGATGCCGATATGCAGAAGAATTACATTTTCCATTTTTAGGTCAAAAGATGAAAGCGTCCTTAAATTACTGTGAAAGTCAGAAACAAGAGCTAAATGCGGAAACCTTCTCAAGCAGTTCTGCTTTTAGGCAAAAATGTGGTGTCAAACCATCAATTTCAAATTCTGTCTGGTCTATCATATTCCACCATTCAAAGACTGAAGAAAAACAGATTTTCAATCAGACGTGAGAGATGCAGACAATGTAATAGCGAGAAACTGGGACAGACACTGCAACGCAGACAGCAATGGCATAGCGAGGTACCCACCCAGGCACTGCCAGAAGACACGGTCCTGGGATGTTGAGAAACACATACTGTGTAGCCAGACACTGAGACAAGCACTACAACACCGACAGCCACTGGGGTCAGTAGGTATCCACACAGGCACTGGGACAAGAAGACACAGCACTTTCTCTTTTGTTCAGAAGAAAGGGACATTTTTCCTACTTCTGATAATTTGACGACTCTCTGTTTTTTCTTCCAAACAGTAAGACTAACACCACGTATTCAGAGTTCGGGGCTGGAGTGAATGTCCATAACACGTGGTTGGATCACATGTTCGGTAGGGCACCGCATGATCATCCGAAACACTCAAAGATGGTCTGAACAAAAACCCCTCGCACACACCACTCCTAATCAATGAGACACATACATTTGTGTAGGTTGGAAGTATTGGTCACAGTTTATTAAGCATTTGATTTAACGCTCGAGCCCCCCAACATATTTTATTGGGGGCCATAAATCACTTGTGACAAGCATATCATACATCACTTCTGACAATTTACTAACTTTAACCGTTCGTTGTGTCCTGCCCTTCGGCAGAACTGGGCTGCAAGCGCTGTGTTTCATGTACCCCCTCACTGATTATCTTACCCTGCTGTAAGGCTTCCCAAGTTAAGCAGCCTGGTCTGCCTCCCCACCATGTCGGTGGGGCCTATTCATCATCCTTATGCTAATTTCCTTTGATTGCCTCGCACTCACTGCATCATTTTCTGTTTTCTTGCTAGCCCGTTAAGTGTAGGTGGGTGGGTCTTCACCCGTGCGCTGCTCCGCCGCCCCAATGAATAGATGGGCCTTGGCCGTGGTAGCTTTATTCTAACCCTCTCAAAACCCCTCAGGTCTTATTTTAAAAATTGCCCCGGTCTCCCATTGGCCATTTGGGGCTCATTCCGTTTGTTCCTGGCGCCTCCGCACTCCCACTTTCCCCCTCATTTGGGGGTGCCACATCCGGTCTTACTTTTGTTGGTGCCTTTCCAGGGCAGTGATCCTTTGTTCAGGCTGTGGCGGGCTTTCCGCTCTGGCTCCTTTATGCTCCCTACTGGTGCAGACCTTCGCCCTAAACCCCGCATCACTCTCAATCATTGAGACACATATATTAGTGAAGATTAAAAGTATTGGCCTCAGTTTATTAAGCATTTGTTCTCTTCCAGGGGATTCTCATCAATAGTCATAAGCACTGAATATTCTCGCCCATTTGCGGGGACCCCGGAATCTAAAAAAAATATATATATGAAAGCATATATATACAGCTCTATATATATATATATATATATATATATATCATTTTTTCACCAATCAATGCAGCCTCCCATCATACATCAAAAGGTAATCAATACTCTGAAAAACTTCTGTTTTGGCACCTATGTGTTGTATAAAAAATGCAAAAGGAAGGGCAAGAATCACTTGAACTCTCTCTAATGACTAGAAGCAAATCAAACTGCAAAACAGCAGGCATGGATAGCCCATAGGCTACATTGTAAACTCAATAACAGAAAATGAAAGCACTTGTTAGCATAAACTGACACCGGGCCTTTAAGCCAACCATGACCCCCAGCTTCCCATCATGCCTCAGAGGTGACAGTTAAGTCAGTTGTTCTTTCCGGCAGGACCCTGGAGGTTTTCAGCTGTGCTATTTTTGACTTTTTGTCAAGAATTTTCACTAAAGAAATCTCGTAGTTACTATTCACTCGACGTCTTTCATTCTGTAGAGTAAGGTACTACAATTTTTCTGACAGAAACTTGTTTTTTTCTGTCATAACATACCTTCTCTTTTTGACTCTTGCCCTTCCTGTGGCAAGAAGAAGGCCAAAACTGATGCACACCCTGTGTGTATACTGTGTCTCCCTGAGTCTCACTCCTCTGAGACGGGAAACCTCCTTTACAACGCAACTTTTACCACGCAGTGCCTTTACGATGCAACTTTTACAACGCAAACCATTACATCCTGCGCTCTATATCCTAGAGCGCTGGGGGGCGCTCTAGGATAGGGAATAGGTTTAATGTACTATCCAACACCTTCCCTACTATCCACGGGGACTGGAGTTGGAATAGTACATTAAATAATTCACTATCCAGCGCCCCAAAGCACTATGCGCTGTAAAGGCATGCGTTGTAAAAACCACGTTGTAAAGGCATGCATGGTAAAAGCATGCGTTGTAATGTCATACATCCCTCTGAGACCTGCCAACACTGTAAGACCCTATCTAGGCGTACTCTCAAGGAGAGAGAATTTGCCTGTATGGTCTGTCAGAGAAGAGAAAATCTACCTCAGGAGGATGGTCTCCAGAGAGGCGTAAGAAAAAGACATCCGGGTCGACCTCGAGAAGTAAGGTCCCTGTCTGTTCTTCTTCAGCGTCAGGCTCATCGTCAAAGATGCCTCCAGCAACAAGAGTATCTCCACTGACGAGACCCCCGACGGCATCGGAACACCACTCAGCGTCAAAGACAACATTGAAGACGGGGTCGAAGTGCATGCATCATCGTCATCCGCAGGTATAAGGTCAGTCTCTTCCGTTGGCGTCAACTCAGAAACGTTCAATGTCAAGGAGTTGGTCTCCGTTGGCGCCGACTCTGTGCCCAATGTCGAGAACTCATCCCACTTTGACATCTCAACGACGGTCACAGTTGCCGTCGGTGCGGACGACGTCGAGACATCGGTCTTCGTTCGTGATTTCTCGACCGACATCGAAGCATCACTCACCGTCGACAAGGCCTCGATCGACGTCGAAGAATAAAACTAAGTCGACATCGAGAGCCCGGTCTCCATCAGTGCCTTCTCAGCAAGTCCATGTAGTGTCAGTCTCCCTAGTCGGCGTTGACTCACCGATCTTGATCAATGAGACAGTCTGATTCTCTTCCAGGGGATCCTCATCAATAGTCATAAGCATTAGAATATTCCCGCCCATGCGCGGGACCCCGGAAACAATATATTATATGTGCCCCACATATATATAGACATATATATATAAATATATATATATATAAAAATAAGCAATTGCAGCCAAATAAAACAATAGAGCTGGAATATGCAGTGAAGAATTTCCACAATACAGTGTATTTTGCATTAGAAACATGAGAAACAACACCAATGCTTGTTTAGAAACTGTTTTAATGCTTAGAAAACAGTAGAAATTCTCATAACACACTGTAAGCATATACAGCTCCCAGGCTGCATTGCAAAATCCCAGTCTAAAAAGACTGAAAAGCTAACCTGTAGCTGAATGTACTAAAACTGACGCTGTGCCTTTAAGGCACCTCAGCCCCTAGCTTCCCATCATGCCTCAGGGGTTACAGTTAGGTCAGTTGTTTTTTCCGGCTCCTTCAGGAAGGACCCTGGATACACAGCTCCACACTTTTCTGTCTTTTTCAGTCAGAAAATCTTCTAGAGAACAATTTTTTGATTTACTTTGACTTTTAACATCAGGGTCAAGTAAATAGCTGCTTAGCAGTCGATTTTTTGAGAGGTTTTCCTGTCAGGATGCCCTCATTATTTGATGATTGCCCTGCTTGTGGCCACAAGAAGGCAAGAACAGACTCTCATGAGGTCTGTATTTTATGTTTGCCAGAGGATCATGATCCTAAAGACTGTTCACATTGTAAAAATCTGTCTGACAGGACTCTTAAAGACAGAGAGAGGAACAGGCTCTTTGGTCTGGCCCAGAGATCCATGAGAGGAAGATCTACGGAGAGGAAGAGTTCAAAAAGACCCAGAACTCCCTCCAAAGACAAGTCAGAGCGTCCATCAACCTCAGCGCCGGGCTCGGCGCTGAAAAAACGACATCTGATGGACAGTTCGAGAGAAAAAGCTCCGTCGACGTCGAGACCGGCGTCGATGAGGGAGTCGTCGTCGAAGAGTTCACCGACGACGAAGAAAGACTCGCCGTCGACGAGAAGATCGGCTTCAAGATTTAAATCACCTCCGCCGTCGTCAACCAGGCGACGATCGGCGTCGAGGCACAGATCACACCCGCCGTCGTCTCAACGTCGACAGGCTTCTAAGAGTGTGACACCTCCGCCGACGTCTCCACGGAGGCGCTCGGCGTCGAGGAGCAGGAACCCCCTCGGACGCTCGCCGTCGAGGAAGGGATCGTCATCGACGGCACGTCGGCGCTCGACGTCGCATGTCAGGTCAACGTCGAGGGCATCGTCGACGACAGGACAACGTCGATTGACTTCTCCGTCGCCGACAGACCAAGGTCGGTCGACGTCGAGACCTCCGTCGACGGCAGGGCAACGCCGTTCGACGTCGAGACCTCCGTCGACGGCAGGGCAACGCCGTTCGACGTCGAGACCTCCGTCGACGGCAGAACGACGCCGTTCGACGTCGAGGGAGAAGACTCCGTCGTCGGCTCGTCACCGCCGATCGACGTAGAGGGGCCGCAGGTCAACGTCGAAGCATTCAACGTCGAAGGTGATCACTCCGTCGACTCCGCAGAGGCGTTCGACGTCGAGGGAAAGGCTTTTGAGGCATCCTCCAACACCGGTGAGACGGAGATCTCCTTCAGTGCCTTCAACAGTCCTAGTGACACAATCTGCTTCGCTCCATTCCTCCTTAAGTGCCTCTGGTTCATCGAGGTCCTCTTCTAGGAGTAGGAGTCCTGTGCAAAAGAGTCCCCAGCGGCGGTACATCACACAGGCAAGACTCTCGCCAAGATGGTATGGTCCGTTGAGTAAATGGAAGGATTCTGGAGCAACGGAGAGACTACAAAGGTACTTGAGTCCAGTCCACAAGTCCCCTCTCCAGCAGCTGGCAGAAGAGGTAGATGGACAGAGTCCTGCCATTCATCGATCACGCTCACGAGAGAGAAGAGCGGACAGATCGCATACCCCCAGGGTCTCTCGATCGCCAAGGGAACAACCCAAATCTCGAACACCGAGAAAGGAGGTACGGACTGAGAGATCGAGACGTTCTCCTCGAAGGGATGAACGACCTAGGTCACCAGTGAGGAAGGGGAATTCTCACCACAGGAGAAGAAGAACTCCATCATCCTCATCTTCTTCTTCATCTAGATCTTCTAAAGGGGATTACTCTCCCACGCTGGCAGACAGTCCTCGATCAAGAGCTTCCCCGCTTGACGACGTCAACACGTATCTGGACGTCTTGCAAAGGGGTGCTCACAAACTTAATATAGAGATGGCTACTCCAGAGGTGTCCACTACTGTGATTTTTGAGACCCTTCATCACAAATCATATACACGGCCTTTGCTCCCATTGGTTCCAGGGATAATGGACCCAATCAAAGAGGTTTTCCTCACGCCAGCAACGATCAGGGCAGTACCGGCACGTATCCAAAAGAAATATAGGCCGGCCGACTCAGATCCTATCTTTGTTAAAGGAGAGCCTGCGGCGGACTCAGTTATAGTAGCCTCAGCTAAGAAGAATCACACAGTCGCTCCTTCTTCGTCAGTTCCTCAGCAGCTTCATCCCTGAAAGTCTCTAGTGCTTCAGCCCTTCTGGGAAGGTACGATAGAGCCCTATGGGACTCCATGGAACGATTCAAAGGGAAATTGCCCAAGGAAGACCAGAAGGACTTTGAGGAGACAGTGACGGAGGGCTGTTTGGTGGCAAACCAAATGATTAGTTCATCAGCAGATAACGCCCTTCTAGCAGGACATAACTACTCACATGGGATATGTGCGAGGAGATCCTCTTGGCTGCGTTTAACTGGACTCAAACCAGATGCCCAGCAGCGCATCCTCAATCTACCTTTTTCCGGATCTTCACTCTTCGGGGAGCATGCCGATCAGGAAATGGCCCGTATGAAGACTGAGTTAGACACAGTAAAGGCAGTGGGTCTGGAAAAACAGAAAGCGCCGTTCAAACGACGCTTCAAGACCAACAAGAACCGGGGAGGCCAACAGAGGGTTCAAACCCCTCAATGGTCTCAAAACAAGCCACAAGGAAAGCCGCAATACAGAGGAGGAAGGTCGAGCAGAGGCAGAGGCGGACATAATCAGTCCTCTACCACGCCTAGAGGAGGCAAGGCCTGAGCAGTGGCTTCCTCTGGCGCCGTTACCCACTCCAGTGGGAGGAAGTGCTGCACAACACCTGGCAGAGTGGGTCAGCATCACAAAAGATCGGTGGGTGCTGAATATACTGCGCAATGGATATGCGCTACGTTTCCGGAAGAAACCACAACCGATTCCTCCAAAAAAGTCTCGCTCGTACCAACTAGAGCTCCTAAAAAGGGAAGTGAGCGTCCTCTTAAAGAAAAACGCAATCAAAGAGGTACCCTTTTCCCAAAGGGGGAAAGGAGTGTACTCAAGATATTTCCTTGTCCCCAAAAGAGATCAAGAAGGCAAATTCAGACCGATTTTGGATCTTCGACTCCTCAACAAAGGGGTGGTCAAGGAGAAGTTTCGCATGTTGGCACTCCACCAAATATGTCCTCATCTACAAATCGGAGATTGGATGTGTTCGGTGGATTTACAAGACACGTACTTCCACATTCCTATTACACCAGGTCATCGAAAGTACTTGAGGTTCCTGGTAGGGACCAAGCATTACCAATTCAAAGTGCTTCCTTTCGGGCTCAAATCCGCACCAAGGGTCTTCACCAAGTGCATGGCAGTGGCAGCGGCGTGTCTACACAAAAAAGGTCTCTTTGTGTACCCATATCTAGACGACTGGCTCCTGAAGAGTCCGTCCCCTCGTCAAGCCACCAAAGACTGTCACCTGTGTCTCCAACTACTACACAGGCTCGGCCTCCACGTGAACACAGAAAAATCAGTCCTGCAGCCCACGCAAACTATCCACTATCTGGGTGCAGTTCTAGACACAAAGTTAGGAAGAGCGTTTCCTTCGCAGGAGAGACTGTCTTCCATGGGGCAAAAATGCAAAAAGTTATTCAGTTTCCTCGTCCAAAGGTGCGAGAAGTAGCGTCTCTTTTGGGCTCCATGGCGTCCTGCATCTTCCTAATACCGAACGCCAGGTTGAGGATGCGGCCTCTACAAGAGTCTGTGGAGGATCAGTGGGACCAAGCGACGGGAGATTGGGAGGACCGAATCATCCTGTCTCAATCAGCACTGACCTCAATAAAGTGGTGGACTCGCCCTCGGAATGTCCTGCAGGGAGTCCCTTTTCAGCAACCTCTTCCTTCGCTGTCTGTGGTAACGGACGCATCTCTAGAAGGCTGGGGTGCTCACATGGGTCATCTTCAGATTCAGGGTCGCTGGTCGACCAACCTTCAGACATACCACATCAACATGCTGGAGCTTCGAGCAGTTCATCTGGCGCTCAAAGCGTTCTTTCCAGCAATATCAACGGACAAAATCCTGGTTCAGACGGACAACACTACAACTATGTTCTATCTGAACAAGCAGGGAGGAACCCGATCTCGCCCTCTGTCTCTGGAGGCCCAGACAATCTGGCACTGGCTTCTGGCTCGGGGACTGTCGGTGGTGGCTGTGCACCTTCCAGGCGAGCTAAACACAAAAGCGGACGCACTCAGCCGGCACTTCGAAGATCAGCCAGACTGGGTGCTACACGACGAAGTAGTCGAAGAACTCTTCCGTTGCTGGGGTCGTCCAGACATAGACTTATTTGCGGACGACGAAAACGCCAAATGCCACGCCTTCGCGTCCAGGTTCCACCGGCCAGGGACGCAAGGGAACGCTCTCCTGCTGGAGTGGACAGGAATGTTCGCTTATGCTTTTCCCCCTCTGGCACTGATTCCGAAGGTGGTGGCCAAGCTCATCAGATCGAGCATGGACATGATCCTAATTGCTCCGGATTGGCCGCGACAATGGTGGTATCCAGACCTGTTACATCTGTCGCTGTGTCCACACAGACGTCTTCCGTGCAGGCCAGACCTGCTGAGCAAGATGAACGGGAGGATCCTGCATCCCAACCTCCCGTCGCTGAACCTGACTGCATGGCTCCTGAGGTCTTGCAATATGGACACTTAAATCTGCCTCCGGAATGTATGAATATTTTAAGAGCGGCAAAGAGACCTTCCACAAGGGCGTCTTATGCGTTCAAGTGGAAACGTTTTTTCATTTGGTGTAAGGACCATGGCTTTGATCCCACCAAAGGACAAGAAGAGGTAGTTCTTCCATACCTCCTATACTTAGCGACATCAGGGTTGAAATACGCTTCTATTAGGGTTCATCTATCCGCCATAGTAGCGTACAGAAAATCACCTGCACAAACATCGTTTTTTCAAGTCCCAGTGGTGAAAGATTTCCTTCAGGGATTAAAGAAGGTCTATCCCCCTGTGAGAAATCCTTCTCCTCCCTGGGAGTTGAACCTGGTTCTCTCCAGGCTGATGTCTACACCGTTTGAGCCTATACACAAGGCCTCCTTGCAGCATCTCACTTGGAAGGCGGCCTTCTTGGTGGCAATAACCTCTGCGCGCAGGGTTAGCGAGATACAAGCACTCTGCACCAAGGAACCTTACACTGTGTTTCACCACAACAGAGTAGTAATGAGGGCTCACCCATCTTTTCTTCCAAAGGTGGTATCGGATTTTCATATAAATCAAACGATTACCCTTCCTTCGTTCTTTCCTAACCCATCGACCCCAGCTGAGAGGTCGTTGCACTCGTTAGATCTTAAACGGGTGCTAAAGTTTTACCTAGAAAAAACTAAGGACACCAGAAAGACAGACCAACTCTTTGTCAATTATGGTGCTATGAGGACCGGGTTTGCAGCAGCCAAAAGATCCATCTCCAGATGGATTGTCTCTTGTATCAAACTAGCATACCAGCTGGCTGGCAAACCTTTGTTGCAATCACCCAAAGCTCATTCCACTAGAGGGAAAGCAGCCACAATAGCTTTTTTGCATGACATTCCTATGTATGAAATATGCAAGGCTGCGACATGGAAATCAGTCCATACCTTTACAAGGCATTATTGCCTAGAGTCTGATTCCAGAGCGGATTCTCAAGTAGGGCAAGCCTCCTTGAGAAACCTATTTGGGTAAAATAAGGCCTATTTTTGGGCCTACGGATATGAATGTTATCTGTTGATTCCTTTGCCCGCAGGGATGAGGTGAGGCTCGCTACTCTATTCTAATGCTTATGACTATTGATGAGGATCCCCTGGAAGAGAAGGATTAGTTACTTACCTGTAATCCTAGTTCTCTTCCAGGGGTATCCTCATCAAAGTCATAAGCAACCCTCCCGCCTCCCCGGGCAAAGGACTTTGTTTATTACATAGGAGATGGTTTTTAACCTGTTATTACCATGGTTTGGTTTTCAGTCTCCGAAAAGAACAACTGACCTAACTGTAACCCCTGAGGCATGATGGGAAGCTAGGGGCTGAGGTGCCTTAAAGGCACAGCGTCAGTTTTAGTACATTCAGCTACAGGTTAGCTTTTCAGTCTTTTTAGACTGGGATTTTGCAATGCAGCCTGGGAGCTGTATATGCTTACAGTGTGTTATGAGAATTTCTACTGTTTTCTAAGCATTAAAACAGTTTCTAAACAAGCATTGGTGTTGTTTCTCATGTTTCTAATGCAAAATACACTGTATTGTGGAAATTCTTCACTGCATATTCCAGCTCTATTGTTTTATTTGGCTGCAATTGCTTATTTTTATATATATATATATTTATATATATATGTCTATATATATGTGGGGCACATATAATATATTGTTTCCGGGGTCCCGCGCATGGGCGGGAATATTCTAATGCTTATGACTTTGATGAGGATACCCCTGGAAGAGAACTAGGATTACAGGTAAGTAACTAATCCTTACTCAGCATTAAGGCACACAACGTTGTTAAGTTCAAGATCCACAGAGGTCCTTTTGTCGTCATCGGGCAACTCAGTTTCACTACCTCCTGAGCAGCCCCAACCGCAGCCAACAGATATTTCTGTACAAAAAGAAGCAGAAGGGCTGAGATCTCCCTCTGTGCATCTTTCCCCCAGGTGGATATTGCCACCTCACCATTGGCAAAAATCTTCAACACAAGTGCAACTGACTCTGGGCTACTCCAGCCCCCTACACAGGTCACCACTGACAAGGTTGATGCAGGCAGTAGATCTCTCTCCCACTGTCTCTACGAGAGGCCGAGATTGTGCTCGGACAGTGACTCCACCTACAAGAAGTCTCCAGCACATACCCACCGGAGGAGACACAGATCGCCTTCGTGGTCTTCGTCCTCAACACACTCTTCAAAAAGGGACTATTCACCTACATGAACAGATAGTCCTCCTTCAAGAGTCTCTCCAGTGTACGATCTTAGTTCTTTTTAGGACATACTTACAAGGGGAGCAACGAAGTTGAACACTGACATGCCTGTTCCCCAAACCTCATCCTCTGTGATCTACATCATAGATCAGCAACGAGACCTCTGCTTCCCTTAGTGCCTGGGCTTCTTCAGCCAGTTATGGATGTTTTTCCCACACCGGCAACTATTAAAACTGCCCCAGCAATGATCTTAAAAAAGTACAGGCCTCCGGAACAGGATCCACTATTCCTAGGAACAGGATCCACTATTTCTAAAAATAGGTCCACCTCTGGTGATTATTGCAGCGGCTCCAGATAAAGAAAGCAGGAACCAAGATTCTTGGGGAAGAACATTTTTTGGCACGTCTGGTTCAATGTTGAAGGTTTCTAGCCCCTCAGCTCTCCTAGGGCGCTATGATATAGCCTTATGGGATTCTCTGGAAAAAAGTAAAGATAAACTTCCCAAAGAGGATCGCAGAGACTATGAGGAAATATTACAGGAAGGGGGTTTAGTGGCGAATCAGATCATCAGCGCTGCAGCGGATGGAGCAACCTTGTCTGCTCATTCTTTTGCTGATGGGATTTGTGCCAGGTGCTCATCTTGACTTTGTTTCACTTCATTGAAACCCGAAGCACAACAATGAATTCTAGATCTCCCTTTCTCGGGGAGTTCTCCTTTTGGCACTCATATGGATGATGAGATGGCCAGAATGAAAACAGAGCTTGATACCTTGAAGGCGGTGGGCCTCGAGAAGAAAAAAGAATTCTGACGCAGATACAGGCCATACGACCGCAGGCCCTTCCATCAGAGGGTTCAAACCCCTCAGAGGCACCAGCAACAACATCAGCCTAGAACCCACTACAAAGGGCTTCTCACTTCCCGTAGGAGAGGAGCTCCACGTTAGTTCACCGCTTTGACAAATCCCCTTCGAAACAATGAACGTTCACTTCCTCCATCGCCGTTTCCCACTCCAGTGGGGAGAAGTATAGCCAACCACATAAAACAGTGGCACAACATCACAGCAGATCAATGGGTATTGAGCACGTTGCAAAATGGGTAGTTTCTAAGTTTTTGTCATCCACCTCCAGCTGTTGCCCCAGTGAAAAGGGCATGCCACCAACTACAACTGCTACAGCTCAAAGTATCCACTCTTCTACGAAAATCAGCCATAGAAGAGGTTCCTATTTCTCAACACGGACAAGGGGTATACTCACGGTACTTACTGGTCAAAAAGATGGGTCAAAAAGCAAAATTCAGGCCTATTTTAGACCTGCACACTCTCAACAAATCCATACGGAGGGAGATGTTTCGCATGCTGGCTCTCCATCAAATATATCCTCATCTCCAGCAGGGAGACTGGATGTGTTCAATAGATCTGCAAGATGCATACTTCCATGTTCCAGTCAATCTATGTTACTGGAAGTTCCTGCGCATCATGGTAGGATCCCGATATTACCAGCTCAAAGTTCTCCCCTTCGGGCTGTAATCAGCTCCTCTAGTGTTTACAAAATGCATGGCAGTAGTGTCGGCTGCTCTACGATGCCAGGGCTATTTGTATACCCTTACCTCGACGACTGGCTTCTGAAGGGCCCTTCCCCACAGTGTGTGAGGATCCACTTTCAAAACTGTCTAACACTGTTGCAGCAGCTCGGCCTTCATGTCAACTTCGAGAAGTTGGTACAACAAACTATCCAAAGGATTTATTACATGGGTGCAAAAATAGACTTCGCAGTAGGAATAGTGTTTCCTTCGGAGGAGAGACTATCATCTATCACTCTGAAGTTCAGGTGGATTCTTCAAACTCCTTCTCCTTCGATCCGACAGGTTGCCTCTTTCCTAGGGTCAATGGCATCCTGTATCTTCCTCGTCCCCAATACCAGGTTGAGGATGCAACCTTTACAGCAGGATCTGGAAGACAAGTGGGATCAGTGGACAGCTCGATGGGATGGCATGGTTCACCTCTCATAAGCTGCGAAAGTCTCTGACCCATGGTGGACACGTCGGAGGAATCTCCTAGTGGGAGTACCTTTCCATCAGCCTCCCCAACACAAACTGTTATCATGGATGCTTCCCTCCAGGGCTGGGGAGCATACATGGGGTCCCTCCAAACTCAAGGTCGGTGGTCGACCAAAGAACAGGCTTATCACATCAACATGTTGGAGCTACGGGCTGTGCACCTAACCCTGAAGGCTTTTCTTCCCTCTATTCAGGCCTGCTCCATACTAGAACAGACGGACAATATGACCATCATGTACTACCTTAACAAACAGAGAGGAACCCAATCTTGCTCTTTATCCCTGGAGGCTCAAACAATCTGGCATTGGCTACTGGCAAGGCAACTGTCAATCACAGCAATTCACTTGCCAGGGGATCAAAATGCTCAAGCAGATTCTCTTAGTCGCCACTTCGACGATCAACAAAACTGGGTTCTGCACAACGAAGTGGTGAAGGCAATCTTCAGAGACTGGGGTCGTCCAAGCATCGATCTCTTTGCGCACGAAACAAACAAAAAAATGCCACGACTTCACATCAAGGTTTCACCTGCCAGGGTCGAAAGGGAATGCCCTTTTCATCAATTGGTCTGGGGACTTTGTGTACGCTTTTCCTCCTCTTCCTCTCATCCCGAAGGTCATAACCAAGCTCTCACACTCCAGGGCAAGGATGATTCTAATAGCACCAGACTGGCCACGCAGTGGTGGTACCCATACCTTCTGCATCTTTCGGAGTGTCCACACAGGAGGCTTCCGTGCAGACCGGACCTGCTGTCCAAGATGAACGGGAGAATCCATCACCCCAACCTTCCATCGCTGAACTTAGCAGCATGGCTCCTGAGGTACTCAGGTATGGACATCTAGGTCTTCCTCAGACCTGCATGAACATCTTGAAAGAGTCTAGAAGGCCTTCCTCAAGGCATTCTTAGTCCTTTAAATGGAAACTTTTTTTGTGGTGTGTGAGGAACGGTTTCCAACCGACAAAGAGTCAAGAAGAGGCAATTCTTCAATATCTCCTCCACTTAGCTAAATCTGGTCTGAAATTGTATTCCATAAAGGTACATCTTGCTGCTATTACAGCATATAGAGAGTCACCCTCTCAATCATCTTTCTTCCAGCTTCAGGTGGTCAGGATTTCATGCAGGGATTAAAGAAAGTTTTCCCTCCCATACGTCCTCCATCTCCTCCTTGGGATCTAAACCTAGGTCTTTCCAAACTCATGGGGCCTCCCTTTGAGCATATACACAAAGCTTCCCTTCAGCACCTTATTTGGAAAACCGCCTTTTTTGTGGCCATCACCTCTGCTCGTAGAGTGACAGAGATTGAAGAACTCTGCTCCAAGGAACTGTACACAGTTTTTTACCATAACAGAGTTGTTCTGAGTACCCACCCCTTCTTCCTTCCGAAGTTGGTGTCGGATTTTCATGTTAACCAAAAGATCTCTCTACATAACTTTCTTCCTAATCCCTCTACGCCAGCTGAGTGGTCCCTTCATTCTCTAGTTCCTAAAAGGGTCTTAAAGTTTTATTTGGCCAACTCTAAAGATGTTAGGAAATCTGATCAACTGTTTATAAACTATGGTTCTGTCAGAACAGGTTTCCCAGCCTCCAGGCGCTCTATCTCCAGGATGGATAGTGTCATGTATCAAACTCACATACCAATTGTCAAGTAAGACCCTCTTTGCAACTCCCAAGGCTTATTCCACTAGAGGGAAGGCAGCCACAGTGGCTTTTCTACATAATGTACATGATTGCTGAGATCTGCAAAGCAGCCACTTGGAAATCGGTACATACGTTCACGAGACACTATTGTCTCGACTCAGATGCCAGAGCAGACACTCAAGTCAGCCAGGCCTCCTTGAGAAATCTTTTTCAATAATGAAATCCGTTTGTATATTTTCTTTCTTTGTTTTCTCATTTGCCTGCAGTTGGAGGATGGGCTTGCTATTTGAGTCAGTGCTTATGATTATTGATGAGGATCCCCTGGAAGAGAAGGATAAGTAAGTTACCTGTAATCCTAGTTCTCTTCCAGGGGTATCCTCATCAAAGTCATAAGCAACCCAGCCACCGCCGAGGCAAAGGAGACATTTTTAAGTCATATCTTTGTGCCCTGACCTTTGGGTCTCCACAAAAAACAACTGACCTAACTGTCACCCCTGAGGCATGATGGGAAGCTGAGGGTCATGGCTGTCTTAAAGGCACGGTGCCAGTTTATGCTAACAAGTACTTTCATTTTCTATGTTATTGAGTTTACAATGCAGCCTATAGGATATCAATGCCTGCTGTTTTGCAGCTGGATTTGCTTCTGGTCATCCAGTGAATCTTGCCCTTCCTTTTACATTTTTTATACGATATATAGGTGCCAAAACAGAAGTTTTTCAGAGCATTGTTTAGCCTTTGATGCATGATGGGAGGCTGCATTGATTGGTGTAAAAATGACATATGTATATATATATAGAGTTGTAAATATATGTTTTCATATATCATTTTTTTATAGATTCACGTGTCCCCGCACATGGGCGGGAATATTCAGTGCTTATGACTTTGATGAGGCTAGTGACAGACATAAGACACTTCTGACAATTGACTACATATGGTAATTTGTACAGGCCATTATCAAGCCATAAATCATTTCATGCATCATATCGTGACATAGCCTGTCAGTCATAAAAACATCATGTCATAAATCATTCAGATGGTTTCGGACGAAATGATATCTTTGAGCTGGCTTTGTCCCTTTGTGTGTGGGGGTTACTCCTTTTACCCTTTGTAGGCTCAACTCGCTACCTTTGACCATTTGTTGTGCCCCGCCCTCCATTGGACCTGGACTCCGAACTCCGTGTATCCCCTCATTGACTCTCTTACTCTGCCATAAGGTATCCCAATGTAAGCAGCCTGGTCTGCTACCCTGCCGTGTCGGCTGTGGCCAATCCATCATCCTTATGCTCATCTCCTTTGCCACCTCACAGATCGCGGGTCACGTCTGAAGACGACTCACTACAGACAATTCGGTCACATCACCTGCTGCTATCAGCATCATGGCTGCCCATAGGTTGTCACAAAAAGCTTCTGTCCCTTCTTTGGAGAGGTGCACACAGTAGCTGCTGAAGTATTCCGGCCCCCTCAGATTGATCAGGTCAGGCATGATGCACTCCCACCCATTTGCATATTCACAGAATAAAAGAGGAGTGTTGGCCCTAGATGACCGCTCTGATGTCAGTATTTAAATCTACAGAAATAGCTCTCAGTCTCTTGTAGTTCCACCACTTGGGAGCCACCGACCATACTCAGAGAACTCCGCAAAAGCAGGAACGTTTAATAAATTCAGAAGATTTTTGTGAAAGTACAATAGTTCAAATGCTTATCATATTTGGATAGATAAATGATAATTTCTTCTTTTCGGTCCATCATGAAAAGGGAGCCATAATGCAGTATCCAAAATAGTTTTATTTATGTTTCATCAAACATCGCACTCCAGCCCAGCCTACGCATTTCGTCCTGAAGAAGACTTCATCAGGGCTGTAATTTAAACATACATATATACTTTTAAAATTACAAAATGACAAAACAATAGTCACTGTACAATTTAACAAACATTTAAAAACATACAACAAAAACAACAACCTTAGGACTGCCCACACCCCACTCCCTCAAACAATGTATAGTCTTGAATGACAAACTTGACAAAAATATTACCATATTTCACTCGAAACAAGTAGTTGATGATCCACACCCGCAGTAATTATACGTCACCAATTTTGTGCACCATCAGACTCAGAACACTTATTCTATTAAGTTCAACCCTTTTGGGGAAGGCTGAGATGCCTCTAAAATACAAGCATTTACAATGCAATAGGTCTCGCAGTGACATGTTTAAAGCTATTAGCATTGTAAATGACATTGTTTTTTATATTGGTTTTATTTTCTAAAAAGTATACAGTATATATTATTAATTATGCACCATTAGACTGGAGATGAATTAGTGAGGAAAAAAAGTTAAAGCAACAGGAAATCTCATCTATATCACACTGATAAAACAAACTGGAATACATGCATTTGTGGTTGTTTCACTTATTTGAGAGGGGTCAGTGTTTTATTGACAAATTACGTGACACTGCGTATAAATTGCTAAATTATTAGGTGTGTTTGCTTAGAATCTTTTAATTAAAACAGCTAAGCTTCTAGAGCGTGCTGCTGAGAGGATCCCAAGAGCCTTTTCTTTATGAGCCTAAAATGTGCCACTCAAAGATTGACAAATTACGTGACACTGCGTATAAATTGCTAAATTATTAGGTGTGTTTGCTTAGAATCTTTTAATTAAAACAGCTAAGCTTCTAGAGCGTGCTGCTGAGAGGATCCCAAGAGCCTTTTCTTTATGAGCCTAAAATGTGCCACTCAAAGAGAACAAAGGGGAAGGCTGCAGCGCCCTGCCACCGCCTGCCGAGTTTGCAGACACCAAGGAGGGGTGGGGACGGCCAAGACCCACCTTAGACAGCTGCCTCTGGAGACTGAAGCGCTGGACCATGGTGACCTCCTGGGTGCAGACGAGGCGATCCGCAAGGGCACTGCCTGGGCTGTAGGTGAGGGGCGCCCACGGGTGCCGGCAGCATCAGCAGGCACGGTGTACAGCACATCTCAGTGTCCCAAGCACTCAGTCACTCCATTGTTCGAACAAAAGACCTGGCGATGGCACCGCAACCATGCAAGAATACATTCCTCTACCACAGATTTGACTATTTAATTCAAACACTTGACGGCACACACTGGGCCCTACCACCACCAAGAAGCAATCCTCATATCGCATACAGACTCGAGTGTTCCGTTTTTTTAAAGTAGATAAACTGTTGCTAAGTCCGAATTTAGAAAGCTGGGCTAACACACTTGGAACAATGTTTTTCCAAACGAAGCACCAGGACCGTGAAAGTTGTGTTCTGAATGCACGGAGACATTGACGGAAAACGTTTAAAATGATTAACGCGAATTATTATTTGAATTAAGCAGCGGATATTATTAGTACAAAAACAAGATACCTCGTAAGGGTCCGGTGCGGTGTCGGCGGGCCTTAGTCACAGGGCCAGCATTGCTGTACGTTGTCCCTCTCCTGCAGAATAGCTGAGGGGTGCGTGGACGTCGCAGTGAGGCTTTTCGGGCTGGAGTTGAGGCACACAGTCTGGCTTGCGCTGCTTTTGAGAGTGCACACCTAGCGCGTCTCAGTGTTTGTGTGCTGGAGGATCGGGACACACAATCACTGATCGTAGCCCACAGCGCTGCTTGTAAGCAGGATTGCGGGTCCTGAAGCACACGTAACTCAAGGGGCGGGACTGGGGCACAAGTCGGAAGAGACGCGGGAGGGCAGGAGCGAGACGCCGTGAGCGTGCACATTGGCATGCCCTGCGGCTCGTGCCCAGTGGCGGTGCCTGTGGTCTTCGCTCGCTGAGCTTGAGGAGTGATGCGCGGCTGGCGAGACTGTGGGAGGGGGCTGCTAAAGCAACAAAAAAGCAGCCCCTGCCCACCATGCTGCACGCCCGAGAACAGCTACCGGGAGGCGACCAAGATGGGTGAGTGGCGGCACTGCCGTGCCTGCGAGCGCCGCGCTGCTACCACAAAGTGCAGTGAAGCATAGCGCCTCACCAGCCTGTAATCACTTTATAGCCGCAGTGCTAGCTTAACTTTAATGTACAATTGTGTACGGCTTGCAGGGAGGAGCGCCAGCTGTACATTTTTATCAATGAAAGTGAAAGTTAATGAACGGCTCACAGTGGATGCTAGCGCGTGTTCATGCGCGCATCCCGAACCGATCCAGCCTGCAGCCTGTGCGTGCCCATCTCTTGTCTCCCTTTAGAGCCCTTGAAAGCATAGTCGACGACTATAGGTCTTGCTGGCGACAGTGCTTCGCGCTGCATCGCCAGGTGCGAGACCTAAAAAAAAAGCTACATATATAAACTATAACTTAAGGAACGAACATGCCACAGTCTACTCACTTTGTACGGTCTTGTATAGCTATCTGGATTTGGTACAGCCACGTATAAGCAGGGCATTGTGGATAACTTACTCCCAAGTGGGCTCTGAAAAAAAAAATCATAAAAGGGCCCCATAACTCTCGAACTTAACTTATAGTGTGCACATTCATATCCCATCTATTCACATACCTTCTGCCGCTCCCTAGTGGGACCATTTGTGTGTTTCATATACTGTATTTAGTGGCATGGGTATGCCCAGATATGGGTCCCATGCTGACTGTGTCACTGGAACCAAGCTGTACCCAGCTGACGAGCCCATAACTAGGGCAAAAACCGTCCTGTTTTGTTTGTGCTCTGGTTGAGGGAGGACCTGTCTTGGTAGTTTGGGCTGGACTGTTCCCATGAGGAACCGGGTCAATACTGATTTGTATATGGCTGGGTCCAAACTGAGGAGGCGAAGTAAGCTAAAGAATGATGGGTTGGGATGCTACCCCAAGAAATTACCAATGGTTAGACAAATTGCAAGCCTTCCTCCCATCACCTTTTGAGTGTTTCATGATCTCCAACCATACCAGTGTGGTGCAGCCGATCAGCCTTGATGCCCCCATCAAATCTCTCCTGATGCGAACCAGCAGCTTTTTCCTGTCCAGCTGTGTCAGATCTTTCCCCCCAAGTGTGTAACCAACAGATCCGGCTTGTGTGCCTGGCCGGTGTCCAGCTCCCTGACGGTGGTCTCTTGCCGCCCACGGCACATGCCCTGCAGACCATACCAAAATGTGTGTTAAAGGTGTTATCTCCTACGCCAACGACACTCAGCTGATCCTCTCCCACACCAAGGACCCCATCACAGCCAAAGCCAACCTCCACAAAGGAATGAAGGCCGTCGCCGACTGGATGAAGACCAGCCGTCTGAAGTTGAACTCGGACAAGACGGAGGTCCTCATCCTTGGCTCCAACCCTTCAGCCTGGGACGACTCCTGGTGGCCGACAGCACTGGGGGCAGCCCCGACACCCACCGACCACGCACGCAGCCTGGGAATCATCCTCGACTCAACGCTCTCAATGACCAAGCAAGTCAACGCCGTCTCCTCCTCCTGCTTCAACACCCTCTGCATGCTCCGCAAGATCTACAGATGGATCCCGACAGATACAAGAAAGACAGTCACCTAGGCCCTCGTCAGCAGCAGACTCGACTACGGAAACGCCCTCTACGCAGGAGCACAGACCAAGCTCATTAAACTACTACAACGCATCCAAAACGCCTCGGCACGACTGATCCTCGACGTACCATGCCACAACCATATCACCCCCCACCTGAGAAACCTGCACTGGCTCCCTGTCAACAAGAGGATATCCTTCAAGCTCCTCACCCACGCACACAAGGCACTCCACAAGACTGGCCCAGCCTACCTCAACAGACGGCTGTCCTTCTACATCCCCAACCACCAGCTACGCTCCGCCAACCTCTCACTCACCACCGCCCCGCATATCCGAAGAACAACCACCGGTGGGAGATCCTTCTCCCACCTCGCCGCCAAGACATGGAACACCCTCCCACTAAGCCTACGACAGACCCAAGACCTGCTGACCTTCAGCCTTCAGGAGGATACTCAAGACTGACTGTTCGATCAGTAGCGCCCCTCCCCCCCTCCCAGCGCCTTGAGACTCTCGCGGGTATGTAGTGCGCTTTACAAATGATTGATTGATTGATTGATTGATTCCACCTGGTTTACCTCGCTGTCTGTGAGGACTGCAGCGTGGCTTCCTTTACAACTGTATTTATGGACTATCGACAAAATATGAGTGTCTCTTGTGCCGGGGGCCCCGACGTTGAACCGTAATGTGTGCTTGTGTTGTTTCTACCCTTGTGTGTTCGCTGTTATCTTAGTGAGTTTGGCAAACGTGCTCCAAGCCCTGCTGCCAGCAGGTGTTTTGTATAGTGCTTGGGACCACTGTTCCCAATAAGCTGCGCGGGTGAGCGCGCGCGCAGAGCAGTCACCCTCAGCGCGCAGTGCGCTGTATTCAGCGCGCACTTCCTGACACCGCCGCTTTCTAAATGCGGGAGGAATTTTGTATTGGTATTCGTGCTTATTGCAACTCACATCAACAACTGTGCACTGAAAGAATCGCATTGCGCTAGGAAGGAAACCTTACAGCTCGAAGACCACACACTTTAGAAACGTATTTCCTCAGTTCAGACTTACAGTAACATTCTCTAATAATGTGGTCTTGAAAATTTCAATTGCAGCTCACACGGAGAGAAAAAGTAAAAACCTTTCTTACATACAGTAAGAAAACGTTCGGCATCTCCAACTCTAACAAAAACATATGGCTGTATAACATCACAAAATAAGAATCGAAAGATGCACAGGCAGACGCATCCTTCGCAATAAAGCATTCTCAGGAGATCCTGGGTAATTTACTGCTTTAAAAATCTGCATCGCCGAAATCCGGAACCAATCACATTCAGCCTGCCTTTTCCTAACACACACGGATTCCCTGCTCTCGAAACAGACAGAGGACAAGGGGCGTAATACAGACCCCCACAGCCCCCGTGTTGTGGGGGCAGGGGAGGCACGCTCCAGCGGGCCCCTCACTTCATCAAGGAGAATTAAGGTGCTTAATTAATTAAGGTGTGCACTGCACACGCACGCCTGGGCCCCGAGGGTCAGAAGAGAGGCTCACCGGAGCCTCTCTCTCTCATTATATTTAAATAGCGCAGTGTGCACGAGCTGCCCCGGCCGGGCATCTGCCCTGCTCTGACCTCTGAGCCTCATCATTCAGGAGATAGGTGACAGAGATTAAGATTGAGAGGAGCGAGGTGAGCTTGGTGATGAGTGGGAATGAAAGGAGAAAGGAGTGATGAAGATAGAGGAAAGAAAGAAGGGGAGAGGCAAGTGCAAGCAACTTTATTTAACAAGCATTTGCAATGCAATAGGTCTCGCATTAGGAAAGTTTGAGCTATTGGTATTGTAAATGGCAAAGTTTTTATTTATGTTTTTTTTTTAAATAGCTAAATTAATAGCTTCGTCATTTACAATGCCAATAGTTATAACTTTCGCAAATGTGATACCTATAGCATTTGTAATGCAATATGTTTTGTATTTACAAACCGCGAGAGGACAAAAAAAAGCTCCGGACCACCGCCTCCTCCCAGGCCTTCAAAAGGGACCTCAAAGTTCTCCTCCTCCAGAGAAACCTCCAAAAGTAATTCACGTCCTCTTGCTATTTGTGAGGAAGACTTCCCACTACTGATAATTTCTACTTTCCATGACCATGGAAGTGCCTTCCCAGTGTATGCCTGTGATTGGAGGGTCTGCCTTTTTGCAGTATTTTCCATGTACTGGTGTTCGGTGCCCTTTTGTAACATGCACACACCACTCTGCCCTTGCAACACACGGCTACTACCTCTCACATGTCTTTACCTTTGATACTTGCACAAGTGCCACCTTGCCCATGTAACGCTTGTTCCTGAGCCTGAGTGTCTAGCACTTATTGCAGGACTATACCTCTAATTATACTCTGTTTTCTCTTATAACTGCACACTTGTCACTTTCATTTCCTCTTGTGCACTTTTGACTACCTCATGTATTTTGGTTGCTCACAATTTTTACTCAAGTATTTTGTTTGCTCACGATTGTCACTATTAGCTTTACTACCTCATGTACTTTGGTTGCTCACAATTTTTAGTCAAGTATTTTGTTTGCTCACGATTGTCACTATTACCTTTACTACCTCATGTATTTTTGGTTGTTCATAGTTTTTACTACCTCATGTATTTTGTTTGCTCACAATTGTCACTATTACCTTATGTAAGTAACGTATGTTTTTGCAACCTGTTCTTTTGTAATGTTTCACATTATGTTTCATTTCTGTTCCTAATGTGAAGCGCTCTGACGCCTTCGGGTAAAGTCCGCGCTATATAAAAATGCATAAATACAAAAATAAATAAATACCGCCTTCGGGTAAAGTCCGCGCTATATAAAAATGCATAAATACATAAATAAATAAATACCGCCTTCGGGTAAAGTCCGCGCTATATAAAAATGCATAAATAAATAAATACCGCAAATCAAACATCCTCGTCACTCTGCCGCCCTGCGACCAGGAAGTCAGGCAGGCCGGCGCGACAACCGGAAACAGGAAGTAGGAGGGCGGGAGCCTACCCCGCCTCCCACGGAAGAGCCGCGATTGGAGCCGTGTTTGGAGCACCGGATCAGGCAGGAGCCTACCCTGCGCCCCGGTGCCGAAGGAGGGAAGAAGAGTCCAACTGCCGGGCCCTGCAGCTGAGGAGAGCCGCCGCACGAAGGAAGCCGGTGAGTGGGTTGCTGAGCTGCGGGGGGAGCATGTGTGTGTGCGCGCGCGGGGGGGGGCGGGCATGTGTGTGTGCGTGTGTGTGTGTATGTGTATGTGTCTTGGAGTGCGTGTGTCTGACTGTGGGGGAGGGGGTGTGTGTGTGAGCGAGTGTCTGTATGTGCGTGCGTGCATGCAGAGGGGTGCAGTAAGAGAGGGGGGGGGGGTCTGTTGGGCGATGGCAGCTGAAAGCAGGAGCGAAGCGGAAGGAAAAAAATGAATATTGCTATGAAAAGGAAATTTGTAGCGATTAGGTGCGGTAGCTGGGGGAGGAGGGAGGGTACAGACGGGAGAGAGCTAGGCGATAGCATGTTAAAGGAGAGAGCGAGTTAGTTGGAAGCAAAGAAGGAAAAGCATGAAAAGTTGTATATAATCATGTGCTTGTAAATATGGGCAGGACAGCGTTAGTCATAGATATGCGCAGTTGGCATTTAGAAATGCGAGGTAAAGTAAAGAGATGCGTGTTTGTTATGTTGAAATATGGAGCATAGAAAAGAAAAGAAGTGTAAGAAACACACTGCACAACTGAGAGGGGAGGGGGACTAAGCGATGGGCACTGTAATCATAGAGCGAAGCGCAAGAAAAGAAGGATATAATCGTATGCAAGTAATTTTAACAGCGGATAGGAGAAAGGGCTCTTTTATTGAAGATATAGTATCTATTTGTGTAAATAGAAGCAAAAGCATCGGGGAGTTTAAAAAAAGCATAAAAAAGCATCGCGCACAGAGCTAATTTATTTATTAAGGAAGCGCGGCAACTGAAAAATATTGTTTTTTCGAAGCAGTGCAATAAGTAACAGTTGGTATATATAAGAGGTCAAGTAACATGTGTTTTGCATGAGAACAAGGTTTCTGTTTAAGTACCTTGTTTACCATGAGATAGGAAAGTTTGGTGTAATAAAATGCCACGTGCGCAGAGGAACGAAATGCATTGTGTTAGTGTGAAAATGGCCACAAGGGTTAAAAGAACTTGTCTGGTAAGCGTCAATGTCAAGGAAAGGTTAAAGGTGGCCTATAAAATGTAAGGAGTTTCGTTTCTTTAAAGTCTTCCCAGTTACTGGGTAAAAAAGGTGGCCTATAAAATGTAAGGAGTTTCGTTTCTTTAAAATCTACCCTGTTACTGGGGAAATTTAGGCACATTTCTTGAAAATCGAAACAAAGAGTGTTTTTTTGATGTTTGCGACATGTCCCTTTAGAATAATTTTATTTTAGTGTTTAAAAGCATACCAATTTCACTTTGTAATTCTAAATGACATGCACCAAAAGTATTGCGTGAAAACGACTTGTATTTAAACTTTAATGAGAAAAGGTTGAAGGCAAGCTCCTAAATAAAGTATTTTCCTTTCTTACAATGTACGCAATTACTGCGAAATGTACACACGTTTAAGAGAAATAAAACGTAACGTTTGTAATTGTAAAAACATGCACTTAATATATTTAACGTGTCATATTTAGAAGAAGATATATTTTACTGGCTGCCTATAGTTGTAGTTGCGGGATGTTAGTTTCTACAAAGCAATAATAATTTGCATGATGCCACATTTTGCTTTGAAATCGAAAACAGCAGACAAGACGGCGGCAAGTTAACTTATCGTTTAGCACCAGTTAGACATCACGCTGTTCTAAGCCTACTGCAAAGTTTCCCACTATAGTGGAAATTGCTCCTAAAGCACACCTTTTTAAGATGGCAGCACTATTTAAAGCAGTCACTGTGATGCTCTTAATACGAAATAAAATATATTAAATGTGACTTTACTGTAAAAGCCTAGCAGCCTACTTCATAATGATAACCACACGCAGTGCACGCAAATGGGGATAACATTATTTAAATGAGTGGCTCCAATTAAGTATAAGAAAAGATTATCGGACTAGCAAGTGCGAAATAAAAAACGTTAAATGTGCCTTTACTGTAAAAGCCTACCAGCGTACTTCAAAATGATAACACACACTGCACGCAAAAAGGGATAACATTATTTAAATGAGTTGCGCCAACTGAGTCTAACAAAAGATTACGTTAAATGTGCCTTTACTGTAAAAGCCTACCACCCTACTTCATAAGAATAGCACACACGCACTGCACGCAAACGGGAATAACATCATTTAAATGAGTGGCGCCAAAGGAGTATAACAAAAGATTATCCGACTTGCAAGTCCTTAGGACGCAAAGGCATTGCACAGAAAGAGGCATGACATTATTTAAAATAGTCACTGTCATGCTCTTAATACGGAATAAAAAAACGCTAAATGTGCCTTTACTGTAAAGGATACCCGCCTACTTCCTAATGAAAACACACACGCAGTGCACGCAAACATGGACAACATTATTTAAATGTAAGCATTGCATTGACAGCTAACGCTGCCGTCACAGCAAGCCTGCAAAGTTTACCACTATAGTGGAAATTGCTCCTAAAGCACACCTTTTTAAGATGGCAGCACTATTTTTTTTAAAGAAACCAATCTCTGCATTTGCATGGCGCCTACTACATCAAATACACAAACGGCAAAGAAAAGAAAGTAACACCTCTTAGAGAGCTACATCCAAAGTGCTCGATATTTGCATGGCGCCATAACAAAAGATTACCCGACTAGCAAGTGCTAAAGACGCATACGCATTGCTAGTAGAGGCATGACATTATTTAAAGCAGTCACTGTGATGCTCTTAATACGAAATAAAATATATTAAATGTGACTTTACTGTAAAAGCCTAGCAGCCTACTTCATAATGATAACCACACGCAGTGCACGCAAATGGGGATAACATTATTTAAATGAGTGGCTCCAATTAAGTATAAGAAAAGATTATCGGACTAGCAAGTGCGAAATAAAAAACGTTAAATGTGCCTTTACTGTAAAAGCCTACCAGCGTACTTCAAAATGATAACACACACTGCACGCAAAAAGGGATAACATTATTTAAATGAGTTGCGCCAACTGAGTCTAACAAAAGATTACGTTAAATGTGCCTTTACTGTAAAAGCCTACCACCCTACTTCATAAGAATAGCACACACGCACTGCACGCAAACGGGAATAACATCATTTAAATGAGTGGCGCCAAAGGAGTATAACAAAAGATTATCCGACTTGCAAGTCCTTAGGACGCAAAGGCATTGCACAGAAAGAGGCATGACATTATTTAAAATAGTCACTGTCATGCTCTTAATACGGAATAAAAAAACGCTAAATGTGCCTTTACTGTAAAGGATACCTGCCTACTTCCTAATGAAAACACACACGCAGTGCACGCAAACATGGACAACATTATTTAAATGTAAGCATTGCATTGACAGCTAACGCTGCCGTCACAGCAAGCCTGCTCATTCCAAGGTAGCCTCGGAGAAACACAAGCCTGCTCATTCCAAGGTAGCCTCGGAGAAACGAACAGCAAAAAATATGACGCCAAAATAATAAATAAATAAACCAGCAGCTTGACCCATTTATTCACTGTGATGCTTCCGATAATTAAAAATGTGCCTTTACAAAGAAGTGTTTTAAAAAGAATACCAGCGTGCATGTTCATTACAAGACTAATTACTCATGATATTCAAAGCAAGCCTGTTCATTTCAAGCTACCCTCAGCCAGCCTCGGAAAAAACGAAAGTAATACAAAAGCGAAACTGACACTGCCACTGCAGACAATGCTGCGCGCTCCCGAGGTGAAATCCGGCTCTGAAAACGCTCGTAACACTTTGGTGTCCACTCTCCTAAAAACGGATCACATTAGTTGTCGAGCTGACAGCATTCATGCTTCGCATGAATGCTAACGTCAGCTCGACCTAAAAACGCTGCAATAGCTTTGGAAGAACGTTTATTGAAAACACTGCAAGACACTTATGTAAAAAGGAAAGTGGCAAAATATTTGGGGAGACAGTCTATCAAGCTTGCAGCAATAACGTAGACACTGTCCACAATGTCCACAGAAGTAGCAGTTTGAGTATGCCGCCCCCCCCCAGTAGATATTTCTGCACTAATATTTTAATCGTAACCCTGTTCCTGTTCAGTGTAAGGGCAACTGTCAGTCAACAGCAATTGGCTTTAAGTAAAAAAATGATCAAATCGGACTCAGAGTAAGCCTAGAGTAACTGTCAGACTAGGGAGTGAAGTAAAATATAAACCTGCAACAAAAAAAAAGGTATGATTAACGAGTACATGCTGTAAGAAGCTGGAGTAATTGGATAAACAGGGAAATAAAAAAGTTGAACAAAACGGATTTTGGGGGCCTGGTTAGTCAGTGGGAAGAGCAGGACTGTAGCAACATTGAGTGATAAAGATGAGATGAAGCGTGCCATGGAAAACAAAATTGCTAAACATTAACTTTATGCTGTTGATGGAAAGATTCTTGGACTAACGAAAAGGGTGCTTGGTGACTGAGGCTGTGAATATTTTGCAGTGTGATTCTACTCAGGATTCACATGCTATGCATCGTTTCACCAGCTGGTGGGTGGGTGAGGAAAAAGCATGCAAAAAAAGTATCATTTTGCATTGGCCATAAGTGCAGACTGTATATTTAATAAAAAAGGTTTCTCATAAGGCCAGGGTTCCCTACTGAGTGCCCATTAGCTTCAGTTTACATTTCCCACCATACTATTCAGAAGCACTGACCAAATCACGAACAGAAATAATTTTCCACTATCAGTCCCAGAAAGAGTTTATAGCAACCCTTGAAAGAAGAAAACAGAACATGGCCAAAAAAGTGCAAAGGATCTAAAAAACACTGAAAACTGACATAAGACAATTTTTTACAACCTGCTGCGAGAAAACAGGGTTATGTTTAGTGTCTGTCTTTTCAGGATGTTTCATTTTCTGTCTCCTACTGTGTAAATGATGTTACCTAAGTTAGGTTTGTGTGATGTCAGCAATCAGTGCCTCCCTCATGATCATGACAATATTATTTGTTACAACTGCACTCTTTTTAAACCAAACTGTAGTGCAGATAGTTCATAATGGCACAATATATGAAGACTACAGTCCAAAGATTTCGATTTTCAGTAGTGACAAGAAAGGTTTACACATCTCTACCTCCACCTACCTCTCCCACTCTGTCCTTCCCTCTCCCTTTCCCTCCCCCTCCCTCTACCTCCCTCTCCCTCTAGTTCCCTCTCCCTCTGTCTCTACCTACCTCTCCCACTCTGTCCCTACCTCTCCCTCTCTGTCCCTCCCTCTCCCTCCCTCTCTATCTCCACCTACCTCTCATACTCTGTCCTTCCCTCACCCTTTCCCTCCCTCTCCCTCTACCTCCCTCTCCCTCTAGTTCCCTCTCCCTCCCTCTCCCTCCATCTCTACCTACCTCTCCCACTCTGTCCCTACCTGTCCCTCCCTCTCCCTCTACCTCTCTGTCCCTCCCTCTCCCTCTACCTCTCTGTCCCTCCCTCTCCCTTTCCCTCCCCCTCCCTCTCCCTCCCCCTCCCTCTCTGTCCCTCCCTCTACCTCTCTGTCCCTCCCTCTCCCCCCTCCATTTACATCCCTCCCTCTACCTCCCTCTACCTCTTTGTCCCTCCCTCTCCCTCCTCTACCTCCCTCTCTGTCTACCTTCCCCTACCTTTCCCTCTCTGTCCCTCACTCTAGCTCCATCTTCCTCTAGCTCCCGCTCCCTCTCCCTCCACCTCCCTCTCCCTCTACCTCCCTTTCCCTCCCTTGACCTCCCTCTACCTCGCTGTCCCTCCCTCTCCATCTACATCTGTCCCTCCCTCTCCATCTACATCTGTCCCTCCCTCTCCCTCTCTGTCCCTCCCTCTCCCTCTCTGTCCCTCCCTCCCCGTCCCTCTGTCCCTTCCTCTCTCTCTACCTCTCTCTACCTCTCTCTACCTCGCTGTTCCTCCCTCTCCATCTACCTCGGTCCCTCCCTCTACCTCTCTGTCCCTCCCTCTCCCTCTCTGTCCCTCCCTCTCCCTCTCTGTCCCTCCCTTTCCGTCCCTCCCTCTTCGTCCCTCCCTCTCCCTCTCTACCTCCCACTACCTCTACCTCTACCTCCCTTCTTTCCCTCTGCCCCCCTCTCCCTCGCTCTCTACCTCCCTCTCCCTCTACCTCCCTCTCTCTCTACCTCCCTTACCTCCCTCTCCCACCCTCTACCCCCTTTTCCCTCCCTCCACTTCCATCCCTCCCTCTACCTTCCTCTCTCTCTCTACCTCTCTGTCTCTGTCCCTATCTGTCTCTGTCTCTGTCCCTATATGTCTTTTTCCCTTCATGTCTCTGTCTCTGTCTCCTTTCCTATCTGTCGGTATCTCTCCCTATCTGTCTCGGTCTCTAGGTGCAATTGTCCAAATTCTGAATGTGCTTACATCCAGGCGCGCAACGCCCATTGGGCTGAAAGGGCTTAAGCCCCAGCCTCCCCCCCCCCACACTTACCCATTCGTTTGTGGCAGCCCGGGCCTGAGTACTTCACCAGGGCTTCCATTTATTTGTTAATGAGGCTTTGTTGTTTTTTTCACTCCTTCTTACAGCACATGCATCTCCACTTTGCCTAGAAACGAAAAGGCAAGGTCCGTGTGCCGCCAATGAAGGCATGCCGGGCCGCTGGTGGCCCCCGGGCCGTACTATGAGTACCACCGATGTAATTAGTTTACCCAACTTTAAAATACTTTTTAAGTGCTTTGAACTTGTATTTGCTCTAAAAATTACGGCAAACCTAACCACACAACATAGTATAGTTTAACGTGGCACTGTATGTGTGGAAATGCACCATCTTTTCAGATTTTTAAGCAAAAGTTTGGAGGGATATTTGGCGCTGCACAGACGCACGGTCTGATTCCTGGCGCACATAGCCATGGCTGCAGCGCACAGAGACCCTACGATGCCGCACACAGAGGAAAAAAATTAGAGGGAACATTGCTTGGGACTGAGGTTTTTCATCGAAGCACCTATTCCTTTTTAATTGGCATTGCAGTAGATTAATTTTTGCAAGGGGAACACCGCTTATAGCAGTTATTTTCTTATTTCTTGGCCGTTCTTCGGAATGTGCCCTGGTTCAACAAGACAGTTTGCCTTGCCCAGGAGCTTTCCATGGTGGTAAAGAGCCCCACTTTCAATCAATCAATAAGAACATTTGTAAAGCGCACTACTTACCTGTGAGTGTCTCAAGGCGCTGGGGGGGGGGAGGCTGCTACTGCTCGAATAGCCAGGTCTTGAGGAGTCTTCTGAAGGTAAGCAGGTCCTGGGTCTGCCGTAGGAGGATGGGGAGGGTGTTCCACATCTTGGCGGCGAGGTGGGAGAACGTTCTGCCACCGGTGGTCACTCTTCGGATGTGGGGGACTGTGGCGAGGTCGGCGGAGCGGAGCTGGCGGTTTGGAGTGTGGAAGCTGAGTCGTCTGTTGAGGTATGCTGGTCCGTTGTTGTGGCGTGTCTTGTGTGTGTGGGTGAGGAGCTTGAAGGTGATCCTCTTGTTGACGGGATGCCAGTGCAGGTCTCTCAGGTGGGGTGTGATGTGACTGCAGCGAGGGATGTCGAGGATCAGGCGTGCCAAGGCATTTTGAATGTGTTGAAGTTGTTTCAGGAGTTTGGCCAAGGCTCCTGCATATAGGGCGTTTCCGTAGTCTAACCTGCTGCTGACGAGGACCTGGATGACCGTTCTTCTTGTTCCGGTGGGGATTTGTCTTTAGCGTGCTGCGCCAGGGTCCCCCCCACACACACAGGGCTATGGGAAGCCTCTGCACTGAAACCCGTGCCAGAGTCTGTGTGTTACTGTGTCTGTGTGTAATTATCAGAAGCCATTGTTAAATGTCGGCCATGTTACCACATACCAGTCTGACACGGAAGAACCCACTCAATAGGGCCGTCTGCTAGGGGCATCTAGACCCAACAACTGCTTATTTGGGGTTCACAAAAGGGGCCTGGTCAAGTGAAAGAGCTGAGGTCATATGAGTCTAAAAAGTATGTTGAGCCCTACAGATGGGCAGATGGGTGGCACTTGAGATATTTAGGTTGTACATATAATTTAGGGGGGGTTAAATATATATATATATATATATATATATATATATATATATATATATATATATATATATATATATATATATATATATATAAAATAACTGAAGATTCCAAAGAACAAGCTTATAAAGAAATGTCAATTTTATTTCCTTGTTCTTGCGTATTTTGCACAGCAATGATTGAAAACAATGGATATGTTTTCCATGTCTATGGTCACATGACTGGACCAGAGGGCGGAGTTGCGTAGCCACAAAGCACCATAAAATTGCAAAAGTTACAAACAATTGTTGCATGTGAGCAAGGGCTTACACAGCCCGAAACGCGTTATGCACCTTCTCCCAGCTGTATTTAAATAAAGAATACCTGTAACCGATCCTGTGGTCCGTCTCCTGTATATCGCTTCGCTGGTCCGGCTGGATTGTGTGGCGTGGAGGAGTTTTCTACATTAATTACGGGAGTGAGCTTGCTTCCGGCACGGACCCCTTTCCCTGATGTGGCGTTGGCTTCTCAAGCTTACTGCATTCTTAATCCTGTGAGGAATTCAGCAGACGCCCCCTACTGCAGCCCTGTAGATTCCTACAACGTACGACGAAAGCGCAAACCGGCACGGGTCGGAGGACTCGGTCAAGTGTTTGGAGCCGAATCGACGTGGTGAGTCGCAGCGGGCAGAGCGGAGGTGGGAAAGTAACACCGTGTGTGGGATCAGTGGTTAAACGAAAAACGCCGCAATTGAAAACAACAGCGTTTTAAATAGCATTGTCAGACACTAATACAGCGGGGGCGAGAACATGTCGGCGGAAGCGTTCCGTGTCCGAGAGGTTGAAGCAGAAGGACTGTTTGAACAAATTACTGCTTCGGGTGGAGTTACTCAGAAAGCCCCCATCAACGTGGTAGCACAAGAAGAAAGTAATCTTAAAACATGTTACAAAAATCTGGAAAAGCAAATGCGGCTTGAGATCACCAAGTGGTGGGAGAACTACTCATTAACCAAATATGCGGAGGCCGGGCGTGTTCCCCCGGGTCTCCGCATCATGCTCGCACCGAGCTTTGAAAATCCAAGTGCTGTTTTACTTAAAGAATGGGGGCAAAGTAACTTGGCTGCTTCTATGAATTTTGTTCACATACTTATCAAACATGCAGCCATAGACCGAGTGGAAATTTTGAAACTGATTGAAGCTATCCAGGAAGAAATTGCCAAATTCCCTGAAAATGACACCAGTAAAAAACTAAAAGATTCAATGATGGACCGCCTCAAAAAACATGAGGATAGAATCAAAGTCCGGAAAGTAAATAAATTTGTACGGGACCAGGCGGATTATGCAAATGGCCAAATTTTTACATTCGCAAGGAAATATAATGATACCAAACGCCAACAATTTAGTGTAAAGGGGAATAAACTGCAATTACCACAATGCAATGCTGTTGAGAATACAAGTAGAGACAAAGACGATGATACATCCAGTATGGAATCCAATGCGTCATCTAGTGTTCCGAGCACTTCCAGTGACGGGTCTGTGAGAAATGATCAACCCGGCACCATTCTAAATTTGGAAGAAGAGCTAGATTTTTTAGTTACGGAAAGACTCAGAACACTTCGACCACGACAAAAGAGTGCAGCAACAAACGGAGGAACAAAAAAAGACGAGAGAGAAGAAAAAGAAAAAAACAAAAATATACAAAAAACAAGAGCAAACAAACATGGCAGAAGAACAAGAAAAAGGAATAGAGAACTCTGTCATTAATTTATCTAACATAACTTTGACAAAAGCAGAAGAACAGCTACTCTCTCTAGGGCTTACCTTTTGCCCTGCCCAAACATTTAAGTATGCTGCTACCAGAGTCGATGTCAACTGCTTTATAAGAAAACTTAAGCTTAAAAAATTCTTTACTTTACAAAGACTCAAAACCAATTCCTCTACAGCAAATTTAAGTATGACTGAAGATGCTATACCCTCAGTCTTGGCGGCGGATATCCCAACTTTGCTGGACATACATGATTTGGACATGGCAACTGATTCAAAACCTATGAATATTGATGCGGATTTGAGTACCCAAAGGAGACTCGATAAAATACATATGGTACAAAAGGGCGCAGGAATCACTCCATTTAAAGGCAAGTCTAATTTTGTTCCTTTAATGGCCAAAGATGCACTTGACACTTTCCATGACTGCATTACTGCTGAAGTTAAAGCACTATATAAAAAAATCAACTACAGCAAACAAAATGCATTTAATCAACAAAAGGCAAATTATTTTGCATTAATGAAAAAACTAAGTCTGAATCCTGAAATTGTAGTAAAAACTGCGGACAAAGGTGGTAATATTGTACTGTGGCCCAAAACACAATATACTAGTGAGGCCTATAGACAATTACAGGACATTGACTGTTATGAAAAAACCAGTAACCGGGAATATTTAAAAGCCAATGACATGTTATTCAAACTTCTATCTAAGTGGCGCAGAGAAGGTTTCATATCGGGAGATGAATTTAAATTCATGCATAATGAGTATCCTGTGTTACCAGTATTCTACCTAATTCCAAAAATACATAAAAACATCTCTCCTATACCTGGCAGACCAATAATTTCTGCCATCAAGAGCGCAGGAGAGCATGTTGGACAGTACATTGACTTTTTCTTACAAGATCTTGTAAATAATTTGCCCAGTTATGTTTGTGATACAAGTGACTTTTTACAGAAAATAGATGCTATTGAGTGGCAAGAGGACATGCTTTTAATAACTCTAGATGTCGAATCTCTTTACACTAGTATAGCGCATACTGATGGTTTAAATGCTCAAGTCACTTTTTGAGTCAGAGATCGATTGAATATTATGAGCATAACAAAATGATTTTAAGTCTAATGGAATGGTGCTTGAACAATAATTATTTTGCGTTTGGTAAAGATGTTTGGAGACAGTTGAGGGGTGTAGCGATGGGGTCCTGCTTCTCCCCCAGCTATGCGTGCTTGCACGTAGGCTGGTGGGAGGAGCAGGTCCTAAATATCGCACACAAAACGTGGATGAGGGAAAAAGTCATCAAATACTTGAGGTATATCGATTATATTTTCATTGTGTGGCAAGGAGACGCAGCGGAAGCGGTCTCTTTTATTAGAGAAATCAACAATAACTCCCTGAATTTAAGATTTACATCGCATATTAGTGCATCACAGGTTGAGTTTTTAGATGTCAAACTTTACATTGATGATTGCAATAAACTCCAAACCACACTGTTTAGAAAACCCACTGCAGGCAACACTACCCTGCATGCCTCTAGCCTACATCCTAAACACACTATAAATAGCATTCCCTTTGGTGAAATTCTGCGCCTCAAAAGAATCTGCAGTTCTGCTGATGAACTTGATAAATGTGTCATGGAACTGCGAGACCGATTAAAAGACAGAGGATACTCATATACTGTATTTGACCAGGCTTTGGCTAAAGCCAATATGAGATCCCGGCAGAGTCTCTTTCCTGACCCATTAGACCACACCAATTCTACAGACGCAGAACAGTCAGTCAATACAAACACATGTCCAAGATTCATCACAACTTTTAGTGATCAAGAAAAAACCATCAGAAAAATTATTAATAAAAATTGGCCAATTGTCCTCACTGATAACATATTAGGAGCCATTTTGCCACCTAAACCCACTGTCACCTTTCGTAGGGCTCGCAATATGGGAACAATTCTCGACCAATCTAGTCCTGAGTTACAGCAGAAACCCAACTGGCTGGCACCGGCAGCGGGATTCCGTAAATGCTCCAGCTGCCGTGCCTGTAAATTTGGAGTTAATAAAACCCATTATTGTACTCCCTTCAGTTCTGAAGAAATTCCAATAGTAGGTAATCATACCTGCAAGTCAGAGTTCGCTGTATATGTCCTGACATGCACCTGTGGCCTCAACTACATTGGTAGTACTAAACAGCCGGTGCACGTCAGGATCCTACAACATTTAAGAGCTATTTTACACAGCGACCCTACCTATCCTGTGGCTCGCCACTTCGAGCTTAAGCATAACAAAGACATTAACTGCTTAAAGTACTATGTGGTGGCTGCGATTCCTAAATCTCGAAGGGGAGGGCATAGAGAACTAAAACTACGACAATTGGAATCCAGTATGATCCTTGAATATGATAGCAAATGGCCGAATGGGCTTAATAATACTGAGGATCTATACACATTCCTATAAATGATGGCCATCCTTACATAATTTGCAAATCTCCTGGATAGATTTCCTTGAAGCACAGTACATCTACCCCAGGTAGTCAGGTTCCCTGTTTCCTGGGGACTATTGTATGTATTGATACATTCCACACTTGCTTCAGTACTGACAGATATGTTCTTGATCTTTCCCTTCTGGTTAGTCAGGTTCCCTGTTAGCCAGTCGGGACTTATTTCTCAGTCCTTCTGAATCTTCACCATGTGTAAATATATAAAATATCCTGTTTTCTATTCAATTTTCTATTCACTTTTTAACATTGTTCTTAGTCACAGGGTGTTTTAAACAGTTATTTATGATAAGATCTGTGTTTAGTATGAAATGTTTTAGGTTATGCTCAATAATACATATGGAAATATATTTATATTCCACAAATAGTATTAATTGCATTCAATCTATGTACTTTTTATATATATTTATACAGGTAGTTTTTATCAATGACTGTAGCACTTTATTCTCTAAGGCCGACACTTGGCACTTTTTCCAGTTCTGCACTTTAGACATGCATTGTTTTGCACTGTAGTATTCACTTTAAAAAAGCACTTTTCTACGCAAGTCCTGTCTGATAATATGTGATATACGCAATGATATAGTAATAAGAATTCTTGGTTTAGACAATGGTTTCTAAAAAATCTACTAGGATTTATCCTGTAATAACTGAAGATTCCAAAGAACAAGCTTATAAAGAAATGTCAATTTTATTTCCTTGTTTTTGCGTATTTTGCACAGCAATGATTGAAAACAATGGATATGTTTTCCATGTCTATGGTCACATGACTGGACCAGAGGGCGGAGTTGCGTAGCCACAAAGCACCATAAAATTGCAAAAGTTACAAACAATTGTTGCATGTGAGCAAGGGCTTACACAGCCCGAAACGCGTTATGCACCTTCTCCCAGCTGTATTTAAATAAAGAATACCTGTAACCGATCCTGTGGTCCGTCTCCTGTATATCGCTTCGCTGGTCCGGCTGGATTGTGTGGCGTGGAGGAGTTTTCTACATATATATATATATATATTACTGCTCCCAGAGCACCAGGTATCGAGTCACTCTTTAGACGGGTGCCGCCACGCGTTGGTGCATACGCGTAATATTACTGCTCCAAGATTTTCCCCATTATAGGGAGAAAAACGACAGCACTCGCGGGATACTTTCAGCAAGCAGTGTTCTTTATTCCACTGACAAAGACAGACGCGTTTCGGATTGTGGAACCTGTATTCTTTGAAACTTTATAAGACTTTTTGGTGGATGTGTTGATTTTCTAGGAGTGTTTAGTCCCTTCCTAGCTGCACAGAGTGGGCTATGAATGAAATTTAATGTTAAGATGCAAACAGAGGTAGCTATAATGTATGGTATAATATGGAAATCATGTAACTCGAATATCAATTATTGGGTCACGACAATAGGGCTGCACAGCAACCAGGTTGGTTGCCATTGCCGTTCCATGGCGAGATTTGATGTGCCTATGAGGCTGTTTAAATAATTTCATCAAGGATAACGATATTCATGAAATATGATATTGAAATTGTGTTTAAACTAGATATATTATGAACTAAGTACCGTTCAAAGATGGCGCCCATGATTCTGAGGGTTGCCAATAGTCCTATGTCTGTTTCTACAAATTTGAGTTACAAATGGCGCTCCGTTGTATTGCACGGGTAGACACAGAAGAAGGGAATCACCGAAACGCGTCTGTCTTTGTCAGTGGAATAAAGAACACTGCTTGCTGAAAGTATCCCGCGAGTGCTGTCGTTTTTCTCCCTGTAATGGGGAAAATCTTGGAGCAGTAATATATATATATATATATATATATATATATATATATATATATATATATATATATATGCACGAATGCAGCTCTCTCACCCAACCAGCACGCAGCAGCCGCCACAGCAGTAAAGGAAAAGAAAGCCACGCCACTCCAACGTCCGTTATGGGCTAAAAACGATTTATTTAGCGCTCAAGGCCACCAGATCTTACGCGTTTCGGGCGTCCGCCCTTGTTCACAGATCTATGTACATATCTCTCTCTCTCTATATATATATATATATATATATATATATATATATATATACCTAGAGAGAGAGAGAGAGAGAGAGATTTGGTGGCAGAAACTGGGATTTTTTTACACTCTGACATGGCTAGAGAGGGTGAGGTTGTGGTGGAAAACTTAGAAATTGGTGTTAAAAGAATATTGCTTAATAAAAAGAGGGAGTCGCCCTTCTAAATATAGGGGTAGCAGATGTTTCTCTCGCTAGGGGCATTGTGTCCCGACTCAGAACTTCCTTTTAACATCCTTCTATATTTGATTACTGCAGGGTTGGCCCCTATTCAAAGTACAGGGGCCTAGTGGTTTGTGAAAAGAAACATCATGCAGTGCCATTAATGGGGTAATAGAAACATCTGTTATCGACAGTGCTTAGAAACGGCGAAACAGTGCTTGTACGTAGTATAAATAAAACTATTCTATTTCTTTGGGATATGGTGTGGCTGGTGACGTGGGTTACCCCCCTCCCCCCCCCTTTTCCCCTCCCTCCCCCGCAAACTCGTGTCACCGTAGTTCGTTTTATTCAAGAAGGAGTAATCATGTCCCTTGAGTGGACCGGTATCGGTCGCCGGGGGTTCTCCCACCTCCAGTTTCACCCCCCACCTCCAATGCTTGTTGCTCCCCGGCTCTAGCTGTGCGTTCTCACGGGGTGTAAGTCACCCCAAGGGCCGCCGAGCCCAGGGATTTCCACCCCCAACCAGGACGCCCGCCTCCCTGGGTCCAAGGCCGTGCTCCAGTCAGCCTCCCAGCGGGGAACTGAAAATATCCCCAACCAGCAGACGCCACGGTCCCAGCCGAGAGGCCAGGACCCATTCAGGTGCGCTGCCCCCCGCGAGGGCCGCTCATTCAGGTGTAGATCCCTCCAGAAAGCCCCCGTCATCAGAGCCCAGAGTGAGGGGGCTCATTAGGGCAAGTAATGAGCTCTGAGCCCCCTCTTCAAAGGGGCCCCGGCGCCAACCCCCTCGTCTGCGCCCGACAGTGGGTGACAAGGCGCCCGTTTAGGCCTCTTATGTCCTAAGCAGGTGCCATTAGCATTTTACAGCGAGTGCCCCATCCATCGGAGAGTCAGTGTGTCTGCTGTGTGGGGGCGTGTGGGGGAGGACCTGGGACACACTGGAGGGGGGAGGCTGCGGGGTGTCCCGGGGCAGGTAGTGAACATGGAAGACGTGGAAACAACGCACGAAAGAATGATTTATTATAAAATAAAAATAGATCTTTTTACAACTCGACATGGCACAAGGGCTGGCAGTTTGAGAGACCAAACGATGAAACTAGGGGGCGGCTCCTCGGTCCAGCCTGGTGACGGGTTACACAGTTTACATCAAATTCAATGAGGAGGGCCGAGGAAACCCCAGGTTTAACTGACTGCAAAGTGGACGCCCCAGGTATGAGGACAGTGAGATAAGCATCTAACACCACACACAATGTGTAACACTTAACAGGAACATCAAGCAGGTGCCCTCGGGCCATCGTGCTAGTGACGTAAACACAATCTATAGAAGGCAAAGCTGACATGATTGGACCCACAGGCCATTTAGAAGAGACGCAGTCGTGTTTTTTTAGGAAAACGATATGTGTGGTTTTTAACTGCAATTAACTGGATATGCCATTATTGTGCCATTATTGAGATAAAGTCAATTTAAGAAGCGCGCCTTTTTTTACATACAAATGCATTTACGTCATTATACCGATGAACACAAATGTCGCCCGATAAACAGTTAATGTAGAACAATGGTGCACATAACTTCATATACACATGTACTACTTGAGTGCAGCTCTCAAAACTGGAGCTATTCCAATACTTCTGCTTAATTCGGGGAATCGACGTTCAGTGACTCACGGACCCCATGTTGCAATCGAGTTTCGGTGGAAAAGCAGCCGACCCTACTTCTGCCTGACCTATTTTTAATGAGATTTAACTCACTACGGGATTTAACCCCTGGAAATAGTATTGTAATATCTGGGTGGGGGCGCGAGAGCCTTAGTTGGAAGGAGCTGGCTCTGAAAAAGCTGCTAGAGGTGTGGCGGGCCCCGGTGCTGCTGCACCTACTGCACGCTTGATAACTGTGCTTCCTGGTGGGTGCACTGTGTGCCCGCAGCGCTTCACACGTGGGCCTACGCTGAGCGCACACGCGGCAGCTTCTGACACCTTCAACCCTGCTGCAGCGGGCAGTCAGTGGCGCATGCCAGCCAAACTAGATGCCAAGATGTATGAAAGTGGCCTGGGACTGGCAGATTCAATGTCGCGACTTCTAGGTGCTGCAGGATGGAACACCGGTACTAGGAGCAAGAACAAGATGCCTGCTCAGGGGACCAGTTGCCCACCCCAAGCCCAAGCCTGCGCTCGCTTCCTAGCACTGTACCCAAAGAAGCAACCCATGAATTGAAATCTGTAGCTTTCCGTCTTTAATGCAACTCCTTTACCGCCTCGGACCAGGCCTAATTACATTGGGCTCCCCGCTCCCCGCTCCCCAGCCGTGCTGTGCTCGCTGGCTTCTGCAGTTCGGAAGTCAGGGTGACCCCGGGCTGCAGGCCACTGCATGAGGCTGTCTCGAAGGCCATCGAATGACAGGGACCATTAGGGGCATCGAGTGAGTCAGCCCTGGTGCCAGGGAGCCTCTGCTGGCCTTTGTGATGCCAAGTGGAAGGTCAGGGCCTTTCTGCAGCCCCTTTGTAGCCCAATTGTGGCGGCCATTGCCTGCACTCCAAAGGAGCAGCGAGGCAGCTGCATGAATGGCCAGTGTTATTCACTTTCGGTACATAAAGCTCCCCACAGTGAGCGCAGACTGACTGTCTGCAGTGCACCCCCCCCCCACCCCCCCTTGAGTGCGTTGAATTAGATAACGCACACTATTGCGGCAAACATTTATCTTAAACCACCCGTTTTTTATTTACTAAAATTCCCGATCCGCTGGTCCCGTGTTGAGCCCCCTGCATATGTAGTTTTACGCCCTAGTTTGGGGGTTACAGCCAGTTCTTGAGGCCTAAACTTTAATATTTTGTCCAGTTCTGGCGGCTGCACCTGAGATCATTTCTCTAGTTCAGAATGCCTGGTCTGGAGTATTGTGCCCATGTCTGGAGGCTGAATCTGGGGCCAGTTCTGGAGGGCACGCCTGGAGAATTGTGTCCAACTCTAGAGGCTTCATCTGGCATAATGACTTCAGTTCCGGAGGGCCCATCTGTGGCAGTTACCCTAATTTCGGAGGTCACACCTAGGGTGAATTCTCCATTTCTGGACGCCACATCTGAAGTAATTTCTCGAGTTCTGGAGGCCACATGTGGAGTATGTGTCCCGTTCTGGAGGGGGCATCTGGGGTAATTACTTCATTTCTGGAGGGTAGGTCTGGAGTATTGTGTCCAGGTCTGGAGGCTGCATCTGGGTCCAGTTTTGGATGTCACGTCTGGAGTATTGAGTCCAATTCTGGAAGCCGCATCTTTGGTAATTACTCCAGTTCTATTCTTGCGTTCCTCTCCCAGCTTGTGACAGCTCCTGACAGCCCTCGAGACCGGGATTTCGATCCGAGTCCCTGCTGCCTCCAGTTTAAGACCACTGCCCGTACGCCTGCTGGCTAGGCAATTTCTTCTGCTCTTCTGGGGTTAAACATTATTATTATTATTATTATTATTATTATTATTATTATTATTATTATTATTATTATTATTAATGGAAATTTATATGCAAAGAGCGCAACTAAACCCGTAGGCATCAAGGCGCTGAGGATGGTAATCAGAGAGCTCAAAAATCACCAGCAGGGGAATTAGAGATAGGCTTCTTGAAATAGCCAGGTCTTGAGTGCCTTACGGAAGAGAATGTAAGAGGGAATCACCTTGAGATCATTAGGGAGCGTATTCCAAAGTCTGGGTGCAAGGAAACGAAAAGACCTTCCGCCCCACCTGGCCTTGGCTATACGGGGAACAGCAAGCAGGTTTTTGCTGGAAGAGCGGAGTGTTCTCCCAGGGATGTAATGGGCCACCAGGGCACGAATAGCCTCTGGCCCAGATTCATTGAGGGCACGGTGAGTAAGGCATAAAGCCTTAAAATTAATCCTTGCCTGCATGGGAAGCCAGTGCAGGTCTTTTCTGATGGTAGTGCTCGAGGAACGTTTAGGGGCGCCGACAACAAACCGGGCAGCTGCATTCTGCACGGTCTGGAGGCGCTGGATCAGACCACTGCTAGTGCCAAGGTATAGGGCATTGCAATAGTCCAGTCTGGAGGCAATGACCGCTATTGCTACCTGTTTGCGTGCCTCAGGGGAGAGGTAATGAGTGATTTTTCTTAAAATCCTCAGGGCATTGCAACAGGAGGACACAGTCCTACTGATCTGCTTGTCTAAGGAGAAGGGGGTGTCCAGTATGACCCCAAGGTTGCGGGCAGAGGAGGTCGGCAGAGGACAGGCCCCAAGGACATCACCATAGGCCCATTCTTATTTGTATTTCATAGGGGTTAATCTTACAATCATACTATATGCACTCTCATTTGGGGTTAGACTTTTGCCTTAACTGTTTCCCACCACATTTTTGCCGCCTCATCGCCGTTCATGGTCCCCGCCCTGCTACCTCCCCAACAGCCCCTCCGACCTCCCAGGACTACTTATGGAGGCCGCTGTGCAGACGCACGCCAAAGTCAAGCCCATCTGCGCCTAGACCGCACCCAGCGCCAGGACCCCAGGCCCCACCATCTACCGCTACACCCTCAAGGAGCTCCTGGCCCTGGAATCCGCAACAACAACTGCTTCACGTCCTCCCCGTGATCAACCAAAGGACCCTTCACCTGCCGCCACTTTTGATTTGCCTGCCAAACAGGACCTCCTACCCAAATGGAACCCCACGCCGCTCCCAATCAGAAGGCTACAAACAACACGGAACAGCTCCAATGTATCTTGCTCAATGCATGCTCCCTCTGCAAACACGCCACAGAAATTTGTGATGCCATCACAACCCTCTCCCCGGACGTTGCCTTCATCATCGAAACATGGATCAACCCTTCATTGAACCCCAACAGCGCCACACCACTCCCGACAGCTATAAGATGATCCACAAGACCACTCGGCAAAGGCATTGCCATCATCTTGACGGGAACCATCTGATGCACCGTCACCACAGACGACCTGTCGCCTCTCATGGAGCACTTCAACTTCTGGCTACAGACCGATGCTAAGACCCAGATCAGTGGCGCTCTTGTCTACAGACCCCTGAGACCCCATCCAGCTTTCTGCGACACCATCTCCAACCTCATCGCCCCCTGGCTGTTGACTCTCCCAGCTACATCCTACTCAGCTTTCTTAATTTCTATGTCGATGACGGCAACTCCATGACCCTCTTGGAAAACCTGAGCAACATCGGCCTCACCCAACTGGTCACCGAACTCACGCACCAAGCCGGACACACACTCAACTTCAACTTTACCTTCAGTGACAAAGTCAGATTCATCCACGTCACTGATCTCACCGGGACTGACCACGCCATCATCCACTTCACCATCTGCGACTCCCAGCACACCAGCTCAAAAAACCACTGCCCGTCTCACCAAAGTTGGAGCAAGGTAACCGAGACTCAGTGGACTCAGGCCCTCAGCGCCACACAACCGGAAATGGCGGCAGACCTCGACCAGGCTGTCCAGAATTTCTCCTCTGGATCACCAAATGTGCTCACAAAGTCACCCTGTGGAAACCAGCAAAAGCCAACAAAACCTCAAAACAAGTGACTTGGTACACCCCAGAGCTCAAAAATCACCAAATGAAACTGCTATTGACTCGAGAAGATATGCCAAATCACTAAGAATTCCTCTGAACGAGCCGATCATAAAGCAGCCATCAACAACTACCACCTACGCCTCAAGGAAGGCAAAAGAGCAGCCATCAACGCCCGCATTGACACATCGGCTAACCACATGAAGGAGCTCTTCAAAATAGTCAAGGAATTGTTCAACCCGACAGCCACAGAGAACACCATTAACCCCTCCCAAGAACTTTGCGACACCTTCTCGGATTTTCACAGCAAAATCGCCACCATCTTGTGGCGGGATGGAAGGAACTGAAAGTAGGCCAGATCGAGGTAAATAGGGTTTTATTTTTGAGAACACACGTTTGTGTCTACTAGTTAGTCTTTCCTCTGCAAACTTCGCCGGGTCCGTGGTGAACTTGGAGGTGGGCAGGTCTTTCAGGAAGTCAAGTCCTTTCCCTTGGTCACTCCTCTGTAGGCAGACCGGTGCAGAAGGGCATATAGGGGTAGAAGAGAAAAGACTCAGTCGACGGCTTGTCCTCTGCGGACTTGTAAGTACCGGGGCCGGGAGTGAGGTAACACCGCGTTTCACACGTGATATGGTGCAATTATGTAAATAACGGTGTTCGGGTGGTGCTAGTGAGGAAGGGAGTAGTGAGGGAATTAAGGGAGGGGGACACACGTGGAGAAACTATACAAGACTCGTTTACGGGCGTCCCCACATCCCAACCCAACCCGAGAGTCTATCTCGTACCTGTAGAAGCCACGCTCCTCCGGGAACGTGGCTCGGGATGAGTGGTGACATTGGCCTCCTGGCGCTGGATCTGATGGACACGACTCTCCTCCTCTCCGGTACTCCTCGATGCCTCCGTAACCCTGCTCACACGATCTCCCTGCTACCGCTGCTTCTTCTCCGTACTCCTTCTCCCTCGCATCGGTGATGTCGCACGCCTTGCTATCTTCTTCCGGGGCTTTATCCAGTGGACTTCTGCTGACGTTCAGAGGGGATGTGACTTCGTCGTAGTAAAAGGCCCAGTTAAAGACACTGGGCTCCTTTTCCTCGCCGGATGCGTGTACTGTCTCCCACGTCCAGTCGTCCTGTTGGAGATTAAAAGGAGAGGGTGACGGGGTAAAGCAGCCCACCAGTCCTTGCTGTGTCCTTGAGACCTCGTTGTCGGACCGATCGGGTCACACATCTATAACAACTTCGACCCCCAACCCACCTCTCTCAGTCTATACAACCTCTACCTCCCAGCAGACAGCATCCAAACGATCACCATTTGCTCTCCACTCAGCACTCAGACCACCACAGCCATCATGTTATCCATCCACTCCGGAGCACCACCGACCCCTGCCCCCACCATCTCTTCAACCTCGGAAACAACCCGATCAGCATGGAGCTCACCAGCATGATCAACACCTCCATCTCCACAGCGACCATCCCGGAAAGATGGAAACATGCAGAGGTAAGACCTCTCCTGAAGAAACTATTTGCCAACCCCAGAGACCTCAAAAACTACGGACCGATTTCCCTGCTCTCCTACCTAGCCAAAGTACTTGAGAAAGCCATCTATCAACAGCTCACCGCATACCTGGAACACAAGCACCTCCTCAAAGCCCCACAATCAGGATTCTGTACCAACCACAGCACCAAGACCACGCTGATCACTGCCACAGATGACATCAGAACTCTCCTAGACCATGGAGAAAATGTGGCCCATATCCTCCTCAATCTTTTTGCTGCGTTCAACACAGTCTCTCACCGCACCCTCATCGACTGACTCTACAACATCAGTATACAGCAAAACATCCTCAAGTGGTTCGCATCCTTCCTTACAGGTGGCACACATAGCATCTGACTGCCCCCCTTCACATCTGCACCCAAGAGCATAATCTACGACATACCGCAAGGATCATCCCTCAGCCCCACCCTGTTCAACATCTACATGACCCCCCTCGCAGACGTCATTGGAGGCCATGACTCAACATAATTTCCTATGCAGATAACGCTCAACTAATTCTGTCACTCACCGAGGACCCCTCCACTGCCAGAACCAACTTCTGCAACACCATAACTAAGGTAGACAATTGGATGAGAGACAACTGCCTCAAACTCAACTCTTTCAAAAAAAGAAGTACTGCTCTTCGGAAAGAACACTTCCGTTTCGGACCTCAGCTGGTGGCCACCCATGCCCACACCGACTGACCATGCACGCAATCTCCTTGGCATCATCCTTGACAGCCAACTGACCATGAAAAGACAAGTCAATGCATAGTCTCCTCCTATTCAACAACCACTGCATGCTTCGCAGAATCTTCAGCTGGATCCTAATCGACGCCAGAAAAATCATCTCACGTCAACATCCACCTCGACTACGGCAACACTCTCTAAGCCGGAATTCCCCACCCAACTCCTCAGAAGACTCCAGACCATACAGAACGCCACAGCCAGACTCACCCTAGACCTCCTCAAACTGACCCACACCATCCCACACCTCAGAAACCTCCACTGGCTTCCCATTCAGAAGAGATGCCAGTTTAAGATCCTCACACACGCCTTCAAAGCTCTTCACGACCAAGGACCATCGTACATCAGCAACTAATTGAACTTCCATCACGCTCTCTTGCATCCCCCGCATCTGACACAGCTGCAGCAGTGGCAACTCATTTTCCTACATCACTGCCAAGACCTGGAACAACCTGCCCCTCCACCCCCGGACAGCACCCACCCTGGCAAACTTCCAGAAGAAACTCAGGACCTGGCTTTTTTTTTTTTTGACTGAGCACCCTTGGCGCCCAGGTAGGGGTGACAGTGCTGTCTGATTAATTGTTTGAGTTTTGGATGTCATGTCTGGAGTATTGAGTCTTATTCTGGAGCCCACATCTGGGGTAATTCTTCCAGCTCTGGAGGCCACATCTGGAGTATTGTGTCCAGGTCTGGAGGCTGCATCTGGGGTAATTGCTCCAGTTTTGGATGCTACATCTGGGGTAATGTTTCCAGTTCTGGAGGCCACATCTGAAGGGTTGTGTCCAAGTCTGGAGGCTGCATCTGAGGTAATTGCTCTAGTTTTGAATGCCACGTCTGGTAATTACTCTAGTTCTGGAGGCCACTTCTGGAGTATTGTGTCCAGTTCTGGAGGCCTATTGTGTCCAGATCTGGAGGCCGCATCTGTGGGAATTACTCCAGTTCTTGAGGGTAGGTCTGGAGTGTTGTGTTCAGTTCTGAAAGCCACATCTGGGTTAATTACTCCAGTTTTTAATGGCACATCTGGAGTATTGTGTCCCATTCTGGAGCCCCCATCTGGGATCATTTTTCCAGTTCTGGAGGCCACGTCTGGAGTATTGTGTCTAGGTCTGGAGGCTGCATCTGGGGTAGTTACTCCAGTGTTGGAAGCCACGTCTGGAGTATTGTGTCTAGGTCTCGAGCCTGCATCTGGTGTAATTTTTCCAGTTCTGGTGGCGTTGTCTGAAGTATTGTGTCAAGGTCTGGAGCCCGCATTTGGGGTAATAGTCTGTGAGGTCAGCATAGGGATTCTCTTACTGGATAGTGCCCGTTTGAGGTTAGAATACAGATGGTTCTTAGGGGATAGTGCCTGTTGAGGTCAGAACATTGATGGCTCTTAGATAGGGGCTGGCGAGGTCAGTATAGTGATGGTTCGTATTGGATAGGGACCAGCGAGGTCAGTTTAGTGATGGCTCTTAGCAGATAGTGGCCATTGAGGTTATTATAGTGATGGTTCTTAGTCATTAGTGTCCGGCGAGGTAAGTATATAGATTGTTCGTATTGGTTTGAGGCTGGCGAGGTCAGATTAGTGATAGTTCTTAGTAGATAGTTGTGATGTGGTGATAATAGTGATGGTTCTTAGTGGATGTTGGCCTAGAAGGTCAGAATAGTGATGGTTCTTACTGGATAGTAGCTGGTGAGGTCAAAATAGAAATAGTTCTAAGTGGCTATTGGCCGATGCTTCCCTGTTGTGGAGCATTATGTGCATGTATGTGCGTGCCGGAGCACATAGCAGTGTTTTATGCTGGCATCTCTAAGCGCTTTAAATAGCAGGTGCAATAATTACCTAGTTTTCTGACCTGGGATGGATGGAAGGCTCAGATGGTCCAGAAGGAGTGACCTCCAGATCGCTGTAGATTTCAACAGCAAGCTCGTAATGTACTGATTCATCTTGCTGGGATACGGTATTGTGGTGGCAGCTTTCGTTCTAAATGACACACACAAAAAAAGGCACGCATGATTTGGGCTTTCTATCATGGTTCCTGTTCTCAAAAAGGCACGCATGATTTGGGCTTTCTATCATGGTTCCTGTTCTCAAAAAGGCACGCATGATTTGGGCTTTCTATCATGGTTCCTGTTCTCAAGTTTTCGTATAATGCACACTCAGAAACAAAACATGTCTAGGCACATCTTATGTGCAGGGCCCCTAAGGAGCTGATGTCAGCTTCTTATTTTAAGCATGGGTTCTATTGTGTAAGCTTTGTCGGAATAACCATAAATGCAGCATACTGCTTTACATAGCATGGTACTTTCAGGTACTCAGTACCTGCGCTTCTTTAATTAAGAAGGGCAAGTGGCAGCACTTTCAGCACTGCTCCAATTTTTTTAATGGAAGAGTACTGGCACTTCTCAGTAACAAAAACAAAAATAGGTACTCTGGGACAAGGAGAACCTGCACGTCTACATTTCAATTAAATAACTGAGCATATTGTATAGGTGTCTGAAACCACTGGCAGTGTTATTATGTCAAACAGTGTTCCCACTGTGAGAAACTGCAAAAGACAATAAGTAGCTATTTTTATCCAGTGACTGGTGGGTGACCGTAGCAATTGGAATTGTATGGTTATTAAAACAAATGGTGGTGCTTGCTCTTAGCCTTGATAACCCTCACTGGGCCAAGGCAAACACCGCAGAACCATGAGCACCTGTGAGTTTTCGAGGTCAGCAAAATATACGATAACTCCTTCCTATCGCTCACACGGGTCCAACCTACAGCAAATATTCCTCTGGCAAACATGGAAACGGCAACCTTTGCTTTTGTTTTGTTGATAAAGCATCTTGTATCTTGAAGTATGATCCCATCCATCCCAAAAAGTCGTCGGTGAGCACTTCATTTCATAGGCATGTCAACCATGTCACTGTAACGCCTCACCAAAGGTTCTTTTTTTATTGCTTATCTTAATGTTATGTCACCAGGAGTAGTTTAGTAAGGCATTTCCAACACGTTTTTATCGCTTTATTGGTAGCAACTGTTTTATTCTCTCTTCAACTGTGCCACCTCATGACCAGAACTATAAACAAAATGTCAGGTCGGACAACCTGGTGCAGTAACCAGCTGAGTAGTCTATGATCTCAAGAAATACAATGTAGGGACCTGGAGAGCTGCTCAAAGCTGCCAGCTTACAGGAAAAATACAGACAGCTCGTCTAGCTCTCACAGCTCCTCATCCACCCCACTGCTAAGCCCTGGGGAACCAAGCTCGCTGCTCTGCCCTAGCTAGGGAGTGAGGGGAGCACAGGAGGAGCCAGGACCCACGGGTGCTCTGGGGGCTACCACGCGCACCCCTTATGGGTGTCTGAAGCCAACAGTCTTCCAACCACACACCAGGCATGGTGCAGTTTGCTGCCCATGTTGGCAAGAGAAATAATAATATGTGTTTTTAGTATTTTTATTATTTTGATTGTACATAAAATATGTGTATTGTATTCCCTCTCCACTCGTTAGTTTGTGAGCCCTTCATACAGAAAGTGTACTAAAAAATGTTTCTTTAAAAATAATGTTGAGTTGCCTAAGGTTTCTATACACTTATGTTGGCAAGAGTGTTAGTGCCCCACATAGGGGGTTTAAGTGATATATTAGTGCTGCAGTGCAACAGCAACAATCAGTCATTAGCTAGGCACAGCCCCAGAACTGAATTGTGCATGTGTAGCTGCCTTGCTTGATTTTGTGAGGTAGCTTCCTACTTCAAGTCTAAGGCCCTGGGATTCTTGAAGGAATCCCAGTTGATGAGTTACAAAAGGTTTTTACTGGGTCCCATTTCAGCATGGGGATTTTCGACATTGATCTCTAGGTGTGCAGAAGGAAAGCTAAAGGAAATGTCTGCTGATAAATCAGTTAAACTGATATGATTGTTATACACAACAAAGAAAGTACATCTAGATTTTTTTTAGTAAAATTCCATTTACATCCAGGGTCAAGAGTGTGCATTTGAATTTAGTAGAAAGCATCTGTAACTGGTCATTTGACATTTTTTCCGATGACTTCCTCTACCAAAAGTTGAAATCTTGAAAGAGGCGCCAGAAATTGAAGAAACCTCTCTAGATATAATGAATCAGCATACATACGCAGCTGTCTAATGACCCCCCGTGTCTTTACCATAGATACCTAAGGGTGCTGGTGCCTAAAGAAGGCCCATTCGTACAGTTGAAACTGCAAGTCCCAGTATGCTTAGTGCTGCGGTTAGAAATAGCAGGGCTGGCTGAAAAGCGCCCTCGGGACGTGCACAACCAGTTTATACTGAAAACCACCCTGGAGCTGCCTGTCGGTATACATGCGGCTTCAGACCCTTATGGTCCACAATTACATTGAGAGATTCCCGACTGTGAGTTGCCATTAGCGTCTCGGCCCCAGCCCTACTCGCCTTTCAGAGGCCTTTTCACCACAACAAATAATAATAATTCTACGTTTATATAGCGCTTCACGGCCCCCTTCTTCCGTTTCTAAGCGTTATGCAACAGGTGCACTCTGTGAGCTGCTGGGAAGGCCATGGTGAGAGGAGCAGGCCGCAGTCCGCCTTCCACTCCGAAGTACATGTTATCTGCTTCCTGCGAGGCTCCATTAGTGGTGTTAATGGGAGCAGCAGCTAAGAAGCCGTGAAGTGTTTCTGATGGCGCCTAATGAATATTGATAAGAGGGGTTGCTTCAAAGAAGCCCCATCGAGCGCCTGTGCTGGGAGGCCCATCACTGGCACATTATCAGGCGCTGAAGCCTCGATCGTGACCTCCTTTATGGTGAAGGGTCCAAGTACCGGGCCGTTAACGTTCAGTAATCGGGCCGTGTGCACAAGAGTACAGTCTGCCTCCGAGGCACGCGTCAGTGCACCTACATAACACAGATTGGATAAGAAATCTGCTATTGGAGCTCAACATCTCTGTGTCTGCACTCAGTGCGAACGAAGTGCTCGATGCCTGCCCCCGAGAGAGCTTTGTGTCTTCACTCACAGGGTATCCTCAGATAGTTCGTTGCCTGCACCCTGAGAGAGATCGGTGTCTTCGGTCACATGGTATCCTCAGATAGTTCGTTGCCTGCACCCTGAGAGAGATCGGTGTCTTCGGTCACAGGGTATCCTCAGATAGTTCGTTGCCTGCACCCTGAGAGAGATCGGTGTCTTCGGTCACAGGGTAGCCTCAGATAGTTCGTTGCCTGCACCCTGAGAGAGATCGGTGTCTTCGGTCACAGGGTAGCCTCAGATAGCTAGTTGCCTGCACCCTGCCAAGCACGACGCTAAGGGAGTGCGCCCACAGGGCCCGGCCCCCCTCCCCCGGCACCCGCCCCTCCCCTACGTAGTCAGTGGGCGGTCGGAGTGCCCTGGAAGCCCCCGGCCACCCAAGTACTTCCGGGTAAGGACGTTGACGCACTTCCGGTGTGAGAGGGGGCGGAGACCGGGGCCTATTTAGGTTCTGGTCACTGTGGCCCCGGCCTCTTTGTCCCCCTTCTACACCGGACCGGCTGTGCTCGCTTGAAGCGCGTCCCCCCCTTCCCATAGAAAGTTTTAAAACTAAACTCCCACCCACCCGTCTTTTAGATCAGTGGTTGGAGGGGGTGAGTTGCGATAAAGAGACCTGCGAACAGTGACTTTACTTACAGAATGGATGGGAGTCCGCCTTGCGTACTCCCTAGGCCAACACTGAGGGGGGAGACGGTAAGCTCCCCGCTGGGAAAAGGTGGCCACCGGCTGGGGAGGCTAGGGCGACAGGTTACGAGCCTCCTGGGTTCCTGGGCAGCCTGGTGGTCGGGGGGTGGGCTCCGGTGATGGCGGACAAGGATCGGAGATGGGGCCCACCTCTCAAGGGCGCAGGTGGGTTGCACCTTGCGTGGGAGGCTCAGCATAGGAGATGCGAGCCAGAAGGCCCCTTAGTGCTGGGGGATTAGAATCTGAAGGTCAATATTAAAAGTGTGTTGTGAATTTCTAATTCTCCAGTATTAGGGGTGTCTTTCATAGATTCACATGCTTGAATATTCCCCGTCGTCGAAGTGGGAGTCCCACGGTACATAAAATAGCAGTAATATATGTATATATAAGTAAAATTATTATAATTATAAAATACATATACATATAAATATATATATAGATATAAAATACAATAAACTCAAAAGTACCATAGAACTGAATAGGCCCATAGAAAGCCTAAGGGAGAAACTCAACTTAGTAACATATCAGTGTCATTATGTTTTGGTCCATATTCCAGCCAATCACGCTGCAATTCCCTCTAGAACCTTCTCCTCAGAAGCCCAAGACCTCAGATTTTCTACCGCACGTCGTGTGAAGGGAGTCTCCCTGAGCTCTGCTCAGTTTTCTTCTTCTACTAGCTGTTATTTCTTCAAAATGTCTTCAAATAAGAAATCTTTGTTCAAAGCCTGCCCTTCTTGTGGCAAACTGCGTCTTTTCCATGAGGATCCCCACAGTAAATGCATTTACTGTCTCTACCCAGACCACGAGGTTAAGAACTGTAAGTACTGTCGCACTTTTCCTCCCAAGACTCTGAGAGAAAGAGAGGCCCGTCTCCTTCTGTGGCTACAGAAGTTGAAGACTTCAGAGTCTGTGGTTTCTGATGTGGAAAGTTTTTCTTCAGGTGTTTCCAAGTCCTCTCAGAAGCGTGGGTCTGAAACTGAGCTTCCATCTCCTTTTCTTAAGAAGAGTAGACTATTGGAATCCTCCAGGATTGTTTCCCCACAGGATTTGCTTCAGGGCACGTCTACGGGACCTAGTTCTCTGACGTCTGCGCCCAAAGCCATGCCTTCCTCTAAAAAATCTGGCATAGGCTCGTCGACGGGCTCGTCGATGCGCCCGTCGACGTCTTCAACGACGACGAAGTCCGTCACCTCTACGTCGACGACGACCTGTTCGATGTCATCCACTGATCACCTCGTCGATGGCAGCCCAGGAAACGAGACCCGTTACGTCCATTGTTAGGATCTCGTCGACGAGTGTCAAGTCAGTACCGTAGACGAAGAAATCATCGTCGACGCTTCCCTCGTCGACGCGGACACCGTTGATGGTCCCGTCATCGACGCGAATATCGACGACGAAGACCAAGACATCTAAAAGAAGCTCGTCGACGGCGCCTCCGTCGACGGCCGTAACATCAGCGCCGACGACTCCGTCGACGGTTATCTCGTCGACGGTTACTTCGTCATCGACGATCCAAGCTCCGATATCGTCGACGGCTCCGTCGACGGCTCCGTCGACGGGTAAGACATCTTCGTCGACGATGGGAAAATCTTCAATTTCAACTCCTCAGGTTGGTCGTACTACTACTACTGTTGCTTCAACGGGCTCGTCGACGTCTCGTCGACGTCTCGTCCTCCTCCGACCTCAGCTACCATTTATACAGTGGTTACTGCTTCTTCCTTGAAGACGGTTCCTCTCAATCAAATAAGTCCTATAAGGAGTGGTGCCCGTCTTCCAGACAAATTGTTTCAATCCGGTGGAGAGGACTCCGACCACGAATCTGAGGTGGAACAACTGTTTGCACAGGCATCAAGTCCATCTGATTTGAACATTAAGTGCCAGGAGTACAGTGATGAGGGTGACGAAGAGGAATACGTCGAAGGTGGGAATGATTTATTTCTTGTTGACGAAGCAGAAACTGTAACTTCAGAACCAGTTACACAAATTCCTTTCTCTTTAGTCAAAAATTTGCAGCACATGCTTGATGACTATAACCGCAGGTTCCCTCCATCTACACCTGCCTCCCCGGCATTACCACCTCCTCCCCAGCCTCAACTGCCAGCTCCACAAGCACCTGCTACGGTTCCACCCGCGTCTCCGGGAGGAACTCGTCCTGACACTGACAATGAGGATCCTGCTCCTCACGACACTGATGACGACGATGACGTCGATATGAATGAGTGGGACAATTACAGGGCACAAACACCTTCCACTCCGCCTACTTCGCCTCTTGCATCTCCTCCAGTGGACATTGCAAACTTCCATAATTTAATGATCCGAGCTGCGAAACGCTTTCATCTCACTGTAGAGAAACAGCAACATGAGAGTGAATGCTTCCTGTATGACTTTAAGGACATTTCGCAAAGACAATCACACACAATTCCAATTATTGACTTTATTTGGGCGGAGGGCCTTAAACTTATGGAACATCCGAATTCAGTACCTGCAGTCTTACCCAGATTGGACAAGAAATATAAAGCTCCAGCGTCCGCTCCAGCCTGCTTGGTATCCCAACCAAAAGCAGACTCAGTTATTACTCAGGCGGCACAAAAAAGATCTCGTAATCTGGCAACACCACTCACATCTCCTCCAGATCAGGAGGGCCGCTAACTGGACTCTATAGGGAAAAAATTTACAACAATGGCAGCCACTACTGTCAGAGCGGCAAATACTTTGGCTATTCTGGGCTGTTACGACCGCCAGATGTGGTCCGAGATTGCCGCATTGCTTCCTCAGATGTCTGAGACCATCCGTGCAGAAGCACAGGCCATTATCCAGGAGGGAGAGGTAATCTCGTCTGAAATTATCGAATGCGCCCTCGTCATTTCATCCACGGGATTTCGCCAATTAGCTGGAGCTGCAGTCCTGAGGCGTCAAGGCTGGCTGAAATCTACGACTTTTCGCCCAGAAGTCCAAGCAAAGGTCCTTGATTTGCCGTACGATGGAGAATCTTTGTTTGGCAAACATGTGGACGATGCTCTTGAAGCGATCAAAAAGGACACTGACACTGCAAGATCCTTAGCTACTCTCCAATATAAAAAGCGGCCCTTTCGGGGAGCGCGTGGTAGAGGTGGGGGCTCCTCTACTTTTCGTGGAAAAGGCCAGTATCGCTCATACAATACCTACAGCGATAACCGGCAGAGAGGTTCATACCAAAACCAAAATCGTCAGTCTTCCTCCAGACCATACCAAAGGAAAACAAATTATAGAGGTGGTGCAAACAACAAAAAACAGTGACAGTTTCAATTCCTTTCGTCTGCCGACTGTGCATCTTGGAGGTCGCATCTCAAAATTCTTTTGCAAATGATCCGAAATCACCTCCGACCAATGGGTCCTGGACGTTGTCTCCAAAGGCCATACCCTGGAGTTCACAAAATTCCCTCCCACTCGTCCACCTTCGGGGTCACCCTCTCCCCACCTCAAAGAACTTTTGGCCCAGGTGAAACTAATGATCCTGAAAGGAGCCATCGAGATGGTGCCGCTAGGTCAACGCGGCAAGGGGTTCTATTCCTGTTTTTTCTTGGTCAAGAAAAAGCCGGGAGAATGGCGTCCAATTTTAGATTTGCGGGCCCTAAACAAATTCATCCTTTCCAAAACTTTTCAAATGTTAACTCTGCTCCAAATCCTGAATTACCTCAATCCAGGGGAATTCTTCTCAACAATAGACCTCCAGGACACATATTTCCATGTGCCAATTCACCCCAGACACAGGAAGTATCTGCGTTTCACTGTCGGACACCTGCACTTCCAATTCAAGGTCCTACCATTCGGCCTCCGTTCAGCACCAAGGGTCTTTACCAAGATCATGGCCCCGGTGGCTGCCTTTCTACGCCTACAAGGCATACAATTCTATCCATACCTGGACGACTGTCTCATAAAAGCTCCGAATCTTCAACTGGCAATCCAGCATATACAGTCTTGCCTCTCCCTGTTTCAAGACTTGGGTCTTTCCATCAATTGCCAGAAGTCACACTTTCGCCCATCTCAGCGGCGAGATTTTCTAGGAGCCTTGCTAGATTCCCATCTGGAAATGGTCTTTGTCTCCCAGGAACGACAGGACCGTATGCTCAAGTTGGTACGATCACTCCAGTCAAAACTGTACATTTCAGTCCGGATGTTGAAATCATTCCTCGGCATGGCCTCTTCTGCAATACAGTTGATTCCTCACTGCAGACTACATATGAGGATCATCCAAGAAGAGTTGGACAAGCAGTGGAAACAGATCTCCGGATCTTTCAACGACAGGATCCTTCTCACGCCCCGCATCCTACGGGCTCTGGAGTGGTGGGCTAACCCTCCAAACATTTCAAAGGGTCGGTCTTTTCAAGACACTACTCCAACTCTAACGCTTACGACCGATGCATCCCTAGAGGGCTGGGGTGCACATATCGAAGGCCTATCAGTACAGGGAAAATGGACGGCGGTCCCGCGCACTTGGCACATAAACCGCCTGGAGCTTCTGGCGATCTTTCTTGCCCTAAAGTCTTTTCAAAGGATTGTTCAAGGTCAATCCCTGCTGGTGAGGACAGACAACACCACCAGCATGCATTACCTGAACAAGCAAGGCGGCACCAGGTCCCTTTTGCTTTCCCAACAGGCACAGGAGATCTGGAATTGGGCGATTTGTCATCAAATTCATCTCACAGCCATCCATGTGCCGGGTGTTTCCAATGTTCTGGCAGATTCACTCAGCAGATCATTCTCGGACAATCACGAGTGGGAACTCAATCAACCAACTCTCGAGTTCATCTTCCGCCAGTGGGGCCAGCCGCCAATGGATCTTTTTGCGACTATCACCAACAGGAAATGCCAACGCTTTGCAAGTCTTCATCCCCACAGAGAGTCGAGCGGAAATGCATTTTCGATCAGCTGGTTGAACGCATTCAGCTACGCTTTTCCTCCGCTTCCTCTGATTCCACGCTTACTACACAGAATGAGGCTTCAACCCTGCCACATCATCCTGATTGCACCCAAATGGCCGCGGCGCCCATGGTTCTCGGATCTGCTCTTGTTCTCCCAGAACGAGCCAATTCCGCTTCATCCACTGCCTCACCTCCTCACAATGCAGCAGGGGCAGATTTGCTATCCGGATCCAGCATACCTCCAGCTCCATGCCTGGAACCTCAACACCATGAAATTGCGCGTCTAACCATCGACGCTGACTGTCGGGAGTTGTTGGCGCACGCCCGTGCTCCTTCCACCATTAAAACCTATCAGTTGAAGTGGAAGCGTTTCTGTGTCTGGTGTCACGCCAAAGCCTTGGATCCGATGACCACCAAACCAGAAGAGATCCTGCCTTTCTTCCTATCCCTTGCAAAGTCAGGACTTTCCCACTCCACTCTGAAAGTCTTTTTAGCGGCTCTCTCCCGCTTCCGCCATGATGGTTCGACTTCACTGTTTTCATCTAGAATCATCCAACAGTTTTTCAAAGGTCTCTTCCGTATGTTTCCACCCATTCGGCGTCCTCCGCCTGCTTGGCGCTTGAATCTGGTTTTGTCTCAGCTCCTCCTACCTCCTTTTGAACCCATCCACTCAGCAAGCTTAAAATTCCTCACGTGGAAAGTTGCCCTATTGCTCGCCTTGACATCATCTAGGCGTGTCAGTGACATTCAGGCATTCCCAATTCAGCCTCCTTTTCTTCAGTTTTCAAAAGACACTGTTACATTACGTACTAACCCAACATTTATTCCGAAAGTTCCCAGTGATTTCCATCTCAACGAACCCATCATTTTAAGAACTTTCTTTCCTAATCCACAGGCTCCTGCGGAACGTTCATTGCATTCCCTGGATGTGAAACGTTGCCTTAAATTTTACATTCAGCATACTGCATCCATCAGGAAATCTGATCAATTGTTCGTGGCCTACGGCCCGATCTGCAAAGGACAACCTGTTACCAAACAAACTATTACTAGGTGGATTTCCTCCACCATTACCTTTTGTCATCAACGGGCTGGCAAGCCTCTTCCAGCTTCAGTACGTGCTCATTCCACTAGAGCTGTGCCAGCCTCTGCTGCCCTCTTTGCGGGGGTACCTCTACGACACATTTGCAGAGCTGCTACCTGGTCGAGCAGCCATACTTTTACGAAGCACTACTGTCTGCAGTCAACAGACGCCGCTGATGCAGCATTCGCACAAGCGGTGCTGCGGAATCTTTTCCAGTGAAGGTGAGCCTCTGTTGCTACCCGCCTCCAGTCATAAAGGTTTTTTTCCTATTTTATATATATATATATATATTATATGCTTCAATTTACTGTTACCTTTATGACTTATATGGTGCTTACTGCTTTCTACTCTTATTCAAGCATGTGAATCTATGAAAGACACCCCTAATACTGGAGAAGAACATAAGTTACTTACCTGTAAACTATGGTTCTCCAGTATTGGTGTCTTTCATAGATTCACATGCGACCCTCCCATCCTCCCCTCAGAGGCTCTCTTCTCCTCAGGCACTTTTGGTTACTCTGTGCTACGAAAATCTGAGGTCTTGGGCTTCTGAGGAGAACGTTCTAGAGGGAACTGCAGCCTGATTGGCTGGAATATGGACCAAAACATAATGACACTGATATGTTACTAAGTTGAGTTTCTCCCTTAGGCTTTCTATGGGCCTATTCAGTTCTATGGTACTTTTGAGTTTATTGTATTTTATATCTATATATATATTTATATTTATATGTATATGTATTTTATAATTATAATAATTTTACTTCTATATACATATATTACTGCTATTTTATGTACCGTGGGACTCCCACTTCGACGACGGGGAATATTCAAGCATGTGAATCTATGAAAGACACCAATACTGGAGAACCACAGTTTACAGGTAAGTAATTTATGTTCTTATGCATGTGAATTTCCTTGTCATGTTTATGACCCACGCAAATTTCTGTGGATGATTTACCTGTGGGATTCCGGGTACCTGGGGGGGGGCGACTATGCTGGGGGATCCGGGTCCTGTGAGAGAGCTTGGTGTCTTCACTCACCGAGTCCTCCTCAGCCTGCACCCTGAGAGAGCTCGCTGTCTTTGCTCACAGGGTAACCTCGGATAGCGTGTTGCCTGCACCCTGAGAGAGCTCAGTGTCTTCACTCACAGGGTAGCCTCAGATAGCTCGTTGCCTGCACACTGAGAGTGCTCGGTGTCTTCGCTCACAGGGTAGCCTCAGAAAGCTCGTTACCTGCCCCCTGAGAGAACTAGGTGTCTTCGCTCACAGGGTAGCCTTGGATACCTTGTTGCCTGCACCCTAGAGAGAGCTTGGTGTCTTCGCTCACAGGGTATCCTCAGATAGCACATAGCCTGCACCCTGAGAGAGCTATGTGTGTTCCCTCACAGGGTAGCCTCAGATAGCTCGTTGCCTGCACCCTGAGAGAGATCGGTGTCTTCGGTCACAGGGTAGCCTCAGATAGCTAGTTGCCTGCACCCTGAGAGAGCTTGGTGTCTTCACTCACCGAGTCGCCTCAGATAGCTCGTTGCCTACACCCTGAGAGAGCTCGCTGTCTTCGCTCACAGGGTAGCCTCGGATAGCGTGTTGCCTGCACCCTAAGCTCAGTGTCTTCACTCACAGGGTAGCTTCAGGTAGCTCGTTGCCTAGACTCTGAGAGAGCTCGGTGTCTTCGCTCACAGGGTAGCCTCAGATAGCTTGTTGCCTGCACCCTGAGAGAGCTCCGTGTCTTCACTCACAGAGTAGCCTCAGATAGCTCGTTGTCTGCACCCTGAGAGAGCTCGGTGTCTTTGCTCACCGAGTAGCCTCAGATAGCTCGTTGCCTGCACCCTGAGAGAGCTCGGTGTCTTCGCTCACATGGTAGCCTCAGATAGCTTGTTGCCTGCACCCTGAGAGAGCTCGGTGTCTTCGCTCACATGGTAGCCTCAGATAGCTCGTTGCCTGCACCCTGAAAGCGCTTGGTGTCTTCGCTCACATGGTAGCCTCAGATAGCTTGTTGGCTTCACCCTGAAAGAGCTTTGTGTCTTCACTCACATGGTAGCCTGGGATAGCGCGTTTCCTGCCCCCTGAGAGAGCTTAGTGTCTTCGCTCACATGGTAGGCTCAGATAGCTTGTTGCCTGCACCCCGAGAGAGAGAGCTTTGTGTCTTCACTCACAGGGTAGCCTTAGATATTTCTTTGCTTGCTCCCTGAGAGTGCTCGGTGTCTTCACTCACCGAGTAGCCTCAGATAGCTTGTTGCCGGCACCATGAGAGAGCTCGGTGCCGTTTCTCACAGGGTAGCCTCAGACAGCTTGTTGCCTGCACCCTGAGAGAGCTTGGTCTCTTCGCTCACAGGGTATCCTCATATATCGCATAGCCTGCACCCTGAGAGAGCTCTATGTCTTCCCTCACAGGGTAGCCTCAGATAGCTCGCTGCCTGCACCCTGAGAGAGCTCGGTGTCTTTCACTCACCGAGTAGCCTCAGACAGCTTGTTGCCTGCACCCTGAGAGAGCTCGGTGTCTTCGCTCACAGGGTATCCTCATATAGCGCATAGCCTGCACCCTGAGAGAGATCTGTGTCTTCCCTCACAGGGTAGCCTCAGATAGCTCGTTGCCTGCACCCTGAGAGAGCTTGGTGTCTTCACTCACATGGTAGCCTCAGATAGCTTGGTGCCTGCACCCTAAGAGAGCTTTGTGTCTTCATTCACATGTTAGCCTCAGATAGCTTGTTGCCTGCACCCTGAGAGAGCTCGGTGTCTTCGCTCACATGGTAGCCTCAGATAGCTCGTTGCCTGCACCCTGAGAGAGCTTTGTGTCTTCCCTCCCATGGTAGCCTCAGGTAGCTTGTTGCCTGCACCCTGAGAGAGCTTGGTGTCTTCGCACACATGGTAGCCTCAGATAGCTCGTTGCCTGCACCCTGAGAGAGCTTTGTGTCTTCCCTCCCACGGTAGCCTCAGATAGCTTGTTGCCTGCACCGTGAGAGAGCTCGGTGTCTTCGCTCACAGGGTAGCCTCGGATAGATTGTTGCCTGTGGCCTGAGAGAGCTTTGTGTCTTCACGCACAGGGTAGCCTCAGATAGCTCGTTGCCTGCACACTGAAAGTGCTCGGTGTCTTCGCTCACAGGGTAGCCTCAGAAAGCTCGTTACCTGCCCCCTGAGAGAACTCGGTGTCTTCGCTCACAGGGTAGCCCCGGATACCTTGTTGCCTGCACCCTAGAGACCTCGGTGTGTTCACTCACATGGAAGCCTCAGCTAGCTTGTTGCCTGCACCCTGAGAGAGCTTGGTGTCTTCGTTCACAGGGCAGCCTCGGATAGCGTGTTGCCTGCACCCTGAGAGAGCTTTGTGTCTTCACTCACATGGTAGCCTCAGATAGCTCGTTGTCTGCACCCTGAGAGAGCTCGGTGTCTTCGCTCACAGGGTAGCTTCAGATATCTTTTTGCCTGCACCCTGAGAGAGATTTGTGTCTTCACTCACAGTGTAGCCTCGGATAGCTTGTAGCCTGCACCCTGAGAGAGCTCAGAGTCTTTGTTCACAGGGTAGCCTCAGATAGCTCATTGCCTGCACCCTGAATGAGTTCCGTGTCTCCACTCTCAGGGTTGCCTCAGAAAGCGTGTTGCCTGCACCCTGAGAGAGTTCAGTGTCTTCGCTCAAAGGATAGCCTCAGATAGCACATGGCCTGCACCCTGAGAGAGCTCTGTGTCTTCACTCACATGGTAGCCTCAGATATCTCGTTGCCTGCACCCTGAGAGAGCTCGATGTCTTCGCTCACAGGGTAGACTCAGATAGCTCGTAGCCTACACCCTGAGAGAGCTCAGAGTCTTCGTTCACAGGATAGCCTCAGATACATTGCCGGCACCCTAAGAGAGCTCCGTGTCCTCGCTCACAGGGTAGCTTCAGATATCTTTTTGCCTGCACCCTGAGAGAGATTTGTGTCTTCACTCACAGTGTAGCCTCGGATAGCTTGTAGCCTGCACCCTGAGAGAGTTCAGTGTCTTCGCTCAAAGGATAGCCTCAGATAGTGCATAGCCTGCACCCTGAGAGAGCTCAGTATCTTCATTCACAGTGAAGCCTCAAATAGCTTGTTGCCTGCACCCTGAGAGAGCTCAGTGCCTTCGCTCACAGGGTAGCTTCAGATAGCTACTTGCCTGCACCCTGAGAGAGCTCGGTGCCTTCGCTCTCAGCGTAGCCTCAAATAGCGTGTTGCCTGCACCCTGGAAGTGCTCTGTGTCTTCACTCACACGGTAGCCTCAGATATCTCGTTGCCTGCACCCTGAGAGAGGTCCGTGTCCTCGCTCACAGGGTAGCCTCAGATAGTGCATAGCCTGCACCCTGAGGGAGCTCAGTGTCTTCGCTCACAGGGTAGCCTCGGATAGCTCGTAGCCTGCACCCTGAGAGAGCTGATTATCTTCATTCACAGTGAAGCTTCAGATAACTAGTTGCCTGCACCCTGAGAGAGCTCTGTGCATTCGCTCTCAGGATAGCCTCAAATAGCGTGTTGCCTGCACCCTGAGAGAGCTCGGTGCCTTCGCTCTCAGGGTAGCCTCCGATAGCGTGTTGCCTGCACCCTGAGAGAGCTCTGTGTCTTCACTCACAGGGTAGCCTCAGATAGCGCATAGGCTGCACCCTGAGAGAGCTCAGTGTCTGCACTCACAGGGTAGCCTCAGATAGCGCATGGACTGCACCCTGAGAGAGCTCAGTGTCTTCGCTCACAGGGTAGCCTCAGATAGCGCATAGCCTGCACCCTGAGGGAGCTCAGTGTCTTCGCTCACAGGGTAGCCTCGGATAGCTCGTTGCCTGCACCCTGAGAGAGCTCAGTGTCTTCACTTACAGAGTAGCCTCAGATATAAAAATCAATAAAATCTCTTTGAAATAAATAAACGTCAAAGACCATGAGGGACGACTTTTATTTTGGTTGTCGAAAATTAAAGCCAAGACTGCAGTCCTTTCTGAGTCGGAAAGTAGTGAGTGTTCCATCGTCTCACAGACTTCCAGAAAGAGGGAAGGGTCTCACCATGAGTACCGTCACAGTAGGAAAAAAGCCTTTAAAAAGACCCACCATGGATCTACACAAGGCTCCTCTCATGAGGAAAAATGAACAAGCATTTACAATGCAATGGTTTCGCCTTTGGAAAAGTTAGAGCTATTGGCATTGTAAATGACAAAATTTGTATTTATGGGTTTTGAAAACAGATAAATAAATGGCATTGTCCTTTACATTGCCATTAGCTTAATCTCTGCAGTCACTCTGCAGTCCCTAGCACTCCATAGCACTCCCTAGTCACTCTGCACTCCCTAGCACTCCCTAGTCACTCTGCACTCCCTAGCCCTCCCTAGTCACTCTGCACTCCCTAGCACTCCCTAGCCCTCCCTAGTCACTCTGCACTCCCTAGCACTCTGCACTCCCTAGCACTCTGCACTCCCTAGCACTCCCTAGTCACTCTGCACTCCCTCGTTAGCAACAAGGAAAAACGTGGAGAATTGATCCATTTCGCCCAATTTAATTTTTTGCAAAGTCTGCATTTCAAAATATCTTATGGGGTTATGGCACCTGCTGCAGAGATCATTGAGTGCTGAGAAAATCTCAAGGGATAGTAATGGAAATATAACTCTGAAAGTTAACACAAATTCCGGGTGAGAGAGCTCTTTTATCTAGTCCCAGTTTTTAATCCAAGTAGCATGTGTCTTCTGCAAAGCACCTCATATAATATGCAGTTTTATTTTATGTAGCTAGGTAAGCAGGTTACTGCTGTTAACACATAGATCATTTTGTTACTTGCAGTTCATACTCCTAATATAGCGCAGCAAACTATGTAGTACATGTCACTTTTACTCCTTGTAAACCTCACTTTCTTATGTAAAACATCATGTACACTGATTTACACCTTAGAATTATTTATGGTCAATGTGATGTAAAGCGCTCCGACGCTAATTTGGATTGAGTAGCACTATAAAGAAATAAAACAAAATAATGTTTTGTAAATAGTTGTGTACTGTGACAGATCAAGACATCTGACATGCTTATAGTGCATGCATACCTCATTTATAGGGACCGAACAAAGTCAAAACCAAGGTCTCTTAAGTACCTGTGAAGTAATACCAAGCTGTGAGCCTTTGTTTCCCCTCCACTGCGTTTGCATCTAGGTGTTAAGATCCAGATAGCTCCTAGCCAGGATACGGGGACAAAAGGAGGCCTGAAGGCCCCGAACGTCAGGCTTTTGGGGCCAAGTTGGAATCTGGTAATCCCCCTCCTCCCCTTGCTGCTCGTTAGGAAAGCAGACAACATGCTGGAGCTGCTGAATGTGTCCTGGTGTATGAAACTTGCACCGGGACGAGTTCAGCATATTTCTGTGGAGGAATCATCTTCTTGGCAGGGTAGATGGCGTCTACCTGTGAAAATAGTTAATCTACCTGCGTGTACCCCTCGACTTGTGCCGTGATTCTTTGGCTGAAAAGCACTGAAATTAGCTCTATCCTAGTGGTGCACCTACTACGTTCACCTGAAATATTAGGCATTTTGCAAAAAGCTATCGTTACGCTCTGATCTGCTAACAAAGTGAAACTTGTTAATTATACGCTGTATTTGCACAGCCTAATAATACCTGCAAAAAATAGTGACGCACTCAGTGGTACATAACGTATCTTTACTTAAATTACACAGAAGTTAAGCGACGATTTACACCGTCAGAAACAGCATCATATCTAAGCAGCTTTCTCGGCTGACACTAACTTATGAGCCAACACTGAAGACTGAATCATCAGCAACGGCTTCAGCACAAACATGAGTTACTAAGGGCGATTCACTTTCTCGCAGTTAGACACAACATAGCTCCTACTAGGTCAGACGGTCGGATTAGTGAATCTGCAGACAAGGAACTAATCAATCAACTCTGTTTGCACTACGGGCTGCATATCGAACGTGGAAGCGAGACCTTCATAGACACAATGACATTTGAAGACAGTACAGATACTCTGTAAATAATGACATACCCAGTAACGGTGAGGTCTTCGGGCACTTCGGCAGCTCCTGCTCTCCAATGCTGGGTTTCATAATCAGGCTTAGATTGGCATAGACATCTCCAGGGTGCAGGGTGAGACGAGTTCAGGTGGGCACCAACTGCAGGACCCGCTGCGGAAGGGGGACCTCCTTTGTACAGAATTCCAAAGAAGTAGGACATCCTTTTCAGGTAACCTTCCTGGAAACATCAGCAAGTAGCGCCCCTTGGCAAAGCCCATGTTCACTTGAAACGCGTGGATGTCTGGTGCGGAGACAGTGCGAGCGATCCCGAGAAGGCAGTCTCAGAGAAGGCGGACACAATCAGAGTGTTGGAAGATATTTTTTTAAAAGCCACTTCTGTAAGAGCACCGAACACTGAGACCATCGAAGAAAGGGGGAGAGGTGTGAAGCAACCCTAGATTTGCGGAGCACAAAGGCTGGGGTTCCAAAAATCCAAGGCACTTTGTCTTTGAGCGGTCAGGTAGGAGTCCCGGCTAGATAAACTGGAAGGGCATTCAGTCCTCATAGCTTGCTCCAATGCACAGAATCTTCAAAGTGGATTTCTTCGCAGATTAAATGAAGTTTAAATGCAGCAGATGTTCCAGCCTGTAGAAAGAAAAAACAAGTGGGCCGGGGCCGGAGACACGGACAGGTGGAGGGGGGGGGCAGGAATGGGCATAAGGACAGCGGGAGGGGGGCGGGAACGGGTATACAGACAGCAGGAGGGGGGACGGGAACGGGCACACGGACAGCGGGAGGGGAGGGGAGCACTCACCAGGACTTCTTCCGGCGGCGGTCGGCCGCGGAATGACCAAATGAAACCTCGACGACCAAAAAAATAAACCCCGCCCACCGCCGCACTGACGTCCTAAAAGGGGCTGGATGGGAAAAACATCGCAGGAACGCCCACGAATCGCCTCGGTGAATGACGGACGCCTCTCTCTTCCAATGGCTAGCCTCCATTTATGGAGCTAGCCAATGAAAGACAGAGGCGGGAATAAGCCCCATGTTTGTAAACAAAAGTTTTTCGCCTGCGCGAAACGCTGCTTGCGCAGCTGTTCGCAGGCGAAACCTAAAAAGGGCTTCCTCAGACTCTAAATCTGAGTCTTCTGCTCCACCTACAACCCTCCCGTTGAAACCTTGATCCTCCTCTTAACCGGTTTAAAAAAAGACCAAGATCACTGAAAAATTTTTGTTTACAGGACCTAAAAGCAGAATTTCGACGATGACTGACAGTCCGACAACGTTCTTACCGTCGACATCCATCCAGTCGACAACGTCGTTGATGGTATTCACGTTAATGAAGACTACCTCATCTACCACTTGGTCAATGATGTCTACCTTATCAACGATGACAGTGACGTCGATGAAGACTGACAACACCATTGACAACCACATCGGAGTACGTACCGTTGATGCAGCCATCAGAAAAGTCCTCCTCGCTGTTGGCGAGGTCAAACAGAAGAAGCCACCAATGTTGCTTTTGCCCTCACCGTCAAAGCTTCAGTCGACGACCTCGTCAATGAGAAATTTCCCATCTCCAGAAATTATTCGCCATGAATACATATCTCCAGGTAAAATGTCCCCACTACAACCCAGGCTCTTGTTGGATCTGCAAGAATCAGAGGACGATGATCAAGGAATGTTTGGTGCAACCCACAGCCCCTCAGCGCTGCACGTCAAATATCAAGATAAAGAGGAGGAAGAGGATTATTATGAGCCTGGATTTTAAAGCCACCAATATGTGGAGCAACACCATCTTTATGCTCCCCCGCCACCAATACCAGGCACGGTGCAGGTTCCGGCTGCTTTGGTGAAAGACATGCAAAGCATACTTCAGGACTATTACAAGTGCTTACCAACACCAGCTAAGTTGCAATAACCACCTGCAGTGGGACCAACGCCAGCACCTAAATCACTGACCAAATGCCTCCTCCACCTGCACCAAAAATGATGCCACAATCCCGCATCACCATGCCTCCTCGCGAGGATCTGTCTACAAAGATGATGGTGTTGATGAAGGTGATGGGGATAGGGAAGAAAGCGAAATAATGGGCAATCGAACCATCACTAATGAATGGGATGACTACCTTATTCCTCCACCTTCCCATCCAGCTTCACAACCAGTGGACTCTCTACTGCAAGATATTGGGGGTTTTCACACCCTAATGGAGAGAGCAATCAATAGTTTCCAGCTCACCGTTACTGTTAAACAATCAGACTTTTTTCTGTAGGATTTCAAGGAGCAATCGAAAAAAACATTCAGAGCAGTACAAAACGTGGATTATATCTGCGAGGAAGGAGTAAAAATAATGAAACTGGTGACTGTCACTGCCGTTCTCCTTAGGTTAGATATAAAATATTAAGAGCCAGAGGACTCATCTGCCTGTTTGATCAGACATCCAAACCTGATTCGGTCATTACTCAGGCTGCACAGCGCAGATCTAAAAATCATTCCACCCCAATTTCTTCTCCACATGACAAGGAAGTCAGGCGACTGGATAATATCAGAAAGTGATTCACAATAATGTCAGGGACCATTGTCCGTGCCACAAACTCTCTGGCCTTTCTGGGGTGATATGATCGCCAGATGTGGTCGGGCACCGCCACATATCTGAATTTTTTGCCTAAGACAAAAAAGCTGAAGCTACACGCATTTTGTTAAAAAGCAAAAAGGCAGCAACTGAAATGATTGACTGCGCAATGGATATTGCATGCATAGGCTTCTGGCAGTTGGTGGGATCTGCTGTCCTTCAACGTCAGGCTTGGTTCAAGGTCACATCATTCCGGCCAGAAGCTCAAACTAAGATCCTTGATATTCCCTTCAACGGTGACTCTTTATTCGGGAAGCATTGCAATGATGCCCTGCAGGCCATAAAGGCAGACACTGAAACAGCTTGATCCCTAGGAACTCTCCAGTCCCGTAAGATCCCTCTTCACAGAGCATGTGGCCGTGGATCATGGAGGATACCAGAGATTTTAACCACAATTCTACCAGCAGTCCTTTCGACCTGCTTATCAACAGCATCAATCCTATTGAGCACCACCGTCAGCAGCCTATTCTAAGCAGCAACCAAGGAGACTGGCTGCTTACAACAGTAATACTGCTAGGAAGCAGTGACTTACCACAAGGTGCGGGCTACATCCCCTACTCCTCTTTCGGTGGGTGCCAGAATTTCGCATTCATGATCTCAGGAAACTCAACAGGTACCTGAAGACGCAATCTTTCCATATGATTTCCCTCCAGGAAATTCACTTTCTCAACTACAGAGATTTTCTGACCAGCCTCCATCTCCAGGATGCCTATTTCCATGTTCCTATCCATCCCAGGCATTGTAAGTTCCTCAGATTCACAGTAGCCGGTTCAAGGTGCTCCCCTTTGCTCTCCAATCTGCTCCCTGGATATTTACAAAATGTCTCACCCCAGTGGGGCCCACCTGCGGCTAGAAGTCCTTCAAATATTCCCATACTTTGATGACTGGCTGATAAAGGCTCAATCCTTCATGTGGGCGTCAGGCGATACTTCCATGTGTCTACACCTCTTTCAAACTCTGGGGCTCACAGTCAACTTCCAGAAGACTCTTTTTGCCTTAGGTGAGAATAACCGTTCTGGGAGCAACTCAGAACACATTGCTTGACAAGGCATTCTTTTCTGTAAACAGGCAACAGAAACTCTCCGTTCTGGCCCGTTCTTTTTAAACAAAAAAGCATGCTTCAGTTCGTCTGATCAAATCTCTACTCGGCCTGATGTCTTCAGCCATTCTCCTAGTGCCTCTTGCTCATTTCAAAATGTGACCCTTCCAAGAAGAACTGGACGCACAGTGGCTCCAGGTGGAAGGACAATTCAATGATATCAACTAGATCACACCTGTGATGAAAGCAGCTCTTCCCTGGTGGACAAGCTCCAGCAATCTCTGTGCATAATTTACATTCCTCCCCCACTCTTTCAGAATACGACATTACACCAGATGGATCTCTAGAAGGGTGGGGAGCTCATTGCAAGACCTACAAATTCAGAGCAAGTGGACTCCAGAGCAGTCCAGAATTCATATCAGCTTCCTCGAGCTCAGAGCAATCTCACTCGATCTTCAAGCTTTCTTACCAAATATTCAGGGGTCATCTGTGTGAATAAGAACAGACAACACTACATTTATGTATTACCTCGACAAACAAGGTCGACATGAGCCAAGATTCTATCTTAAGAAGCTCATACTATCTGGCAATGGGCAGTATGTCATCAAGGGACCATAAGGGCATCTCCCAGGAGTGCACAACTCTCTAGCAGACAACTTGAGCAGAACAACCCAAAGCTGTCACGAATGGGAACTGAACCAACTGCTCCTGGATGCCATATTTTAGCAATGGGGTAATCCCAAACGGGATCTTTTTGCATCCCAAGAGAATTAGAAATGCTTGTTTTATGGCAGCAGGTAACCTCAAAAGGTTTTCTGGGGGAATACCCTTTTGATGCAATGGTCCAAAATGTCTGCCTTCGCTGTTTCCCTGATCCCACTTATTTCCATGGTTCTCAGGAAAATTAAAAGGGGACCACATCAGTTAATACAGTGGTTTATGGAGCTCCTCATGTTGTCGGAGAACAACCAGATTCAACTCAAGCCCCAAGTAGTCGATGAGAAACCATCAGGTCCTACTTCAGACCAGATTTCTCTGCATTTATTAGCTTGGATCCTGAGCACCATGAGCTTCAGCACCTAAATATATTCAAGTTCTGTAGGAATATTCTTGCAAAGGCCAGAGCTGATTCTACCAATAACATATATTGCTTCAAATGGAAACGATTTTTTCTTTGGTGCAAGAAATCTAACGTACATCCTATCACATCACCTCCCGAGCAGGTGTCACCATATTTGCTATCTCTAGCCAAATCCGGTCTAGCGCATTCATCTGTTAAAGCTCATCTGACTGCTATTTCTAGGTACAGGCGAACTTTGGGATCTCCTTCCTTGTGGTCTCACAGATTAATTGTCCAATTCTTTAAAGGACTCTTCAGAGCATATCCTCCAAAAAAGTCAGCACCACCTACATGACAGCTTAACATTGTATTATTTCAACTGATTAAAAGTCCATTTGAGCCTATCCACAGGCGGAACTGAAGTTTCTTACTTGGAAAGTGGCGTTGCTACTAACTCTTACTTTCACTAGCAGACCCCCCAGGATGTAGCGGCATGAATTAGCAAATTTAGCAGCACAAAAATGGAAATTTGGCGGCACAAATATGGAAATTTAGCGGCAATTTTGCGGCATTTTATTTGGCAGTTTTTCCTACAACAAACACAGATATTTTAGTCGGCACTTTTGTAAAAATCGCAGAATTTTTACAAAAGTGCCGATTTCGCGGCAAACCGCAAAATTGCAAAATCCTGGAGGGTCTGACTAGTGGAGAAGTTACTGACGTCATGCCAGGTGAGCGTTGTGGGGGAGGGAAATCCTTTAAAGTCTCATTTTCTTTCTGGATTTCCCTTCTCTACTTGAAACGCAAGAGCAGCAACATTGTGGTGTCACCAGCGCTTTAAGCGGAAGCTTTTTCAATATTATATGTAACAAGTCATAGTTGCAAATTTGAACACAAGTATCACTCAGTCTAGCTAAAAACATGTACACGATTACAAGAACATAAGAATGGGAGCAAACCTTAAACAACTAAATAAAGTCCATCTCTACGTAGAGGAAGGGGAACCAAGGATTTAGGTGGTCGGTCAGAGTAGTTGTAGTCCCTTTTCCGTTGTCAGTGGCTTGGCATACCTCACAGGAGTGACACATTTGTTGGGTGGCTGAGGGAAAGAAGGGTGTACATCACTGGGTTGCTGCAGCATGAAATACACCATCCCTTCCAATATGAGCATGAATGTGGTTGGAAAGCAGACATTATGGGGCTACAACTCTCCCTGTTATGTCCCTCCACTGCGTCAGTTTTCCTTTTACAAATCTGCTTGATCCATGATGCGTTTTCATTCTCAGGTGCCTGCTGATGCTACAAGGACAAGATTTTAAGTGCAAGTACAGTAATTTTATCAGTACCTAAAATATACATATCGTTTTGCCCGTGGGGGCGGCTCAGCACAGTTCTTAGCGCTGCTTGGCTAGCGCGTCTCTTTTAATAATACCTGATTTGTATTTTTGTTGTTCGTTTTTTTTCTCCTTATCCCCTGATTTTACTAGGGAGTGCCCCCTTACCTGCATATAATCGTTTTTACACCGCTGTTTTAGCGGGTCCGGGTCTGGGGTTATAGGGGCTCTGCAGCGCTATTACCTTGAGCGCCATCTTGGGTAGGGCAGTGACGCTTTGTTGCCGCCATATTGAGCGTCCTCGTGGGCGGTCTCTACCTTATCTGGAGGCCCTACTTAAGGCGGTCCTCTGCCTGCACACGCTGTTTGGAATCGTTTTGCCCGTGGGGGCGGCTCAGCACAGTTCTTAGCGCTGCTTGACTAGCGCGTCTCTTTTAATAATACCTGGTTTGTATTTTTGTTGTTCGTTTTTTTTCTCCTTATCCCCTGATTTTACTAGGGAGTGCCCCCTTACCTGCATATAATCGTTTTTACACCGCTGTTTTAGCGGGTCCGGGTCTGGGGTTATAGGGGCTCTGCAGCGCTATTACCTTGAGCGCCATCTTGGGTAGGGCAGTGACGCTTTGTTGCCGCCATAGTGAGCGTCCTCGTGGGCGGTCTCTACCTTATCTGGAGGCCCTACTTAAACCTGTCCTTATAGCGCAGCGGGATCGCGCAGCGGGGTTGCCTTCCCTGTGCCTGAGTCTTGCCAGAGTCCTGCCCGTCTGCGCCCGTCAGCGTCCCGGAGGCGGCGGAGCGGCGGGAGGGCCTGGCTGTATTTCCTCCCTCTGGGTAAGATGGTCTGCTATTCCTCATGGGAACTCCGCTCCTTGCAAAAATCTTCGTGTACATGCCGATCCGTGTTTCCTGGCCGCTACAGGGGTAAACGGTGCTGCCCTGGTTGTGGATGGGCGCCCGGTTATGCCCCCGCCGCCTCACTATGGAGAGGCGAGGATCGTGTGAAACACCTTTGCTTACTGCTTAACACGAGATCGGTAGGTAAGCATGCCCTGGAGATCTTCGATCTCCTTGTTAGAGAAAAATCACTCTGTCTCCTACTGACCGAAACTTGGTTGGGGGAGATGTCTAATCCGGACTTTATGGCGGCAATTCCATCAGACTATAACATCTTTCGGCACGATAGAGCCAAGGGCAGAGGAGGTGGGGTGGCGGTGGTAGTGAATAAGTTAGCTTCTTGCTCTATTCTCCCTTTAGACACCATCGGAGGATCCGAATCCCTTGCCTTCACTATTAGATTGACCCCGCAACAAGCCTTGAAAGGGCTGTTGGTGTATAGACCCCCTGGACCAGTGGGCTCTTTTTTTGATGACCTCCAGGTGGCCATCTCTGGACTGGCTTTGAGTGCGCAGCACTGTCTGCTGGCGGGCGATTTTAATTTTCATATGGATGTCGGTGACGACTTGGACGCGAACAAACTGTTAGACATTACGGCCCCTCTGGGCCTTGTCCCTTCTCTCACGGGTCCTACACACGACAAGGGACATACCTTAGATCAGGTTTTTTCCTCGGTCCCTCTTGCCGACATCGAGCTTCTCCCGGTGCTCTGGACTGACCATAGGTTGGCCAGATTTTTTGTACTGGGCAGCGAGAAACTTCCCAGTAGCGCCCCCAGACAGCATGGCTCTGCTCGGAGGGCTCTGCATAGAGTCACTCCGGAGCTATTAGCACAGGCCGCTGTGGACCATCCGTGCCCTCTCTCAGGGGATTTAGAGCAGGATGTTGAGTCCTTGCAGGTGTGGTTCCTGGAGAGGCTGAATGATCTGGCCCCCGCAATGGCCCCTCGGGATACAGCGAAGAGGGTTTCGGCTCCATGGTTCACTGAGGCACTGTGTGCCACTCGTCACCAGTGTAAAGTGGCAGAGACGGCATGGCGCCTCCACTACGATCTGGAAGCTAGACTGGCTTACAGGACAAGGGTCAAAGCCTACCATCGTGATATTCTCCGTGAGAAAAAGGATTATCTGGCCAGGAGGATTGAGGCTGCCTCCAACTCATGCAAAGAGATCTTTACGGTGGTGAGGGAGTTTACTGCCCCTAGATCCAACTTGCCCCAAAGGGTTTCATCAGAGTTGTGGGTTTGTGATATTGCCAAATTCTTCACGGATAAGATCAAATCTATCCAGGACTCTTTCACAGTGAGGCCTGCTGAAATGTGTTCTAGATTGGAGGCCGGACCAGCTATGTTGTCCACACGGGGTGTGGTTCTTGCTGAGTTCCCCCATGTCTCCACTGAGGCCTCCCTAGCACTTCTGGCCAATCTTAAATCAGGTTCGCCATTAGACCCCTGTCCGGCCAAATTTTTGGCTAAGATGGCGGCCGTGGTCAACCCATTGGTCAACCCACTTGTGAATCTGTCTTTGAGTGAGGGGAGGGTCCCGTTGCCCTGGAAAAGGGCTATGGTGATCCCCCTCCTCAAGAAGCCTGGGTCAGACCCAGAGGTTTTGGCCAATTACAGGCCGATTTCTCTCCTCCCGGCGTTGGCTAAAATCACGGAGAAGCATGTGCATGGCGCTCTCTCTAGCTTTCTAGAATCCAATGACCTGCTTCACCCTTCGCAGTCCGGCTTCCGCCCTAATTTAAGTACGGAGACGGCACTGCTGGAGGTGTCAGAGATTATTAGGGAAACACTGGATTCTGGAGGCAGGGCCATGCTTGTTATGCTTGATCTGTCGGCGGCGTTTGACACCGTCCCCCATGAGGTGCTCCTCTCCAGACTTTGACATCGGTCTGAGGGGGACGGTGCTCAATTGGTTTACATCTTTTCTCGAGGGCCGCCGACAAACGGTCTGGGCCTCCCCGAGCTCCACCGAGATGCCGCCATTGGGAGCCGGTGTCCCGCAGGGTTCTGTGTTGAGCCCGACTCTGTTTAACATCTTTATGACACCTTTGGCGGCACTGGTGGAGTCCTTTGGGGCCAGGATCGTGTCCTACGCGGATGACACTCAATTGCTTTTCGCGTGTGGGAAAGATCAGGCTTTTGATGGTGAGAACACCCGGGGCTGCCTGGAGATGGTTTTCAGCTGGTTTCAGCTGAACAGCCTCAAAGCCAATTCTAACAAATCGGAGGTTTTGTTCTTCGATTGTTCCCTTGACTCCGATTGGCGGGCTTGGTGGCCAATAGATATGTGTCCCCCCGCCCAGTCATCGCTTGTGGCAAAAAATCTGGGAGTGAAGATGGATAACAATCTGACGCTGAGATCACACATTCTTGGCCTGACGGGCACCTGCTTTGGTATACTCAAGATGCTCCGGAAGTTCCTGCCTTTGCTCACAGAAGAGCATAGAAAGATCACTGTGCAAGCCTTAATTGGCTCCAGACTGGACTATGCGAACGTCCTGTACGTAGGTCTTCCGGACTATCTTGTTCAGCGGCTGCAGGTTTTGCAAAATTCCGCGGCCCGCGCCATTTTTGGCCTTCATAGGCGAGTGAGAGCCTCCGGTTTGGTGCAGTCGCTTCACTGGCTGCCCATCCGGAAGCGGATCATGTTCAAAGTACTGACCTTGGCGCATAAAGCGCTTTTTGGAGCCGGAGCAAAATACCTACAACGCAGGCTTGCGTTCTACCGCCCGGCTAGATCGTTGCGGTCAGAATCCCTGTTTCTGGCTGTGGTCCCTCGAGTGAGGAAGGCTCGCACTGGGGGGCGCTCCTTTACTTTGAGGGCCCCTCAGTTGTGGAACACCCTGCCTTTGGCCCTCCGGTCCTCCCCTAACCTGCTCCTGTTTAGGAAGAGCCTTAAGACCTGGCTTTTTAACCTTTAGGATTCCTTTCTTTTGCTCTCTCATGTTTGGTGTCTGTTTTTATGGTGTTATGTTTTTTATACTGAGCTGCCTCGATAAAACGCCGGGACACTCCTTTGGAGTGGCCGTGCGCTATAAAAATAAAACTATAACATAACATAACATAACATAGCAATTTCATGAATTGGAAACAAAGCCGCTTTCTTAGCCATCTAATTGGCAAATGTATTACTTCTAGACACTGCAGATTACTGGTGAGCAGTACCTTGAACAATGGCACTTTTACATGGAAGCATAAGAATTCCTGACAGGTTTTTCATAAATGCCCTGTTTTAAGTGCTGGTTTTTCCAGAAGTCCTGGGCCGCACCACATACATACTTAAAATCTATAAATATAGCTTCAATTTTGTGCGAAGCCAAAATGCATGTGCACCAAAGAGTAACAAGTTCAGCTACTTGAGCAGAGTGGACCTGAGGCAATTGTTAACTCTTATCTCCCTATACGATTTAGATTCAGTGTCTCCAGCACCAAGTTTTCTGACATTTCTATGATGTGATTCATCCACATAATAAACAAGTTCACTGACGGGGAAAGGGGCATCAGACAGATCAGTCATGGAGTTACCTAAATATTCAGTAACAAACAATCTTAAGGCCCACAATCCTGTGCCGTGGGCTTAATAGAAGTCAGGCTCAGGGCTGGCAACAGACTAGATTGATGTGAGAGACCGAGAGTAGCAATATTCATATTGGGGCAGTCATGCAAAAGACAATGAGTTTTGATGGTGTGGAGTAGGGCGGCCACAGAATCAGGAATAGCAACTCTTAAGGTGGAACCCAGAACAATATTTTGGAAAGGGTCAAAAGTCACAGGCAGCACGGATGCAGCAATGGACATCTGGATTTCGCTGGCACTTTTGTAAAAATCGTGGCATTTTTACAAAAGTGCCGATTTCACGGGCACTTTGTAAAAATCACGGCATTTTTACAAAAGTGCCGATTTCGCGGACCCTGGAGGGTCTGACTAGAAAAGCAAGTGAACTCCAAGCGTTCACTATGAAGGAACCTTTCTTACAATTCAAAGACACCATGGTAATTCTTCGGACTAATCCCACCTATTTTTATCTCAATAAACTACTTATGCTAAAGACTTTCTTTCCCAATCCTCAAACACCATTAGAAACAAGTCTTCATACTTTTGATGTCAAGAGATGTTTAAAGTTTTACTTACAAAGCATATTCGTACTACTGATCAACTTTGTGTGGCTATGGCAACAATAACAATGGTGGACCAGTGTTCAAGCCCACCATAGCAAGATGGATTTCACCAGCCATTCGGTTCAGTCATTCTAATGCAGGTAAGCCTTTAAGACAAAAGACTAAAGCACACTCTACGAGAGCAGTTTCTACAACGGCGTCTTTATTTGCTGGGGTGCCCATCAAACGTATATGCCGTGTTGCAACCGGGAAGAGCAGACACACTTTCACCAAGCACTATTATCTGGATTCGGCTCAGAGCACTGATATAGTCATGGGTCAAGCGGTACTTCAGCATTTTTTCCAAAAAGATGAGCCTGTTACCATACAGTGTATAAGGTTGTGCTCACCATCCGCTGTCATAATCATGTGTTATTTTATTGCTAATGTATTGCACTGCTAACTATTCTGATTCAAGCACGTGAATCTATGAAAGATACCCCAATACTGGAGAAAGAACTTCTTACCTAACTGTAACACCCGTTCTCCATCATTGGTATATTTCATAGATTCACATGTGACCCAGCCGCCTCCCCTTAGAGGCTCTCTTTCTTGGCCAGTGAGTACTATTCCACTAGTGCTTGGAAAATCTGAGGGAGGATGCCTCTGTTGGGAGTGTTCTAAGGGTGCTCTCTTCTGATTGGTCATTTTCAACTTTGGTCCTTTTTTTAAAAGGACATAGATAGGCTATTAAGCTGAACCTTACATTCCCTTTACAGCCTATTATATTGATACATACTGCTTACTATGATATCGTGGAACTCCAACTTTGATGACGGGGAATGATTCAAGCATGTGATTCTATGAAAGACACCCATACTGGAGAACAGGAGTTACAGGTAAGTAACATGTTCTTTATCGTTGATATGTGTTTTATACATGATGGTTGTGTACTCACACAAAATATGTGTGTAGGGTCTTGGTAGTTCCCAAATGTCACCTTGCTTTGTGACATGTTTCAATCTGTTCCTGATTTTTGCAATACATGCTTTGCATGCTGGGTTTTAAAAAAAATCTCTTACCTAGAATGAGAAAAAGAAACTACAAATCTCAAAATGCAAAGGTTTGCCAGCTAAAATCCAGAACTGTATGAAAGTGTCAATGCCTTCCAAAAAACCTCCTGTCCCGATTGTATACATCTAGTTTTCCATCTGAAGCAAGTAGCTGCCTCTTATAAAACATTGAAATGACATTTATTTTGCCTTTTATGTCATTTTTCATTGCAGTTATTTAGGGAAATTTGTGGAGACGGCAGAACTACAAATTTTCTTCCACGCAAATACCTTTAATTTAAATTGCTGATGGGTGAAGATATGCAGGCATTTAAAACAATGGGCATGCTAAAAAGCTTTATCCCACACCCATGCCAAGCGCGACAGTCAAAGCTCCTAGGGCCCGGCCTCCCCGGTTCCTGCCCCTTCCCCCTACAGGTATGGTCTCTATGGTCTTTGGGCGGGCGGAGCGCCGCGAGGCCTCCGGCCGCCGCAACTACTTCCGGGTCGAGCCGTGACGCACGTCCGGGGGGAGGGAGTGGGGCGGGGGACCGAGGCCTATTTAGGGTCAGAGAGCAGTGACCTTGGTCTCTTTGTCCCCCTTCTTCCCGCCGGATCTGCTGCGCTCGCCCACGACCTGCTCCCCCTCCCTGCTCCCTAGTTTAACGTACCGTTTTTAACTTAGTTCCCCTTCGTTGCCCTACGGATTGGATTGCTGTGGAGGTGCTTGAGCGGTCGGCGGCGGCGAGTCGGCGTGGCCGGGGAGCGTGGCGACAACAGAGATCGAAGTGGCCTTTCCGTCGATCCTGCTTGCCAGGTAAGGGGGTGCGTGTGGCTGGGGGCTCTCATCCGTGGCTGTAGGGAGCGGGTGCGAGGCGGAAGCGGAGGCGCTCCGGTGACAGAGGCCCCGATCCTGTGCGGCTGCGGGCGGGGGCCTTCGAGGGCACGGTTCTCCTTCCGGGCTTGCGGGGGCGGCGGGAAGGTCCGCGGGCGGGGGTGCGGTTTAGCGCACAGGGAGGTCAGAGATCCCGGTGTGGGAACGGGCCCTTGAAAAGTGGAAATCAGCCCAGTTACGAGTGAGCCAGGCAGGGTGAACTGAGGGGCCACGATCGTGAACTCAGCAGACAGAGTAGCACGGGTCAAGGGCAGAGCGTTAGGGCAGATATTATCAGTCCAAGGGGACAGGTGAGGCGAGATAAGATGCCACCAAAGAGAACCAGTCACAAGAGAAAGGATGCGGACCCTGAGATTGCCCAGTTGTTAAAAATGGTATTGGCTAAGCTGGGCAACAACAACAACAGCAACAGTGAGAGTAGCGATGAGGAATCAACGCCGTCAAGCGAACCGGCGCCAGGCATAGGGGAGCGCCCACGTAGGGAGGGGGTACCGCCCAGAGCTGCATTCCCTCCTCTAGTTAAGAAAGCGAGAGTGCAGAGCAAAGGGAGAGGGGGGCAGCCGCAAGAAGGACAGAGCGCGAACAGCGAGTGAACCAGCGGCCGGGGGTGAGAGGCCAGTAGGTCCCGCCCTCCCACCTCAGGGGACATCGCCCTCCTCCCCACCAGCACCATGTGTAGACCCCGTGAATGGGGACATGAACGCTTTGTCTGACCCGGTAGGGTCAGCATTAGCGGAGATTAGGGAGGCTCTGAAGGTACTAGCGCCAGCACAGATCCCCGTAGAGATACCCAAAGTAACCCCCCCGCCGGCCCCACAGCAACCAACAGGAGGGGGGCAGCTAGGGGGGACACAAGACCCCACAGCTGGGATTTTAGCAACTGTAGCCGCCCTAATGAGTCAGTTGGCAGCACCCACGGCGGTGCCGGTGCCTAGTAGTGCGGCGGTGGCTCCCTGGGTACCCCCTAGATCGGCAGAACAGGACGCGCTTAGCGGCATTCAGAAGCAATTGGCCCTAATTGTAGAATCCCGGGGCAATGGAACTAATTCCCCTGGGGCGGCGGTCCTGACGGCACCCACCCGACGGCCCCCAGCGCCTAGAGACCCTAACGGGTGATTGTGCGCTTTACAAATGTGGATATTATTATTATTATTATAGGAGGTAAGTCAGGAGATGAGCCTGGCAAGGCACCCGGGGGAGCTATAGGGGTCAGTGGGCCTCAGGGTAATGTGTGGTCTCAACCAGGGGCTCTGGCTACTCATGTTCCCAGCGAAATGAAAGAAAAGATCTGGAAAGGGGAATATGTAGACATATTCGCGCTAATTAGACCAAAGAGGCGAGAGATGGAATACAAGGAGAGGGAAGGGAAGGACGGGTCCTTTAGGGACAAGAAACCAAGGGTGGAGGAGTCCTTTAATAATTGGTTGAGCGGTTTTCTGGTATTCACTACTGTAATGTTGGAAAAGAAGCCTGAGTTGGCTATTTCAATGGTGTACTATACAGATAAGATCCTGAAGGCCCATGCCTCCATGGGTGGGACAGCCTGGTTAGATTATGATAGAGATTTCAGGTGGGCGAAGGCAGCCAACCCGAGTATAGGATGGGACCAAGTGGAAGTCAAAGTGCGGCTAGAGAGTGTCAACAGTAGGGAACACCACTCCAAGCAGCCCTTTCGGACATCCCAGGGAGGCCCTGGAGAAAAGAAGGGAACGTGTTGGGCATACAATAAGAAAGCATGCACCTGGCCCACTGGGCAGTGTAGATTTAAACATGCCTGTTCCTTCTGTGGCCACCCCTCACACCCAGAGTTCAAATGTATTAAAAAATCTAAAGAGCGGGGTGGGGGTGCAGGAGGCAGGGATATCAAACCCCCGCAGCCTTAAGCTGCCCAAGCCAGTGGACATTGGGAAACTGATATTTTGGCTTAATCAGTATCCCGACAGGGCAGCAGCCAAGGTACTCTACTTAGGTTTTTCTGAAGGCTTCCGCATCCCGGCCCCGGGGGTGACCCCAGTGAGACTGTGTAACAATCTTCTTTCGGCACGCAGGCACCCCATGGTAGTGGCGCAGAAAGTGGAGAAGGAGCGCGACCTGGGACGGGTGGCCGGACCCTTCCCGTCCCCTCCTCTAGAGGGGTTTGTTTGTTCCCCACTGGGGGTGGTGCCTAAAAAGGAGCAGGGACAGTTCAGGATGATACACAATCTCTCAGCGCCGCGGGGGGCATCAGTTAATGATGCCATTGACCCCGCTCTGTGTTCAGTGACTTACACTTCGTTTGATGCTGCCCTGCAAAAATTGAGGGACCTGGGTCCTAGGGCCATCATGGCCAAGACGGATATTGAGTCGGCATTCCATTTGTTGCCTGTACACCCGGGGGATTATCATCTCCTGGGCTTTCAGTTGAACCACCAATTCTATTATGATAGGTGTATGCCAATGGGCTGTGCAGTATCGTGCAAATACTTTGAGACCTTTAGCTCCATGCTGCAATGGGTTTTTTCACTGAGGACTGGTTATAAGGAGGTGGTGCACTACCTAGATGATTTCATGGTTATGGGTCCGGCAGCATCAGACTCCTGCGCTTGGGCGTTGGATAAGCTTGTGACCTTGTTCCAGGAGTTCGGGGTGCCCCCGGCCCCGGGTAAGACAGTTGGCCCTGACACATGCATGACCTTCCTGGGCATTGAGATCGATACAGTAGCAGGGGAGTGCAGATTGCCTGGGGACAAAGTCCAAGCGTTCTCTGAGGCTATTGAGGCGGCGTTAGAGGGTCCAAAGGTGACTTTGCACCAGTTACAGGTACTAGTGGGCCAGCTCAATTTTGCACTAAGGATCATTCCCATGGGGCGTCCCTTCTCCAGGTCTATTGCTGGGGCAATGAGCGGGTTAACCCACAAGCACCATCGAGTCCGCCTGAGGGCGGAAGTTAAGAGAGACCTCATGGTGTGGCGTAGTTTTCTCAAGGACTTCAATGTGAAAGTAGTGTGGCCCTCCCCACAGGTGTCTAGCGCAGACCTGGGCCTGTTCACTGATTCAGCGGGCAGCTGCGGTTTTGGAGCCATTCTGGGCTCATCCTGGTGCGGTGCACAGTGGCCACCAGACTGGCACGAGGCGGGCCTGACCAAAAACATAGCCTTCCTGGAGCTCTTCCCAATAGTGGTAGCGGTGGCCATATGGGCTGACAGGTTCAGGGACAAGTCAGTGGTTTTTTGGTCGGACAACATGGCTGTGGTGGAGGCCATCAACAGACAGGGGGCCTCGTGTAGGCATGTTTTGAGATTGTTGAAACACCTGGTTTTAGAATGTTTGAACCTGACCCTTGCTCCTCCTTTGTAGTAAAGAGGGCCTTGACGGGCTGGGCTAGGTTGGAGGGTCCTAAACAGGATTGCCGTAGGCCTCTGGATGTAGCAACCTTAACCAACATCTTAGGCGTTCTCCCCAGGGTCTGTAGCTCACACTTTGAATGTACGCTTTTTGGATCCGCTTTCACTCTAGCATTTTATGGAGCCTTCAGGCTGGGTGAACTGGTAGGGTCCTCTAGAACGGACCAAGGGAGGGGCCTACAGTTCGGCGACACCGCAGTATCCCCGGGGGGCCTGGAGGTGACTCTTAGAAGGTCCAAAACTGATCAGGGGGGAAAGGGGGTTACCATTCAGCTGAGCCCATCCCCTGACACCGTCACCTGTCCAGTCACCCGGTTGCGGGCATACTTAGCCCTTCGCCCGTCCACGGGTGGGCCAGCCTTATTCATTCATTCCCCGGGCCATTGTTTGTCACAATATCAATTTAGAGCAGTCCTGAAACTGGCCTTAGAGGAATTAGGTTTAGGGGGCTCGGGATACTCCTCTCACTCTTTTCGGATAGGGGCCGCCACCTTAGCGGCGGGGGCCGGCCCGCCGACTAGCACGGTCAAGAGGGTCGGGCGTTGGTCATCAAATTGTTTCAGGAGATACGTCAGGCCTGAATTATTGTGACTGAAAGGTGAAGATGTGCAAAATACCGGTGTTAACTTTTCCATTTCTATCCTATGCAGTAAGATGCCTGCAAAGGTGGTGTGGGTTCTGGGGCACTCGTTCGTGCGGCGCGCCACGGTGCGGTTGCAGCAGCGGCGGGTCGTGAAGCCAGCAGGCTTGAGCGGGACGGAATTCCTGTGGCGGGGCGTTGGGGGCTTGCGGATTCGGCACCTGCGGCGGCTCATGGAAGAGACAAGAGATCAGGAAGGGCAGAGGATTCCGGATCTGATCATCCTCCACCTAGGAGGAAAAGACATGGTCGACAGGGGCCGCCTGGCGGTCAAAGAAGCGTTGCTAACAGAATTCGCATGGTTGGGCCGGATTTTTCCTTTGGCCAGAATTGCCTGGTCTTGCATGATCCCCCGCAGGACCTGGGGCCCCGGAGTGCGGGCTAGATCTCTGAACGTGTCAGTTAGGCGACTTAACGGCGAATTGGCCAAGTTGTGCTCAGGGAAGGGCCGCTTGCGTCTGATTCCACACAGGATGATTTTGGGAGAAGGAATGTGCCATCAAGATGGAGTACATTTGTCTGACTTGGGCACGGACGCCTGGATCAAAGGAATATGGTATTTTCTGCAGAACGCAGGTGGGGAGGGTGACAGACCTGTGGGCCTTGGTCACCCTTGTGGCGGTAAAGAGACCTGCGAACATTGACATTTACTCCATTTACTCACAGGAGGGATGGGAGTCCGCCCTGCGTACTCCCTAGGCCAGCACTGAGGGGGGGGGGAGACGGTAAGCTCTCAGCTGGGGAAAAAGGTGACCACCGGCTGGGGGGGCTAGGGCGACAGGTTTCGAGCCTCCTGGGTTCCTGGGCAGCCTGGTGGTCGAGGGGGGTGGGCCCCGGATTGGCGGACAAGAATCGGAGGCGGGGCCCATCACCCTAGGGCGCAGGTGGGTTGCACCTTGCGCATGAGGCTCCCCCCTTAGTGCTGGGGGTTGTGACCATTTTGAATGTCAATTATTAAAGTATTTGTTGTTTTGCTAATTATGCAATGTTACTTTCTTGTCATGTTTATGAAGTGTGTAGATTAAACATGTCCGTTTAAACCCACGCAAATCTGTCTGTGAGATAATTGTGGGTTTGTGGTTGGTGGGACTGGGGCGGGGACATGCTGGGGAGTCCTGGTCCTATGCCAAGGTGCGACAGTCAAAGAGCGCGCTCCTAGGGCCCGGCCTCCCCGGTTCCCGCCCCTTCCCCCTACAGGTATGGTCTCTATGGTCTTTGGGCGGGTGGGCGGAGCGCCGCGAGGCTTCCGGCTGCCGCAACTACTTCCGGGTCGAGCTGTGACGCACATCCGGGGGGAGGGAGGGGGGCGGGGGACCGAGGCCTATTTAGGGTCAGAGAGCAGTGACCTTGGTCTCTTTGTCCCCCTTCTTCCCGCCGGAACTGCTGCGCTCGCCCACGACCTGCTCCCCCTCCCCGCTCCCTAGTTTAACGTACAGTTTTTAACTCCCGCCCACCCGTCCCTAAGATCAGTGGCTGGAGGGGGAGCTGCGGTAAAGAGACCTGCGAACATTGACATTTACTCCATTTACTCACAGGAGGGATGGGAGTCCGCCCTCCGCACTCCCTAGGCCAGCACTGAGGGGGGGGGAGACGGTAAGCTCTCCGCTGGGGAAAAAGGTGACCACCGGCTGAGGAGGCTAGGGCGACAGGTTTAGAGCCTCCTGGGTTCCTGGGCAGCCTGGTGGTCGAGGGGGGTGGGCCCCGGATTGGCGGACAAGAATCTGAGGCGGGGCCCATCACCCTAGGGCGCAGGTGGGTTGCACCTTGCGCATGAGGCTCCCCCCTTAGTGCTGGGGGTTGTGACCATTTTGAATGTCAATTATTAAAGTATTTGTTGTTTTGCTAATTATGCAATGTTACTTTCTTGTCATGTTTATGAAGTGTGTAGATTAAACATGTCCGTTTAAACCCACGCAAATCTGTCTGTGAGATAATTGTGGGTTTGTGGTTGGTGGGACTGGGGCGGGGACATGCTGGGGAGTCCTGGTCCTATGCCAAGGTGCGACAGTCAAAGAGCGCGCTCCTAGGGCCCGGCCTCCCCGGTTCCCGCCCCTTCCCCCTACAGGTATGGTCTCTATGGTCTTTGGGCGGGTGGGCGGAGCGCCGCGAGGCTTCCGGCTGCCGCAACTACTTCCGGGTCGAGCTGTGACGCACATCCGGGGGGAGGGAGGGGGGCGGGGGACCGAGGCCTATTTAGGGTCAGAGAGCAGTGACCTTGGTCTCTTTGTCCCCCTTCTTCCCGCCGGAACTGCTGCGCTCGCCCACGACCTGCTCCCCCTCCCCGCTCCCTAGTTTAACGTACAGTTTTTAACTCCCGCCCACCCGTCCCTAAGATCAGTGGCTGGAGGGGGAGCTGCGGTAAAGAGACCTGCGAACATTGACATTTACTCCATTTACTCACAGGAGGGATGGGAGTCCGCCCTCCGCACTCCCTAGGCCAGCACTGAGGGGGGGGGAGACAGTAAGCTCTCCGCTGGGGAAAAAGGTGACCACCGGCTGGGGAGGCTAGGGTGACAGGTTTAGAGCCTCCTGGGTTCCTGGGCAGCCTGGTGGTCGAGGGGGGTGGGCCCCGGAGTGGCGGACAAGGATCGGAGGCGGGGCCCATCACCCTAGGGCGCAGGTGGGTTGCACCTTGCGCATGAGGCTCCCCCCTTAGTGCTGGGGGTTGTGACCATTTTGAATGTTAATTATTAAAGTATTTGTTGTTTTGTTAATTATGCAATGTTACTTTCTTGTCATGTTTATGAAGTGTGTAGATTAAACATGGCAGTTTAAACCCACGCAAATCTGTCTGTGAGATAATTGTGGGTTTGTCGTTGGTGGGACTGGGGCGGGGACATGCTGGGGAGTCCGGGTCCTATGTTCATTAGGTTTTATAGTCACCTATTTACCCCTTCTAAAAGTTAAAGGAAACACCCAGCAGCCATACTCCTCCTCTCATAACTTCCACGGGGTCACACATACATCGCTGTGTACTACTGGGGACGAGCTGCCGTTCTGGCGCTTTTGTATCAGCTCAGGCAAGACTTCAGCTCCGTCTGAAAGACACGCTTAGCCTTTAACCCGTGCCAGACATGCACAATGTGCTGGCAAGGAACGAGTTAGCCCATTTAAAGCACTGGTTCCATCACACTTCATAATTAGAAAAAATGTGCTTTCCTATCTTCTTATGTTTGAAATATTTGTACACTTCATTTACAAGCTGTTTAAATGTTGTGTGTTAGTTTAAAAAAAATGACATCACACAGGCTTTTATTTCACACTTTTTGTCCCCCAGTGCGATTTTCAAGCAGTTCACTTTAACACATCATGTAACTTTGCAGTCAGAGAAAAAAAGTAAACACCAAATTCCAGGATGAAATAAACAACATTTCTTAAGAAGACATAAGCTGACATTTGGCCTTTGTCTTTGAATGCACATCAAATGTGATAAGATAAAAACAAGATTGAAAGGCATCTTTATTGCTCATTCACTTTCTGAATAAACGGAATGCCTGCTCATTCCCAACTCGAGCTCTCACCCTGATAAAATCTGACTTGCCATAGCTAGTGGGCATGTACATTTTTCGAGGCCTGAACCTGTACCATCAGGACAGACTCACTGATCTCTGTGTCTGCAAACTCAGGGCAGACTCAGAGAGCTCACTGTCTCTGTAAAGTTCATGAATGTTCAGGACTGGAAACAGTGTAATGCCCTAGAGGTGGTCACCATATTGGTCATGAATTGAGAAAGATGGCACACTGCCTAGTCATGCAGGTTTATGGCTTAGGCAGTGGATCGTGAATTGGATGCATTGATTTACCGGCAACCAGGGTAGAAACTTTCTGTCTGTGCAACACGGTGTGCAAGTATATATGTTCCATATGTGGTATTTATGTGGTGTGGACCTATTTGGGAGGTAACCTAGCGCTCATCCAATGTTGTGATATCAAATATGTGGTGAACTGTGTAGGTCAAAGTTTCAGCGGGTAGGAAGGTGTAGATCCCATTCCGATAGTCAACCCTAGACACAGCAACTGTCTTTACCACCAGTAATACCATGTCTGTACAAAAAGCTTCACACTGCTCGATTGTCATTTTTAAGCATTGTAAATTAGAGGTCTTGCTGTTACTTGTTTATTGGAACTCACCACAGCAAGGATGCCAGGAAGAGTCAGACTTGCCAGGATACTATAAGTCTAATAAAGCTCAAACTGATGCAGTTTTGGCTCTTACAAAGGAAGAGGCAAGAGGTATACAAGGGAGAAAGCTGGAAAATACATGCAGGCTAATGGAGTGGATAAAAAAAGGAAAGTGTATTTCCAAAAAGTAAGAAATGCAAGGACATAACTAAAGAGGAAGAACAAACACATAAGAGGAAGGGAAACCCACACAGAGCAACGAATACAAAGCAAGTTAATGAGAGTGACAATAGCAATGGATGGGCTCTAAGCTCACTGTAAATTCATAATTTAATTAAACAAGTTAAACAATTGATAATAGAGAGCGCAGTTGTAAGCGCTAGTAAAACGCCTGAATAACAACAAACCACACAGCTCAATCAGCCCACCAATCCCTCTGCAAAAGCGTGAAATATAATGAAGCGCGCCATTAGGACGCGGCCCCCCGGGAACCCGGTCATGCCCCCTTTGTGGTCCTCATCGATGGACGATGGGTGACTGCAGCAGGCATCACTTTCGGGGCAATGTCGTACGTCACTTCCGGCCAGAGCCGGCAACAATGAGGGGGAGGAGTGGGCGTGGGCCTATTTAGGGCAACTTGCCCTGGTCCTTGCCCTCTCTTCCTTACGGCGCCAGCCCTGGGATGCAGGGTTCTCCGTGAATCTCCCACCCACCCGTCCCTAGAGGTAGAGATTGGGGAGGTGTTGGATGTGGAATAGAGAGTGGCAGTAAGGAGGCCATATAAATTACCTTTACATTGTTAAGAGGAGTCCTCCTGCATACTCCCTAGGCCAGCACTGAGGGGGAGAGACGGTAAGCTCACCCCAGAGAGAATGGAGACACCGGCTGGGGGCAAGGGTGCCAGTTTATAAAAAATGGAGTTACGCTGTAATCTTGCAAATATTGCACAATTTGTTTGCCAACAGGTTGTGCATATAGAGTAAAAATATTCATGCTGTGCCTCACCAATGGTTAGCGCAAAATGTGCATGTGCTGTAGGTGGTGCCACAAGGGCCTGAATGAGCGTTGCAACAATATTTAAAAAAGCAAAACCATCAACTTTATTCATGGCATCGGGGTGAAAGTCACCCATGACTGTTTTTTCAATCAGTGGCACTACAATTCCTATCATGCTTAGCGCTGTTGGAAAAAAAAATGAACTGGCTGAAAATCACCTTCATGACATGAAGCCAGTGGTAGTGTGGGTGATGCCCTTCTGTAAATGTATCGAAAACATGGGCCTCTGAAGCGAAAGTGGGAGAAATATATTAGTGTTGTCACATTATTACTTTTCATAATCTAGATCACACACTTTGATAATAGTTTACTCTGATCCTTGGCTAAGGTTGCCATTTTTTTTGCTAGCCTCGATAGAACAAGCATTGAAAATGCAATAGGTCTCGCCTTTGATTAAGTTAAAGCCATTTGCTTTGCTAATGGTATTGTATAGCAACACAAATGGCTTTGCCTTAATGAAAGGCAAGACCTTTGGCATTTTTAATGCATGTTTATTTTCTAAAGGCACAGGGAGACTAAGTGATTTGTCCAGAGTCAACAAATGCTGAGACTAGAACCTGGTTCCCCAGTTCGAAATGTGGCAGCTCCGGCCGTAACTCCACATCCTCGTCTTGAAAGTACCACCGGTTGACCTCTACCAACAGTAAAAGAGTGCAAGAATAGCCCATATATCCATTTAATCCTAATGAAGGGGTGGTATATGGAATATAGTGCCCCCAGTCATGAGCTACATGAATATTGCAAGTCACTAAGGATTGTAGCGGGCTGAAGGCCATGGATTAAGATGTTTAATAGAGCTAAGGAGAGCAATGTGGCTCACAATTTCCTTATAATATACTCTAGGTATAGTAACAGAGGATCATGGACTGCATATCACCTGACAAAAATGTTGTGTCCTAAATGTCGTTTAAAAAACATATCACCCATTAAATTCTATAGACAAAATCGACACCAAAGGATGCAATAATTTTTTAAGCAAATATTTAGGACACACTATTATGTGAGATGGTAATTTTGGCAGCATTATCTTGACATACAACGATCGACTAGATGTTATTTTAATCCTTAAAAACCTTATTTACATCACTACCGTTCACTGAACCCTCTTTAAAGTTTTTGGGTTCATTTCCCTTCTTATGAAAGACATCTTGAAGTTCCGGGGAGTAAAACACTTGGAATTTGTGCTGTGAAAATACACTAACCAATGTACCATTTCAAATTTGTTGCAAAAATATATTTTCAGGAGTTTAATGTGTCACTTTGAAAACTGACAGTTAAAATATGCTGTACGACACAGATACATTCCTGATTGATTGTATGAAACTCCAACTGTGCAATAAATAAACCCTGTCCCTAAAATGTCTCCATGTTGCTACCTTGCGCGTCAAACCATTTAAAGATAAACTAATTATTATTGTTAGGTGCTGAGGATGTGTCGTTCTTTCACCACACCCGTTTCATTTTAAATGAAAGTTGTTTTAAAAAACACAGAGGAGATCGACCAGAGAGAGAGATACCGTGACATGTTAAAAATGTATACAATGGAAAGGTGGCAGTTAGTGGAGGGAACATACTGAGCAAACATAAGATCTTGATGAGTGAATATACAGACGACCTCTGCCTCCTGCACCCAGCACCGTAGCTAGGAAAGCTCCCGTATCCCCGACTGCACAGCTGTTACGATAGGTGGCTGCGTGTATGTGTTAAAGCTCCTCCTCCCAGAAGCACACTTTCGGGCTTGGGACAAATTGCTTGCAATTTGCATTTCATCTGTTGAAACATCAGCTGGGTCAAATAGCCACAATTGAAACTGAATCAGAACAAGAATAAAAGTTATACAAAGCTTGGCAAAAGGTGCAGCCGCCATAATTTCAAATAAAGCGTGGCTTGACACAAGAAACAAAACAGTAGTGGTGGGGTCCTTCGAGCAGTGTTGGAGTAAAGAGAGCAGAAGGAGCCAATGCTGTCTCTGCTTGCTCCTTGTCCCGGGATCTTAAACAAGCTGGCTCCGTGGAGCTCACGGGGGGAGGGAAACTGAGAGCGCGCTGTCAGCCTCCGGGGACAGGAGATGTGCATGCGTACGGAGTGCACATGTCCTGTCCATATGCGTCCTGTCTCCCTTCTAGCACCAAAGCGGCAACAATAGAGTATCGCGAGCAAAGCAGCGCATGCGCTGCATTCGCTAGCGAGACCTAAAAATACTAGACAGGCCGGTAAAAAACAGCCAGGTGGCATCCCTGTCCTTGGCTTGGTAGAATTCCCTTTAAAACAAAATGGCGGCTGGTTGCCTAGTTAAATGCCATGTTGCATTTTGTTGAGGTCTTCCAAACTCATTTTGTTGCATGGTGGCTGATGGAATGGCCTGTTGCTACAAGCCAGTCTGGGGCATATCTTTCAATGGTGCAGCAGGTGCTGTATCACCGGGCCCAGATGCCTGGAAGAGTACTGTGCGATGAATATATGTAATTTACTACCCCGCCAGCAGTTTCCTTGTTCGCCCCAAGTCCTTTGACATCCTCACTAGAAGTGTACAAATCTATGTTTGAAGCCGAATAGGCGGGCAGGTGCGCGCCACCCACTGGTCGAGTTTGGAACCGCTAAGTAGGGCTGCGTTATGTCTTCCCCGCGTGCCGGGGCTTTAGTTAATGCAAAGATTGACATGTGGCACTGGGTGGGGACATAGAGGGAAGTCACCCCCTCAGGTGAAGGCCTCCGGGTGAGACGGTCTGCCGAAGCACACCTTGGGCCTGTCTCCATGTAATGGAAAATCATTGCTCTCTGTCGCTATGAACTGTGTGGCCCAATGGTGTTCAGGGCCCGCGCTCTCCACGGAAGAAAACGCACAACCATTAACTTGTGGAAAAACGCATTTAATAGATCCAATCCCATTGCATGCACAGCACAAATTGACTATAAAATACATAGAATAGTGTGCATGGATGTCTATACCACCATACATGCCAATATTTTAAAACTGGAAAGTGCGAGGTTTGGAAAAATACTTGCTGAATGTATTTTCCTCATGGACTTATAGTACAGCAGAGGCAATTTCAGGCGGGAGACACCTAAAATAAAGCAATTTTTGGCTTAAAAAATTGAAGGTTTCCAGCCTGAATCGGATCCGGTGGTAGATATGTACCACCTGAGCACCCACACTCTGGTTGGTCCATGCACCTGTCGCTAAATTTCATGGCCCAGCTCCATGAACCTCACAGGGAGGGACAGTAGGGCTCAGAAGCATGAACTTCTCACGAGTGTCCTGAACCCCCAGAGTTTCCTCTCTGGGCCGGCCTGGGAATGCCATGACAGTGCCCAAGGGTACTGTCATTGACCCCACTCTCGCCCACTGTTACTGAGAATGATAATAACGGATCCATGACTTATACAGAGAACACTCACTCATGGTGCAGGTCTTACTCAACTGCACTGAAAACCTGTGTACCTTCATCAGACAAACACACCACATCCCTCGGGAATTAGCTAGCCCCACATTGTTATGGGACTGCTGGTGAGCTCGTGATGACCGTCCAATCAAACTGTAAGAGGTTTGGTTCCACGGTTGGCTCGCTGTCACAACCGTCACATTGAAGCAGTCCCAGGAGTACTTCTGACAAGCCATTCTAATCTTGTCTTTCTGTGCTGTTCATTTAATAGATGTGAAAAAAGGACAAAAACTCCCAGAATGGATTGGACAGTATGGGGAAGCCCAATACAGAAGCATTGTGACACAATGGCATGGAGTAATCTAATACTCATGCACTTGAATAATGCTAATAGAATATATAGATAATTAAGATATTTGTAATCAGCATCTCCAGGTACACTTGATGTAGGCAGTGCCAATATGGGTGAAGGAGAGCGCAGCTGTGAGGTACCCACATTTATAAAAAATAAAGCTGTGATACTGCCTTTATTTCAGCAGCACTGCAGGTTCCGTTATGCTTTATACTGTTGGCAGAAAAAACAGAATGGGTGACAGTCAACCTCATATCATGGACTCAGTCGATATTTGTGCTAAAGAGCTGGACTATACTCAAATCCATGCCTAGCCTAGGTGAGACCAGTCCGAAAAGTAGTGAAGACACGGTCCTAGTAGTCAAAAGTGCGAGAAACATAGGCCTGTTGTCAGCTTCTTGGTTTTATGCCATGTTATGTTATAAGATATTTATTCCGTACATTATCACCAGGGTCTCTAGGCACGTTCACCAAATATTTAGATCTTGACTTATAAGCTTCCTTGTCAACTTGGAATTCTATTCAAAAGAAAACGGAGTCTGGTAAGCCAGTGAAATTCCACTTTGCATTTAACTGGGATCTCCTAAACGGTGTTGTATCATGTCTAATAAAGTGTGCTGTTGCTCCAGTGTCATTGAGTGTGCTTGCTGCTGCATGAAACTGAACAGTTATGAAAGCTGCGCGCCAGTAGGTCAAGCTTGACAACCTCTACTTATGACTGCATTGGGTCTCCCTAATGCCCTGAGGCCAGCTGTAAAGCATATTGTTAGAATTCTTGGTGTTGTGCAGAATGACGTGTGGAATGCAGAAGCAAATGCCCCAAGGTGAGCCCGTCCACCAGGGTACATTCCGTACCTGTCTCTGTGTTGTGCGTTACTGTTCCGAAACATCATCGCTCTCAGGCGGCGAACGATCATGCTGCTGGAAGGACTTCTGTTCAAATGTTTCTGCTTCCCTAAAAATAAAAAACTGTTATGATTTATGTGTGGGAGTTCATTTAAAAAGCATTGATAGAGGGCTGGGCAACGGGTCCAAAGGGCCTGGCCTTTGCCGAGGCCCTGTGTCCAGATTTTGCTGTGCACGATCCAAATTATGGCATACTGGAGCTGGGGCAGAGTTTCTGAGATTGCTGGATGGATAACTAGTGTCCCCGAAAGGAGATTGGAATCTTGATGACTCTCAACCAATCCTGGGGGTCTTTTAGAGGCATCTTCCTTTATGGCAGTCCACCTGTGTATTGAATTGCATTAATATATTTAGGCTGTTATTGCAAACAAAGGTGTTAGAGATGCATTCTGGTCAATGTCTCTGCCAGTCTGTTTGTCAGTGGTCTCTTGCATTTCCCTACCTATAGAATCCACTCTTTATGATTAGAATGTTGAAGATGCACTATCCTATCATGTCCTCCAGGGTGACAGGCAAGCCAGTTTCTTTCCCACTCCCAGAGGAAAATCTTGGACAAAACTTTCCTATCTACAAATCTGATCTACAAATCTGTTTTTTATTTCGAAATTCCAATTTTTGGTGGACTTTGGTTTTCACTCAGCATGTCTGTGCATTACGGATTTATGTTTAGCTTTTTATCGCAATCCGAAGTGTTTTCTCCACCCTTTTTTCTTTGTGAACTTTCAGATTCCTGCTGCCTACAGGCATCATGTCTGCTCTTTTTGATAAATGTACAGAGGAAAGATGTTTAGGAATGACGAGCAGAATGTGTGTGTGACCTGTCTTCCTGACTCTCAGTCCATTAAGGACTGTGCAAGTTGCAAGAAGATGTAACCAGAAGTTTATGGTAAAAGGAAGGTGTCTGTTTTATGGCTAAGAAGGGAGAGAATGTCAGAAGAGCAGCACCCTCACCCTCAACATTGACCTCTGAGTGATGGGCTCCATCCATTCTCTATCCCATAACACCGCTTCAGCAGGAGGTGCGTGGACGACATCTCATAGTCCACATTGCTCGCTGTTGACATTGGGTGGGGCAGTCAGTTTTGATAGGCCATTTGGATCACCGGTCAATGTCCAGGTATTCCCATATCTGGACTCTGATTGCTTTGGGTACTCAGAGTCCGTGCTGAGACAGCAGTCAACGGCGAGAGACATTTCAACCTTCGAGGGGGTGCGGGGTCCTCCTCTTTAAGAGTGTCTCCTTTCTTGGCAGCAAGATCTGGGTCACCTTCAAGGTCATGCCCTTACAAAGATGAAAGTGACTACAATGGGTCTGTCGGGAATAAACCAATTGCTTTGAAGAAAACGAAATTGAAAAGAAACAAGCAAACTTGCTTGATACCTATTAAACAAGTAAGAAAAGTATAACATTTGCTCAATGTTGTGTGACAGTATATGCAAAATGTTTTGTGTATTTTGATTGTCTGCTTTTAGTCCATATATTCAGTGAATGCGTGGCATTTAGAGAAAGCCATAGTGGCTTTAAAGTGAAAATATTAGTGATTTACTATGGTTTTCTTCCCACCAAGAATTATGTATCACAAGGGTATTGTTCGGGCAGTAATGTCCTGTAGTGATATAGCATGAGCATTCACAGCTTTCTCAGTAAGAATCTTTTTCATTCTGTTCATATATAACTAATTATATCTGTAATACTTTTTTTACATAAACCCTGCACTAAAATTAGCTTTAAATAAAGCAAAGCCTTTAAAAATAAGTTAGTATTTTTTAGGCGTGCTTACTTTGGGGAAAAGTGGCCTGTCACTGGTGACAAAGCAAATATATATATATATATCCTCGCTGACGTGTGTTGCGTGAGAGATATGGGAGTCATCACTTGTCTGATTTCCCCACTTGAGCTGGTAAGCGGGTGTACCTGTGCATGCCCGAGGCACAGGGACATCCACCGTGTCATGATCATGGAGGCGCTGAGAACACTCATTGGAAATAAGGTGCTGCAGCTGAAGACGGTGGGTGTGTTGATAGGGGGCTCGCTCTCCTGTTCGATCGCGATGCTGTTCTCCAGAATACTTTCGGTAGGGTCTAGAAATCCGATTGGGACAGAGGTTCTCATCTCGGAGGGCTTCAGATATCTAAATCTCCCCGTCATGTCATAGGAGGCGCAGGCTCTCTTTTTATTCATACTCAGACTCCGACTCTTCTGAAGCTTGGGGTGAACCTTCTCCAGCATCCCCTCAGTCCCTGACTCAAGGGTCTCTGATGGATGATCTGATGTACTACTTTCACAAGCTAATTAACAGAACTGCGAGGAACTGCATATTCAGACAATAACCCCAGAAGGGACGATGTCTGTTTTTTTTTAAACCCAATAACCACGGAGTGACCGCGTCTGTTATTTTTGAACCTATCCAGAGAGAGCTGTACAGGCTGATTCTGTGGTGTATCTGCAGAAGAAAGGAGGTATAATGCGGCAGGGTCTACCCCTCCAAACCCGCCATAGAAAGAGAGGTGAAGATGGGCCTCTCTAGGCAAGAAGCTTGTCAGACATCAGCAGGCATTGTCAGAGCTGCCAGCTCCTAGGCTGTTTCAAGACAGCCCCTTTGAGCCTATATCAGTCGGCTTTTGGAGTTTCATCTTAGAAAGAAGAGGGAAAGCTTCCTGGATAGAAAGGGACGATCACCCCACAAAGCTTGATTGGGGTGGGTGGGTCGGGTTATGGCTGACCTAGTGACTTGATATTGGCCATGGTGCTTCTATCAGGCATTCTTCAGGGGTAAGACTTGGCTCTTTAAGGCCACATGCTCAGCAAAAGACGTTGGACCTTCAGTTCAATGGATCATGTTTGGACCACGGACATACAAGATTAAAAAAATGAAATAGGACGCAGAGACACTGTGTAGTGTAGTTCCTATCATCCCAATAGGCTCTGCGCATTGGAATAATACCTACAGCAGTAAAGGCCTAGACCAGACGTTAACTAGGTTTACTACTGTCGATACTAGACTTAAAGTTTTGGGTTTGCCAGCTTAGCTCAGAGTTCACTAGAAACTTTCTCGAATGTTCAAGGAGGACTTAACTTCCCTGATTAGACAAGAAGGGATTTAGTTTCTGACAACCATAGAACATGACAACTTTGCTCTCCCCTAATCAAGAGTATATCTCGAGAGTCGTGTGAACAAAAGGCAATTTATTTTACTCAGTCAGTACGTGCATTCTTAGTCTCATCAGATTGTAGAGAAAAGGAAGAGACGGGCGTGTTCAATAAAAAGGTGTTATTTATTGATCAGTCTCTTTTCTCATACAAGAGAAATGGATCGATATTATTGCAATACTTATAGTTAAGTAAAGTGCATACATTAAAAGCAATAGTATAAAATAATACTGTAAAAACATTCATATGGTTTCTAAGCCATAAGGTGTTTAAAATGAATAAAATATATTACATACACATATACATTTGACTAAACGTACTCAACTGGTGTTTCTAAATACGCCTACCCCGTGTACCTGACCTAAGTCTAATACGTGGGCGGGAATAGAAAGTTACAGTTTAAGTTAAGTTTGTTTTTGCCAAGTGAATAACTAAAGAATTCTCTGTGAGGGGTTATTCAGTTCTGTACCTGGAATCTAGGTTGAATGAGGGATGGTATCTCTCGTCTCTGGTCTCGATATTCCAGGCTGCCTGCGAGGGCTACCCGGAAACGCCGGTGCTGGATTTCTCGGCAAGAGAAAGCAGCTTCTCTCAGCGCGTCAGAAAGGCGGGGCTGCGCCAGCGGGGTCTGCTCTGCTCTTCGCTTCGGCAAGTATGGCTGCTCCGTCTCGTCACCACGCGTGTGTTTGCATAGGGCAATATCGGTAATATTTGTACCTTTAAGGTGCCGAGATTGACGTAAGGATGGACATAGATACGTCAATAAGGATGTCATACGACTTGCTCGTTAGCACATTCTTTTGCTGAAGTTCTCGGTGAAATCAAAACAATGGCCGCAGGGTTTTGCCCAGGTTGTCATAGGTTTGATTTGTTATGAGAACTCCGTATGCCTTATCAGGGGCTGGAGGAATATCGCTTGTCTAATTAGATCGCAAGAGTTATGACCTAATCAGATAACACGTTCCTGTGCCGTAGTGTGACTGCGTCAGATAACGGTATCTGCATCATGGGGGTTTTCTGCCTCATGGGCTGACTACTTAGTTAACTTGTTAGTTTGCTTAACCAGAATAGGGTCAGGAATAGGGGGATCGATTCAGAACCTATAGGAATACATCACAACTGAAGCCGCGGGTCTGGAAAGAAAAACGGAGGTTTTTGTTATCCAGTTCAAAATCTTTTTGCGCAAGAAATGCATGCTATTTATATACATCATAATGAACTGTGTTCAATATTTTAATTTCTCTGTTATTTCACAAAGAATTCAAAATTCGAAAGGAATGCAAAGTTTCAAAGTCTTTGACCAAATACGTATCAGTTAAAAAATAGTTCAAGCTCGTGTATCCCTCAACTTGTTTTCCAGCACACTCCCCTGAATCCAGAAAGTCTTTTAACAGGGACCCTAAATCCATGAAGCTAGGGTCCTGGCTCCAGCAACATAGTAGCTTAATTTCCTATCCAGGATGCTCTGAAAAACATGAGGAAAGTTACACTCAACAATTCAAGATGGCCATCACCAACTCCAACACTTGTGAGAGTTCAGGGGCCTCGGGGAAACATTGTGCATTGTCTGCCTGCATTGCATAGTACAGCCTGCACAAACGCAAATTATTCTTCCAGGCAACAGCAACACTTGATGCATAGTGCCAACCTCTTTGCCCGTGAAATCTATTTATCTGAATCGTTTTTTGGAGGTAGAGATATGGTGCCTCTGGCTTGTTGTCACAACCAGCGGTAAACCCTTCAGTCATCCAGAAATAGACTAGTTTAATGCAGAAATCAACACAATGTCTTGTTTACACCTCCAGGTTTCCAGAGTCTCACTTTCTTGTAAATACACTTTTGGTGAGATGGTCAAGAGAATTTCTGTTCTCTTTTCTTCCAAAACCACCTTTTCCCAAAGTGATCACCAAGTACAAACTCAGCAATGCTATGAGGATACTCATTCTGCAGGACTGGTCTAGCCAATGGTCCTGTCCAAATCTGCTTCAGATGTCCATTCAGCAAAGTAGGAGACTACTGATCATGCCCGACCTTCTTTCAAGAGAGTTGAGCAGAATCTTCCATTCCAGTCTCCTAACGCTAAATTTAACAGTTTTCGATCGTAACAAAGTCTTATTAAGAACCCGCTTTTCTTTTTTTTGCCAAAGGTGGTATCTGATTTCCAAAGTAATCAAACTATTTCAGTGCCTACCTTTTTCTCTAATCCACCATCACTGACAGATAGCTACACATAAACGTGATATCAAAAAGGCATTACGATATTGTTTAGAAAAGACTAAAGACATTCAGAAAATCAAACATCTTTGTAAATGATGGTGCTGTTTGGACAGGCCTGGCTTCTTCTAAACAGACCACAGACAGGTGGATTTATTCTTCCACTATAGCCTGTTATGTGAAAGCCAATTGGACCTTACCTGGTAAGCCAAGGGCCCACTCCACGAGGGGCAAGGCATCTACTGCAGCTTTGTTGAGAAATATCCCCATCCCTGAAATTTGTAAGGCTGCTACGTGGAAGTCAGTCCATACTTTTGCCACTTATTTTTGTATGGACTCTTACTTCAGGACAGATAACTTGGTGGGTCAAGCTTCTCTTTGTGACTTATTTGCTTAGATCGTTTTAAATATGTGGCTCTGCATACACATGTAAGGTTCGATAGCTTACTTCTACATTTTACCTTTTATGAATATCAGAGGGAATCCCATGGTTAAGAAGGAAAAATCACTTGCTTGCAATCCCAGTTCTTCACCTCCGATATTCCTTCAGAATTCATAAAGGCCCCAATTGGCTCCTCACTTTATAGCCACAGAAGTTAACATGTGTTTGGAATGTGAGTGTCTTCCTATATGCCCCAAAAAACAGACTGCCCACCTAATACCCTGCTATGCATGATGGGATAGTAAGCTTCTAAGGCTTTTAGAGGAACCTGGTCTATTTTTCACTAGGTTTAACGTTCTATCAGATACAACATTGCTGCTTTTTTTGCTCTTTAGGTCACTCTATTTAAGAGTGGTGTTCAGCTGAGAGTACTCTGTAGTAAACTCACTATTAACAGTGAGTTCTGGTTTTTAAAACATAAATAAAAGGCATTGTCATTTACAATGCCAATAGCTTAAACTCTCACAAATGCGAGACCTGTTGAATTCCAAATGCTTGTTTAAAAGTGTGTGTGTCGGGGCGACGAACAGAAGGTAGCAGAAGAAACACAGACGGGGTGGGGAAGCAGAACTGAGGGTGCCGGTGTGGGGGAGCAAAAATTATGGCGTGGTGGGGGAAGAGACACAGAGGGCATAGGGAGCAAACGATAGAGCAATGTGGTGGGCAGGGGGAGAAAAGCAAATGAGCGAGAGCTATGTTAAGCTGGGGGTGAAAGCACACCCTTTACAGGTAATCTGAGCCGAGTAGCAAAGTGCACCAAGCTGATACTTTGGAACTGCTCAGTAAAGCGCTCCAATACCTTCTGGTCGGTTTCTCGGTTGTGGGAGAGTGTGTCCAAAGAGACACTTGCAACTAAAGAGTTCCTTTCTTTTTTGGATCCATTTCACAGAGGAACAAATGGAGAAAAGAGGTTAAGAGCCCTTTGTTGAAGTCATAGCTTTTAGCAAATGAGCGGAGGAGCAAACCTAAAGCATATTCATGTTTAACATAGATGTTCATTCAGAAAATGAACCCACCAGATCTAGCGGAATTTACATCACGCACCTTTGACCTCCCGAAAGGCATTGCTGAGTTGCCCCTTTCTGTCTCCCCTGGCTACTGAAGACCGCCCGTTTACTACGTGTTAACCAAGCCGGTGGTCACAACTGCTCATGAGAGACTCTCCTGCCCCCCTGAAGTAAGAGAACCTCATTAAATAAAATAGTGCTTACATACTAAAGAAGACGTACGGTATAACAACCGAAGTAAAAGGGCCAGTCCTCATGGAATGTTACTAATGAAGACAAGGCAGTACTAAGGAGGGACTAACAGGCCTAATAACGAATCAGAAGCCATCCTTTACGAAGGACAATGACACAAGCCAATGAAAAAAATGGGTTGAGTGTGGGTGGGGCTTCATGTACATACTCCCATACAGCATGGCTCGCGGAGCAGCGCCTGCGCTGCCCAGGCTCGACCTAAAAGGATGATAATGTTGCCTATTTTCGTGTGTTTTTTGTTTATTTGGATCACTGCAAAATGCTTTAAATAATCTAGACAAGTTATGCCCTGGGATCTCAAACATAGGTAGAGATATTCTACCTTTTTATGAATTCAGGAGGAATACCCATGGTGAATAACTAGGATTAAAAGCAAGCAACTCTTTCTTCTTGGTCAGACGTCAGTCCTCTGTCTGTGATGATGGGTCTCTGAAGAGCATCAGGTGTGTGAGTGTGAACTGTGTCATGGTATGTCACTGCAAGGTGGGTCTTGCAGCTCTCTACTAAACCTGTGTACGCTGTAGCAGTGATGAATTGTCAGTTTCCCAATCTTCCCATTAACGGATTGGGTAGAAGGTTTTGAGCTTGTCCAAAGTCCCTTTGTTTGTTTCTCCTAGCGCTCTGAAAGAAGAAGAAGGAGACAGGAAGTGCAAGACAAAACTCAAAATAAATAATCTATCATACTATGTTATGTTTGTTGCTTAATGCAGGCTTGAGACACCATCTGAGCACTTTGTGAGTGATTCCAGAGTCATAACAGAAGGACAGGTTGGACACAGGGAAGAGGGAATGAGTGCAGAGCTTATTATACAGAAATATATTCCCCAAAATGCTGGGATACCACTTGCCAGGGGAGCCGCAGTGTGTTTTTGTTAACCACCTCTAGACTTCAGGTTGGCTGTAAAAGAAGGTCGTAGCAGGAAACGCAGGGCAGAGGCAAAAAATGTAAGGTGCACGCCAGAGAAAGAGGCAGTGGGTGATATCTCTGATTTGTCACAACATGCTGTGATGTGGTGGTATGGACAGACCACACCTGTAGGGTGGTTTTATATGAAAGAAAAACAGATTTCTGCCTCCATCCACTCCAAAAACACACACGTTGGCTATTTGATACATTTTCAGCAGATATTTGAATGTTTGGAATTTGTTTGCAGATGTTCAATCTGTCTGAAATTTCAGGCAGAGAGAAAGTGTGTGAAAACATTAGAAATGAAGGAGGAATAACTGGAACCACAGTCAGGAATGCGCATTAGCGGCTATCACCATGGACTCGTAGCACCTCTGACGCTGACTGAGTTTATGATGTAATGGCAACTCAGCAGACTGAAAGCATGGGCTGGGCGAGGAAGTCAGGGAGCCGAAGCCACTGAGCATAGGACATCATGTAATATAACTGAATGCAGCAAGCACGTTTGCTACTAGGGATACACGGTGCTCAGGAGCAGCAGGGGAGAGGTATGAGGGCACAGATACCCTGGCCTCAGGACACAGAAAGGCTGTTGAGGTGTACAGTTGGGATGAAGACCCTAGCACCAGGCCTCAGAACCTGGAGCTAAAGAGAGATGTGCATGGGGGAAGAGGCCCACATCTATCAGTTAGCTTGTTCCTAAACGTTCAGGAATGTTGACTGCAGGGTGGTTGCCTTTTCTCGTTCTTTATGGCAATTGTCTAAGTGACATTAATATGATTTCTCACTGTCGTTTCGGTAGATTTTATTTCCTTTTCTGCCGGAATGTGAAATAGTTCTATAAATGTTCGCATATACTGCCATACATTGCCAAGGAGAGGTGCACACCCACTGAAGTAGTAGATCCATGAATGAGTTGTGGGCCTCCACCCAAGGTGGAGTACCTCCCACGGACCATAGCCCCAAATTCTGTCGAACTCTGGCGATCTGTGAGGATAGATGGTAAAAGAAGCAAGTGCTCCCTGGCTCAGGCGGACTCCCATCTTGACATCCATCCCTGGATAATCCTTTCTTATTTTTTGTACTGCTTCTTATTTATTGTTCCTGTCTGTTAACTTTTGTTTCATGTGCAACAGTGGTGTGCTTTGGCTGGTCTCCTGTCAATGTTGGTTCAGCTGCAATTAAGCATGTAAACACATAAAGAAATTAGACCAAACTGTGCGGGAGTGGGCGGTGAGGACTGATATTAAAGGGCACCACCGGTGGCAGGCTCATTGGAGTGCTGAATGAAAATCGGGGCATTTTGTGAAATCAGTGAAACCTCTGACGGGTGTCAGGTGGGATCTTGCCCCTTCTTTTGAAGTTTCCTTCTGGTTTTTTGGTATAATGTCCAACAACAGGCTTTGCGACTGGGTTTAAGGTATTCGGCTAAATGCAAAAGATTTGCCCTCACAGTTTCACCCAAGAAATGACAAGTGCACCAACTTGAGGATTAGCGTGGCATTCAGAATGACGCCCTAAGGCTTGGGCTATGGTAACTAGCATTACATACCTGATCCTGCAATTCCCCACCCTGTGAGTCACAGACCTGCATTACTGTGCTAACAGAATAAAAGATGGCGGCAATAAGTGCAGCACCACTGCTGCGAGTGGGCTGCGCCTTGAGTTATCACCTGTGCTAACCCACAAATTACTACACATGTGGGTCATTACCAACATGAATGCATTTTTAATAGACATTTCAGCAGAAGGCGATGACTTTCACTCAGACCAAGAGTTATAGGGGGTCATACACATATGCAAATGTAATTGTATTCATGTTTGATCGTGTGAGGGGTGGAGCATTGTCATCCTTTATTCTTTCGGTCTTGCCTGCCAATGCGCTTGCGCATTGCTGGCGAGAGATATAGAGGGGCATCAGAAAATCCTACCAGGAGGGCTTTGGAATGTGGATTATGGCCAGTGCATGTGAGGCATTCAAGCGTGAAGCTGGCATCTGGACTGCTTTTGCCAGCGCGCTCTCGGCCTTACTTCCTTCTCCCCCTCTTACTTTCGTTATCGCTCACACCCCATATGCTCGTTCCCTCCCACCCTTCCTTTGATGTCCCACCCCCCCATCAGACTTCAAAGGAATGCGCTCCCGAACTTGCTGGCCTCGCAAGGCTGCCGCCCCCGCGTGCACATCTCACTCCACCATTTGTCTGTGCCTTGGCATCAGACTTCAAATGCTGCCGCTCCCCCCCCCCCGCCACAACAATGCCGAGAGCTTGTCTTTTTCGGTCAGCATTCTATTACAGTGCACTTTTTCTATCCCGCCCATGTTCTGCTTCTCCTCTCGAACAGCGGCCCTTCCTTCACGCTGCGCTGCTTCTCATCCCTAAGCACTGTGCTTCCCTTCATCCTGCTTCACGCTGCTTCTCATCCCTAAACGCCGTGCTTCCCTTCACCCTGCTTCACGCTGCTTCTCGTCCCTGTCCCAAGCTGGTCCAGTGCTTGCACCAGCCTTCCCTGCTTTTATTATGTCTTGTACAGAAAGGACTCTCTAAGACCATCCTCACAGGGAATGGCACAATAACGAGAGCTGCGTATATTCTATTTCACTTTTCTCCTTGCTATACAACATCAGCAAGCGTTTTGCTTTTTACCGATGCTGCAGAGCATCGGCAAACACATTGATTGACACATCTAATAGAAAAATAGAGCGCAATCTATTGGATTTTTCTAAGAGGGATCCACCATTACTCCTTGCATTTCCCACCCTCTCCAGTCACCCTCCCTTTATTTTGTACACTACAGGCGAATTCCTCAATCTCGCATTTTTTTAACGTTTTGCGCTTCGACCCTATTTCTTCTTGACCCTCATACGACAGCCACTGTTCTGCAAAGCAGTTGGCATCTTGATGTTCTCTAACAGAATTCGTTTTTTTAAACTTTCACGAAACATTAAAAGTTAAACTCTGACCACGCTTTATGCAATCAATGTCTTATTTAAACATTTTATTGCACAATAATGATCATGTGACAACATTAAGCTCTGGCAAAGCCAATAGGTCTTGCCTTTTGACTTCTTTAACACAGACTTATTGGCTTGCCTAAGGCTTTCAGACCTATTGGCATTACCCAGGCTTTTTGCTGATGATTTTCACCAGGACCACCTATAGTTGAACTGTCTATACACCATGTAATCATGATAAATGGATAAGATAAGATAAATACAATTGGGTCTTTTGTTACATTGATCGTGTTTGGATAGAAGGGATGATAAATAGTGTAGCCGACTGCTAAATAGCAAAGTGTTTTTTTGAGTAATTCCTTATGGAACAGTCTTTTCTATATGGCTTAAATACGCTGATTCCTTGGAATACAGAGTGCTCCGTGTTTCTGTTGCTAATTTCTCGGTTGCCCTGGAGACTGAGATTACCACTAGACAAGAAGGTGATTCCTTTGGATGACAAGAGCCCCGTGCTCCCAGTTGTGTTAGCCCATAAATGGGGAGTTTCGGGGAATCTGATGGCTAGTCACACTAAGCGCTGCTTTGCCTACCCTCATCCTTGTAATACTCACTATGGTGCAAATCCTTGTAATGCCCGCTTCACTCTGCTCGTCTTTACAAGCCCCGCATTGCCTCCGTTCACTTTGCACCTTATAATACCCACTATGCTGTAAAGTCTTCTTGACTTCACCTGACGCTCTAAGCCTAACAATCACTACAGTCATGACGTACGTTATTATCAAGGCCACTGGAATTATGCAATTTTGCAGCTACTGTTGTTTTTGCATACTTATATATCTGTTGCATTTGTCACATAATCCATCATCTGCTGCATAATCTGCAGATTTTAACAGAAAAAAAAGTTTCTAGCTCATACAGTTAAAAAGTTACTAAAATCGCAGCGACACGAGTTGCCCCGCAGTGGAAGGTCATTTGCAAAGGCAGACTAATTACTTTTCTGCTGCTTATTGCTATGTTTGGGTGTTAAACTGAGGTACAACCTATGCGCAGACAGTGTTAACATGTGTAAACATGACAAATAATGCAGTAACACTATCAGAACATGACCTGCATTGTGCCGCATAATTTGCTGTTTCTTGCAGCATCATTTAGTCAACCCTACTGCATAATTTGTCTCTCTCCTGCCCCATCATTCCAGTGGCTCTGCTTATAATACCTACTATTATGCAAACCCTTGTAATGCCACCCTGACTTGGATTGTCGTTAGAAGCCCTATATTACCAACAGGCATGCTGCACCTTGTAATACCTGCTGTGTTGCAAAGACTTGTAATGCCCTCTTTACTTGGATTGTTGTTCAAAGCCCTGTATTGCCAACAGGCATGCTGCACCTTGTAATGCCCACTGTGTTGCAAAGACTCGTAATGCCCTCTTTACTTGGATTGCTGTTCGAAGCCCTGTATTGCTTACAGTCATGCTGCACTTTGTAATGCCCACTGTGTTGCAAAGACTTGTAATGCCCTCTTTACTTGAATTGTTGTTCGAAGCCCTGTATTGCCTACAGTCATGCTGCACCTTGTAATGCCCACTGGGTTGCAAAGACTCGTAATGCCCTCTTGACTTGGATTATCGTTCGAAGCCCTGTATTGCCTACAGTAATGCTGCACCTTGTAATGCCTGCTGTGTTGTAAAGACTCGTAATGCCCTGTTTACTTGGATTGCTGTTCGAAGCCCTGTATTGCCTACAGACATGCTGCACTTTGTAATGCCCACTGAGTTGCAAAGACTTGTAATGCCCTCTTTCCTTGGATTGGTGTTCGAAGCCCTGTATTGCCTACAGTCATGCTGCACCTTGTAATGCCCACTGTGTTGCAAAGACTCGTAATGCCCTCTTTACTTGGATTGTTGTTCGAAGCCCTGTATTACCAACAGGAATGCTGCACCTTGTAATGTCCACTGTGTTGCAAAGACTCGTAATGCTCTCTTGACTTGGATTCTCGTTTGAAGCCCTGTATTGCCTACAGTCATGCTGCACCTTGTAATGCCCACTGTGTTGCAAAGACTCGTAATGCCCTCTTGACTTGGATTGTCGTTCTAAGCCCTGTATTGCCTACAGGCATGCTGCACCTTGTAATGCCCACTGTGCGGCAGACTCGTAATGCCCTCTTTACTTGGATTGTCATTAAAAGCCCTGTATTATCAACAGTCCTGCAGCACCTTGTAATGCCCACTGTGCTGCAGAATTGTAATGCCCTCTTTACTTGGATTGTTGTTCGAAGCCCTGTATTGCCTACAGTCATGCTGCACCTTGTAATGCCCGCTGTGTTGCAAAGAATCGTAATGCCCTCTTTACTTGGATTGTCGTTCGAAGCTCTGTATTGCCTACAGGCATGCTGCACCTCGTAATGCCTGCTGTGTTGCAAAGACTCGTAATGCCCTCTTTACTTGGATTATCGTTCGAAGCCCTGTATTGCCTACAGTCATGCTGCACCTTGTAATGCCCCCTGTGTTGCAAAGAGTCGCAATGCCCTCTTTACTTGGATTGTCATTCGAAGCCCTGTATTGCCTACAGTCATGCTGCACCTTGTAATGCCCACTGTGTTGCAAAGACTTGTAATGCCCTCTTTACTTGGATTGCCGTTCGAAGCCCTGTATTGCCAAAAGGCATGCTGCACTTTGTAATGCCCGCTGTGTTGCAAAGAGTCGTAATGCCCTTGACTTGGATTATCGTTCGAAGCCCTGTATTGCCTTCAGTCATGCAGCACCTTGTAATGTCTACTGTATTGCAAAGACTCGTAATGCCCTCTTTACTTGGATTGTTGTTCGAAGCCCTGTATTGCCTACAGTCATGCTGCACCTTGTAATGCCCACTGTGTTGCAAAGACTCGTAATGCCCTCTTTACTTGGATTGTCATTCGAAGCCCTGTATTGCCTACGTCATACTGCACCTTTTAATGCCTGCTGTGTTGCAGACTCGTAATGCCCTCTTGACTAAGATCATCGTTCGAAGCCCTGTATTGCCTACAGTCATGCTGCACCTTGTAATGCCCACTGTGTTGCAAAGACTCGTAATGCCCTCTTTACTTGGATTGTCATTCGAAGCCCTGTATTGCCAACAGGCATGCTGCACCTTGTAATGCCCACTGTGTTGCAAAGACTCGTAATGCCCGCTTTACTTGAATCGTCGTCCGAAGCCCTGTATTGACTAGAGTCATGCTGCACCTTGTAATGCCCACTGTGTTGCAAAGACTCGTAATGCCCTCTATACTTGGACTGTTGTTCGAAGCCCTGTATTGCCAACAGGCATGCTGCACCTTGTAATACCCGCTGTGTTGCAAAGACTCGTAATGCCCTCTTTCCTTGGATTGTCGTTCGAAGCCCTGTATTGCCTACAGGCATGCTGCACCTTGTAATGCCCACTGTGTTGCAAAGACTCGTAATGCCCTCTATACTTGGATTGTCGTTCAAAGCCCTATATTACCTACAGGCATGCTGCACCTTGTAATGCCCACTGTGTTGCAAAGACTCGTAATGCCCTCTATACTTGGATTGTCGTTCAAAGCCCTGTATTGCCAACAGGCATGCTGCACCTTGTAATGCCCACTGTGCTGCAGAATTGTAATGCCCTCTTTACTTGGATTGTTGTTCGAAGCCCTGTATTGCCAACAGGCATGCTGCACCTTGTAATGCCTTCGGTGTTGCAAAGACTTGTAATGCCCTCTTTACTTGGATTGTTGTTCGAAGCCCTGTATTGCCTACAGGCATGCTGCACCTTGTAATGCCAACTGTGCAGCAGACTCGTAATGCCATCTTTACTTGGATTGTTGTTCGAAGCCCTGTATTGCCTACAGGCATGCTGCACCTTGTAATGCCCGCTGTGTTGCAAAGACTCGTAATGCCCTCTTTACTTGGATTGCTGTTCGAAGCCCTGTATTGCCTACAGTCATGCTGCACTTTGTAATGCCCACTGTGTTGCAAAGACTCGTAATGCGCTCTTTACTTGGATTGCTGTTCGAAGCCCTGTATTGCCTACAGGCAGGCTGCACCTTGTAATGCCAACTGTGCAGCAGACTCGTAATGCCCTCTTTACTTGGATTGCTGTTCGAAGCCCTGTATTGCCTACAGTCATGCTGCACTTTGTAATGCCCACTGTGTTGCAAAGACTCGTAATGCCCTCTTTACTTGGATTGTCATTCGAAGCCCTGTATTGCCTACAGGCATGCTGCACCTTGTAATGCCAACTGTGCAGCAGACTCGTAATGCCCTCTTTACTTGGATTGTTGTTCGAAGCCCTGTATTGCCTACAGGCATGCTGCACCTTGTAATGCCCGCTGTGTTGCAAAGACTCGTAATGCCCTCTTTACTTGGATTGTCGTTTGAAGCCCGGTATTGCCAACAGGCATGCTGCACCTTGTAATGCCAACTGTGCAGCAGACTCGTAATGCCCTCTTTACTTGGATTGTTGTTCGAAGCCCTGTATTGCCTACAGTCATGCTGCACTTTGTAATGCCCACTGTGTTGCAAAGACTCGTAATGCCCTCTTTACTTGGATTGCTGTTCGAAGCCCTGTATTGCCTACAGTCATGCTGCACTTTGTAATGCCCACTGTGTTGCAAAGACTCGTAATGCCCTCTTTACTTGGATTGCTGTTCGAAGCCCTGTATTGCCTACAGGCATGCTGCACCTTGTAATGCCCACTGTGTTGCAAAGACTCGTAATGCCCTCTTTACTTGGATTGCTGTTCGAAGCCCTGTATTGCCTACAGGCATGCAGCACCTTGTAATGTCAACTGTGCAGCAGACTCGTAATGCCCTCATTACTTGGATTGTCGTTCGAAGCCCTGTATTGCCTACAGTCATGCTGCACTTTGTAATGCCCACTGTGTTGCAAAGACTCGTAATGCCCTCTTTACTTGGATTGCTGTTCGAAGCCCTGTATTGCCTACAGGCATGCTGCACCTTGTAATGCCCACTGTGTTGCAAAGACTCGTAATGCCCTCTTTACTTGGATTGCTGTTCGAAGCCCTGTATTGCCTACAGGCATGCAGCACCTTGTAATGTCAACTGTGCAGCAGACTCGTAATGCCCTCATTACTTGGATTGTCGTTCGAAGCCCTGTATTGCCTATAGGCATGCTGCACCTTGTAATGCCCACTGTGTTGCAAAGACTTGTAATGCCCTCTTTACTTGGATTGTCGTTCGAAGCCCTGTATTGCCTACAGGCATGCTGCACCTTGTAATGCTAACTGTGCAGCAGACTCGTAATGCCCTCTTTACTTAGATTGTCGTTCGAAGCCCTGTATTGCCTACAGGCATGCTGCACCTTGTAATGCCCACTGTGTTGCAAAGACTCGTAATGCCCTCTTTACTTGGATTGCTGTTCGAAGCCCTGTATTGCCTACAGTCATGCTGCACCTTGTAATGCCCACTGTGTTGCAAAGACTCGTAATGCCCTCTTTACTTGGATTGCTGTTCGAAGCCCTGTATTGCCTACAGTCATGCTGCACTTCAGACCCCCCAGGATATAGAGGCATGAATTAGCAAATTTAGCGGCACAAAAATGGAAATTTAGCGGCACAAATATGGAAATTTAGCGGCAATTTTGCGGCATTTTATGTGGCCATTTTTCCTACAACAAACACAAATATCTTACTTTTTTTTGTTATTTAACAACATGAAGCACACGCACACCCCCCCACACACATCTTCTACCATCTCTCTCCTTTCTACCCGCTCTCGTGCCCTCTTCTCTCTTCCCCTTCTGTTTCCTCACTCACTCATCTTCGACCGCTCTCTTCCTCTCTTTCTCCCTGTCCTCTCTCTCCATTCTCTCTCCCACATTTCTGTCTGTCTCCCTCTTTCGATTTCTCTATCTCTTTCTTATCACCCCCTTTCTCCCCTCCCTCCACACTCTCCTCCTCTCTCGCCCGCCTCTCTTTCCTTCATGTACCCTTCCTATCACCCACACCTTCTCTTTGCTTCTTCGCTCTCCCCATTTTCCAACTCCTCTCCTCCTTATCCTCTTTCCTTCCCCTGCCTTACCTTCACCTCGGTTGTGCTTATCACCTGCTTCTCTCTCACTGCTCTCCCACCTCTCTTTCCCAATTATCTCTCTCGCTTTCTCTCCCACTCCTTTTTTCTCTCTCTCCTTACCCTGTCCCTCACTGACCTCTCTCCTTCTCACTCTCACTGATCTTTCTCACTGCCCTTTCTTTCCCTCTCTCTCCCTCATTCACCTCTATCCCTCCCTCTCTTTCTCACATCACTCTCTCGCTCTCTGATTCTCTTTCCTCTCTTCCCTTCTTTCTCCTCACCCCGTCCTCCATATGTCGCACCCCATCTCCTTCTGTTTCTTTTTCCTTTCTCTCTCTCCCTCTCTCCAATTCCGTTTCCTCTTTCTCTCCCTCCACTCTCCTTTTCCTCACTACCCCCTAGCTCTGTATCTCTTACCCTCTCTCTCTCTTTCTCCTCAATTCCCCTTGTTCTCCTCACCCATCCTCTCCCTCCTCTCATTCTCACCCCCTCTCCCGCTCTCTCTGTTTCCCTTTCCTCTCTCCCTCCACTCTTTCCCCTCACTTCGCCCTCTCCCATTTTGTAGCTCATACCCTCTCTCTTTATCCTCACTTCCTTCTCTACCCCTCTCCCCTCCCCACCCCGCTCTGTAACTCACCCCCTCTTCTTGTTTCTCTTTCCTGTGTCTCTCCCTCCATTCTCTCTCCTCACCTCTCCCTGTTTTGTATCTCGTAACCACCCCCCCCCCTTTCCATATGACAACTACTGCCTATCCCTCCCCGGGTGCTACAAACTGCCTGCCAATGCTTAATGTTTCCAGCCTCATTTGCCACCCCTTACAAATGAGCTCCCAATATCACTCCTCCGATTGCCTCGCTTCTGAAATGGAAAAAAAAACCAAAAGCAGCTGTTCTGCCATTCGAAGCCATCCTGGGTTTATTTAGGCGCTTCCATTACAACCTGGACGTGGACGCGCTGCTCGGAGCCGGAAGCTCGCCTGTTGGGCCAACAAAGGCTTTGTCTGCTCCCAGCAGGCGAGACGAGCAGCCGCGTTCATTATCACCCGCAGCATTATTAAGAATCCTCCATCAGGCCCCCTAATATCCGGCTGCAGAAGAGGGTGCAGTTAAAACCCTTGCTCACAGTTAAATCACTACCGTACCTCATGCCTGCCTGAGAGCCTGCCGTGGTGCACCACGCGATCATGTGATGCATCTTTGCGACCTAGTCAGACCCCCCTCGACCTCCTCGCTCCTTCTCGCTGCGAAATCTAAGGCGGAAACGGCAAATTTCGCGGGCTTTTGCCCAAATATCGCAGCACTTCCACAGATCGGCCGATTTCGCGTTTTTTTTGCAAATCGCGAAATCGCGATAAGCTGGAGGGTCTGACTTTGTAATGCCCACTGTGTGCAAAGACTCGTAATGCCCTCTTTACTTGAATTGTCGTCCGAAGCCCTGTATTGACTAGAGTCAAGCTGCACCTTGTAATGCCCACTGTGTTGCAAAGGGTCGTAATGCCCTCTTTACTTGGATTGTCGTTCGGAGCCCTGTATTTCCAACAGGCATGCTGCACCTTGTAATGCCCACTGTGTTGCAAAGACTCGTAATGCCCTCTTTACTTGGATTGTTGTTCGAAGCCCTGTATTTCCAACAGCCATGCTGCACCTTGTAATGCCCACTGTGTTACAAAGAGTCGTAATGCCCTCTTTACTTGGATTGTCGTTCGAAGCCCTGTATTGCCTACAGTGATGCTGCACCTTGTAATGCCCACTGTGTTACAAAGAGTCGTAATGCCCTCTTTACTTGGATTGTCGTTCGAAGCCCTGTATTGCCTACAGTGATGCTGCACCTTGTAATGCCCACAGTGTTACAAAGAGTCGTAATGCCCTCTTTACTTGGATTGTCGTTAGAAGCCCTGTATTGACTAGAGTCAAGCTGCACCTTGTAATGCCCACTGTGTTGCAAAGGGTCGTAATGCCCTCTTTACTTGGATTGTCGTTCGGAGCCCTGTATTTCCAACAGGCATGCTGCACCTTGTAATGCCCACTGTGTTGCAAAGACTCGTAATGCCCTCTATACTTGGATTGTTGTTCGAAGCCCTGTATTGCCTACAGTCATGCTGCACTTTGTAATGCCTTCGGTGTTGCAAAGACTTGTAATGCCCTCTTTACTTGGATTGTCGTTCGAAGCCCTGTATTGCCTACAGGCATGCTGCACCTTGTAATGTCCGCTGTGTTGCAAAGACTCGTAATGCCCTCTTTACTTGGATCGTTGTTCGAAGCCCTGTATTGCCTAGAGTCATGCTGCACCTTGTAATGCCTGCTGTGTTGCAGACTCGTAATGCCCTCTTTATTTGGATTGTCGTTCGAAGCCCTGTATTTCCAACAGGCATGCTGCACCTTGTAATGTCCGCTATGTTGCAAAGACTCGTATTGCCCTCTTTACTTGGATTGTCGTTCGACGCCCTGTATTGCCTACAGTCATGCTGCACCTTGTAATGCCCACTGTGTTGCAAAGACTCGTAATGCCCTCTTTACTTGGATTGTTGTTCGATGCCCTGTATTTCCAACAGGCATGCTGCGCCTTGTAATGCACGCTGTGTTACAAAGAGTCGTAATGCCCTCTTTACTTGGATTGTTGTTCGATGCCCTGTATTTCCAACAGGCATGCTGCGCCTTGAAATGCCTGCTGTGTTGCAGACTCGTAATGCCCTCTTTACGTGGATTGTCGTTCGAAGCCTTGTATTGCCAACAGGCATGCTGCACCTTGTAATGCCCACTGTGTTGCAAAGACTCCTAATTCCCTCTTTACTTGGATTGTCGTTCGAAGCCCTGTATTGCCAACAGGCATGCTGCACCTTGTAATGCCCACTGTGTTGCAAAGACTCGTAATGCCCTCTTTACTTGGATTGTCGTTCGAAGCCCTGTATTGCCTAGAGTCATGCTGCACCTTGTAATGCCCGCTGTGTTGCAAAGACTCGTAATGCCCTCTTTACTTGGATTGTCGTTTGAAGCCCCGTATTGCCGACAGGCATGCTGCACCTTGTAATGCCCACTATGCTGCAAAGACTCGTAATGCTCTCTTTACTTGGATTGTCATTCAAAGCCCTGTATTGCCAACAGGCATGCTGCACCTTGTAATGCCCACTGTGTTGCAAAGACTCTTAATGCCCTCTTTACTTGGATTGTTGTTCGAAGCCCTGTATTTCCAACAGGCATGCTGCACCTTGTAATGCCCACTGTGTTGCAAAGACTCGTAATGCCCTCTTTACTTGGATTGTTGTTCGAAGCCCTGTATTTCCAACAGTCATGCTGCACCTTGTAATGCCCACTGTGTTACAAAGAGTCGTAATGCCCTCTTTACTTGGATTGTCGTTCGAAGCCCTGTATTGCCTACAGTGATGCTGCACCTTGTAATGTCCACTGTGTTGCAAAGAGTCGTAATGCCCTCTTTACTTGGATTGTCGTTCGAAGCCCTGTATTGCCTAGAGTCATGCTGCACTTTGTAATGCCTTCGGTGTTGCAAAGACTTGTAATGCCCTCTTTACTTGGATTGTTGTTCGAAGCCCTGTATTTCCAACAGGCATGCTGCACCTTGTAATGCCCACTGTGTTACAAAGAGTCGTAATGCCCTCTTTACTTGGATTGTCGTTCGAAGCCCTGTATTGACTAGAGTCAAGCTGCACCTTGTAATGCCCACTGTGTTGCAAGGGGTCGTAATGCCCTCTTTACTTGGATTGTCGTTCGGAGCCCTGTATTTCCAACAGGCATGCTGCACCTTGTAATGCCCACTGTGTTGCAAAGACTCGTAATGCCCTCTTTACTTGGATTGTTGTTCGAAGCCCTGTATTGCCTACAGTCATGCTGCACTTTGTAATGCCTTCGGTGTTGCAAAGACTTGTAATGCCCTCTTTACTTGGATTGTCGTTCGAAGCCCTGTATTGCCTACAGGCATGCTGCACCTTGTAATGTCCGCTGTGTTGCAAAGACTCGTAATGCCCTCTTTACTTGGATTGTCGTTCGAAGCCCTGTATTGCCTAGAGTCATGCGGCACCTTGTAATGCCCGCTGTGTTGCAAAGACTCGTAATGCCCTCTTTACTTGGATTGTCGTTCAAAGCCCTGTATTGCCGACAGGCATGCTGCACCTTGTAATGCCCACTATGTTGCAAAGACTCGTAATGCTCTCTTTACTTGGATTGTCATTCGAAGCCCTGTATTGCCAACAGGCATGCTGCACCTTGTAATGCCCACTGTGTTGCAAAGACTCGTAATGCCCTCTTTACTTGGATTGTTGTTCGAAGCCCTGTATTTCCAACAGGCATGCTGCACCCTGTAATGCCCACTGTGTTGCAAAGACTCGTAATGCCCTCTTTACTTGGATTGTTGTTCGAAGCCCTGTATTGCCTACAGTCATGCTGCACGTTGTAATGCCCACTGTGTTGCAAAGACTCGTAATGCCCTCTTTACTTGGATTACTGTTCGAAGCCCTGTATTGCCTACAGGCATGCTGCACCTTGTAATGCCAACTGTGCAGCAGACTCGTAATGCCCTCTTTACTTGGATTGTCGTTCGAAGCCCTGTATTGCCTACAGTGATGCTGCACCTTGTAATGTCCACTGTGTTGCAAAGAGTCGTAATGCCCTCTTTACTTGGATTGTCGTTCGAAGCCCTGTATTGCCTAGAGTCATGCTGCACTTTGTAATGCCTTCGGTGTTGCAAAGACTTGTAATGCCCTCTTTACTTGGATTGTTGTTCGAAGCCCTGTATTTCCAACAGGCATGCTGCACCTTGTAATGCCCACTGTGTTACAAAGAGTCGTAATGCCCTCTTTACTTGGATTGTCGTTCGAAGCCCTGTATTGACTAGAGTCAAGCTGCACCTTGTAATGCCCACTGTGTTGCAAGGGGTCGTAATGCCCTCTTTACTTGGATTGTCGTTCGGAGCCCTGTATTTCCAACAGGCATGCTGCACCTTGTAATGCCCACTGTGTTGCAAAGACTCGTAATGCCCTCTTTACTTGGATTGTTGTTCGAAGCCCTGTATTGCCTACAGTCATGCTGCACTTTGTAATGCCTTCGGTGTTGCAAAGACTTGTAATGCCCTCTTTACTTGGATTGTCGTTCGAAGCCCTGTATTGCCTACAGGCATGCTGCACCTTGTAATGTCCGCTGTGTTGCAAAGACTCGTAATGCCCTCTTTACTTGGATTGTCGTTCGAAGCCCTGTATTGCCTAGAGTCATGCGGCACCTTGTAATGCCCGCTGTGTTGCAAAGACTCGTAATGCCCTCTTTACTTGGATTGTCGTTCGAAGCCCCGTATTGCCGACAGGCATGCTGCACCTTGTAATGCCCACTATGTTGCAAAGACTCGTAATGCTCTCTTTACTTGGATTGTCATTCGAAGCCCTGTATTGCCAACAGGCATGCTGCACCTTGTAATGCCCACTGTGTTGCAAAGACTCGTAATGCCCTCTTTACTTGGATTGTTGTTCGAAGCCCTGTATTTCCAACAGGCATGCTGCACCCTGTAATGCCCACTGTGTTGCAAAGACTCGTAATGCCCTCTTTACTTGGATTGTTGTTCGAAGCCCTGTATTGCCTACAGTCATGCTGCACGTTGTAATGCCCACTGTGTTGCAAAGACTCGTAATGCCCTCTTTACTTGGATTACTGTTCGAAGCCCTGTATTGCCTACAGGCATGCTGCACCTTGTAATGCCAACTGTGCAGCAGACTCGTAATGCCCTCTTTACTTGGATTGTCGTTCGAAGCCCTGTATTGCCTACAGGCATGCTGCACCTTGTAATGCCTACTGTGTTGCAAAGATTTGTAATGCCCTCTTTACTTGGATTGTCGTTCGAAGCCCTGTATTTCTTACAGGTATGCTGCACCTTGTAATGCCAACTGAGCAGCAGACTCGTAATGCCCTCTTTACTTGGATTGTCGTTCGAAGCCCTGTATTGCCTACAGGCATGCTGCACCTTGTAATGCCCACTGTGTTGCAAAGACTTGTAATGCCCTCTTTACTTGGATTGTCGTTCGAAGCCCTGTATTGCCTACAGGCATGCTGCACCTTGTAATGCCAACTGTGCAGCAGACTTGTAATGCCCTCTTTACTTGGATTGTCGTTCGAAGCCCTGTATTGCCTACAGGCATGATGCACCTTGTAATGCCCACTGTGTTGCAAAGACTCGTAATGCCCTCTTTACTTGGATTGCTGTTCGAAGCCCTGTATTGCCTACAGTCATGCTGCACTTTGTAATGCCCACTGTGTTGCAAAGACTCGTAATGCCCTCTTTACTTGAATTGTCGTCCGAAGCCCTGTATTGACTAGAGTCATGCTGCATCTTGTAATGCCCACTGTGTTGCAAAGAGTCGTAATGCCCTCTTTACTTGGATTGTCATTCGAAGCCCTGTATTTCCAACAGGCATGCTGCACCTTGTAATGCCCACTGTGTTGCAAAGACTCGTAATGCCCTCTTTACTTGGATTGTTGTTCGAAGCCCTGTATTTCCAACAGGCATGCTGCACCTTGTAATGCCCACTATGTTACAAAGAGTCGTAATGCCCTCTTTACTTGGATTGTCCTTCGAAGCCCTGTATTGCCTACAGTGATGCTGCACCTTGTAATGTCCACTGTGTTGCAAAGAGTCGTAATGCCCTCTTTACTTGGATTGTCGTTCGAAGCCCTGTATTTCCAACAGGCATGCTGCACCTTGTAATGCCCACTGTGTTTCAAAGACTTGTAATGCCCTCTTTAGTTGGATTGTCGGTACGAAGCCCTGTATTGCCAACAGGCAGGCTGCACCTTGTAATGCCCGCTGTGTTGCAAAGACTTGTAATGCCCTCTTGACTTGGATTGTTGTTCGAAGCCCTGTATTGCCTAGAGTCATGCTGCACCTTGTAATGCCTGCTGTGTTTCAGACTCGTAATGCCCTTTTTACTTGGATTGTCGTTCGAAGCCCTGTATTTCCAACAGGCATGCTGCACCTTGTAATGTCCGCTGTGTTGCAAAGACTCGTAATGCCCTCTTTACTTGGATTGTCGTTCGAAGCCCTGTATTGCCTACAGGCATGCTGCACCTTGTAATGCCCACTGTGCGGCAGACTCGTAATGCCCTCTTGACTTGGATTGTCTTTCGAAGCCCTGTATTGCCTACAGGCATGCTGGACCTTGTAATGTCCGCTGTGTTGCAAAGACTCGTAATGCCCTCTTTACTTGGATTATCCTTCGAAGCCCTGTATTGCCTACAGTGATGCTGCACCTTGTAATGTCCACTGTGTTGCAAAGAGTCGTAATGCCCTCTTTACTTGGATTGTCGTTCGAAGCCCTGTATTTCCAACAGGCATGCTGCACCTTGTAATGCCCACTGTGTTGCAAAGACTTGTAATGCCCTCTTTAGTTGGATTGTCGTTCGAAGCCCTGTATTGCCAACAGGCAGGCTGCACCTTGTAATGCCCGCTGTGTTGCAAAGACTTGTAATGCCCTCTTGACTTGGATTGTCGTTCGAAGCCCTGTATTGCCAACAGGCATGCTGCACCTTGTAATGCCCACTGTGTTGCAAAGACTCCTAATTCCCTCTTTACTTGGATTGTCGTTCGAAGCCCTGTATTGCCAACAGGCATGCTGCACCTTGTAATGCCCACTGTGTTGCAAAGACTCGTAATGCCCTCTTTACTTGGATTGTCGTTCGAAGCCCTGTATTGCCTAGAGTCATGCTGCACCTTGTAATGCCCGCTGTGTTGCAAAGACTCGTAATGCCCTCTTTACTTGGATTGTCGTTTGAAGCCCCGTATTGCCGACAGGCATGCTGCACCTTGTAATGCCCACTATGTTGCAAAGACTCGTAATGCTCTCTTTACTTGGATTGTCATTCAAAGCCCTGTATTGCCAACAGGCATGCTGCACCTTGTAATGCCCACTGTGTTGCAAAGACTCTTAATGCCCTCTTTACTTGGATTGTTGTTCGAAGCCCTGTATTTCCAACAGGCATGCTGCACCTTGTAATGCCCACTGTGTTGCAAAGACTCGTAATGCCCTCTTTACTTGGATTGTTGTTCGAAGCCCTGTATTTCCAACAGTCATGCTGCACCTTGTAATGCCCACTGTGTTACAAAGAGTCGTAATGCCCTCTTTACTTGGATTGTCGTTCGAAGCCCTGTATTGCCTACAGTGATGCTGCACCTTGTAATGTCCACTGTGTTGCAAAGAGTCGTAATGCCCTCTTTACTTGGATTGTCGTTCGAAGCCCTGTATTGCCTAGAGTCATGCTGCACTTTGTAATGCCTTCGGTGTTGCAAAGACTTGTAATGCCCTCTTTACTTGGATTGTTGTTCGAAGCCCTGTATTTCCAACAGGCATGCTGCACCTTGTAATGCCCACTGTGTTACAAAGAGTCGTAATGCCCTCTTTACTTGGATTGTCGTTCGAAGCCCTGTATTGACTAGAGTCAAGCTGCACCTTGTAATGCCCACTGTGTTGCAAGGGGTCGTAATGCCCTCTTTACTTGGATTGTCGTTCGGAGCCCTGTATTTCCAACAGGCATGCTGCACCTTGTAATGCCCACTGTGTTGCAAAGACTCGTAATGCCCTCTTTACTTGGATTGTTGTTCGAAGCCCTGTATTGCCTACAGTCATGCTGCACTTTGTAATGCCTTCGGTGTTGCAAAGACTTGTAATGCCCTCTTTACTTGGATTGTCGTTCGAAGCCCTGTATTGCCTACAGGCATGCTGCACCTTGTAATGTCCGCTGTGTTGCAAAGACTCGTAATGCCCTCTTTACTTGGATTGTCGTTCGAAGCCCTGTATTGCCTAGAGTCATGCGGCACCTTGTAATGCCCGCTGTGTTGCAAAGACTCGTAATGCCCTCTTTACTTGGATTGTCGTTCGAAGCCCCGTATTGCCGACAGGCATGCTGCACCTTGTAATGCCCACTATGTTGCAAAGACTCGTAATGCTCTCTTTACTTGGATTGTCATTCGAAGCCCTGTATTGCCAACAGGCATGCTGCACCTTGTAATGCCCACTGTGTTGCAAAGACTCGTAATGCCCTCTTTACTTGGATTGTTGTTCGAAGCCCTGTATTTCCAACAGGCATGCTGCACCCTGTAATGCCCACTGTGTTGCAAAGACTCGTAATGCCCTCTTTACTTGGATTGTTGTTCGAAGCCCTGTATTGCCTACAGTCATGCTGCACGTTGTAATGCCCACTGTGTTGCAAAGACTCGTAATGCCCTCTTTACTTGGATTACTGTTCGAAGCCCTGTATTGCCTACAGGCATGCTGCACCTTGTAATGCCAACTGTGCAGCAGACTCGTAATGCCCTCTTTACTTGGATTGTCGTTCGAAGCCCTGTATTGCCTACAGGCATGCTGCACCTTGTAATGCCTACTGTGTTGCAAAGATTTGTAATGCCCTCTTTACTTGGATTGTCGTTCGAAGCCCTGTATTTCTTACAGGTATGCTGCACCTTGTAATGCCAACTGAGCAGCAGACTCGTAATGCCCTCTTTACTTGGATTGTCGTTCGAAGCCCTGTATTGCCTACAGGCATGCTGCACCTTGTAATGCCCACTGTGTTGCAAAGACTTGTAATGCCCTCTTTACTTGGATTGTCGTTCGAAGCCCTGTATTGCCTACAGGCATGCTGCACCTTGTAATGCCAACTGTGCAGCAGACTTGTAATGCCCTCTTTACTTGGATTGTCGTTCGAAGCCCTGTATTGCCTACAGGCATGATGCACCTTGTAATGCCCACTGTGTTGCAAAGACTCGTAATGCCTTCTTTACTTGGATTGCTGTTCGAAGCCCTGTATTGCCTACAGTCATGCTGCACTTTGTAATGCCCACTGTGTTGCAAAGACTCGTAATGCCCTCTTTACTTGAATTGTCGTCCGAAGCCCTGTATTGACTAGAGTCATGCTGCATCTTGTAATGCCCACTGTGTTGCAAAGAGTCGTAATGCCCTCTTTACTTGGATTGTCATTCGAAGCCCTGTATTTCCAACAGGCATGCTGCACCTTGTAATGCCCACTGTGTTGCAAAGACTCGTAATGCCCTCTTTACTTGGATTGTTGTTCGAAGCCCTGTATTTCCAACAGGCATGCTGCACCTTGTAATGCCCACTATGTTACAAAGAGTCGTAATGCCCTCTTTACTTGGATTGTCCTTCGAAGCCCTGTATTGCCTACAGTGATGCTGCACCTTGTAATGTCCACTGTGTTGCAAAGAGTCGTAATGCCCTCTTTACTTGGATTGTCGTTCGAAGCCCTGTATTTCCAACAGGCATGCTGCACCTTGTAATGCCCACTGTGTTGCAAAGACTTGTAATGCCCTCTTTAGTTGGATTGTCGGTACGAAGCCCTGTATTGCCAACAGGCAGGCTGCACCTTGTAATGCCCGCTGTGTTGCAAAGACTTGTAATGCCCTCTTGACTTGGATTGTTGTTCGAAGCCCTGTATTGCCTAGAGTCATGCTGCACCTTGTAATGCCTGCTGTGTTTCAGACTCGTAATGCCCTTTTTACTTGGATTGTCGTTCGAAGCCCTGTATTTCCAACAGGCATGCTGCACCTTGTAATGTCCGCTGTGTTGCAAAGACTCGTAATGCCCTCTTTACTTGGATTGTCGTTCGAAGCCCTGTATTGCCTACAGGCATGCTGCACCTTGTAATGCCCACTGTGATAAACTCTACTCCTGAGGCGAGATAGCCGGGAGAGCTTTTCTAAATACTTGTATTGCATTATTTTAAAGACTTGATTTTAAAATTTGCGTGTGTATAACTGATGCTGTGTTTTAAAAGATTGACTTGAATTTGCACTTTAAAAACCAAAGCACCCCCCTCACCTTACCTGCTTAGAACTCCCCGCGCTGCCGATTTCAGGGCTGCGGCGGGTCAGAGTTCTTGGCGCCAGAATCGGAGCGAGCACAAGCCACGCCCACTGACGCTGGCCACGCCCCCTTGCAAATCCCTTAAGAGCGAGCGAAATACAAGCCGCTAATCAGAGATAAACTCTACTCCTGAGGCGAGATAGCCGGGAGAGCTTTTCTAAATACTTGTATTGCATTATTTTAAAGACTTGATTTTAAAATTTGCGTGTGTATAACTGATGCTGTGTTTTAAAAGATTGACTTGAATTTGCACTTTAAAAACCAAAGCACCCCCCTCACCTTACCTGCTTAGAACTCCCCGCGCTGCCGATTTCAGGGCTGCGGCGGGTCAGAGTTCTTGGCGCCAGAATCGGAGCGAGCACAAGCCACGCCCACTGACGCTGGCCACGCCCCCTTGCAAATCCCTTAAGAGCGAGCGAAATACAAGCCGCTAATCAGAGATAAACTCTACTCCTGAGGCGAGATAGCCGGGAGAGCTTTTCTAAATACTTGTATTGCATTATTTTAAAGACTTGATTTTAAAATTTGCGTGTGTATAACTGATGCTGTGTTTTAAAAGATTGACTTGAATTTGCACTTTAAAAACCAAAGCACCCCCCTCACCTTACCTGCTTAGAACTCCCCGCGCTGCCGATTTCAGGGCTGCGGCGGGTCAGAGTTCTTGGCGCCAGAATCGGAGCGAGCACAAGCCACGCCCACTGACGCTGGCCACGCCCCCTTGCAAATCCCTTAAGAGCGAGCGAAATACAAGCCGCTAATCAGAGATAAACTCTACTCCTGAGGCGAGATAGCCGGGAGAGCTTTTCTAAATACTTGTATTGCATTATTTTAAAGACTTGATTTTAAAATTTGCGTGTGTATAACTGATGCTGTGTTTTAAAAGATTGACTTGAATTTGCACTTTAAAAACCAAAGCACCCCCCTCACCTTACCTGCTTAGAACTCCCCGCGCTGCCGATTTCAGGGCTGCGGCGGGTCAGAGTTCTTGGCGCCAGAATCGGAGCGAGCACAAGCCACGCCCACTGACGCTGGACATGCCCCCCTCCACATCACTATAAAATGTGTCCCCCACAAACGCGCAGCGGATGCGCGCAGCGGGCGCGCCGCCTGCGCGCCGAAGGCGCGCCTAAGGCAAGCCCGTCTGCGCCCGTCCGCGCCAAGACCGGGCCCAGGGCTATACCCCCTGTCCAAAACAACACAGGAAAAAGAATACAGCGATACTCCAGTCAAGACCTTCATAGACTGAAACCACGAGCATCATGTGCCCAGATAGATCCAAACAGAGAAGGTAAAAAATGTCCTACATGCTCACAAACCTTTCACTTTTCCCCCATTAAAAACCTGACCAATTCGACAAAACCAAAACACCGAAAGCACCATCTGAAAATTGCGTTGCTCAATGTAAGATCTTTAGTCAAACACAATATACAAACAGCGGAACTAATAGACAATCATAATATTGATATACTATTTGTCACCGAAACTTGGGCGGACGAAGCATCAGACGCCGATTTGACCCTAGCTATTCCAGAGGGGTACTCCTTCTCCAGAGCGGATAGAAAAATAAAACGTGGAGGAGGATTGGCAATTATAGCAAAGAACGACTACAAAATTAAAACATCAGATAAAGGAAGTACCCCAGACTGTGAAACTTTAACATTTCAAATAAAAGTCACGAACAATTATTCGTTCAATGGACTACTTATATACAGACCACCTAATGCAAAAACGGCGCTGATCGAACTGTTAAGCCCGTTTCTCGAATCTAGTGTGATTAGTCCGGACTACACAGTTTTAGGAGATTTTAATCTACATTTAGAAAAAACCTCAGACCCGAAGGTAGCCTCATTCATTGATACAATGTTAAACTTTGACCTAAAACAAAAAGTACATGTGGATACCCATGAAGCAGGCCATACATTGGATGGTATTTTCACCTCCTGTGTAAATCTAACAAAAACAGATACCATTCCTATCCCGTGGACAGACCACAAACTCATCAGTTCCACATTAGAAATTAATGAGGACACAGGAAGACCTATGGAGAATATTAAGCAAACGACATATCTAGAATGGTCTAAATTAGATAACCGGACATTCATTGATATACTGCAATCATCGTACCCTGTACTTCAAGAAAACTGTAATACAGCCTGCAAACAATTTAATGAATGGCTAGAGAATGCAGTAGAGCAAACAGTCCCACGAAAAAAAGCCACACTAAAGAGAAAAACCCCCTCACAGCCATGGTTCTCGGAAGCACTAAGAATCCAGAAACAGATATGTAGAAGAGCGGAAAAAAAATGGAGAACTAACTATGACACCGATCTCAAACAAGAATACAAAGCTACCTTAGCTTGTTATAAAAAACTAATTATAACGGAAAAAAGTAAATACTTTATCCATAAAATCAATGAGTCAAAAAACTCAAGTAAAACCCTATTCGACACTGTCAAAAAACTATCAAAATTCGAGAACAACAACTCTGAAACGTTAACTTCAGACTTCTGCAACGTGTTGGGAGAATTCTTTGTCAGCAAAGTATCCCTAGTATATGACTCCTTTAAAAATCATAACACAGAAATATCCATAAAGGATAACTCACCAACAACAACCCCAGTGAGTAAGGACTCAGATCCCACCACATTCTTCCAATTCACCCCCCCTACAGTGGAACAGATCCAAAAAGAAATCCATACCATCAATTCAGGCAGCCCAATGGACCCATGTCCTTCCAAAATAATGCATGTCTGCTCCGATCAACTGAGCATAGTACTAGAGAAATTATTCTCTCAAATCATTAAAACCAACATCTTTCCCGATGACTGGAAAATGATATCGATCAGACCACTTTTAAAAAAACCCAACCTGGACTGCGAAAACCCGAATAACTATAGGCCAATAGCTAGGATCCCATTCGCCGCCAAAATCCTAGAGAAACTCTTAAATAAACAATTATCCCGGTACCTACTGGATGGCAACTGGCTGGACCATTCGCAGTTCGGTTTCCGCGAAGGACACGGAACCGAAACCGCCCTTATTACAGCGGTGGAGGAGCTTAGACAAGTACTGGACAACGGATCGAAGGCCGCCTTGATATTACTAGATCTATCGGCGGCCTTCGATACGATTAGCCATGAGACCCTCATAACACGTCTGAAAACAGCACAATTGCATGAATCAGCATGTGCACTCATCACCTCATATCTAGAGAACAGAACGTTCTCTATAGAATCAGGAGAAGCAAAATCTAATCAATTCAACCTACCATGTGGAGTCCCACAGGGCTCATCGATTAGCCCCACTCTTTTTAACTTATACGTCACCCCCCTCGCACAACTAATAAGGGACTGTGGATTCACCCCAATATCCTACGCCGACGACACCCAAATTGTGGTGTCAATAAATGAAGACGTAGAGAACACAGCAGAAAAATTTCAAATCTGCATGAAAAAAATAAGCCAATGGATGAGAACAAATTGTCTAAAATTGAATGGAGACAAAAGTGAGGTCATGATCCTAGGAGGGGACAAAAAAATCTGGTCCCATTCATGGTGGCCAAAAGAACTAGGAGGATGTCCTGAACCAACGGAGAAGGTAAAAAACCTAGGAATTACGCTAGACACTAACCTCTCCTTTGACGCCCAAGCGAATAAACTGGCATCATCCCTGTGGTACATTTTAAAAATGATTAAAAAAATTCTACCCTACATACCACTTGACTCACGAAAGACAGTGGTGACAGCATTGGCCTTGTCCAGACTGGACTACGGGAACGGCCTATACGCTGGAGCCAGAAAAAAAATCCTAATCAAACTCCAACGTTTGCAGAATGCAGCAGCCAGGCTGATATTAGGTACACCTACATTTGAAAGAATCAGCCACAAACTTAGAGACCTACACTGGCTGCCAATCGAAAAACGAATACAATTTAAAATACTGTGCCTAGCATATAAAGCAACCAATGGAACCGGATCCCAATTTTTAAAAACTCATCTAAAAATATATGAGCCAAATAGAACTCTCAGATCTGGTCAAAAGAAAATAATTGCGGTACCAAGATTCAAGAGAGCAAACTGGGGAGGAAGAAGCTTCCTGGTACATACAGCGAGAATCTGGAACAAACTACCGCTAGATATAAAAACTAGTCCATCACTGATATCTTTCAGAAAGCAAGTAAAAACGTGGCTGTTCTCTGCATATCCCTAAATTAAAAACCTCAAGAGTCAGAGTCAAATCACAGCGCCAAGACGCCTATGGGCAATCGCGCGCTTTACAAATGCACAAATCAAATCAAATCAAATCTGTGCGGCAGACTCGTAATGCCCTCTTGACTTGGATTGTCTTTCGAAGCCCTGTATTGCCTACAGGCATGCTGGACCTTGTAATGTCCGCTGTGTTGCAAAGACTCGTAATGCCCTCTTTACTTGGATTATCCTTCGAAGCCCTGTATTGCCTACAGTGATGCTGCACCTTGTAATGTCCACTGTGTTGCAAAGAGTCGTAATGCCCTCTCTACTTGGATTGTCGTTCGAAGCCCTGTATTTCCAACAGGCATGCTGCACCTTGTAATGCCCACTGTGTTGCAAAGACTTGTAATGCCCTCTTTAGTTGGATTGTCGTTCGAAGCCCTGTATTGCCAACAGGCAGGCTGCACCTTGTAATGCCCGCTGTGTTGCAAAGACTTGTAATGCCCTCTTGACTTGGATTGTCGTTCGAAGCCCTGTATTGCCTAGAGTCATGCTCCACCTTGTAATGCCTGCTGTGTTTCAGACTCGTAATGCCCTTTTTACTTGGATTGTCGTTCGAAGCCCTGTATTTCCAACAGGCATGCTGCACCTTGTAATGTCCGCTGTGTTGCAAAGACTCGTAATGCCCTCTTGACTTAAATTGTCTTTCGAAGCCCTGTATTGCCTACAGGCATGCTGGACCTTGTAATGTCCGCTGTGTTGCAAAGACTCGTAATGCCCTCTTTACTTGGATTGCTGTTCGAAGCCCTGTTTTGCCTACAGTCATGCTGCACTTTGTAATGCCCACTGTGTTGCAAAGACTCGTAATGCCCTCTTTACTTGAATTGTCGTCCGAAGCCCTGTATTGACTAGAGTCATGCTGCACCTTGTAATGCCCACTGTGTTGCAAAGAGTCGTAATGCCCTCTATACTTGGATTGTCGTTTGAAGCCCTGTATTTCCAACAGGCATGCTGCACCTTGTAATGCCCACTGTGTTGCAAAGACTCGTAATGACCTCTTTACTTGGATTGTTGTTCGAAGCCCTGTATTTCCAACAGGCACGCTGCACCTTGTAATGCCCACTGTGTTACAAAGAGTCGTAATGCCCTCTTTACTTGGATTGTCGTTCGAAGCCCTGTATTGCCTACAGTGATGCTGCACCTTGTAATGTCCACTGTGTTGCAAAGAGTCGTAATGCCCTCTTTACTTGGATTGTCGTTCAAAGCCCTGTATTTCCAACAGGCATGCTGCACCTTGTAATGCCCACTGTGTTGCAAAGACTTGTAATCCCCTCTTTAGTTGGATTGTCGTTCGAAGCCCTGTATTGCCAACAGGCAGGCTGCACCTTGTAATGCCCGCTGTGTTGCAAAGACTTGTAATGCCCTCTTGACTTGGATTGTTGTTCGAAGCCCTGTATTGCCTACAGTCATGCTGCACTTTGTAATGCCTTCGGTGTTGCAAAGACTTGTAATGCCCTCTTTACTTGGATTGTCGTTCGAAGCCCTGTATTGCCTACAGGCATACTGCACCTTGTAATGTCCGCTGTGTTGCAAAGACTCGTAATGCCCTCTTTACTTGGATTGTCGTTCGAAGCCCTGTATTGCCTAGAGTCATGCTGCACCTTGTAATGCCTGCTGTGTTGCAGACTCGTAATGCCCTTTTTACTTGGATTGTCGTTCGAAGCCCTGTATTTCCAACAGGCATGCTGCACCTTGTAATGTCCGCTGTGTTGCAAAGACTCGTAATGCCCTCTTTACTTGGATTGTCGTTCGAAGCCCTGTATTGCCTACAGGCATGCTGCACCTTGTAATGCCCACTGTGCGGCAGACTCATAATGCCCTCTTGACTTGGATTGTCTTTTGAAGCCCTGTATTGCCTACAGGCATGCTGCACCTTGTAATGTCCGCTGTGTTGCAAAGACTCGTAATTCCCTCTTTACTTGGATTGTCGTTCGAAGCCCTGTATTGTCTACAGTCATGCTGCACCTTGTAATGCCCACTGTGATGCAAAGACTCGTAATGCCCTCTTTACTTGGATTGTTGTTCGATACCCTGTATTTCCAACAGGCATGCTGCGCCTTGTAATGCCCGCTGTGTTACAAAGAGTCGTAATGCCCTCTTTACTTGGATTGTTGTTCGATGCCCTGTATTTCCAACAGGCATGCTGCGCCTTGTAATGCCTGCTGTGTTGCAGACTCGTAATGCCCTCTTTACGTGGATTGTCGTTCGAAGCCTTGTTCTGCCAACAGGCATGCTGCACCTTGTAATGCCCACTGTGTTGCAAAGACTCCTAATTCCGTCTTTACTTGGATTGTCGTTCGAAGCCCTATATTGCCTACAGTCATACTTCACCTTTTAATGCCTGCTGTGTTGCAAAGACTCGTAATGCCCTCTTTACTTGGATTGTCGTTCGAAGCCCTGTATTGCCTACAGGCATGCTGCACCTTGTAATATCCGCTGTGTTGCAAAGACTCCTAATTCCCTCTTTACTTGGATTGTCGTTCGTAGCCCTGTATTGCCTACAGTCATACTGCACCTTTTAATGCCCACTGTGTTGCAAAGACTCCTAATTCCCTCTTTACTTGGATTGTCGTTCGAAGCCCTGTATTGCCTACAGTCATACTGCACCTTTTAATGCCTGCTGTGTTGCAAAGACTCGTAATGCCCTCTTTACTTGGATTGTCGTTCGAAGCCCTGTATTGCCTACAGGCATGATGCACCTTGTAATGCCCACTGTGTTGCAAAGACTCCTAATTCCCTCTTTACTTGGATTGTCGTTCGAAGCTCTGTATTGCCTACAGTCATGCTGCACCTTTTAATGCCCACTGTGTTGCAAAGACTCCTAATTCCCTCTTTACTTGGATTGTCGTTCGAAGCCCTGTATTGCCTACAGTCATACTGCACCTTTTAATGCCTGCTGTGTTGCAAAGACTCGTAATGCCCTCTTTACTTGGATTGTCGTTCGAAGCCCTGTATTGCCTACAGGCATGCTGCACCTTGTAATGCCCAGTGTGTTGCAAAGACTCCTAATTCCCTCTTTACTTGGATTGTCGTTCGAAGCCCTGTATTGCTTACAGGCATGCTGCACCTTGTAATGTCCGCTGTGTTGCAAAGACTCGTAATTCCCTCTTTACTTGGATTGTCGTTCGAAGCCCTGTATTGCCTACAGTCATGCTGCACCTTGTAATGCCCACTGTGTTGCAAAGACTCGTAATGCCCTCTTTACTTGGATTGTTGTTCGATGCCCTGTATTGCCTACAGTCATGCTGCACCTTGTACTGCCCACTGTGTTGCAAAGACTGGTAATGCCATCTTTACTTGGATTGTTGTTCGATGCCCTGTATTTCCAACCGGCATGCTGCACCTTGTAATGCCCGCTGTGTTACAAAGAGTCGTAATGCCCTCTTTACTTGGATTGTTGTTCGATGCCCTGTATTTCCAACAGGCATGCTGTGCCTTGTAATGCCTGCTGTGTTGCAGACTCGTAATGCCCTCTTTACGTGGATTGTCGTTCGAAGCCTTGTATTGCCAACAGGCATGCTGCACCTTGTAATGCCCACTGTGTTTCAAAGACTCCTAATTCCCTCTTTACTTGGATTGTCGTTCGAAGCCCTGTATTGCCTAGAGTCATGCTGCACCTTGTAATGCCCGCTGTGTTGCAAAGACTCGTAATGCCCTCTTTACTTGGATTGTCATTCCAAGCCCTGTATTGCCTACAGGCATGCTGCACCTTGTAATGCCCGCGGTGTTGCAGACTCGTAATGCCCTCTCTACTTGGATTGTCGTTCGAAGCCCTGTATTGCCTAGAGTCATGCTGCACCTTGTAATGCCCACTGTGTTGCAAAGACTCGTAATGCCCTCTTTACTTGGATTGTCGTTCGAAGCCCTGTATTGCCTAGAGTCATGCTGCACCTTGTAATGCCCGCTGTGTTGCAAAGACTCGTAATGCCCTCTTTACTTGGATTGTCGTTCGAAGCCCTGTATTGCCTACAGGCATGCTGCACCTTGTAATGCCCGCGGTGTTGCAGACTCGTAATGCCCTCTTTACTTGGATTGTTGTTCGAAGCCCTGTATTGCCTACAGTCATGCTGCACCTTGTAATGCCCACTGTGTTGCAAAGACTCGTAATGCCCTCTTTACTTGGATTGTTGTTCGATGCCCTGTATTTCCAACAGGCATGCTGCACCTTGTAATGCCCGCTGTGTTACAAAGAGTCGTAATGCCCTCTTTACTCGGATTGTCGTTCGAAGCCCTGTATTGCCTACAGTGACTCTGCACCTTGTAATACCCACTGTTGTGCCTTTTTACTGCCCAATAAAATTGACTTGCTAAAATGTTGTATTGCATTGTTGATCAGCATTAGGAATATAGGTGGAAGACTCATTGTTCAAACTGAGGAGTTAATAGTAGCTTGTTTCTATCTGCCAGACATTCTTCACAGTAGTTGTCAATAAATGTTACATTGAGAGGTGAGGGGTGGCTTAGTATATCCCTAGTCTCCTACTTGTGGTCTTGTGAGACTACCCATGGTATTCTTTACCCATCTCAAAATGGGTTTCGGAGTGGCTACAGTACCGGTCACATTTATTGATACCCATGGTATTCTTTGCCCATCTCAAAATGTGTTCCAGAGTGGTCCCAGTGATTAAACTGCCCTCATGGAGCGGCAGAGAGTATCCGTCACCGGTTGATCAGGGAGGTGTGACTATCTTGTAATGCTCGATTTGTCTGCAGCATTTCATAATGTCTTGCCTGTGCGGATGGTTCAGCGTCTGCAGCAAGCTGGGGTTAGTGGGACCGCCCTGCAGCTTTTCCACTTTTTATTTTATTTAATAGGATTCAAATTGTGAGCTGTGCGGGTTTCAAAGCGTTCAGCCTTCCCTGCAGGGTGCCTCAGGGCTCATCCTTGAGCCAGACCCTTTTTTAGGTCTCGCGCCTGCGATGCATATGGCGAAGCCATATGCATCGCGCAGGCGCGATACTATTGTTGCTGGGTCTGCTTCCCAGGAGATAGGAGATGTCACGCGCACGCTCTGGAAGGCGATCGGCGCCGGCCGCGCGCGCGTTTCCCAATCTCCTGTCTCTCTGGGAAGCAGACCAGCAAGCCCCGCCAAGGTACCACGAGCACGTCCCACGTGGGCGCCTACCACGAGGACGACCGCAGCAGCAGGGCAGCCTCGCCGCTCACGGCATCTCGCTCAGCGATCGCTCGCAATCACTGAAAAGACCGTACTCCTGCAGCAGGTAATCAAACCGTGACTCGAGGCGCATGTAAACTCAATCCCTCCAAAGCAAGCGATATAACGTAAACCAATATGCTTGTGATAAGCAAACCCCAATTTGCCTGGCAAGTACGTTTTCCCCATCGAAAAACACACAACGAAAACCGCTGTAAACACGCCGCAAAATTAAATAAAATTATGGAAACGACTCTGGTGGGACCCGAACCCACAACCTATGAATGCCTTCGCAGCTAGCCTAGAAGACCAACGCGCTAACCATAGCGCCACCGAGCCCCTGAGGTTGTGGTAGAACTAAGTTCTTAGTGGCTGAGACTGCCCATTGCATAAGTATGCCCACCGGTGACACCACAGCGCAAGCTAGTTAAAGAGGCACAGTAGCTAGATATTTTCGATGGTGCTCCCCATGACGAAAGCCTCTCCAAACATCAGCCCTATCCCTAAAACATAGCACTCAATGTGCACAACAGAGTAGCCGAGCAACGCGACTGCCCCAGTATCGTATTATCATGTTCAGTGCCCCCGAGAGCCACACGCCGTGTCCAGACCGCCCCAATCACACGCTAAGCAAAGTCACAAAAGGCCAACTTCCTACTTCACCGGCACTCGGCAGAGGCCAGCCCGGCCAGCTCAGGCCGCCCGAAGGGCGGAGCGGGCACGAGAGGGGTGGAACTGACCCGATCCCACGCTCCCCCACGGAAAGCCCTAAGCCCAACCTCACCTCACGGGGAACCCGTCGCGACCCCTACAAAAATCGCCCAAACTTAAATAGCTTAAAATAGCGCGAACTCGGCCCGTAGGTCTAGGCGCGCTTTACATTAGCCCCGATTGCTTGCACCTTCAGGCACGGGGTAGTACTGTAACTAATTCAGTAAATGCCTGTTAGTACGGCTCGAACTATACCAGACGTCCCCGAAGCGCTTACAAAAGTACCGGTTGCCTGCTCATTCAGGCACAGGGGAAAGTGCATAATCTTTAATAAATCAGGCATTCTAAGCGTATTGAGGAAATTATAAACCCAGGAACGAACCGGGAACCTTCAGATCGAACGTCTACCGCTCTGCGCACTGAGCTGATTCGGGCTTAGTAATTAGCAATCCAACATGTATCTAGCGCGAACTCGACCCAACGTTCTTGAAGCGCTTTACAAGCACACAGGTAATACAGTAGTCTCACGGCTTACATAGCGCACCATAAAAGTCAAGAACACATCACCCGCGGGCCCATACACGCGAGCCCAGCACACATGCCCCCGAATACCCACGACCGGGCACTGGAGCACGGCATAGGCCTCTGAACCCACGCTGTCCCCTCACCCGAAATGGCGAAATTAACCAAAATGCACCTTTTAATCGATATTTACATTTTTGGGCACCGGGGTCTATTTAAACTATAGCGGCTGCGCTCCTTTCTTTCTTTCTTAACTTTGCCAGCGCAGTCCTGTTTAACAATAGCGGCTGCGCTCCTTTCTTTCTTAACTTTGCCAGCGCAGTCCTGTTTAACAATAGCTGCTGCGCTCCTTTCTCTAATTACATTGTTAGCGCGGTCCGCTTTGACCATAGTGGTCACTCTCCTTTCTTTATTTACTTTGCCAGCGCAGTCCACTTTAAATATAGCGGCTGAGCTCCTTTCTTTACTTACTTTACGACGGCAGTCTGCTTTAACTATAGTGGCAGCATTCTTTTCTTTGTATTGGAGTACTAGACATTACTTAATGCATGCTCGGAGTGGGAAGGTGCACATTTTGCATATAGGCTCAATTGACTAGTACTCCTGGATCTCCCGTGAAATAACCAAAACCATCTCACCCCTCCCACTTGCACGCCCCCACTACCCTGTCGAGGTCGAGAGTTTAAGCTATTGGCATTGTAAATACCAATGCCTTTTATTTATGTGTTAGTTTTCTAAACAGGTGAATTAAAGGTATTGTCATTTACAATGCCAATAGGTTAAACTCTATCAAATGCGAGACCTATTGCACTGCAAGTGCTTGTTACTTGTATGTGGTCCCTCTGGTCAAAATTGATATGTTCATTTGGGTTTCAAGTACTATTATATGCAGACGAAACACAAATTATTGTTTCCATCTCTAACAACTTGTCCTTTGTGGTTTAGAAGTTCAACCTGTGCATGGTTAGAATCAGCAGCTGGATGAAAGATCACTCTTTGAAACGTAATGCTTGCAAGGCAATGGTGCTAGTATTTTGTTCTCAGGACTCTTATCTGGTCCAACATATGTTGGCCAGAGGCCTGTGGACCTCTCCCTACTCCAGTCAGGTAAGCCAAAAATCTTTGGGGCATATTTGCAAGCCCATATCACCACCACCACGTCACTTTTTCTGATTTTGTGGTGGTAATAGGGGCTTCAGCTTATTCACAAGGCAGCGTTGAGGCTCTACAATGGCTTAACACTGCCTTGTGAATAAGGCCCCCTTTCACAATATACATAGCATGAAAAGGGTGGGCAATGGGTGTTGCGGTGGGCGTTTCACCGCAAAACCCATTGATTTTTATGCCGCCCCGTATTTACAAGGGCAGCGCCAAAATTAAGACCAGGGTAAACCTGGTCTTAAACAGGCGAAACGAGGAGAAATGTTTCGTTTCTCCTCATTTTTGCTGTTTCTTTGTGTCCTGTGTTGTGCAGCACACATAGAAACAGCAAAAGGCCATTGATTGTTTATGTGCAGGAAGGTGACACTTCCTGCACATAAACAATCAATAAAAAAATGATGTTTTGCAACTTTTATATGTGCTGCGTTAAGCAGCACACATAGAAGCTTCAAAATGCCTTTTCGGATTGTTTATGTACAGGAAGGGACACCTTCCGGCACATAAACAATCTTCCCCTACAATGCACACTCTTGCACTATGGTGCAAGGGTGACTGCAATGGTGCTAGGCAACTAAAATTAGCGCCAGTGCAGGGGGAAATGCAGGGCTGCACCGTATCCTTGAACTGGTTGGATGAGAGGCAATATATAAACACAAATAATTGGTACAAAACAAAAAAGCACATCAATAAAAAGCGTCAGCAGAGAGTCGTTTCTGGTCTTTTATTTTCAGATGTGCTTGATATGCAATTGATAGAACGAGCCAACGCGTTTCGCTCAAGCATGGGCTTCTACAGGGCAGTAAGTTAAGGATTGAGCTATATCCTCAGTAGCTGGGTCAAGAATGATGCATTAAAAACAGTTCTAGGGCATAAAGATGAAAACTCCTGGTAGAGAGATGTCCTATGTGTATAGGCAGTATGATGTACTTTAATTTGGTATTCGCCGTCTCATGGAGTGGAGCCGTGTCCAGGATGCGTGCTGTAGTCAGCACGTATCCTTGTAAATACTGTGCAGCTCTGCGTTTTGGAAGTGGCATAGCACAGCATAAGCCAAGTTGGCTAACGCTATGCTCCGCCACTTCCTCGTAAATATGCGCCTTTGTGTCATCTATGATAATACCTTGAGTTTTGACACACAGGTCACTTGCACTACTAGCACTTGTTTTCATATTATAAGGACTTTGAAAAAGACCTTTCCTTCTATTCCCTTGGAACTGCACCAATACGTCATCAGTGCTCTTGTCGCCTCCCGTCTGGATTACTGCAAGTCACTTTATTTTAACATAAGTAGCTCTTCCCTGAATATACTTCAGGTTGCACAGAATGCGGATGCCTGTCCCCTCCTTAACAATAGCAAACGCCTCTGGGTTCGAGATGCTCCCTTCACTAGCTTCCAGTTAGAAAGCGGATCTGCTTTAAGGCGTTATGATTATGCGGTGGATGTACTGCTGAGACTTTCTCCAGGGTGCCAGGGTGGCAAAGGGTGCATGTAGACGCATGAAGACACTGTCCTTTAGCAGCAGATATGTTTAGCACTGGAAGCACTGTTTGATATTTTCTCCAGGGTGCCAGAGTGTATATAGAGGGGCGATGCCAGCCAGTGTGAATAAGTGCTGGGTGCCCTGCTGCGGTTTTGGAGGCACCGGACAGTGTGCCCCCGCATACTGTGACGAGGTGCCCCTGACGCTCCCCTGTCTCGCAGACATGCATTGGCCTTGGGCTGAACGCGAGGCTCTGCTGTTGCTACACGCACCTCGTTCGTTGTATCAAAACTTTAGAGGATTACCCTGGATCCTGTTTCCAGTTTATACAAAACAGAACAGGCCGCGCGTTGCGTGTTTGCAAGAAACAAAACCTGTCGGAAAGAGTTGTACAGTCAGCACCCAATCTACTGGTCCGCGCTGTCATTCTTGCCAAACCTGCTGCCGGCGGAGGGATGGCCGGGCAGGTGCTGTCAGCCGAGGAGACACCCCGGAGCAAGAGCGTGCAATGAACTGTCCTGGGCACACGCACGCTCCGCTCGGCGTGACTCATCTGCCAGCGATGCGGGGCAGTGAGGGACAGAGTGCGGCGCGGGAGGCAAGCCTGTCCTTCCGGGGAGAGAGGCCAGTGTGCGGCAGGGGAGAGAGGCCAGTGTGCGGCAGGGGAGAGAGGCCTGATACAGGACAGTGCGGACGGGGAGAGATGTATGTGCGGCGGGTAAGAGGCCCGAGAGAGGCCAGTGTGCGGCGCGAGAGAGGCCAGTGTGCGGCGGGTAAGAGGCCCGAGAGAGGCCTGTGCGGCGCACTGAAACCAGATCCCACCGAGCCAATAAAGTCCAACCAGTTGTACGCTGCCGGGGCTGGCCTCGGGCCCTGCGACCAGCTCTCAAAGCCCTTCCTTTCCTGTAGATGCACACGCTGCGGGAGCCAGTGCCACCCGGCCCTTCCTTTCTTTGTATCCGCAAACCACCCCTCGTGACCGGGCTCGGTCCGAGGGTACAAAAAAACGGGCCAGGGTCGCACTGGCCACCGGCCCAGAGAGTAAGAAGAGTAGTGTCCCTCCCTGGTGTAGAGAGCCACACGGGCACTCTCATACAATGTTGCCAATGTTTCACGCATCCACGCATACCCCGGGGCGGGCTCGCACCGGGGTATAAATAAAGAAAGCGGAAGACCTCTCGGGGTCTTTCCGGCTAACCAGTAGCTACTGTGTCTGCGTCCCTTATTCCTGTGGCCCAGCAACCACGTGTCAGGCCCTGACCTGGCCCGTTACACTGGCGACGAGGCCGGTCTGTGCACGCGCGTGCCTGGCCGCCACCAAGCCCGCTACATCAGTTGTGCACCTGTTTCCGACTGCGGAGCCCACCCGTGGTTTCTCCGGTGGCTGACTCCGGCTCCGAGGCCCGCCCACGCGTCTCCCCGTCGGTTGCGCTTTCAGCTGGCGGGGCTCGCCGTGAGTCTTCCCTGCCGCCATCTAACTTCCAGCAAGTGCAGATGAGTCCAAAACCCCCACACCCCCGCCTGCGCGGCCGCGTGCGGCCTACCTGGCCTGACGTGCTCCTCTTGCTGTGCGAAGGCCCGCAGGAGCCGACGACCCGCTCGCGGCCCAAAGGGGGAGGAGCTACGTGCCGTGTGGAGCGCTCGTGCACCGCGGTGAAGCAGGGAGGCCCTACATACGCCTCCCCAGCAAAGGAGAAACCGCCAAGTATACTGATCAGGGTGGGAAGAAGACCCATACCCCCACAGCAACACCAACCATTGGCAAATGCAAGGAGGCATTGAAGAGAAAAAAAACATAATAAAACTTCGTGAAGGGCACACACTGACACGTATAGCCCCATCACCACAGCGACTCAGCTCAGCGCTCAGTTTTGCACGCAGCAAGGATGCACACAGTCAGCATTCGACCCCATCTGCTACACAAACAAGCCCCTGACAAGTCAACAGTCGTGGCAAGAAGACACTGCGAGCAAGGGCATTGCAGGCAGGCGCCAAAAGACTAGAACAGATACTGAACCATATCCGTTACAGCACCGGGAGCCGGTCAAGCCGGGGTAGGAGAGAATCCTCCCGTGGTGGTCGCCCCGCCGCCTGTGGTAGTCGCACTGCCGCCGCCGGGCCAGAACCAGGCCGCGGCCATGGCACCAATGCTGCACAGCCACATGCCCTCAGGCGCAGCGCCAATTCCACCGTTCAGTGAGGCGGCAGACCCTGCGACCGCAGCGCCGATATGGAAGGCATGGGAAGGAAGGCTAAACCTCCACTTCAAAGGCACCCGAGAGACAGATGGGACAGTTAAGAGGTCGCTTCTTATCCTGTATGGGGGTCCTCAGATCTACGACTTGTTTGAAACACTCCCCAACACCGGACCAGAGCACGACTACGATGCCGCGGTTGCTGCACTTGACGCGCATTTTGATCCCCAACTCAACAACGACTTCGAAAAATTCAAATTCAAAAGGGCGTGGCAGACCGACTCGGGAGTCAATGGACATGTTCTATGCCCGGCTACGCCGGCTGGCCAAAACCTGCCCGTTCGCCAACCCAAGAGAAGAAATCCGAGACCAGATAATAGTAGGGTGTCGCTCGAAGCTACTGAGGAAGCTTATTCTCCGACAACCCGGCATTTCGCTGGATGAGATATTGATCCTGGCTAGGTCCCACAAACTGTCAGACGCAAGGGCGGAAGAAATGGAGGTTGCCTTACGAACACCGGTGGTCGCACCGGCCGTGGCCAAAACTACGCCGATCAAGGAGGAGAAGGTTGACACTATCCAGAGGAGACCCCAGACAGCACGCCCACGAGCTCCCGCCTCCCGAGGGAGCCAGTGCGGATACTGTGGCGAGGACCACCCAGCGACGGCTACGTGCGGGGCAAAAGGGAAGACATGCCTGAAATGTGGTCGACTAAATCACTTCGCTGCAGTGTGCCGAGGAGGAAAATACAGGCCAGCAGGTGAGAGGCCCAGGACCATGACGAAACGCGTCCGGCAGCTGTTGCTGGACCGAGAACCACTGCCCCCAGACAGTCAAGCCCAAGGGAGACGACCCCGATATGAAGATGACGAGGACGATGAGGTATATGTCATCTCATACGTTAGCAGAGCGTCAACCAGAAGGAGACCGCCGCCCATGTGCTCCGTCTCCATAGAAGGCACGAAAATAGAAGCTCTTATTGACACGGGGGCCTCAGTAAATGTAATGGACTCAGACCAGTACGAAAAAAAAATTTCCAAGCCTCCCCTTGCACCGTCCAGTGCCAGGATTTACACCTACGGTGGCACGGAGCCAATGCCACTGAGAGGGGTTATCCAGACAACAGTTGTAAATGGCGAGTACTCAACGGAAACACGTTTTCACATAACGGAGGGGAAGAAAGGAACCCTGCTGAGCTGCCACACGGCAGAGGATCTTGGACTAGTGTTCTTCGCGAACCAGGTACACCAGGCACATGCAGACATCCTCTTGAAGGAATTCCCAGAACTGTTCCAAGGCCTGGGAAAACTGAAGGGGAGAAAATTCAAACTTCACATTGACACCTCTGTGAAACCTGTAGCCCTGCGGCATAGACGAGTGCCATTCAATCTCTGACCGCAGGTGGAAGAAGAGCTCCAAAAATTGGAAGACCTCGGAGTGATAGAAAAGGTGTCCGGCCCAACACCCTGGGTGTCCCCGTTAGTTGTAGCGCCCAAGCCAAAACAGCCGGGGGCGATCAGGCTGTGTGTAGATATGAGGTTGCCCAACGTCACTGTCAAACGGGAGAGACACATCACCCCTACAATGGACGACATAGTGGCTGACTTTAACGAGGCCAAATGGTTCTCGAAACTTGACCTCAACTCCGGGTACCATCAACTTGAACTGGAGCCAGCGAGTCGGTACATAACTACCTTCTCAACCCATGTAGGGCTGCATCGCTACAAGCGGCTGAGCTTCAGCGTGTCCTCAGCTGCAGAGGTGTTTCAAAATGCTATACTTGAAGTGTTGTCCGGGCTGAATGGAGTGATCAAACTCAGTGATGACATCCTGGTATATTCGGCGACACTGGCAGAACACCATGCACACCTAAAAGCGACCCTCCAAAGGCTAGTAGACTGTGGACTGACCCTACACCAGTTGAAATGCTCCTTTTATTAAGAATCCATTGACTTTTTTGGGTATACCTTCACGAGAGAAGGACTCAAGGTGGACCCTAAAAAGGCGGAAGCAATCAAAGCAGCCAGCACTCCGCGGAATCACACAGAAGTGCGCAGCTTCCTGGGTATGGCCACATACTGTGGCCGGTTCATCCCGAACCTGGCAGCTCTTGCAGAGCCCTTACAAGCACTCACGCGGATAGACCACAAGTGGGAGTGGACGGCGTCAGCGAACAACGCATTTCAAGACATAAAAGCTAATCTCCCGGACATGACAGTGATGGCGTACTTCCAACCTCGTCGCAAGACAGAGCTGATAGTAGACGCCGCCCAGTGGGCCTAGGGGCTGTACTCCTGCAGGAACACGGACCGGAGGTATGGAAGCCAGTGGCGTATGCGAGCAAAGCACTGTCGGACACCAAGACTCGATATGCCCAAATCGAGAGAGAGGCATTGGCCATAAAGTGGGCGTGTCAACACTTCCACCTTTATCTGTGCGGCCAAGAATTCACAGTGGTGACGGACCACAAACCGCTGTTACCACTGTTCGCAGGGTCCTTCAGGCTAGCGCCCCCACGGATAGAGCGCTGGGCTGTACAGCTACAAGGGTATAATTTCAAGATCGTCTTCCGCCCTGGAGCACATAACCCAGCTGACTATTTCTCCCGGCACCCCGATGCCGCCAGTCAAGGCCCAGCGCAGGCAGAAGGAACGGAGGCAGATGAATTCGTCCACATGATATCCCAAGCCGCGTGTCCAGAAACCATGACACTGCAGGAGATAGGGGAGGCGACTGCGAAGGACGAAACATTGTCCAGGGTGCGCCACGGCCTTGAAGGGAACCGCTGGGCACATTTCCTCGATGGGGTGCAAACCCTTCGACCAGAGGTCAGACACACACGCCAACAGCTGTGGCAGGTCAGGAGCGAGCTCAGCGGCGGAGATGAAGGGGTCATCCTCAGAGGACATCTGATCGTCATACTGGAGAGCCTCCAGCAAAGGCTACTAGCGCTGGCGCACGTAGGTCACCAGGGAATGGCCAAGACGAAAGCCCGCCTGAGAAGCAAGGTCTGGTTCCCCGCCATGGACAGTCTAGTCGACGACATGGTGCGCTCCTGTCATGGCTGCACCATCACTGGCAGCGATCCGGAACCCGCACCAGTGATCACAGAAGACGCCACCCAGACACCGTGGTCACACCTGAGCATCGATTTCGGGAGTTTCCCAGACGGGCGGCACACGCTAGTCCTGGTTGATTCCTTCTTTAAGTTCCCGGTGGTGGAAATAATATCCTCAACGGCTTTCCTCAGGTCAAGAAAGCCCTGAATCGCATCTTCGCAACTATGGGACTTCCAGACGAAATCAAGTCGGACAACGGGCCACCCTTCCAAGGGAGAGAGTTTCAGAACTATCTCGAAAGCCTCCAGATCAAACACCGGAAGATCACTCCTCTATGGCCTCAGGCCAATGGGGAGGTCGAAAGACTAATGAGGACACTCAATCGAGCCCTGAGGATCGCAGTGGACAATGAAGAGGATCCTGAAACGGCATTGGATCAATTCCTAGGGGCCTATCGGCAAACGCCGCATAGTACCACCACATGTGCCCCAGCACATGTACTATTCAAAAGAGCACCTAGAGACAGTATCCCAACGGACAGCACGTGGGTGCCTGGAGACTGGAATGACGCGGCCATTCAGGCCCGGAGGCAGGTCACCAACCGGAAAGCGAGCGAGGCACGCCACGCCAAAGAGCCTACACTACAAGTTGGAGACACCGTGGTGGTTCGGGATCGACACCCGGGATGGAAATTTCAAACAACCTATGAGCCGGAGGTGTGGGTCATAGAACGGATTCAAGGGGCCATGGTCACCGCCCGGAAAAATGGACAGGTAGTAACACGCAACGTCTCGTGTTTCAAGAGAACAAGAGAACCCGCAACAGGACATGAAGCAACAGAACACTCAGAGACGGGATGGGATGGAGATCTGGATCTTGAGACACCGTTCTCAGGGCCACCCAGGGTGGCGACGCAAAACACCGTAGTCGAATCCAGCGGGCCGAGTAGCTCCCTGAGCTGTGAGATTGAAGGGACAACCCCAGCTGGGGTTGCCGCGTCCCCGTTTGCCCGGAGCCAGCGGTACCATCTGCGATCCAACCCAAGACCAAGTCAGAAACTGCGAGACTTTGTCTGGACATCTCCCTGAGACAATGATTTTGAATCCTGAAAAGAACAGACTAAATTGAAGGAGGGATGTAGAGAGCCACACAGGCTCTCTCATACAATGTTGCCAATGTTTCACGCATCCACGCATACCCCGGGGCGGGCTCGCACCGGGGTATAAATAAAGAAAGCGGAAGACCGCTCGGGGTCTTTCCGGCTAACCAGTAGCTACTGTGTCTGCGTCCCTTATTCCTGTGGCCCAGCAACCACGTGTCAGGCCCTGACCTGGCCCGCTACACCTGGCAAGCAGCACGCTGCGAAGGCCTCACACCTCAGGCCCTGCGCGCTACACGTGGGACCTACAAGCCAAGGGTTGAATTCCAATGAGCCCAGCTGAGCTTTCATCCTTCCGCGGTCCTTACAGCAAGTGTCGTCGTGTGGGACTAGATACCCGCGTTGTTTTAACCTAACTAGACACACGGGTCCAGTGTACCGGTGAAGTACTGGGCCAGGTTGAAGGGATTGAGGCGGCGAGCCCACAGCACCCCCAGGAATCCTCTTTAGATGAGCGACCTCGGTAGGGAAGCATGGCTGCTGCATTGATAGATATATTCATTCATACGAGGGCTGCACGCTGCCACATTAAAAAAAAATACAGAGTAAGAGGGGACATTCATGGGGGACTTGGAACCCCTGATCCCAGTGCTTGAAATTGAAAAATAAAAATGCAGGTACTCTGTACCAGAGTACCTGCTTGTTTCTGAGAAGGGCCGGTACTCTCCCATTGAAAGTATTACGTCACTCTTGAGGAGCGCAGGTACTCTCCAATTAAAAGTATTACGTCACTCTTGAGAAGCACAGGTACTCTCCAATTAAAAGTATTACGTCACTCTTGAGAAGTGCAGGTACTCTCCCATTAAAAGTATTACGTTGCTCTTGAGAAGTGCAGGTACTCTCCCATTGAAAGTATTACGTTGCTCTTGAGAAGTGCAGGTACTCTCCCATTGAAAGTATTACGTTGCTCTTGAGAAGTGCAGGTACTCTCCCTCTCAAAATAAAGAAGCATTTACAATGCAATGGTCTCGGCATTATTAAAGGTAGAGTTATTGGCATTGCTCATGACATTTTAAAAAAAAAATCTTGAATAAATGGCATTGTCATTAACATTGCCAATAGCTTAATCGTTAAATAAATGTCATTGTCATTTACAATGCCAATAGGTTAATCGCTCGCAAATGCATGACCTATTGCATTTACACCTACACAGAGCCACACACACAAAGCCACCCACACACACATACAGAGCCACCCACAGAGCCCCCCACACACACACACACAGACCCCACACACACACACCCACAGAGCTCCACACACACACACCCACACAGCCCCACACACACACACCCACAGAGCCCCACACACACACAGAGCCCCCCACACACACACCCACAGAGCCCCCCCACACACACACAGAGCCCACACACACACAGACCCCACACACACCCAGAGCCCACACACACACAGAGCCCACACACACCCAGAGCCCACCCACACACAGAGCCCACACAGAGCCCCCACACACACAGAGCCCACACACACAGAGAGCCCACACACACACACACAGAGCCACACACACACACACAGCCACACACACACAGAGCCACATACACACACAGGAGAGCAAGCACAGCGAGGGGGCAGGGAAGCAAGCACAGCCAGGAAAGCAAGCACAGCCAGGCAGGGAAGCAAGCACAGCCAGGGAAGCAAGCATAGCCAGGGGGCAGGGGAGCAAGCACAGCCAGGGGGCAGGGAAGCAAGCACAGCCAGGGGGCAGGGAAGCAAGCACAGCCAGGGGGCAGGGAAGCAAGCACAGCCAGGGGGCAAGGAAGCAAGCACAGCCAGGGGGCAGGGAAGCAAGCACAGCCAGGGGACAGGGAAGCAAGCACAGCCAGGGGGCAGGGAAGCAAGCACAGCCAGGGGCAGGGAAGCAAGCACAGCCAGGGGGCAGGGAAGCAAGCACAGACAGGGAGCAGGGAAGCAAGCACAGACAGGGGGCAGGGGAGCAAGCACAGACAGGGGGCAGGGGAGCAAGCACAGCCAGGGGGCAGGGGAGCAAGCACAGGCAGGGGAGCAAGCACAGCCAGGGGGAAGGGAAGCCAGCACAGCCAGGGGGCAGGGAAGCAAGCACAGCGAGGGGGCAGGGAAGCAAGCACAGCGAGGGGGCAGGGAATCGGAGGTCGGAGGGGGAGAGAAGGGAACATTTCTGTGAATATTTCTGTGAATTACCTAAAACTTCTAACTCAAAGTTCTTCTATTCGTCCTCCACTCTCTCTGCACCCCAACACTACTGCACCCTGCTTTACTCATTTTACAGGATTAGGGGAGACTCCTAGATAACAACGCACATATTCAACGCCGCCGAGCCCAGGCCCGGCAAGAAGGTGAGCTCCGTCTAACTGTAAAAACACTTCAGGCTGGCGGGAAAGACCTAATCAGAACCCCATGTGGAGGCGAGGCCTGGCCACATCCGCAGTCATTTCATTCTGACAATGGCACATGTGGTACAAACAGAACATTCATTTTTATGTTAATCTTGAAAGAAGTGAAGGATTGCATTGTCCTGGACATGCACGCATGCACACCCACAGGCACACACACTCACGCACAAATGCTTTTACATACACAGGCAAACACACACACAGAGGCAAACACACAGATGCGCACACACGCCCAGGCACGCGCGCACACACACAGAGATGCACACACACAGATGCGCACACACGACCAGGCACGCACACACACAGATGCACACACTGATATGCACACGCGCCCAGGCACGCACCCACACAGATGCGCAAACATACACGGGCACACACAGGCACGCACGCACATACACACAGACATGCATTCACATACAAAGGCAACCACACACAGGCATGTACACATACACAGATGCACACACACGCCCAGGCACGCTCACCCAGACACACACGCGCACACACACACACACATTCATGTTTCCGTCTGCGAGGCTGGGAGAAAGAGTTAATTCCAAACTCCCTGAGTGTTCACATCTATGGATCTTATGGCCATCATTCACAGACGTAGTCGTCTGCTGCGTTGAGGCGGGTGTCAGCACGGCACAAGTACGGGGTCTCTGTAGCTCTAACCCCAATAGCCGTGAGGAGGAGCAAAATCGTAAGGGCACCGCTTCAGGGGTCTCTCTACCACTGCTTCATGTTCCAAGCTGGTCTCTGGCTAAGGTGCGTCAACAACCGAACAGGACCCCGGGGAACATGTGGCCCCTTGGGCCCCGCTTCGAGAAGGCTTATGATGGGTCTATGACGCACAGCAGGGCAGACGGTTGCTGTGCTGTGGGTAAACTCCCCAATGTGGCCTCCAAAGTACTCTCACGCCGTCGCTGTGCGCATTTGGTAGGTGTCGGTGGGGGCCCGCTGTGTACAGACCCCGGGGCCGCCGCACAGTAACTCCGCTCTCAGGTGTGGGCCCTCCCGGCCACACCGCAACAGCGTCGGCGGAGCGCGGCCCGTGGGCCCAGCCGGGCCCGATGCCGGGGGCTCGAGTGTGCCCCCCGAGCCTTCTGCCCTCACCAGCCCCGCATCGCTCTCCTCACCTCCACTGGAGTCTCGGGGACCGCCGCTCCACCGGTTCTCCTAGGGGCCGCCAAAGGGCACGCGCAGTGCTGGTTCCGACCCTGGTGCACCGAAGGGCCTTTGCCGCAGCTCCTGTGTAGGCCCGGAGCCGGGGCCTCGATTTCTGCTGCTCCCGGCCGGTTCTGCCTCACGTCGCCAGGAGTGTCGCAATGGCCGTCTCTTGCTCCGGCCCTCCTAGGGGTCGTCAAAGGCCACGTGTGACGCCGATCCCCTTCCCAGAACTCGTCCGACTACCTTCGTGCTGGAGCAGCCAGCCGCAGGAGCCCTGGCCCGGTCCCCCGCCCGCAGCCAATGGTCGGAGGAGGAAGAGGAGGGAACGGAAAGAAGGTGGCAAAGGCAAACAATGGGCCTTATAGGGATTCTGGCAGCCGCCGAGTCTGTGCAAACAAGGGGGCTCAATTGCCTCTTTCACGGGGGCGCGCAGCACAGAGGTGGTTCTGTGGTCGGGGGCCAATACACGCGGCAGCAAGAAAAACGCAAAATGCCGGCCGCAAACATCCAAACAATTTCGGATTCGGGGGCGTGTTTTGGCGTTCTGAGTGACGGATGACGTCACAGGTGGAAAGAACGCCAAAAACACGCCCCCGAATCCGAAAGAGACGGGGCTTTATTGGAGTGACGCCTGTCTCCTCCAATGGCTGGCCTCCGTTTAGGAAGCCAACCAATGGAGGAGTGAGGAGGAGAGAGGCGGGTTCAAGCCCCCATACTCCAAATCATTAAATCTCCGACCGGAGACTACGCAAACGCAGCCTTTAGGTCCTCGACCTAAAAAGTGCTGGTACTCAGTACCGAACAGCACCGGCCTATTTAAAGACCTGCCTGAGCCCAAACCTCAGAGCCTAATCAAGCTACTTCCTCAGAAACAATTAAGAACTGAGCTCCTTTCACTGGGATACAGTCGCCATGGAAGGCTCCAGCTTTCCCGTCAGACTCAATTCCCCTCTCAATGAATGGACGCATAAAAGCTGCCCGTCTCTCTGAAGTGCCTCAGAGCAAGGACCACACAAGGACGTGACCCATGGTCAGTGTTTAATCTGAGCCGGTGGTTGCAGATGGGCCCACCAGCTCTCCAGTTTGACAACCAGCACTCAATTTTCCTCATCAGACTTTGATCCAGAGTAGGAGACAGAAAAGCCCAAAAGAAGGAAAGGAGGAGGAAGAGAAAGACAGACAACAATGACAAACCGAGAAAGCAGGGATACAAAATAACCTGCAGTAGCAGCCTTGATACTTAGCGATCCTGGCATTCTTCCGTGCTGGCTATGGAAATCTAAGAAAAACTTTGGGCCCTGGTACTTATTATTTCACAAATTAAGCAATGCCCACAACTGTACTTTAGGGCTTAAGAATATATCTCAGGCCACATTTATTACAACATAATTATCATGATATTCAATTACACATCAGAACAAACCTTGCCAAAGCCAATAGTTCGGACTTTCATAAGTTTGTGTGATGGTTACAATAATTTTTAGGTCTGGCTTGCCAGTGCAGCTGTTTCAGACCTTATTTGATCAACAGAAAAAAGCTTTAGGAGTCAGTGCTGGAGAGGGAACTTTCCTTTGCTTACATGTTGATTGTCTTAACTACAGCATTTAATTTGACAGAAGTGTGGTTCCACTAATAAAGAGGGCTTGTATTATACTTTAGCGACGAGACACCATTTTTGGTATTTGTGTGCTTTATAAATATCATTATCATTATCATTTATAAATATCATTATCATTTTATAGCTGACTCAGCAGTTTATGCTCAGTTGGCCTCGGTTGGGTGCAGTGATTAGCCAATAATGCCACTATGACATGCCATAGATATGATCTGTTTCTTATGAACAGTTATGACAAACGGCAGAAGGCCTGACCTGTTTACCTTACCCTGAAAAGCATATGTTAAAGTCCATAGAGCCGTATTGGTGGATTGCCTAGTCGGTGTGTTTAAGCCTGTTGACCAGTATTTTGCTATGCAAAAACTCACAGACTACAGTAGTAGGCATGGGCTTTGGCGTTCGTTGTCCCCTCTGTTAAAACCTAAGGGTAGAATATCTGCACTGTGATATTACTTGTTCGACTCTTTTAGGATAGATAGTATATTTGTGGCAGCTGTCATTTTGTACATATGTTAGCGTGCTGCAAGTTTATGGTTTGACTGTCGTGAAATCAGACCCAAACACCACAGACGGATCAAAACATTGATCTGCTCCAATGTGGAGACCACCCATAATTGGAAGGGTTTCTAAAAATGTACCATTTGTTAAAAAGTTGGAGGTCCATGTTTGAGCATACTACCTGCTCCTATAATAGCACCAAAACCCACATTTCTTCGGTGAACAGACCCATTTATTGACTTGATGTGTTGCCACTCTATTCTGCCTTGAAACCTGTCCCAAAAGGAGGCCCACATAACTAGGGGTTGCCTTACCTCTGCAGAAACTCTGGTTCTATTATGCTTCTCTTTCAGCCCGACGCACCTTATGCAATTGGTCTATAAAATGGGCTGCCCTTTGAGACGGGGAGGAGAGCAAAATTCATTTGACTATTGAAAATCTGCAGCTGATGTAAGGTGGCCTTATGAGTTTGTTGGCAGAGTGTCGTAGATTCCTTGAATGCAGCCACCTTAACAGTTGGGCAGTCAGCAAACTCAGTTCACAGTGCCGCTCTTGAAGCCCCGGAAGACACAAAGGTCTTGTCCTACCTTGATCAATAAAAACACACAAAGGCTGCCTGCTGCACATAGTGTCATACCCTTGAATAGAAGGGAGATGGATGGGGGAGTACTGTGCAACTGTGAACAAAGACAAACATATTTGAATAATATATGCCTATGACTAGCTCCTTGGGTTGGTGTAACTGCTACACAGATCGCGGCACAAAGCTAAGTGCCAATTGTTAACAGCCTAGCTGAACAATTACTAATTGGAATAAAAGCTTGACCTCATTAGCAAAAAAATCTAAGGGGGGAACCCTATATCCCAAACCCTCCTATAAAGGTTTGAGCACGCTTGCTTCGCTTTTGTTTTAGCATCTGCAGACATGGCCCCAGTTTTGCAGTCTTACTGCAGAAAGATTCAGCAGTCTTTTGAGAATCAGCTTTGTATGCCATACTCCACAGAGCCAATCCTTGCTGAAGATTAGATGGCTTTCATGTCAATCACAGTTTCCTTGCTCCTAATTCGTTGCTTTGCACCCTTTCAGTGTTTGACATTCCCATAGGAGTTTTTTGGTTTCACCATCTTTAGATGCCATTCTTCCTTTTCCAAACGCAGCATTGCAACAGAGCCATGTTTAAACAGCACCAGTTTGCCGCCTTTCAGTGCCACCTGGTGGTCACTAGAAATACTGCAGCAGAAATGTGTAAGATACAACATTGGCCTTGACAGACTACTTTAAACAAGCCTTGGCAATGCCAACCAGGCTCGCTTGTATGTAAAGGTAAGCAAAACTGATTACACTGCCAATAGTTGTGTTTTGATGATCAACATTGGCAGGATATGGCTGTGAGTCACAGGAGGCAGAGAGGTCAAAAAACCTTTGGCCCTAAATTTATATTGTTTGCAAGGCCCGCTTCACCCCAAACGCCCCCACCTTTGGCATTGTGCAGCACACATGGAAAGAGGAATATGTTTCTGAGGATTGTTTTCATGCAGGAAGGTGCCCCTTCCTGCACAAAACAAGCATGATCACGACACAGGCACCTTTGCACCACTGTGCAAGTGTGCTTGTGCTGGCGCAAGGCAGCACGTTGTGCGACACCTCAGGCAGAGAGCAGGAACGCGCTGGTAGGTATGGTGCATTCCTGCCCTCCCTCTTTCATTCAGCGCTGAACGTTGCACTGTTGCATTGTGTTGCGTGAAAGTATGATAAATCTGCACCCTGGTGTACGGTGCTGTATAGTGCGTTAACAATACTAGTACATAAAACCTTATAAAAAAAAATAAGAAAATGGCATTGGCCTTGTATTTGCACAGCAGAGGTGATGGAGCCATACCCTCCTATGTATACTGTACACAAACACCTCAAATCTAAATGATTGGTCTCTTCGTTGATGACAGTGGCCTAGATATTAGTCAAAAGGTGCAGTGATGTCGATTCACAATTGTGCGTTACTCACTCCACCCCAGTTACACATTTGTAACTACACAGCTGGAGGGTATAGAGGGCCATGTCCTCTCCTTGCATTAGGGCCCAGGCCCGATGGTATTACATTCGCCCATACTGCAGATAAAGAAGTGCAAAACCAACTATAAGTTGAAGAACCTCTTTTTAGTTGCCACAGAAACCCAGATGACCACTAATTGGCTGTTGTGCCTAGCGCCGGGGCCTGTGGTCAGGGACTGAGAGATGGCTAAGATCTCTACTGAGGGCTTTTAATATCTTTATGTACTGGCAGCCTTCAGAGCTATTTAGGGCACCTCGAAACCTAAAATTACTGCCGCCTGTTTACTAGATAGGAGCTTCTGCTGAGTCACGCGTTTTACTCCATTTCATCTCTTGCCAAGATCCATTTTTAAATAGAAATGGAGGAGGACTAACCAAACAAAAGCCTGGATTTCGAACTCAGGCGTGAAACAGGGTTAAAAGTTAAGCTCTCCCCCGTACTTTGCGCCTCATTTTAAAAGAAATGCTGCAGGGATGTATGACATTACAACGCATGCTTTTACCACGCATGCTGTTACGACGCAGTTTTTACAATGCATGCTGTTACAACGCATAGCGCTTAGGGGTGCTGGATAGTGAATAGTTTAATTTACTATTCCAACTCCAGTCCCTGTGGATAGTAGGGAAGGTTTTGGATAGTAAATTAAATCTATTCCCTATCCTAGAGCGCCCCCCAGCGCAATGCGTTGTAATGACATGCGTTGTAATTGTTGCGTCGTAAAGGCACTGCGTGGTAAAAGTTGCGTTGTAAAGGATGTTTCCCATGCTGCAGTGTGGCCTAATTTAATCAACCCGCCCCATGCAAAACCTGCCAAAGCTACAGAGGCGGCTTCAGGCCTACTCATTTGTGTGTTTCTTATTGCACTAACATTTTACCCAGCAGCAACTACAACGCACTCGGGATGATATACTTATATTCACAAGAAGGCTCCTGACTCCTGGTCCTCCAGCAGTGCCCGCTGCTAGGTGACTTCCATTCAATGGACTGGTTCTTACATTTGATGCAGAAGTGATTCTCCTCCTGGGCCTAGGCTTACTTGAACGTTACAATGGCTTCTTCCTGTGACCCCATTTGGGGGATCTGAAGTAGAGTGGCACGTTGTACCCTCCGAGAGAGCTAGAATAGTGACTGTTTGCTATCCTTTCATCCATTCACGGGAAATAAAATGGAGACCTTTTGTTTAGTTTCATTCTTCCAAGGAAAATTAAGTGTCGATCACTTGTTTTCTTCATGTAATTCACACCATAAGTGCTGGGGCCCAAAAGTGTCCTCAAAAGCCCGTGGCAGGCTCTGGTGAATGACGTGTTTGCAGAAGCTAGTCTCGATTCTGTCTCATCCCACATTACATCCACCAGCCTACACCCCCTCTCCTTTTACTGTACTCTTGCAGGATGTCTTCACGCTGGGAGGGCATCAGAATGCTATTGGAGGATTGTTGGTATATAATTGCACACCCCTCGTCGAGGGAACATTATCTGCGCTCTGCTTGTTGGAGTTGGGATGGTGCAAGGATGTTTCTCCGAGGTGTAACCCAATCTCCCAGAGGCTCCCTGTGAGATCACACTCATTAACTTTGGAACATGACATTTTAACATTAAAACCGGTGTAGAGTCCAGAAGTCCCGGGCTCCCCTCTGCAGCTGCGAAGGCAGCTTAAAGGACGTGTGCCAAGACTAGCAGAGGACTGGAGCGTCCTTGCAAGCGAAGGTTTCCCAGAGCCAGGCTCATGCTGGTCTCTGAACCATGTCTCTTGTATGGCAAACTCATTTCAAGTTTATGTGTATCGCTTATCCCAAGATCGACATGTTTTTCTTGACTTGATGTTTTCACTCGAAGACAATGCGAAGCTAGGCTGTGCATGTATGTATTTGACTGTCCCTTTATCTGTCTGTTGGTCAGTCTCTTTACCAGTATGTTTGTCTATCTCTCTTGTTCATTTGTCTGCTCTCTGTGAATTTCTGTCTTCAATTATGAGATTGTAGTTTTTTGTTGCAATGCATCTCTCTATGAGGGGGGGGCGTGGCTAGGCGCGCGATGAGGACAGCAGCACCTGGGTAGAGCTCCGAGCTGAGCTTCCCCTTCCCCGGACCAATTATCCGATATTTATCATCGAAACTGCTTGAAACTGCAGGCGGACCACCAACCAGCCATTCTCGGCATTCTGGACGACTTTCCTTTTTGCGGACTGCCACAAAAGCACCGGACTTTCCTGTGACTCCCTGGCGGGACTCGCTGTCACACGACCGGCGAGGGAACCTACGAGAGGCCGTGGACTGGGCCGTGCGTCTGGGCCTCGCTGCGCAGCCTGTGATCCGGACTCGCCCACGTCTGCACACGTCGAGACACGGACCTCGGGGCCCCCCCGGACAGTCTGATCCCTGCAACCCCCCCCCCCCGCTGGAGTGGAGTCACACGCAGCTGCCTGGCGAGGCGCGGTGACATCGCGGGCGAGTTGGGAGTCCTGAACTGACGGTGGCCCGGGCCGGAGACGTGGATGCCGAGCTGCCTGCTCGTGCTCTGCACAGCGGATCGACCGGGAGAAACCTGCAACCACCCGGACAGCGGAGGCGGCTGCGAGGACCTGAGGCGGAGCCCTGCTGACTGGGCCCTACGGTGAGGCCCGAGGCGGCGGCCACGCACCGGGCCTTGGGCCCGAGGACTGACTGGGTTCACTGGCCGCTGCCTATCTTCCCCCGCAGCGGAAAAGTCGCGGGAGACCTGCCCTGACAGTACCCGGCGGAACGCTGAAGAGAGGCGGACGGCGCCCGTCGCCCGGATTTGAGGTGCGGTCGGCGGGCCGACTGCTCGAACGCCTGCGGAGACACGGCCGGCGCTCATAGAGAGGACCGGGGGCAGAGGTAAGAGGGCCCCACCTGCCAGAAATAGAGAGGCGACTAAGACCTCCCCCCTACTGGGACTCCCACTACTGGCGAGCTCGGCGACACTAAGAGGGGCTGATATTCACGACAGGCAGCACACGCCGGCTGGGCCCACGTGCTGACAGTGCTGATATCCCACCGGACCCAACGCCCCTTTGCTGGACGGCCTACGTGGGGTGGGAGTACCATTGGTTAGTGCCCCCCGCTCCCCCCTCTGGACCCTCGTGCGACAGGCAGACCCGCGAGGCACAGTGACGACTAATTGCCGGAATTCGAGGCACGGCCCCAACCTTAAGAAAGCGGGGGACTACATGAGGCTGATGTTGTAGGCCCGGAGCGGTTGCAGAACCAAACACTCTCTTGGGGACACTGAGACAAAACTGCACTACTCTACACGGTCAGTTGGCAGTGAACATTAGCCGCAGTCTGATAACCCCGGGTCCCCCGGTGACCGCGAGCCGTAGGCTGACCCTCCCCGCTGGCCTAGAGAAGGACTGAGACCTCTGCACCTGTGGGATTAGACACACCTGAGGGCCCGGCTGGCGGCAGGAATCGCAATACACCCGAGGTTGGGATTAGCGGCTTGACACAGCACACCACTACACGGACCCACCACTCACATTGGGGACGCACAGGGGGCCAACTGCTCTGCCCCGCGGCGACGGACGCCGTGAACGCCTCCCTGCGAACTAACTACACTGCTAGACCTGGAGACGACGGTCGCCCCGTCCCCTGGCCTCACCGTTGGTGGAGTCTCCTCGCACATGTCCGGAGGGGTGAGAACCCGCACTGGTACCGGAGGAGCCCCGCCGAAGGGAAAATCTGACAAGTCACTACGCAAGATGGCGGCTGACCAGGTCACCTCACGGTTGGATAACGTGCTCGCTGCCATGGCACGCTTGGAACAGTCCCTCCAACAGACCAGGACGTCCCTGGAATCCAAGATAGACAGTGTCGCCATAGACCTCACCCACCTAAGGGACGACCACAAGAAACTGGCCGATCGGACAAAGATGCTGGAGGGAACGGTGAACGACCTTGGCCCCGCAGTCTCACAAACTGATAAGCAAGTACAAGATCTCCTGAACAGGGTAGAGTTCCTAGAAGACCGTGCTGAGGATGCGGAAGGGAGAGCGAGACGCAACAACATCAGACTCATCGGTGTCCCGGAAAAATGGGAAGGCGCCCGACCGACTCAACGTGTAGAGGACTGGCTACGTGAACTATTGCCAGAGGACACACTCTCGCCACAGTTCGTGGTGGAACGGGCGCATCATGTACCCACGAGACCTCACACTACTGGCTCCAACCCGAGGCCGCTGCTTTTCAAGGTCCTGAACTACCGTGACAGAGACACTATTCTAAGGGAAACCAGGCGGCTCGGGGAAGTCCGAATCGACAACACCACGGTGATGTTCTTCCCGGACTACACCATACAGGTACAACGCCAACGCCATGATTTCCTGGAAGTGAAACGCCGACTACGTGAGGCAGGCCTCCAGTACTCCCTCCTCTTCCCCGCAAAACTGAGAGTGGTGGCACGCGACAAAACCTACTTCTTTAACAACCCTGTGGAGGTGAGCGACTGGCTCGATAGCGGAACGGACACGGTGCCACGAAACGCACAACATCCTGAGACACGACCCCGAGGCCGTGGACCGCGGCGCCGGCGTAGAAACAGAGACCACAAAAACGGCCGCCCAGACGACGCGGCTCACCACTCCCCACCGCTGGACCAAATGCTCCAAGAGCAACGGGACGCACTCCGGAGAGTCTCCCAATTGAGCGCTTCGCCGACCTCAGACAATGTTCAAGCCACGAGTCCGCAGATGGCTCAAAGCGACGATGAGGCTATCTACGGGATACCGGACTCTCAACTATCGGTGGAGCTTCCGGAGGTCACGCCGCAAACGGCTAACATGCCCCATTGAAGCAAAACACGTGCAACCAACGGATATTACCAGGGCGGCGGGGGCGGGACTGGTGGACAGGCAATAACTGGGATGCCGCAGGCACGGCTGCAGCTGAGGATGTCCCTCTCCGCCCTGGAAGCAGATGGAGAAGCCCTAGCGCAGTGAGTACTCACCCAGAGGTATAGACGCTGTGAAGGCAATGCGGGGGTGGGATTGTCATGTCATCCGCCCATATCGCATGGACGCATTCCTACCCCATGCAATTGGGGAGTACGGTTAGCTTCTCTCACTTATATATGCATAGACTCCCGGCGGCCACACTACTGGTGAAGACATGGCCTATTTGAACGCCGCATTTGTATACATGGTGGGGATGGTTGGTAGTCCGGGGAAGGGCTACAGATCGGCCTCACTTGATTAGACATTGAAGAACTGCCTTATTGATACCTAGCTCAAGCTGCCCCCTAGACTTGAACGCTAATATTCCGCCCTCTTGGCGCGTTTGGACGGCGACATGTTCCGTTGCCGACCTTTTGGTATTTACTGCTGTTTAGCACTGTTAGTAAACTGTAGGAAGGTAGATCCCTGACTATGGTTGCCCCCAACTTTTTGCCTGGTGTTTTGCTGGTTTTCTGACTTAGTTGACCTGGGACCCTGCTATTCAGGGCCCCAGGCCTACTGCTCTCTCTGTAAAATGGATTCCATGTACCTTAGGTACATATCTAAATTGGATACTGAGTCACCTTATCAGTCCCTGTACAGTGTACCTTAGGTACCCAGGGCATAGGTGTACCCAGGGCCTACCAGGGGCTGCAGCATGTATTATGCCACCCCTGGCTGGCCATCCAAATCTGACACAACTGGCTGCTTGACAGCTGGGGCAAGGTGGTGTAATCACCCTTTGCTTTAGATATAGTATACCTATATCTAACCCTAAAATGGACACACAGATCTCCTATCAGTCACTCCTATGGCAGGCCTTAACAATCCTGAAGGCAGAGTGCTTGGAATCGTGTGAGATGGTGCTCTGGCATGAGCTGAGCCTGTCTGCGGCTTTCGGGATCTATCCCTTAGCCGTTTCCATGATATCGCATACCATATACTCTTAAGTGCATTATAATCCTCGCGGTTATATGCCAACTCTGATATCGCTTTATCAAAACATGTCGAGTAAGGTGTCATACGAATTGGAATACTAACCCCTCGCCAATTCTGGCGACGGGGTTAGCATTCCACCCTTCTAGAGGGACACGACATGTATGTAACCCCTAACCCCGGTTAAAGTCAAACAGAGCCTCAGCTCCACAAAATGGATGCTGCCACCGAGACACAAGTCCGCCCTCCTGCTGCTGGGAGTCCTCCCAGAGCAGGAGATAAGGACAAAGGGTTTCCTGCCAGGGGCGGTGCCAGCACCGTCCCAGACAGGGTTTTGTGTATTGTAGGTAGGCAGGGCTTTAGAGGAAGGTGACTGCACGTGGCACCCCGGTGCTCACTGTGCATAGGCTGGCTGGAACCAGTTCCAGGGTCACTCCAGACCCTGTGCTGGGGAAAAGCCCGCCAAGGAAGTGGGTGTAACCACCCCCCTCCTAGTCCCACCCCTAGGGCAGGACTTAGTCGCGTGCCAGCCCCTTTTTACAGGATAAAGGTAGGAACTGGCCCCCTTCCAAATCAGATCATCTTTGAATCCTGAAACTACTTTCCACGAAAGGAACTCAAGACTTCTTCCTAAGATTTCTCCCTTGTGACTAAGGAGTGGTCACCCTGCATCCGCAGGCACCATCTTAAAGAACACTGCGGTCTGCTGCAAGTCTCTCCTCCGGATCAAGACTGCCCAGCTCGACGAGAACCGGCTTCCCTGGCACCTCTGACCTCTACCTACATCATCAGTCACGCTGAGATTCGTGGGTGTGACGAGACCTCGAGGGACCGGCCATCTTCAAGACTGCACGACTTCTGCACAGCAAGCCCGCCGAGTCATTTCCTGGTGAGTGCTTTGGGGTCCGAGAAGCCCCGACCCTGAGCAGCTCCAGCACCGAAGTGCAGCCTCCCAGCATCTCCACGATCTGCGTGGGGCCCTTCTGCTTTTTGCTGCTCACCGCGTTGTTTGGCTACTAGCCCGCTAGCTTGTGGCCTTCTGAACGATGCCAGACGACATCACTGCTGCTAGTCTGGTTGCTCCAGACTGGCCCTTGCTTCCCTCCATCGGAGAAGTACCCTGGACCCTCCTGGTCCGGCTAAGACGCCATTTTAGGTCCACCGCGTGGGCCTTGCATTTGCCAAGACTTGTTGCCCAATCCTGGGTCCAGCGACGTCGACAGCAAGAACCTTCGTGGGACAGCTCGCACCTCCATCCTGGTCGCCGACAACGCCTCCTGGTCCGAGAGACTGCAGAGCCCAGCAGCGCCCACTCACCTGACTGCGGTGACTTCGCCCGGTGCCATCCTGGTGCCCCCTTAATCACTGGCTAGTGATTCAAGAACTTGGTCCCCTCTGCTTTCAGGTTTTCTTCTTCCTTGATCCAGGCTTGGATCCATCGAACTTTCCTTCACTGGTCGCCTGCCAGCAACTTCCTTCTTCCAGGCTCCTGGTCCGGCAACGAGATTCCCGACGTCTTTTCAGACCTATGCAGCTGCAGCCCCTGGGCTAGGTAACTTCGGCACTTCGGTGTCCCAGCATAGCCTCACTATCCTAGGGTCAGGATCCACTGTCGTTTTCTTCCTACCAGGTCGGGTTCGCCCGTGAACACTAACTTTGCCTTTACTAGCTCCCATAGACTTTGTCCCGCATCCCGCGTGAGAGTGCACACTCTGCACCCGAGTCCCCTAGGTCTCCTAGAAGTAATCTAACGATTCCCTAGTCCAGTCCTAGCGATTCCAAAGCCTATTAGTACTGTACTTACCTGCTAGTAATTTCGCATTCCACTTTTAGATTATATGGTTTTTCGTGCCCCTCGGGCATTTGTGTATAACGTGCTAACTTAAGTATTTTCGTAAGAGTTTTGTTGTGTGCCTAGCACCCTGTCCTCATAAAGAGTACAGGGCTGTTGTGATTCTAATAAATACATTGTTTATTTTCATAACACTTGTGTGGTGTCCTTTCACTGGGTGTTCAAGGGGTAATGTGATGGTAAAACAGCTGGCTTAACACGCCCTCTAGAGTCTTAGCCTTAGACTGCTCGTATCCATGCTACTAGGATAGCTGGTCTATAAGGTTGACTTACAACCAATCATCAATAAGGGTTGTTTGGACTGATATATAGTGATCACTAGAATAGTGAACACTGCACATCAGGCCAACTTCTCACATTGGTGAGCAGCGGTTGGGATTTGAGCTTGCTGTTGTTTTACCACACATATCCTAAGAATATCTTGTGAAAGATCACATAAGTACTAAAGGTACATATAACTTAGCTTAGAATACTCTGAGTTCTACTGAACCAGCTGTTGTAGCTCCTAGGGCCTAGCACACCCTAAACTACAACTCTAGCAAGGGATCAGTAGGCAAACATATAGTGTAGGTAAGTGCACCACTTACACCTCACTAGAAAAGCATGTCTACCCAGGGAGAATCTACTGAGACTCCCCTGGTCAGTGTTGACCCTCCACAGGTCACTTCAAGATATGCAGCTCTCAGTTTCCAGGAGATGAGACAAATCTGTGTCTCCAGAAAACTGAAGCAGGGGTCTAACCCCACCATTCCCTTTTTAATAGGTCTCTTAGAGACTTATGATGCGAGAAAGCTTTCTCAGCTAGATGGGAATATGCCAGCCTTAGAGGGAACCTCTGGGGATCCAGATCTCCCCAACATTGCTACTGCAGTTGAGGAGGAGGATCAAGAGGAACTCTCTGGGGATGAGGTAGACAAAGGTCTTGAGGTAGTCAGAAGGCTAACCAGGGCCAACTTAGACTTACTTGGGCTAGGATCTGGGGGACCCCCAGTACTAACCCGAAGTGGGCCTAACCTTGGAGTTAGGAGAGATAGATCTCTTTCTAGGGACTCCAATAGATCTCTGCACTCTAATGCCTCTTCTCAGGGGAGAAGGAATCCTCCACAGAAGAGATTTACTTCCCCTCAGAGAAGGGAGCATGAAGCTAGGATGAGACAAGCTGAACTGAGGATTGAAAGGGAAGAAATTGCCCTGGCCAAAGAGAAGCTTGCCCTGGCAAGAGAGCAGCAGATGAGTGGGTTAGCTCCCACTGGTGGCAGCAATCTCCCAAGAGATAGAGAGAAGGGTTTAGATACTAAACACCTGACTAAGATAGTGCCCCCCTTTAAGCAAGGGGATGACATCCAGAAATGGATGGCTGCTCTGGAGAGGGCCTGCACTGTGCAGTGCATTCCCCAGAGTCAGTGGGCAGCTATACTGTGGCTCTCCTTTGATGGCAAAGGTAGAGATAAGCTCCTCACTACTAGAGTTGAGGATGCTAACAATTACCAGGTCCTGAAAAATGCACTGGTTGATGGGTTTGGCTTAACCACTGAGCAGTACAGGTTGCTGTTCAGGGATACCCAGAAAACTCAGTTTCAGGACTGGTCTGACTTTGTTGATTGTGCCACTAAGGCTTTGGAAGGCTGGCTACTGGGTAGCAAGGTTACTTGTTAGGGGTGTTACAGGTCGTCTTAATTAGGTACGGATCTAGTATGGATTCAGTATATATATATACACTGAATTAAAAGAGTTGCTTTAGTTTCTTAACTTCATTTAGAGTATTGTTTAAAATGTTAAGTATATTTAAACTCTAAATAGAAATGTAATCGTTAGCAATTGCCTTTAGCAATGCTTGTTTGTGATTTCAGTTAATTGTGTGCCGTTTCCTAGATTGTGCGCTCATGAAGACAGGCTCCGTTTGTCCTCGCGCTTGGTGTCCTGAAGTGCGAGCCTCGCGCTGATCTCGTGGCTGAAGCTATAAATACTAGCTTCAGCCAACTGCCAAACGCTTTGTCTCTCGTTCATCCCTGCGAGAGCTTCTGTCCCCTTTCTTGAATCTGCCGTTTCCCTTAATGCCAGAAACTGTCTGAATGTCCTTTTGAAGGGACGAATCGTTGAAGCCCTGAACTCCCTGCCTGCTTCCGACGCTGTTTGAATGCCTGCGGGACGGCTTGCTGAGCTCCGGCATTTCGTGAAGCGCAGCCGGGAGGTTTGTTTACCCGCTTCCCTCTGCCGGTCGGCAGTTCGAGTCTCCTGTCAGTCGGACAGTGAGCAATTGCTGAGAGAAGTGAAGCGGAATCAGTAAGAGTTATTATTTCGTTTTTTAAAAGAGCCACGAACAATTTAACCTGATTAATAGTGGCAAAGGGTTATTCAAGGACAACACTCCGCGCAAGTCCTTTTTAAGCTTCGCACGTCGAGTAGAGCTGAACAGTTAACAAGCCTTGACAAAGGCAAGAAGACTCAGTACATTGAGTTGGCAGTATAATCTCCATGTGAAACGCTAGTTATTTAAAGCGATACCAACCAGTTCAAGGAGATTAACTTTTGCCTCAGAACAGTGCTAACAGTGAATTGTTGTAGTAATGCTTAAGGCGGATTGATGAGCTAAACAAGCCTTGGCGAAGGCAAATGTGTCAAACAGGCAGATTTACAGGCAGCTTGATCTAATGTGTACAATCTGTGATATGTTGATTAGCTACAGAGAAATATTCTAAAAGCTTCTCACATTTTACAAGTGGGCCATGTATAACAAGCCTTGATTAAGACAAATGTATTAACAAGTCAATCAGAACCAAAGTGTGCAATTGTAATATGCAAACCATATGATAGAGTTACTTATATATATATATATATATATATATAGATGGATTTAAGGGTTCGCAGTTTTACAAGAAAGATTTGAAATAATGATTTAGTTTGTAGAGAAAATTGGATAGGCTGTTATTTTTCTATCTTCCATCTGCAGAACCTCCTAAGAAAGAAATAGCTAAAGATTCAGGTATGACCCAGCATGAAGATTTTTGAGTTTAGTTTTAACTAACCCGACTAATCTAACTAGCCTGTCTCTTTAGTTAAGGTTTTAAGTGATTCTGACATTTATGCTTATTTGAAGGTGTCAAGCTTCTGAGTCAGTGCTAAAACTTCAGTAAAGTGCAACAAAAGGGTCAGACGGATCTATGGTCAGTAAGCACTATGTTTAATTAATAGCTATGATATCTAAGAAGTTGTCAGCGAGGTAATTGTCGTTCATATTGTTCATATTGCATCGCAGCATTGCTTGAAGACAGCAGCGCAGACTTACCTAACTGAAGGTCCTCGGCCTGGAGCACTTCCTAAGAGAGACACAATTGAAGATTAAATCTTGTATAATTTGTTGTGCGTCTCTCTGTCCACTTCCCCTTTCCCTGGGGGAGAAGTCAATTCAGTCAGTGTCCAAATCCTGATTGTGTTGGTTGATCCTTGAGGGAGTTGGGAGTTTGCAGCTCGAGAGGAAACGTCAGAAGAGTCTTGCAGGACTCCTCAACAGTAGACAAAGCCTAACTTCCCATTTTTAAAATCGTTTCCTTTCGAGTCTGTAAACTCACCCTCATGGATGCTTCACAGTTGTCACAGTTAGTCCAGAAGATGACAGTGGAGATGGAAAATTTACGTTTAGAGAATCAATCGCTTCGTCAGGAGCTAGATGAGACTAGGGTTGGATTCTCGTCTTGGAGGGATTCTTCTAAGGAGAAGAAACCGGTTTTAGCGCCAGCCAGATTTGGAGTTGAGGTTATTCAGCCTCATACCTCAGAAGTTCAGTCTGATAAACAACCAGTTCAAGTAACTGTTGTTACTCCTACACCTGTCCCTTTGGCTAATCCTGAAAGGTTTACTGGAGATAATAGCAGATTTGCAACATTTTTTAGCCAATGTCAATTGCATTTCATGTGTAAACCTCAAATTTTTTCTTCTGATTCTGCTAAGGTGGCTTTTATAATTTCTTATCTGGGAGGGGTGGCTGCTAATTGGGCCATGCCTTTAGTAGATAATAATGATCCTGTGCTTCACAATTTGCAGAATTTTAAATTGGCCATGTCCAGTTTATTTGCCAAACATACCTTAATCCAATCTTCTGATAATGAGTTATTGAATCTTCGCCAAGGGACCAAGGACCTTGTATCTTATATAACTACCTTTAATAGACTTTTGTCTGAAACTCATTGGCCTGAGGAGAAGAGGGTTTCTTTATTTTATAGAGGTCTAAAAGATGATTTAAAAGATTCCCTTGCGCACATAGTGGATTTACCTGATGGGTTTAAGGAATTTCAGGATCTAGTGGTTAGACTTGATCACAGATTGGGTGAACGTCGGAATGAGAAAACTAGGAGTGACTTTAGAAGTCCTCTAGTGAAAGTTGAGAAAAAAGAATCTGAGGTTAAGAATGTTTTTGTTGAATCTGCTTTACCGGGTGGGTTCAAAGGGCCTTTAACTCCTGAAGAAAAAGAACGGAGGCGTAAGGGCAATTTATGTTTATACTGTGGCAAACCTGGGCATTTTGCCAAGGATTGTTTGGTGAAACCCGCAAAAAAGAAAGTTTTAGTTGTTGAAACTCTTCCTATTAAGCCGTCGGAAAACTAAAATACTCGAGGAAAGCAGAGATCGTTTCCTCGAGCAAATCTTCTTCTAAGATCTCCAAATTTGTCACGAATGTAACTACACATATTCCCAAACATTTTACTATTCGGATGGTCTTTATCTTAACCACTCTTCAAAGACATAGTATTCCTGTTCTTTTGGATTCTGGGGCTACTGGGAATTTTTTCGATATTGAGTTTGCCCATAAATTGAACCTGAAATTTGTTTCTAAAGAGGAGCCTGAATCTGTGAGAGCAGTTGATGGTTCGGTTTTATCTTCTGGTATGATTCAATTTAACACTGAACCATTAACTTTGGTAGCGGATAATGGGCATACGGAGAATGTGGTTTTTGATCTTATTGATGCTCCAAGTTTTGGCGTCATCTTAGGTATTCCTTGGTTGGAATTACATAATCCCAATATTGATTGGATCAAAAGGACTGTTACCTTAGAGTCTTCTTTTTGTAAGTTACATTGTTATCAAGAGACCAAGGATCCAGTGATGCCCCTTTTTTGTGCTGCTTTAACTACTGAAGATAATAAAATTCCTGTAGAATATAGGAATTTTTCTAAAGTTTTTGATCCTGTTGAAGCAACCAAGTTACCACCGCACAGAATTTTTGATTGCAGGATTGATTTAGTTCCTGGTGCTATTCTACCTTGTAGCAGAATTTACGCCTTAACTGAACCTGAAAATGTTTATTTAAGAAGCTATTTGGATGAGCTTTTGGAGTTAGGTTTTATTCGACATTCTACTTCTCCTGTTTCATCTCCTCTTTTCTTCGTTGCTAAGAAGTCTGGTGATTTGAGGGCCTGTATTGACTACAGAGCGGTAAATAAGGCAACCATTAAAAATAGGTATCCATTGCCTTTGATTCCTGTGCTTTTGAATCAAATTAAAGGATCTAGTGTCTACACCAAGTTGGATCTTAGAGGAGCATATCATTTGATTAGAGTCAAGGAAGGCGATGAGTGGAAGACCGCCTTTCGTACGAAATTTGGTCTTTTTGAATATACGGTTATGCCTTTTGGTCTTTGCAATGCTCCAGCGGCTTTTCAATATTTCATTAATGAGGTCCTGCATGATTTATTGGATGTTTGTTGTATTGTTTATATTGATGACATCTTGATTTATTCTAAAAATATGGAGGAGCATGTACAGCATGTTCAGTTGGTATTACAGAGATTGAGAGATCATTCTCTGTATGCTAAGTTGGAAAAATGTGTTTTCCATGCTTCTCAAGTTGAATTTCTTGGCTATTGTTTGTCACCAGAGGGAATTCATATGGATCCTAAGAAGGTTGAGGCAATTTTATCTTGGCCAATCCCTGCTTCTATAAAAGACACACAGAGAATTTTAGGATTTGCTAATTTTTATCGGCGTTTCATTTCCAAATTTTCCGAAATTGTTACTCCTATTACCCAGTTATTGAAAAAAGGGAAAGTCTTCTCTTGGACTGTGGAAGCTGATCAGGCATTTTCTTTGTTGAAGAAGGCTTTTACCTCGGCTCCCATTTTGGTTCATCCTGATCCTAATAGGCCCTTCTTTGTAGAAGCAGATGCTTCACAGACTGCTATTGGTGGTGTGTTGCTTCAAAAGGATTCAAATACTGGTCACCTTCACCCAATTGCCTTTTTCTCCAGAAAATTACTTTTGGCTGAGCAAAATTATACGATTGCAGAACGAGAATTGTTGGCTATTAAAGATGTGTTTCAAGAATGGAGGCATCATCTTTTGGGGGCCAAGCACACTATTACTGTTTATTCTGACCATAAAAATTTGCAATTTTATTCCACTGTTAAGGCGTTTACTCCCAGACAAATGAGGTGGTTGCAATTTTTTAGTGAATTTGATTTTTTGATTATGTATCGACCAGGGAAGAAACAGCTATTATCTGATACACTTTCACGTTTAGTTTGTGAAAGGGATTTAAATTCTATGAAAGATCCTCCTAGCATTTTGCCTTTAGAAAAAATTGCTGCTGAAATCCATTCAGAAAGTTTTTTGGATTCAGTAAAAAAAGAATTAAAAAATTTTGAGGTTCATGAATGGTTATTTAAAAAAGGTAATTCCGTTAGAGATGGTTTTTTTTATCACAATGATAAATTGTTTATTCCCACTAGAGAATTACAGGATAAGGTCATGCAATGGAATCATGATTTGGCGATTGCTGCACATCCTGGTATTAACAAAACCTTGGATTTGTGTCAACGTCATTTTTGGTGGGAAAAAATGATTTCAATTATTCAACAATTTGTGAAAGCCTGTCCAGTTTGTTCTCGTCAAAAGGCTTTACATGAGGTCCCAATGGGTTTACTTCGTCCTATGACTATTCCTCCTCACCCTTGGCATACAATCAGTTTAGACTTTATTACTGATCTTCCTAAGTCTAATGGTTTTACTACAGTCCTTGTGGTGGTGGATCTGTTATCCAAAATGGGACATTTTATTCCATTACATAAGATTCCCTCTGCAGTTGAATTTAGTGCTGTCTTTTTATCTAATATTGTGAAACTTCATGGTCTGCCCTCAAAGATTATTTCGGATAGGGGTCCTCAGTTCATTTCTAAATTCTGGTCACAACTTAGCAAACTTTTGGGAATTGAGTTGGCTCTGTCCTCTTCTTTTCACCCACAGACGGATGGTCAGACGGAGAGATTGAATCAGCATGTTGAACAGGGTCTAAGGTGTTTGTTAACTACCTCTTCTCACCCTTGGGATGAAATGTTACCGTGGGCTGAATTCTCCTATAATAATACCACTCATTCAGCTTTAGGTTGCTCTCCTTTTTATTTTCTCACTGGTCAACATCCAAGATCTATTCCTATACTTTTACCTGATGAACAATTGTCTATGCCAGCAGTTACGGATAGGTTGACTCATCTGTTAGATATTCAAGATAAAGCTAGAAAGCAATGGGTCAAAAGTAAGGTTTCTATGAAAAGGACTGCTGATTCTCATCGTAAAGTTGCTCCTTTGTATAAGGAAGGTCAGTTGGTATGGTTGTCCACTAGAAATATTCAGATGGAAGGTCCCAGGAAGTTGAAGCCTAGATATATTGGGCCTTTTGAAGTTAAGAAGGTTTTGAACCCTGTATCGGTAAAATTAGTTTTACCTGAGGAATATGCTATTCATCCTGTTTTTCATGTTTCCCTGTTGAAACCTTTTGAACCTTCTACTCGTGCTGATAACCCACCACCGCCGGTAATTGTCGGTGACCATGTTGAATATGAGGTTAAATCCATTTTAGATTCCAAAAGGATTCGGGGTGCTTTGTTTTATTTAGTTGATTGGAAGGGTTATGATCCTTCTGAACGATCTTGGGAACCTGAGAAAAATGTTCATGCTCCTAGACTTGTTAGATCTTTTCATGCTCTGTATCCTGAAAAACCTAGACCTGTAAGACGACCTTTGGGGGGAGGAACTGTTAGGGGTGTTACAGGTCGTCTTAATTAGGTACGGATCTAGTATGGATTCAGTATATATATATACACTGAATTAAAAGAGTTGCTTTAGTTTCTTAACTTCATTTAGAGTATTGTTTAAAATGTTAAGTATATTTAAACTCTAAATAGAAATGTAATCGTTAGCAATTGCCTTTAGCAATGCTTGTTTGTGATTTCAGTTAATTGTGTGCCGTTTCCTAGATTGTGCGCTCATGAAGACAGGCTCCGTTTGTCCTCGCGCTTGGTGTCCTGAAGTGCGAGCCTCGCGCTGATCTCGTGGCTGAAGCTATAAATACTAGCTTCAGCCAACTGCCAAACGCTTTGTCTCTCGTTCATCCCTGCGAGAGCTTCTGTCCCCTTTCTTGAATCTGCCGTTTCCCTTAATGCCAGAAACTGTCTGAATGTCCTTTTGAAGGGACGAATCGTTGAAGCCCTGAACTCCCTGCCTGCTTCTGACGCTGTTTGAATGCCTGCGGGACGGCTTGCTGAGCTCCGGCATTTCGTGAAGCGCAGCCGGGAGGTTTGTTTACCCGCTTCCCTCTGCCGGTCGGCAGTTCGAGTCTCCTGTCAGTCGGACAGTGAGCAATTGCTGAGAGAAGTGAAGCGGAATCAGTAAGAGTTATTATTTCGTTTTTTAAAAGAGCCACGAACAATTTAACCTGATTAATAGTGGCAAAGGGTTATTCAAGGACAACACTCCGCGCAAGTCCTTTTTAAGCTTCGCACGTCGAGTAGAGCTGAACAGTTAACAAGCCTTGACAAAGGCAAGAAGACTCAGTACATTGAGTTGGCAGTATAATCTCCATGTGAAACGCTAGTTATTTAAAGCGATACCAACCAGTTCAAGGAGATTAACTTTTGCCTCAGAACAGTGCTAACAGTGAATTGTTGTAGTAATGCTTAAGGCGGATTGATGAGCTAAACAAGCCTTGGCGAAGGCAAATGTGTCAAACAGGCAGATTTACAGGCAGCTTGATCTAATGTGTACAATCTGTGATATGTTGATTAGCTACAGAGAAATATTCTAAAAGCTTCTCACATTTTACAAGTGGGCCATGTATAACAAGCCTTGATTAAGACAAATGTATTAACAAGTCAATCAGAACCAAAGTGTGCAATTGTAATATGCAAACCATATGATAGAGTTACTTATATATATATATATATATATATAGATGGATTTAAGGGTTCGCAGTTTTACAAGAAAGATTTGAAATAATGATTTAGTTTGTAGAGAAAATTGGATAGGCTGTTATTTTTCTATCTTCCATCTGCAGAACCTCCTAAGAAAGAAATAGCTAAAGATTCAGGTATGACCCAGCATGAAGATTTTTGAGTTTAGTTTTAACTAACCCGACTAATCTAACTAGCCTGTCTCTTTAGTTAAGGTTTTAAGTGATTCTGACATTTATGCTTATTTGAAGGTGTCAAGCTTCTGAGTCAGTGCTAAAACTTCAGTAAAGTGCAACAAAAGGGTCAGACGGATCTATGGTCAGTAAGCACTATGTTTAATTAATAGCTATGATATCTAAGAAGTTGTCAGCGAGGTAATTGTCGTTCATATTGTTCATATTGCATCGCAGCATTGCTTGAAGACAGCAGCGCAGACTTACCTAACTGAAGGTCCTCGGCCTGGAGCACTTCCTAAGAGAGACACAATTGAAGATTAAATCTTGTATAATTTGTTGTGCGTCTCTCTGTCCACTTCCCCTTTCCCTGGGGGAGAAGTCAATTCAGTCAGTGTCCAAATCCTGATTGTGTTGGTTGATCCTTGAGGGAGTTGGGAGTTTGCAGCTCGAGAGGAAACGTCAGAAGAGTCTTGCAGGACTCCTCAACATTACTGACTTCACAGGATTGTATAATCTTATTATGAGAGAGCAAGTCTTAAATAATTGTCAGAACCAGTTATTACACCAGCACCTGGTAGACTCTGATCTGACCTCTCCACAAGAATTGGGTAAGAGGGCAGACAAATGGGTCAGAACCAGGATTAGGCCCAAGAACCAAGGTGGTGACCAGAAAAAGGAATCAACCAAGCCTCAAGAGAAGGGTGGGAATAAATCTACAGATCAAACCACATCAGGGCCCCAAAAATCCTCTGAGGGGGGTGGGTCCCAGAATCCTTCCAACAACCAGAAGAAACCTTATTGTTATCCCTGTAAACAGGTGGGTCATTTAAAAACTGACAGCAGTTGCCCAAAGAATAACAATAAGGAAAACATACCCACATAAAACCTGTTACATTTCCCATTTCCCACATCAGAGAATTGCCTATGCCCTTGATAGAAATGTCGGAGCCTGTGTCTGCGGGGGGTGAGGGAGGGGGACGGGGAACTTTGTGGGAGCGGTCGCCTGGGGGGTGGGTGACAGGGGAGGCGGATGCCTCCTACCAAGACAGTAGATATGGCTGAGATTAGGATTTGCACATGGAATGTGAGGGGAATGCACACACCGTCGAGACATTACCAAATCTACTCATATTTACGTCGCCATAAATTCCATGTAGTTTTGTTACAGGAAACACATCTAAACAAGGCTGAGGTCCATGCGCTGCGTAGACGATGGCGCGGACAGATCTATGCCACGGAGTACTCCTCCTATGCCCGTGGGGCGCTCATATGGATAAGGCCGGGCACTCCTTGGGCAGTCATTTATTTATTTATTTATTTATTTATTTATTATTACATTTCTTAAGCGCTCAGCTACCCGTAGGTTTCCCGGCGCTGGGAGTATAAAACAGTATACCAAATGAGGAGTGGGTCAAATCAGCGGTCTTACATATTGAAAAGCCAGGTCTTGATTCCCCTACGGAAAGTAAGGAAGCACATTTCAGAACGCAGAGGGGGGGGTAAAGAGTTCCAAAGAGAGGGAGCCAGCAGAGAAAATGAGCGGCCGCCCATTTTTGCTCTCTTGATGCGTGGTATCCTGAACTTATTCTGGGTGGTAGACCTAAGTGTGCGCGGTGGAAGATATTGCTGCACCAGAGTAGATAAGTAAAAAGGAGCTTTTCCGGTCATGATTTTATGCATGAAACATAGTGCCTTAAATTTGACCCTGCTCTCGATCCGCAGCCAGTGTAGGTCATGGATACACAGATAGATGTGGGAGGTCGGTACGTGATAGCGAGGGGCAGACTTGATGGGCACCCGGTAGTACTTGCCTCCTTATGCTCCCCTAACACTGATCAGGGAGGCTTCCTCGACTGCCTCTCCACGGTCCTGGCGCCCTGGCATGGGCTCCCGTGGATCCTTGGAGGCGACTACAATTGTGTCCTAGACACACTTAGACAGGTCTACTGCTCCCCCACCTAACGCTCAGGCACACGTCACCACGAAGGCTCTCCTCAACTGGGCCCAGCAATGGCGCCTACACGACGCATGGAGGACTCGCAACCCCATGACACGCACGTATTCCTATTGGTCAGGCGCACATGCACTACATGTCCGCTTGGACAGGTACATGGTTTCCCCCGATCTCCTTCCATTAGTCCTAGACACCCAATACATGGGCCGTACCCACTCAGATCATAACCCTCACACACTGATCATTGCCTGGGACGTCCCACATCCTCCCATTCCTACCTGGCGCCTCCAACCAGACCTCTTACTTGACGCGACATTCCGAGAGTCCATGCTTACGCAATCAGCCCAATACTTCGAACTCAATACTGGCACGGCGTCCTCTCCCCAAACCGAATGGGATGCTTTCAAAGTGGTGACACGGGGGCTCTGCCTGGGGACACAAGGGCATATGAGACGCCAAATTGAACGAGACCTGACACGACTGGAATCAGAACTACTGGACCTCGAATGCCCTGCGGGGGGGATGCGAACGCCCGACTGACGGAAGCTAAGGCGGAACACGACCGCCTACTAGACCGTCTGCGAAGTGTCCACTTTGCGGCGCACTCCGCCCGGGTCCACAGACAAGGTGACAGACCAGGCAAAATGCTGACCTGGCTGATCGAACGGGAAGACCGATCTGTTCCAATATCGACCATACAAGCCGGAGACGGCAGATCGCTATACTCCCAGTGCCAAATACACGAGGCGTTCACGGGTCATTACACAGGCTTATATCACTCCCGACTAAATGTCCCACTGACTGCCATCACGGACTATCTCTCTAACATACGTTTACCTACCCTAACAACGGCACAACAGGATGACCTCGGAGCACCACTGGATCCCGAGGAACTCCGCGACACCATCTTTAACCTCTCGAATGGCAAGACTCCGGGGCCGGACGGCTTGCCGGCCGAGTTCTATAAGGCCGCCTCAGAAATCCTGATCCCACACCTGGTGAGGATGTACTCCGCGGCTGTCGACGACTTCACCTTACCCCCGACTCTTAATGAGGCGACCCTTGTCTCCTTACTTAAACCTGGCAGAGATGGCACGCAGATGGGCTCTTACCGCCCTCTCGCACTTCTGAATACGGACTACAAAATCCTTGCCTCCACACTTGCCCGCAGACTGGCCCCTATGGTTCCTGCGTTGGTACATCAAGACCAAAACGGGTTTGTACCGACGAGACACACATCCCACAACATCCGGCGACTATTCCGCTTGCAGGAGTACACCACAAGACAATGGCCACGAGCAGGGTGCCTCGTACTCGACCTGGAGAAGGCGTTTGACTCGGTGGAGTGGCCCTACCTGCGAGCGGTCATGGAGAAGTTCGAACTAGGGGACGACTATCTAACTATGGTCGGCCTCTTATACCGCAAGCCCACGGTCCGAGTCCGCACAGGAGCGTTACTCTCTGACCCCATTCGAGTACGGAGAGGCACCAGACAGGGTTGCCCACTGTCACCCCTACTGTTCTCCCTAGCAGTGGAACCCCTGGCTACGATGCTCCGGTCACAGGGAACTAACTGGGGAGTACCGTTGGCGGACGGACTGCATGTAGTGTCCTTGTATGCTGATGACCTCCTCTTATACGTCAGGGACCTAAGCAACGTCCCAGAATCCCTCACTGCCATCTTCAGCACCTTTGAAGAAATGTCGGGATTGAGAGTAAACTGGGCCAAATCGGGGGCCTACTCCTTCAGCCCGAACGTTCCCGAATGTGACATACATATCGGGGGTGAGAGGTTGCAGTGGTACCCCAACACGTTCAGATACCTTGGGATACACATCTATCGAGACCCAATAGATATTCTGGAAGGAAACCTGATGAGGGCGATCGCCTCTACCCGAGCACAGGTGGGGTTCTGGAACACACTACCACTAAATGTCCCTAGTCGCATAGCCTTAGCTAAAATGATAGTCCTGCCACGGCTGTTATACTACTTTGCGAATATACCAACCTATGTACCCACCTGGGTGTTCCGAGACCTCGAGGTCCTGCTGCGAGAACTGATTTGGAACAAAGGTCGGCCTCGGGTCGCATTGACGAAACTCTACATGCCCACTGAAGAGGGCGGACTAGCGGTTCCAAACATGGAGTTATATTATCTAGCAGCACAAATGCAGTGGGTGTCAGGCTGGCTGGGTGGTAAAAACCTGAGTGACACGGCCACGGATACCACTGTTTGGTCCCTGTTCCAGATTCACGTACTATTCCACCCGCTAACTCGGACTCCCCGACCGCCACAACTACTGCTCGCAGTGGCACGCAGATGCTTCCTCCGCTGCTTGCGTCTAACACGAGCAAAGACACCATATGCGCCGATATTGCCGCTGTTAGGCACCCCGACAACGGCAGGGACCCTGACCACTGTAAAGTTGGATAGCTGGATCGCCGCAGAGGTGGAAACGATGGGCGACCTTTACTCTGACGGCGCCCTCCTGCCCTTTGCAGCCCTCGTAGGGGATACATCCCTCCCGGCTGGACAGTTCCTAACACACGCATCCCTCGTTCACGCGTTGACTACCGCTTGGGGAGACATGTCTAGAGAGCCACCAACGCATCATTTCATGCAGTACCTGCATGTCATGAGTAACGGCACTCACATCATTCATTGGTTAACGCAAGCACTCCTCCTACATACGCACCCGGCGACTGTACACCTGAGGGAAAAATGGGCGACGGACAGAGGAAGGAACTGGACAGACAAAGAGTGGGCTATGATCCTGGCTGGCCCAGTGAACATCCCCCGCAGCCCTCGCTTAAAAACTATACAATTTTATATACTGCACCGCGCATACCTCACCCCAGACAAGATAAATAAGTATTTTCCGGTCACGGACACTGCCTGCAGCCGCTGCTCCCTTCTAGGTGCGGATCTCCTTCACATGCTCTGGTTCTGTCCCGCCCTCTGGCAGTACTGGGACGGAGTGACCATGATACTCCGACATTGCACTAAGGAACAGGTACCAAGCACATGGGAAGCCTGTATATTGGGTTTGTACAAGCGCACGCGCCAAAATAAGGTCCAGACTAGATATTGGGATCTTGGACTTATCACAGCCAAAAGACTACTTACCAAGCGGTGGAAGGCAGCCACACCTCCACACCTCCGACACTGGTGTCTGTCGCTGACAAACTGGGCACGGGCTGAGAGCTCTGTCCTGAAGCAGGAAGAGACAGCAGGGCTCAGAAAATTCCCCATTGCACAACAATGGGAGGACATACTACACTCCTTCCTGCAGAAATGTACGGACCAGGGAATTACGTAATGATTCATGTGCTGCCACCCCCACTCCCCGATACGAATTCCTGCAAACCGCACATGATGCACCATACACCATCCAACCGGCCATTAGGCTCGGCCCACTGTCTGACATGTGCTTAACTGATTCACACTGACGACCACTTGCCCCACTCCCGGACACGCGCCGCCACATGCGACGCTACGACAGACGCCCGGGCACCGCACCGGAATGCCTCACCCACAGCACACTCGAGGGCCCCCCCCCTAATAGCTACGCCGCACGGACAGCCTTCACTTTTCCGCACCTCCCCCCCCCCGGTCCCCCGCCTGCCTACCCCGTGAGACACGGCTGGCACGCTGATTCCGACCTCCCCCTCTAGACGATATGGCAAACTCTGCACACACCTACCCCCACCTACCTACTGTTTAACTCATGTTCCTGTTTTGTAATTCGTTGTTGATTTGGTTCCATCTCCTCTTAGACCATGTCCGTACACATACATCTCCATGCTTCATACCATTTTGCGCCACAAGGCACCCTCGGAAGTGACAGCTAAGGCTTAGGCACCTCACCTGGACGCTAAGGTACAGAACAGCTATTTCCAACGGAATGGGTGCACAAGGCGGTTATGCGCCCCAAACGCGCTTAGTCGCGGAACACCCTCATCACTCCTTCATATGACACCAGACCCGTCTGAATGTTGACCCACACTGAGACACTCACCAATGGCGCACGTTAGACATAGTGGGCTCGGCTGCCACCGCTGCTGATGATGAGGGTGGGTTCGGCGCAGCTACTTTGGTCCACTGCCTATATACGGAAAACCCATAGACCACACACTTGCATGGCAATATATGTATACATGATTACGGTGTTATGTGACATATTGTTATACGCTGCCGGACCCCAGGGTTGTCGGCCTTGAAGCTGTGTTCACTTACCCTACCTAACACAAAGTTCATTATCTGCTGCTGGCCCGGCTGGGTTGTAAGCTACGAAGCTGTGTACACTGTATGTTGGACAATAAAGGTCTTTTCAAAAAAAAAAAAAATGCATCTCTCTATGAGTTTTAATCTCTGACAGGTCCAGACACACAAACACCTGCCACCCACCAGCACCTCGGTACCACAACCTCCCCCAGCACGCTTGCACCACGCTACCACAACTTCCTATTCTCTGCCAGATCTAACAGCCAGATTCATCATGGTCCCGATTTGCGAGTCCTTAATAGCGATTATTAAGGAATCGCTATTAAGGACTCTCAAATCGGGATTCATGTAGAAATTGCAAAATAAATTGCGATTCCTACAGCCTCCTTATTTGCGATTAGCAAATTGCTAATCGCAAATAAGGAATACCTCCCCATTCATTCCCATAGGAATGAATGGGGAGGTATTCCTTATTTGCGATTAGCAATTTGCTAATCGCAAATAAGGATGCGATTTCAAGGGTGCCAGGGGTGTCCAAAGGACACCCTGTAGCACCCCTGAAATGGAAATGTAGCCTGATGTTGCGCACACACATGTCCAAAGGACATGTGTGTGTGTAACATACCACTTAGAAAAATGCACTAAAGTGCATTTTTCTATGTTTTCGCTATTTACCACGAAGTCAGACTTCGCGGTAAATAGCGGCCGGAAATTGCGAATTCGCAAATTGTAAAAGTTTCATGAATTGCATTTAAGGAATCTCAAATAGAGATTACTTAAATGCTATTCCTCGCTAAAATGCGATTTCTGTAATAGCGGATTTTGCATTTGGGATGATGAATCCCAAATGCTAAAATTGCGCTCACAAAGGGCCAGATTCTCAGAATCTGGCCCTTTGCGAGCGCAATTTCCCTTGATGAATCTGGCTGTTAATTTCCATCTTAAGTTGCAGCCTTTGCACCACAACACCCCTCACATTTCTATCTCCTACACTGTCTCGCTCCAACTTCTTCCGCCAGTGTCCCCTCCTCGTGACCTTCCTGCCACACCTTGCTTTTTCTGCTCCAGTGTCCTGTTCAGCCAACCAGGAGCCTAAGATTGGCTACCCACAATGCTCTACTTGTGTCAGCCTTCAAGGGAAGCTCATATTATCCACAGGGTTCATCCCTGCCTCCCTCTCCCATAATCCCTCCTTACATCTTCACCTTCCACATCGTCGAGGCTGCATAACTGCAATAAGCGCTTTACAAGCCATCGGCCTAACCCAACATTATCTGCAAGGTGTAATTTAAGATATTCATATTAAGACAGGTTTATTATTTAGCATGCATGCTAGCAGTTCCCAGTTTACAAAGTAAGTGCCCTGGGTGGGACCAGGTCATCCACATAGAGGCCGGGCCCCAGAGGATAAGGATCCTAGGGCTGATATTGGCCTGGAAGGGGGCCGCGCGTCTCCCCTCCCGTTATTTATTTATCTTTTTAAAATAAAAAAAGAGTCCGGGCCCTATGGAGATGGGGTCTCCGGGGCCCAAATCGGCCCAGGTGGGGGGCGGGCGTCCCCCACCATTTTAATTTAAAAAAAAAAGAAAAGAAAAAAAGACCTGGGTCTGGGGGTGGTCCCGGGGCTGAAACCGGCCTGGGGAGGGGGACCACACGGCCCCCTTTATTCAAAATAGGCCTGGCCCTGGGGATGGTGTCCCTGAGGCCAAAGTGGCTCAGGGAAGGGGGGGGGGGGCTCCCTCCATAAAAAAAAACTGGCAAGTCGCTGGAGGCCCTGCCGCCTTCTCCACCACTCTGCAGACGCACCTTGTGGTGCACTTTTGGTTGGAGGATTAAGTTCCCTTGGCTCCAGAGGGTCCTTGTGGGCCAACAAGCCCTCCTGTTACTTCCAGTAAGTCCCACAGAGTGTAATTGCTGAGAGGACTTCAGAGGCCACGTCTTCTTTCTCCACCACTGTGCAAACGATCCTCCCGATGCACTGCTGGTTGGGGGATGAAATACCCTTGGCTCTAAAGTGTCTTTGGGGGCCAACAATCCCTCCTGTTACCTGCAGTAAGCCCCACACCGCGGAATTGCTGAGAGGTGTTCGGAGGCCACGTCCCCTTTCTCCACCACTGTGCAAACATGCCTCCTGGTGCACTGCTGGTAGGGAGATAAGGTCCTTTTAGGTGTTGGGGGTTCTTGGCGGCCCAGAAGCCCTCCTGTTACCTTCAATAAGTCTGACTCAGCAGAATTCCTCAGAGCTGGTCGGAGGCCCCTTTTTACACCATTGTGCAAACGTGACTATTAGTTGAAAAAACATAGAAATTCAGTTAAAAAAATCAAAGGTTACAGAGACGTTACATTTAGAAAATAGAATTTAAAAAAACTTAGAAATTCACAGAAAAAAACAAAGGTTACAAAGACATTATAGTTAGGCTCAGATTTCACTCGTACAAAAGGAGTGAAATTCAGCAGTTATAGTTACCTGAGCTAACTATATCTTACGACCCCGCAATGCACTGGTTATGATATATTACATCACTCATGACATGGTCAGTGACATCACTTATGACATCCTAAATGACATCACTGATGACATTATCCACAGAATCTCTGACGTACCCACTCACACCCCATACAACCTTTCATGCACCCACTCCAACTTCTACACTACCATTCTAAAACCCATTCACACACCCATACCAGTACTTACATAGCCACTCACTGATTCATAGATCAACACACACATCCACTCATAACCCACTCACTCACTAATACAGCCATATCCACTCATACACCTAAACAGCCACTCACACACCTACTCACCCATATATTCACACAGCCACTTACTCACCCATACAGTTACACACACACTCACTCATACTGATACTAACATGTACTCACTCACCTATGCAGTCACTGACACAAGCACTCACTCATCCATACAGTAACTCACATGCCCCATCACTCACCTATACTGCCTTTCACATACCCAGTTACCCATATTCCACTGACACATGCATTCACTAACCCAAAGCCCATTCATGAGCTGTCACACATAGGATGTCGAGAGCCAGAGGGTTAGTGTCCTGCAGGGGCACCAACAGGCAGCGGCAAATAACATAGATTAAGAAAAAGGCGGATCGTCGGGGCAAGCAAGGTCCAAGTGACTCACCACGAGCAGGTCAGTCAGAGCATGTGACGAGCAAGCAGGAGAGCCCACTGGAGCCAAGGAAGACTCTCAAGAGGACCCACAGGCCTGAGGCACAGAAGTCGCAAGAGGACCTCGAGCAGCTCACCAGTGGATGAAGGCCCACGGTGCAAAGGATGTGGTGCAGGCGAGGATCTTGGTTGCAGGAGATAGTTGAGGCTGGAGCTTCTTGGAGCCTGAAGCTCTGTGTAGGAGAGAGTCAAGAACCCTTGGCAACAGCAAGTCCATGTGGTGCACATGGGTACTGCTCCAGCGCTTCCGACAAGGGATACTGGCCTCCAACTTGCTAGGAAGACAGTGCAGGCCTCGAGGAAGTTGTAGAACCCCCACCTTTGTTGCTGAACCTTTCGGAGTCCGTAGGAGCTGAGGCACAGCAAACTGGACAGCTTTGTTACGGTGCCTGCAGAGGCAGGGAAGTGACTCCTTCACTCCAAGGGAGATTCCTTCAGGTGTCTCGGATGTCCACTGGCTTTGTGAAGAACCTGTATTGAGCCCAGGCACAGACGTTGCAGCAGACTTACAGGACAATGAGACCAGGAGCAGCAGGAGTCTTCCCAGTTGCAGTCTCGGTTCCCAAAACGAAGTCCAGCGATGTCCAGAGTGCCCAGGCGGTCGACGTTGAAGTGGTATTGGATCTGATTCTTGTCCCACAACAAATCTAGGGACCCACCCACAGGTAAGCCCTTAAGTACCCTAAGGGAAGGGTTGGGAGGATTCAGGGGTCCCTCCCACAAGAGGGGTGGACAGTGGGGAGGATACTTCCAGGTACTATGTCCAATTTCACGCCAGAGCGAGAGCCAACTGCTCCCTGAACTGGTTTGAACTGGAATATGCAAGGAGGGCACCAAATGTGCCCTTCAAGAAGTGTCAGTGGCGCTGGCAAGCGCCCCCACCCTGTCCCAATACACTAAGTCCTGACTGGGAGGTGTCACACCTCCCTGTGACAGGAAACCTATTGCCCTGCCTTCCCCTGCTTGAGCTTGACTCAGCAGCAGGAGGGCTGAATTGTGTCTCTGGTTGGGTGCAGCCCTAGTTTGCTGTCCGAGTCTAGAAGACTGGTACCTGGAGCACTGAGGGCCTCCCGTAGGAGCTTTACAGTGCAACTAATCATACCTCCCACACTGTCAAACATGACAGGGTTAGTTAAAGCCAGTTTAGAGATAGTCATCGCATAATGAAGCGTGGCCACACTATGTATCAAAATGGCTGTTGCACTTACAACCCTGGAGAATGGTCGTGCATCTACATTGTTCCCAATGCCAGACTTCACATGCGACCTCCCTAGCAGGCTTTGGAAGACCAATGGTCGCAGTTCTCGGACCGTTGGGAAGACAAGATGACCCTCTCTTGGAAGGCCAAAGACTCACTTCAATGGTGGATGAAGCATTCTCATCTTTCAATGTGAGTGCCTTGTCACCCAGATCTTCAAACTCTGACACTCATTATAGATGCTTCCCTTCAGGAAGCCCACATGGACCCTCTGCAAGTTCAAGGACTGAAAGGTTGTACCATATCAAAATGTTGGAACTGAGGGAAGTCCGTCTTGTGCTCAAGTCCTTTTATCCAGTCATTCAGATATGCCCCCTTCTGTTACAAACAGTCAATATGACCACAATGCATTATTTGAAAAAGCAGGGAGGAACCAGGTCACGGCCCCTATCTCTAAAGGTTTAAGCCATATCGACTTGACTCAATGTGCAGCAGATTCCCTCCGTCGCAACTTCGCCAATGCCCATGCCTGGGTATAAAATGACAAAGTCGCACAGGACGTTTTCCACTGTGGGGAAGGCCAGTAATCGACCTGTTTGTTGACGCATCCAGATTTCCCCAGTCAGTATCCAGCGGAAATGCTCCTTTGATCAGCTGGTCAGAGACATTACTGTATGATTTTCCTCCCATACCTCTCATCACCATGGTCATCAACATGTTTTACAGAGCCAAGACTAGGATGATACTGGTTGCTCCGGAATGGCCTTGCCAGTGGTGGTATCCTGACTTTCTTCATCTGTCTGAACCCCACAGAGGAGATTGTCATGCAGACAGAATCTTATCTTCAAGCTAGATGGGAGGGTTTTTTATCCCAACCGTCTCTCCATGAGCTTGATGGCATGGCTCCTGAATTCCTGCAATATGGACTTAAAGGCCTTTCCCAAGACTGCATGGACATCTTAAGAGAATCTAGGAGGCCTTCTACCAGGAAATCGTAACGCTTTCAAATGGAAGCGTTTCTAATTATGGTGCATCAGCAATGGTCATAACCCTATTCTAGGTTAAGGACAGGAGATCTTTCCTTATCTGTTACACTTAGCCAAATCTGGTCTCTAGTGCACATCTATAAAAGTGCATCTGGCAGCCATTACAGCCTACTGAAAGCCACCAATGCAGATTTCTTTTTTCCAGATGACTAGCCAATGACTTGCTCGAAGGTTTAAAAAAGTGTTTCCCTTCTGTAAGGTCACCCTCTTCTTTTTGGTAACTTAGGGGCATATTTGCAAGGAAAGTGGCGAAGCGCGTCGTTAAGCCACGAAGGCTAACAACACGCTCCTTCATTTAGGAAATGGAGGGCTGCACCATATTTCAAAGAATATGGAGCAGCCCTGCGTTTGCCCCTATCCTGGCGCTAAATTTAGCTGTCTAGCGCCATTGCAGGCACCCTTGCACCATAGTGCAAGGGTGCCTGCATTGATGGGAGTAATTGTTTATGTGCAGGAATGTATCCCTTCCCGCACATAAACAATCTGAAATGGCGATTTGAAAATGTTATGTCTGCAGCTTAATACTTGTTTATGTGCAGGAAGGGACACCTTCCTACACATGTCCCTTCCTGCACATAAACAATGAAAGGCATTTTGCTGTTTCCATGTGTGCTGCACAGCGCAGCACACATGGAAACAACAAAAACAAGGAGAAATTAAACATTTCTACTTGTTTCGCCAGGGTAAAACCAGGTTTTCCCTGATCTTAATTTTGGCACTGCCTCATATTTACGCCACCCTTATAAATATGAGGCAGCGTCAACATCGATGGGTGTTGCGCTTGAATACCCACCCCCTTTTGTACAGCTTTGTTCGCCATAAGTTGGCAGGGTATGCTCAGACCTTTTGTCCCTTGCTCACTGTGCCACTGGATTCAAGCAAGCCGGGCTGAAGACGGCTGAAATGCTAGAAACCGGTCCTCGGAAGCTTGTTTCCAGTCCATGGAAGGCATGGCTTGGCAGTTCGGGCTGGACTGTTCCCATGAGGCACAGGGTCAGACTGATTTGCATATGGCCATGTCTGAACTGGGGTGGCAGAATGGGCTAAAGAACAGTGATGGATTAAACCCAGATCTGTTGACTGGGTGTGAGTGTTTGATTGGTTCAGATGCTCCGTCCATCACCACCCCCTTTTGTACCGCTGAATACCCACAGCAACACCCATTGCCCTCCCTTTCACGCTATGTATAGTGTGAAAGGGTGCCTTATTTACAAGGCGGCTTTAAGCCGCGTTAAGTGGCTTAACACTGTCTTGTAAATAAAGCGAAGCCTGTATCGCCACCACAAAGTCTTTAAAAGTGACATTGTGGTGGCGATAGGGGCCTGTAAATATGCCCCTTAATGTGGCTCTCTCCAGATTGATGGACTCTCCCTTTGAGCCCATACATAATGCTTCACTACAACACCTTACCTGGAAGAACGCTTTTTTAGTGATCACTTCTGCACGCAGAGTCAGTGAAATCCAGCCTCTTTGCACAAAGGAACCTTATCTGATTTTCCATTCAAATGGGGTGGTTATGAGAACACATCTTAGTTTTTTACTAAAAGTCATTTCTGATTTTCATATCAGTCAATTACTCTACCTCCTATGTTTGTTTCCGAACCCTTCCACGCCACCAGAAAGGGCTTTATACTCCCTAGATCTTTGAAGGGATCTCAAGTTTTACCATGAAAAAGACAAATAAATAAGCAAGTCTGACCATTTGTTTATAAATTAAGGTCCAATGCACACTGGGTTACCTTCTTCCAAGTAAACTATCTCAAGGTGGATAGTCTCTTGTGTCTCCCTTGCTTACCAGTTAGCCAACAATCACCTTCCTGGTAGGCCTAGGGCTCATTCTACAAGGGGTGAGGCAGCCACTGCTGCCCTGCTTAGAAATGTACCCATTGCTGAGCTCTGTAAGGCTGGCACATGGCAATCGGTGCGCACCTTCACTCGCCATTATTGCTTGGATTCAGACACTCAGGCAGATGCCCAAGTGAGGCAGGCCTCGTTACAGAATCTGTTTGGGTAATGCACTCTTAGCTGCTAATAGCTCATTTTGTATTCGTCCGCAGATGTAGGGCGTCGGCTTGCTATTCTATTCAGTGCTTATGACTATTGATGAGTATCCCCTAGAAGAGATGGATAAGTTACTTACCTGTAATCCTAGTTCTCTTCCAGGGGAATAGTCATTAAAGTCATAAGCAACCCTTCCTCCTCCCCGGAAGAATACATACTAAAGCAGCCTTAATATGGTGATTATCCTCAAATGTTGTTGTGTTCCGTGAGAAAGTACTGGACCTAAAGGTCACCTGTGAGGCATAATGGGATTGGGGAGGTCTTGAAGGTCTTAAAGGCACGGCTCCAGTTTGCTCTGTAATGGTTTTCAAAGCAGCCTATTGGCTAGCAACACCTTTTATTCCCTTGCCTTTTTCCTTTCCTTTTGAGATGTTTGTGTTCTATGTAGCAGAAATGTAAAATGTGTATGATTATTTTAAATGAAAAATTCAATGCAATTTTGGCATTTTTGCCTAATTTTAGGTATGCTGCATATATTTATACATGGTTTATGCATATATTTGTATGTTTTAGAGTACTTCATACTTTTGAAGGGACATATATAATATACTTGATATGTGCTCCGGGGTCGCCACGCGTGGGAGGGACTATTCAGTGCTTATGACTTTGATGCGTATTCCCCTGGAACAGAACTATGATTACAGGTAAGTAACTTATCCTTTCTGGGAAAACCAATACTCTAAAAATTTGCCATATTAACTTTGTCATTGAAAAAGTATTCTGGCAGCACGGATTGCGTCAGAGCTAAACTTTGTAGCTTTGAGAAGTTGTAATATGTGCAAAACCCAGCTGGTCAAACTATAATTTGACACAGCCTTAGGATGACGCCAGATTTTGTAGATTTGAATTTCAAGCATGCACTTAATACCCTCATTTTGAAATGGGGAGCGGCATGCCCAGAATACTTGGATGAACAGTGATACCACCTGGTAGAGCAATGCATGATCTGCTTACCGTGGACTGCGGATTCTGTGGTCATCAAGAAGCATTTTACTACAAATAGTTACTCGGGAGTGCTTTGTGTTCTTTTTAGGTGACCTAGATTGTATTTCTAATCCCTGTGCACAGCGTATCTAAAAGGTTTAAAGGCTTGGAGGTGGACTCAGATGAAATATACAGTATTAGAGCACTGGAATGTTGGGAGCCTTATTGAAGACAATGGAGTGGCTCAGGTGGGCCTATAATGACGGCCATAGAACGTCTGCTCCAACACAGCAATGTTTCTCTATCTGGTTCTCCCTCTTTCATTTCGAAAATTCTACCCTCAATTGGTGGAATTTTCAAATAGTATTATAGCTGTTCTGCCTCGGGGTATGCTAGTTGTGAAAGGTCTTTCTTCTACTATAAGCCCCTGCCTGCGACTTGTTCCTAGAGCTATGGTAGATGTCATTTATCAACCAGAATGGCCCTCAACTGGCAGGTTTTAATGCTGCAGTACTTCATACATCATCCTTTTGTCGGATCAGAGTCTGAACACCTCTTAGGTTTATTGACCAATCAGGAGTGGGCTTCCACTTCACAAATTGTACTGTATGTATTTTCAAAATGGTCCTCTTTAGTGTTTCGAAGCACACACCCCTAAATGTATATTCATCTAGTCCTCCGGGCTACAACTTCTGAACTAAGGAAGTTAAGAAGTGAATCCACTGAGAGCCTCCAGGAGCACTTACAGGCCAAGTTCCTCATCAAAATCATGTATGTTATGACTCAGTTTGTCCTAAAACGTCTGTGGTTCGTTGCAGGTTTCATGAAACTCTAAGGGTGCCCCACAGATGTTTAACCAATTGTAGTGCCCACAGTCCAATGGAGCCTCACCCAGCTCATGGCTAGCGAATGGATTTAGGCCCTAACGATGGGTTTAGGCTCAGATCTCTGTACTGGGGTGAATGTATGACATTGTTCTGCATTCTTTCCAACAATAGTTATTTTTGCATTTGTCACCCCAAGTGGGACGGGTATGCCCAGACGTGGGTCGAGTGCTCTCAAAGCTACTGGAATGAAGCTATCCTGGCTGATGAGGGGTGAAACCCTGAAACCAGTTCTATGATGCTTGTTTCCAGTCCAGGGAGGATGTGGCCTGGCAGTTCGGGCTGGACCGTTCCCATTGGGCGCAGGGTCAAGACTGATTTGCATATGACTGGGTCCAATCTGGAATGACATGGTGAGCAAAAAAACGATGGATTTAGGCCCAGATCTCTGTACTGGGGTGAATGTATGACATTGTTCTGCATTCTGTCCATCAATAGTTCTTTTAGCGAAGTTCAAAAACATGGCCCATTCCAATTGTGAAAACTGTTTTTACAATCATCCAAAACTTCATAAGTTTACATTTTTTTCAATAAGTTGGGTGATAAGCATTGGCATAAAATGTTTTGGAGGTCTAAAAATAACTGGAAATTGTTCAGGCAAAAACGTTTTTAGTCGAAAATCCTTCTGATTAAACGATTTGTTATGGTAAATCTTTTTCCCAGGTAAATAAACTGTCTTGAAAACTAAGAAGTGTACCGAAAATTAAGAGCTATACCAAAAATGTATCTACCTTGAAAACGAAGAGTTGGCCTAAAAACTAACAACTATACTTAGAAGTAAGGGCGCTACTAAAAACGAGGAGCTAGCCTGAAAACTAAGAGCTATAAACACTAAGGGCCATTCAGCGGTCACAAACCTAAATCACGCGGCTTCTGACTGCTAACTGATTGTTCACTGTACACTAAAGCCATTTTGCGAGTCGGTAAATGGTTACCAAATCACAAGATGGATTTAGAAATGCATAATAAATCGCAAGTTGGAAGATGCAGTCCAGGAGACCACTGCCAATTTCCAAGTAAACTTTTTTTTATGATGAAGAAAACTTTTTTCGTTAAATGCATTCCCATTTCCTTTAAGTAATAAAGAAAAGTTTAACTTACGATTCGATTAGAGACATGGTGGTTTGCTGATCCCAGGAGGCCACCACCCCTTCGATGGCATCCATTTAGAGAAAGTTGCAAATTGCGACCTACCTCTTTAACATTCATGAGATAGGTCAGATTGAGACCCACTATAAATGGTGGGCTGCTTCCCGCCAGCCTACGGTGTTATTAAGACCTTTAGCTACCTACAATGGATTAATAGCAGCATGTTGTTTTAATAATTCTATCCCCAAATATTCTTCAAAATTCACCTCCCATCTCAACTACATCTGAGCACATAGATCATAAGGCCTACACAGTTATCATATAACACGTTAGGCTAAGGTATGTCCATTGTTTTAGGCATATTCCTGCGTCCTACAGATGTTATAATGCCATTGAGACGCAGTCTGGATTTTACTCTAAGAATCAGGCTCGGGCCCTGAGGCCTTCACTGCAGTCCCTGTAGGAGAGCGGATGAGTCCTTGAGCCATCACGTTTTTCGTATTCTAAGTACACCACTGATATTATTTTGAAACATTCAGGGCCTGAATCACAAGGGTAACCTTATATTTAGTAGTACGTTTACTACTTTCCTGGATTGCATAAACTACTTGCAGAGTTTTATGACTCTACACTCACTACTCTCTGTGTGCGGAGTTCTCTGCAGTTGAGGCAGAGAACTCCACGGACTTAAGTATATGGAGTGTGGAGTCTTAAAACTCCTCCGGTCGTTTGTGGATTCCATTTGGTAGCACCTTTAGTAGTACTACAAATCTGCTTGCTGGTGTAGGATTTAGTTGGTCACAGGCTCTGTAGCATCGAGTCTGTGTTTCTATGTTCAGTGATGAGACCTCTGAGCTCCTAAGCTGCTTTTCGTCAGAGTTACAAGTGGGGTTCACTGAAGTCTTGATTGCGGGATGCATGGTTATGATGGAGTGCAGGATTTACACCTGTAAACACTAGCATCATACGGAAACCCCGCCATTACTGTGAATGTGGAATAACCACACAGACCTCATTTTCCCAAGTCTAATTCTGCACAACAAGGCCTTGTCCATATGGATCAATGGTCTTGTTTATCCCAGGTCTGAGCAGGAGAACTGCTGGGGGTTGGTATCCGCTCTGGTGAGCAGTGCTGGTGAACCGCACTTGTGAAGGAGAGGCTCCAAGACCAGCACCTTGTGCCATCCAGGCTCTCGGGGGTGAGGAAGGCTTTCTACTCGGATGTGTGGGGGGATCACTTTACCTGTAGTCCGGGCCTGTCCAACGTAGGTCCAGGAGGGAGGGTCCACTCCCAATTGTCATCATAACCACTGAGCACGCGAATCAGTTCCATGAAGCTGCTTTGCTTGAAAATGTAACCTGTGAATGTCCTCAACATCTGGCATGGGGCCAGCCGTGGTGGACATATTCACTTCTAGCCCCGGCTGAGATAGGATCTCTGGCTGGTCACATTTCATTGTGTCCACCGGACAGCTGGCCAGCTCGCTGTCCACCCCTCTTAGCGCTGGCTTGTGACTTACTTGGCACCGTGGCCGCTGCGTGTTTATAATCTTGCGGAAGGTTGTTTACGCCCTCCGCTGCACGGCCAGCTGTCCGGCAAGATGTATTAATGACCATTTAATGACCTCTCTTCCCACGTGTGGAGCACCACGCAGCCTGGACTTGGACCCACGGCGTGTCAAGTGTCGGGCACGGAGGCCTTGTCACTGTGCCGCCCACGCGTGGCACCTACAGTACTTGGCACTGCCCTTTCATATCTCATCGGTGGCAATGCGACGGCAGCAATTGCTGTGCCGGAACCTGGGGCCACGAGCCCCCAGTTACTTAAAATCAGTTTGGGCAGGTCCTCTCAAAAACGTTATATTTTCTCTCAATTCTTATTCTAATTTTAAAACATTCCGAGCAGGTATTGTAGTGGGGCTGGAGAATAACAGAGAAATATTAATGTGTAACAATAAATACAATCTGTGCATTGCACATAATCATTACACACGGGTAAAGCATTTCATCTGAGAACAGGGGGAGCATCTTGACAGAAAAGCCCAAACTAGTTTTTGTCTTTCATTTTTTCTTACAAGAAGTGCAATTGTTGTAAGCCAGAGTGTTAAAAGGGGACTCTGATGGTAGTTGTAAGATACGCATTTTACGCAGATTTGTATTGTTTAGTTATTTTTGCTTTCTCTTATCGGTATTTTTATTATGAAAAACTTTGCAAGAATATTCAGTTTCTTTTAAAGAAACATTGGCAAAGCTGATGGGTCACATCTTTCTGACCAATTGGCTTTCCCATTTATTTATTTATTTTATGGTTTTAACAATATCTTACTGGACATGCATTGCATATTTTTGTACTTAAAGACTGTAAATATATTTATAATTGTAAGCCCTCTATGCTTTAGTGCTATTTTGTATTGTAATTAAAATTGACTTTACTAAGAACTGTCCAAACAAGAGGTCTCAGCTCTAAATGCCTGATCTATTGGGTTTTCCAGTGCTTGCATCGTACGGGATTTGATTTGATTTGATAAAAATTTGTAATGCGCAGAACAATAACCCGGAGGTATCAAGGCGCCTAACAATACCATCACAAGATTGAGACAAACATCCTTACATATAGGCTTGCAGAAAGAGGCGAGTTTTAAGAGCCCCTCGAAATTTCTGTAGGGAAGGCAGAGACCTAAGATCGAGGGGAAGATCATTACACCATTTGGGAGCTAGGGTGGAGAAGGCCCTGCCGCCCCACTTGGCTTTTCGTGTGCGGGGGACTGTCAAGAGCGATTTCCCTGAGGAACGTAAGTTCCTTCTGGGAATGTAAAGGGAGATGATGGAACCAACTCCCAGATCGCTGTCTTTTGCAATAGCTCTGTAAGTCATGCATAAAGCTTTGAACCGTACTCGGTATTCTACCGGTAGCCAGTGCAGTGTTTTCCTGGCCAGCGTAGCCGAGGAACGTCTGGGAACATCCAGGACGAATCTGGCTATGGCGTTCTGGACCACCTGTAAGCGCTGTAGGAGGCTCCTGCTTAGCCCCACATACAGCGCATTACAGTAGTCCAGACGTGAGCCAATGAGTGCGACCGCTATTTGCTTTCTGGACTGTAAAGAAAGGTATTTTCTGATCCTTCGCAGGGTGTGAATCAATCCCCAGCAAGTGGAGATGGTTCTACTCACCTGCCTGCTCATATCCAGGGCAGGGTCTATCATCACCCCAAGGTTCTTAGCAGATGTTGTGGGGGAAGGACACTCTCCTAACGAGTCAGGCCACCAATTGGCTGACCAGATGTTCTCTTTCCCTCCAAACACCATTACCTCTGTCTTCTCCCCATTCAGTTTGAGTGAATTCTGGATCATCCAGTGACCAACCGCCTCCATACAAGATCTAAACTTGGAGGCAGTTCGTACATCTGAATGGGAGAGAGAGACGAGGATTTGGGTGTCGTCTGCGTAAGAAACTACCTCCATCCCGAAAGTTCTTATAAGTCTGGCTAGTGGGGTCACATAGATGTTGAATAGGGTCGGACTCAGGGCCGACCCTTGTGGGACCCCACACAGCACTGGTCGGGATGGAGATAGAAACTCCCCCAGCTTGACTCTTTGTACTCTCCCGTCAAGGAAGGAAGTCAGTAGATCTAGAGCTGCGGCCTTCACCCCCACATCCCTCAGACGAGAAGTAAGAACTGAGGGGGAGAGGGTATCGAAGGCCGCAGTTAGATCTAGCAGGACCAGGAGGGAGGTCTGGCCCCTATCCACTGTCGTGCGGATCTTGTCAAGCACGATGGTGAGGGCCGACTCGGTACTATGTTCCCTCCTGAATCCGTGCTGGGAGGAGTCCAGGCAGCCCGAGCTTTCCACAAAAGCAGCGAGGTGCTTGTTTAGATGTGCCTCAAGCATCTCCGCTGGAGCTGGGAGCAGCGAGATCGGACGAAAGTTTTTTAGAACCTCCGGATCAAGGGAGGCCTTCTTTAGCAGAGGTTTCACTACTTCACTCTTCCACTCCAAGGGGAAGATACCATTTTTAATGGCTAGATTCATTATTTCTAGCAGAGGAGGTAAGAGGGTCTTCCTGCATTGCTTGATAATTTTCAGTGGACAAATATCCAGGGGAGAACCTGACTTAATCTTATCAAGCAAAGACTCCAGATCCTGCAGAGCCAGTGGGGGAAAGGAGTCCAGAGTGCAGGATGGGGAGATGTTAATGGTGGTCATATTCATCTCAACCCGTGCAGGGGGCCTAGTGGTACATGCTCTTTGCTCCTCGAGAGCTAGATGAATGTCTAGTATTTTGGTGTGAAAGAAGGTGGCAATCCGATCACATAGATCTTGCGATGGTACAACAGGATCAGGGGCTTGTAGGTTGACTAAAGAATCAACGATTTTAAAGAGCTCCTTTGGCGAGGAGAGCGAAGTTGTCAGGGCCACAAAATGGTCTTGTTTGGCCTGCACAATATCAGCCTTATATTTCCTGACAAGGAGTTTATGGGCTTCCTTGTTCTTAAGGTCCCAGCTAGAATGCCAAAGCCTCTCCTTCCTCCTCACTTCTTGCCTGAGGAGTCTGAGGGAATCTGAGAACCATGGGGCAGATGGTCTCTTTCTGGCTCGGCGGCGGGTCTGTACTGGGGCCAATTCATTCAAGGCCTTCATAGTAACCTGTTCAAAGTGGCCAACCGCAGTCTGCACATTTTCCAAGCCAGTAATAGAAAGGCTGGCAGCCCAGGGTGCAAAGGAATCACTGCTAATGTTCCTAAAATTTCTAGCAGTTTCCAATATGTGAGTCCCTTTGTTTCTTCCATCCACCCTATGGTGTTCCAGAAAGAATGGAACCGCAAGATGATCAGACCAGGATAGGTGCACCGGATCCTTGATGGTCAGACGACGGTCATTAGAAAAAATGCCATCAAGAGTGTGGCCTGCACGGTGTGTGCCCCCACTAACTCGCTGCGTAAGTCCACAAGACATCAGGGCCTCAGTAAGACATGATGTATCAGACAAATCATGCCGTTCTAAATGGTAGTTAAAGTCACCTAGAATGGAGAAATTCTCTCGGCCAAAATAGGGTTCTAGGGACTGAAGGAGGTTGTGCGCAAAATCGGTCCTCGGGCCAGGAGGTCGATATAGTAAAATACCATTAAAAAGGGGACATTGCACTTCCTTTATTGTAAAATATAGCGCTTGAAAGCAATCCGGGAAGTCGGGTATGGGTACAATATGACATTGCAGGTGATCTCTATAAAGGATCGCTATACCCCCTCCCACTCGTCCCTGTCTATCCAGTCTAGCCAAGCAGTACCCTTCAGGGACGGCTTCGATTAGGTCCGGACCAGATGAATCTTTAGCCCAGGTCTCAGTGACAAACACAAGGGCAGGCATTGTGTCAAGGACCATCTCCCTGAACATTATCTTGTTTTTAACAAGGGAACGCGCATTAACCAAAATGCCCTCAACTCCCACTGTCCTGGAACGGACAGCGTCGGGTTGGCCGGGCGAAAGATGACGGGGGACAAATATAGAGGGCCTACGTGTGTGGTAACAGCCACATCGTAATGAGGTCATAAGTTCGTCAGGCTCACAGGAGTGTGAACATCCCAATTTTCGAGGTTTCAAGCTTAGCATCTCCTGGTGGGAATAACTATAGGGGGGTGAAGTGCCTTCGCCTACATCCAGAGTCCAGCCGCCCAGCGCGTCCTCGGCGCGGACGGGCGCAGACGGGCTGGACTCTGGCGTGACTCCGGCGTCACTATGGCGTCCACGCTGCGCGCCATATCTAGCACCCTATGTAGGGCTCTAGCGGGTCCACGTGACTGCTTCAGCGAATGGCTGAGGAGTGTTTCTGACCCACCCAAGATGGCGTCCCAGGAAAACAAAGCGCGGGGACCGGGCCGCCCAAATGGCGGTCAATGCAGCAGGATATTACAATGCAGCAGTGCGATCCGTGTCTAAGGGCACAGGTAAGGCAGCTAAAATTATTTTAACATTTCTAATCTAAATTTAAAAACAGGGTAAAGCGAGCGGAAATTAGTTCAACTAAGGCAACAAAACGGGGCTTTAAAATGGCAACAGATTTCCAGCGCGTAGCGCTATATGCAAGACGAAGTTCAAACAGGAATGGAAGTCTCTCCTACCCCACTTAAGTACACGCACCGATTACAGCCTCTAGCCGGTCCACGTGACTGCTTCAGCGAATGGCTGAGGAGTGTTTCTGACCCACCCAAGATGGCGTCCCAGGAAAACAAAGCGCGGGGACCGGGCCGCCCAAATGGCGGTGAATGCAGCAGGATATTACAATGCAGCAGTGCGATCCGTGTCTAAGGGCACAGGTAAGGCAGCTAAAATTATTTTAACATTTCTAATCTAAATTTAAAAACAGGGTAAAACGAGCGGAAATTAGTTCAACTAAGGCAACAAAACGGGGCTTTAAAATGGCAACAGATTTCCAGCGCGTAGCGCTATATGCAAGACGAAGTTCAAACAGACGTATGAGCTGAGGCGCGTTATTTTGTGCAGGTGAGTTCTGGTTGTGAGAGGGTGCTTCTAATGGGATACGAATGAGAGCTCACGAGCTGAGACTGAAGGCAGTGTGAGTCAGTGGGCCATAACTGACTTATCTAAACACGAAGGAGGGACTAGGAGCGCTTAGAAGGTCCAGCATACAAGCTCCCTGAAATTCTATGCAGCCCAATAGGGTATGCAGTTCCTCTAAGGGGATAAAGTTGGTGATAAACAGAGAAAGCAGATCGGGGGATCTGCTTGTTCAGAAGCAAAAGCCCTCATACACCCTGGTGGGTCTCATGCTTTATCGTCGGGCAGCTCTTCGTTGGGCCGGTGCGGCAATGTTCAGTAGGCCCATTGAGGGGCTCTTTGCCGGAGGTCTTTTTAGAATAAGACGCCAACGAGAAGTGTGACTGGAAGTGCTCTAGGTGTAGATTGACGTAGTGTAAATTAAAAATAGCTCGGAAGTACCCTAACAAATTTAATATGTGGGTCCTCTTGTTATGATTAAAAGCAGTGGGTGGCTGAATGTGGACGCAATGATCCAACGCAGCTCATAAGGGAGTGTACATAAAGGTCGATATATTTTTTGCGAAAAGTTGTCGTTATTGATCAGGGCAATTCAACAGGACCAAAAGCCTAATCTACTGGCGATTCGGGAAGTATGAGTGTGCTATTTAGCCAAAGGTGACCAGTCACAAGGAGAAAATGCCCTCACAATATATAGTACGCCCCTCCAGGGTGGTAGAGAGTGGCGAGTCGCCGCAACATGAGCACGCTGGATGCCTTTTATTCCGCAGCAAACGTAGCCTCTGCCATAACCTCTGAGGTAAGTAGTTTACCAAAATTAAGTTGGTTCTTAGATATCCCAAGGTATATTATATACTGTGAGGACTAGGAAGTTGTGAAAGGATGGACAGCTAGTCAAGACCTTTATGAAGCACTAAGCAGTTGAGAATCTGCTAATTCCCTACAAAAGATGGCATTGCCGCCAATCGTAGATCAATAGAAGATCATTACAGATCAATAAAAGATCATTTTAGATCTAAAGAAGATCAGTGCATTGTAGTGCACAAAATGCTGCTAATGTTCCACGAATTACATGTAATTTGTAAATCTTGGGAATTGAAGAGCTCCTTTGTCTGAAGATCACAAAGTCCTACCAGGGATATATATTTGTTTACGTTTTTTAAAAATGTGATGATTTAGAAGACCACAAACAGCACAAATGTATTTCTCAGCATGCAATGTAGCCTCCGAACACTAGGTGATAAGTGCAGTCATTGAGATTGTGAGGCAACCATCCCGTCTGCTGCATTGTGGCTTCTCCGTTGCAAGCTGCCCTGGTAGTCTTGTGCCAATGTTCACTGCATTGCATAGTTAGTCAGTCAGTCAGTCAGAATACTTTATTTCGATAAATCAATATCATAAAAAGACAATGGTACAATACGACACTTACATTAAATACATTATTTACACATAATAAAAGGAAAAATATTAAACCAATTAAGAAGATGTTCTCAGCGATTTCATGGATTAAAAAATCACAATAAATAAGATAAAAACATCAACCAATTTGTGTGCCCTAGCAGTCAGTTTTACCGTTGCATAGCTAATGCTTGCAATTTACAAAGCAAAGTAATCTGAAACAACCATTGTTAGTAGATTTCTGTATTTTTTACACTATGGTTCTGGGTTTGTTCATCCTTATCTTCTCTTTTCTGAGTGACACCCCCCCAAGCATTTTTACTTTGCGACTTTTGAAGCAATGGTATTGACACCTCAAAAGGTGTTGTAACCTGATGGAAACTACGAAATATGTGTAGGTCCCCTCGTTATGAGTTTGGCCTTATCTCCATTGATTGGTACCCTATCATTGCTATCGAGGACTTTTGCCCACATGATGGTGACCAGAGAGCACTGCAATCTTTTTTTGGCATCCAGTTATCTCATTTTATAATTCAGTAAGCTGGCTCCTGAGAGAGGATACCAATAGATAGTTTCTTCTTAACAGATGGGGCGACAATGAGGGGTCTTAAAAGGATGGGAAACTACGAGGTTCCAGACTTGACAAAACCGACCTGCGATTGACAAGCCACCAGAAATAAAGCAGGTTAGTTATTTCCCATAGTATGCTGATTCGGGGTGAAAGATCACCTCAGTAGCAGACCTACTTCCCTCCACCATCCCAGATCGGAGCTGCTCTCAGTCATTTGCCTAAGAAGCCCTAGGCTGGATCCTGATTTCCAACATCCCGCAAGGGCCCTGAATTCGGATCTACTTTGGCCTTCACTACTTTTTTCCGGTACTTTATTCAGAAATAACGTATCCTATGTTAGACTAAAAGTCAAGAACTGTAGAAATGATAAATGAAGGAAACACAATTTTTCCGATAATGTTTTAAGAGTCTGAAACTCCCCTCTATGCACACTTACTCCTGTACTTCAAGAGAGGAACTGAAAACTCACTTCTTCTAAGAGCTCTCATCCAATATTGTTTGTGACGCAAATCATCCGACTCCCGGCCTCAATTGGAGACCTCCGTGAAACTGCCTTCGCACTCCGTGTTGTACTCATCTTTTGTACGCAATCCAAATTTTTCAATTTTTCCTGTAGTGCAGCCTTCAAGCTACAATTACAAACTAGATCATTGCTGTAAGAAACCCAGTAGATAACAATAAAAATACCAGTAACTTGCTTTTATATCCTGATTCATGCTGCACTTCTGCCATTTTTAAGTGATGCAAGTTGCAGATGTTAATAGGAAAAGAACCCGCGCACACATATATATTAATGGATTCAATGATCACAATTCTCCTCAGAAACAAATAGTATAGTCCAGGCGGTGAAGTCGTTGTACTTGTTCTTGTCTGTTTATTAGTTAAGAAGATGGTCTATTTAGTACAAACAGCCAGCCTGGCTGGCTGTTTGTACTAAATAGACCATCTTCTTAACTGCTTCACCGCCTGGACTATACTATTTGTTTCTGAGGAGAATTGTGATAATTGAATCCATTAATATATATGTGTGCGCAGGTTCTTTTCCTATTTTCTAATTGTGTAGTTTTGCTATACAGATTAAGGGGTTTTGAGGGTATCCCCTTCCTGCTGCACCGTTTAATTAAGTGCTATTACTGTGACTTTACGTTAATACGGCTAGGGCGCCTTTCTTTCTTCCTGGACACTAAAACCCGTCCCTTATTACATATAAGTTGCAGATGTTACTCTTACCCAGTTAAATAGAACTCACTAGAACATGTAGATCCATCATAACGTTTTCTATCATTGGTGTGGAATTCATTTATTTTTTGTTTCCATGTGTCAACATTCTATTTGTGTATCTGGGGTTAGTGTGCTTCTTGATAAACAATGTAGAGATCGTTATATTTTTGCAATATAATGATGGAGTTAAAACTTGAGGAAGAGAGAGAGCAACAGATAGTTGATAGAACAATTGTCAGTACATCATCTGGGTTTGTAGTTGAGTCCAATATGAAAGGAGAAAGAACAGGTAAGGAAACAAAACGGAAGGGGGCGGGGGGTTTCATTTAGAAAATGGTAATGGACAACGAAGTGAAGATGGGGAAGGTGAGTAAGTGATGATATGAGGAGATTGACTTGTGAGAGAGAGTTGACACATTTAGTCAGAGAGGTGTGAGGGGCACCCACCCCCACCCATCTAAGAGGCCGATTACGAAGCCGTAGGAAACGTTCCCACGGCATCGTAATCAGCAGTTTGGATTAGTTTCTGACTGACTCATTTGGATGCAGTCGGTCAGAAATGAATCCGAACTGGATTTCCAAATGGTTTATGACGGGCCCGAAGAGCCCGTCTGCCAATCGGAAAGCCTCCTGTATTCTCAAGGATTACAATGTCGGATTCCGACAGCCTTTCTGTGTGCCAGCCTTTCCGACACAGAAAGGCTGTTGGAAGTCGACCTTGGGGCCCCCAGCAGGGGCCCCATGGGTGCATGGCCTCCAGATGGCATTCAAGGGGGCACCTATGGTGCCTCCCTGCATCCCGTGGCAGGCACCTTGAGCTGACCGTCACGGGGTGCAGGGATGAACTGCACCTCTTCTCTTTACAATGATAGCATGAATTCCAGTCAGAATAGGACTGCCACTGAACACTGTTCGGTTGCATCCTAATTGCTGGGTTGGGACCGCCGACAGGAGGTCGGTTGGTCCCTGTACCCAATTGATGTCTGACGAACTCAGGTCCGTCCGTCATCGAAATTGGCCCCTAAGACTCTTTAATACCCTAGGCAAAATGCTAAAAGACTTACTCAGTGCATTATCATGAAGATTTCATCACCCACAGCCAGTGACCAGTATGTGGAGGTCACACACCCTCCCGAGAAATGGACAGTAGCAAATGCAATTTGTTCTCGAGCCAGAGTTTAGACTTGTGAAGTAGGCAGCACTTTTTTCTACAATTGGGCCTAATGACCCAAACAACCAGTGATGCTGCTGCTGTGGGCCCACTTCACGAAGACTTTTCTGTGAGTAGGTGTGACATACTCCTGTAGAACTCCTGACTTACTCTTGAATTGCAGGTCTTAGACCGAAGTACTCCAAAAATAGGGGCATCGTTTAGAGTTTTATGGGAACTGAAAATCCTGTCATTTCTCAAGAAAGCTCTAAATACGGTGTACAGTCCACTTGCTGGTATTCTTCTCCAATACCATCCCTATGATGGAAGAAATTCAATTGGTGCAGTGTACTCTTTATTTAGCGTTTCCTCTAGCAATTGGAGGAGTTTCTGTGCTTTCAAAACTCTAAATGAGGTCTAAAGTCACCGCAAGCCTTTCAGCATCAGGTCCTGAAACTCTCCTGCCAACTTTTATCAGAAAGTTAATTGTACTGATAAAATGTGGCAATGCTGAGTTACGCACGTCAACCAAATCGGCTGTGTCACCTTTACTCATTCAATATAGTTTTATCGCTCCCACTCATATATTTGCAGCTTACACATTTATGTACTCTTCTGCATGCGTGCCAGAAGTTGCAATAACAACTGGTTTATTCACACTTTGCAGTCAGGATGTCAGAATGTAATTCTTACTCACTGTCAGGCTCAGAGGACGGTCCTCACGGTTGTCATAGAGCTGTGTACAGTAACGAAAAATGGACCTGAAAAGGTCACAGTCTGAAATGGCAAGGGTTTTTAGCACTCAAGGCGAAGGACACCACGAATACCAGACTAGGCCAGTAGCAACAAGTGGAGGTTGTCAAGATTTCAGCACAGAAGCAAGTGGTGAAGGGTTTACGGAGGTGCTCGCTTAAAGGGAATTTGCCAAAACCTGGCTTTGTACCCTTCCTCCTCGCCGGAATCATAGTTATACTTGGTTTAAATGGGGAAAAGGCTGGAAACTTTAGAAGACGGGGCAGTGGCATCTTAGAGCGACCAGCCCTCTAACCACTGCAAGAGTGGGAATTTCCTAGTGTGGCATTTCACTCTCTGGTGAACATTAGCAGAGCATATTTGACCACACTGTAATCATGGCTTTGTGTCTGCCAATTTCTCGAAGTTGTGGAGGCTGCCCGCTCCCACTCAGGTCATCCACCCAGCCTTCTGCCCCGCTTCTTTTCTTGTTTTCTCCCTTCCCGGTTCCCCTTTCAAGGTAGATGCTTCTTGTTTGCCTGAGGCTTTGGCTCTCCTATTTGTTTGTTTGTCCTCCATCTTTTTGCTGCTGTTCGAAGATCTCCCTGCTCTTTACATCCCTAGGATCAGCTCTGGTACCTTGCATTATGTCTGGTTTTGTAATTGTTTCCACCACTTTGGAGCAGCGTAAGAGAATCAACAAACTACTGAAAGGTAATATACAGTATACGTATATACTTAATGTATGTATAGTAACCTTCTGGTATTTTATCATTTCTTCTCAGAATCTACTCCACCTTGAGCATTAGATTCGCTCACCATACCAGTCCGAAGCCAATGCTATTCCAGTTCGGCTTTCCCATGCCATTCTATGAAAGCAACTAGAGCAAAATAGGGTAACACTATCTTCTCTCAGGAGATGGTTGAATGCTTTAAACAACCGGAAATTCCTGAAGGAATTATTTTAATTACATTTTTGATATAACTTTTAGATTAGTCATTCAGGATACAAGCAAGACAACTCAATCAATGAATTTCATGTATGTAGAAATAATCGTTTGAGGGCATAGAAAAAAGATAGGTACGTATTCTGGGCTACTGTATGAAAAAGTGAATAGTTTTAATAATGACAGGAAAACATATACAAAATTGTATACAAAACAAGGAAGTACAAACAAATACACGAAAGGTCACATGTATATAAAAATTCACAGGATATAGACTTACACGTCTGCTATATTTGAGTTCACAAAAGGTACTATGTGTTGAACAAAACAACTCAGCCTAACGACAAAAATCTGAAGCGTAAGAATACAAAGGATTGAAATACAAATCGTCCTACTTTATATAGGCTGATGTGCGCAAATTCTCAACGTTTTGGTCTCCACACTGTAAACATCCATGAGACTATCTTCAGAGCTATATTTTTGTGTAGAATGACCATCTACAACCTGAGTAAAGTGACATACAATCCTCTCTGAAAAGAGAAGGGTCTTCACTAAGGAAGTGGGAGCCTCCAGGAGCAAGGCTCAGAAAACCCCTGTCACAACCATGGAGATGGAATCAACAAGGAAGTTTGTATGGGGATGAGGCTCTGAACCAGCTATCCAAGGAGAGAATTTAAAATGTCTCCCACACACCCACGACCCAACGAAAGTGTGGCTCAATGGTTAGAGCGGCAGACCCTGATGCAGAGGTCAGACCCGGGACCAGGGTTCAATTCCCGACGCGGCAGGGTCTTGAGCTCAAAATGTCCACGGACTCGATAATTCTCGCCTCGGTGCCTACTCGAATCTTGGGTTCACACTCTGCAACTCTGGGCAATAGCTTGCTTAATCTCCACTACGGCCCCACTGCAATGGGATGCCTGGTCTTCACCTTGGGGATGCCCAGTAGGGGTTATCTCGCAGGGAAAGCCAGGACGGGTTCCCAAAGCAAGCGCTAAGAGACCTGTCGGTGATTTGGCGCTATATAAATCGAAATTAACATAACATACTTTCTTGAGCCTAAAAGGAAAAAGCACAGAGATTATCCTTGTAGGGATCTATTCTCAAACTGAACAAATTCATGTGGTCTACCTTTCTACTTAAGGGATGATTCTGAATAGTCATCAAACTGTTTAAACTAGGCGGAACCTCGTACTCCACTGAAACGCCAACTTCCCTCCCACAGGAGTAGATTTACTCATACTGAAACCTCTGTGTAAATTGATATAGTGACAACTGTAACCCAGCATCTCCAAGTGTAGACGTGATTTTGCAAGTTGCACATAAAAAGGCTGTTTGTACATGTAAAGCTGACTTCTGCATGCAAACAATTACAAGAAAGAGGAGCTTGGGGTCTCAGCTTTCATGCAAGGAGGGATGATTGAGTCCTGATTTCAGGAAAGCTAAATCCTATTTAGTTACTCTTTTTTAAAATGATTGTAATTAAATTCATCTCATGTGGCTGTCCTGAAAACCTGGCACAACCTCGCCCTCATGGACCAATGTTATGTAACCCGGGACTTTACAATTAACCCTTTTTAATCCAGTGGACCAATAGCCTGATGTGAGGACCACGGGCAGAATACCTTCATGAGAATAAAAACTGCTGCTGCTGGATTATCACTTTTGAACTTCTGGGATAATAACACTGCCTCTATAGGTGGTGCACCTGCTATCTTCTTGGGCTGCCTGGACATCCCACAAAGTGAAAAGATGAATGCATTTTCTGGTAGTCTTGCGTACCCCAAACAACTGCCAAAACCACAACGTTTGGTAGGTAGGCCCTCTCAAAAGCGGCTAATGATATTCAATACAACAAGAACAGCGAGGAGAGAAATCTGAGAACGTTGAGATCATTTTAATCACTTTGTAAAAAGTAATATCCACTTGTTAAATTGTCTACTTCTCTTAGCACTGCTGTACGAGGACGAAGAGTCTGTCGGGTTGTACCTTTTTCTTCTGTTCATCATACAGTTTTGTGTCCTCTGCTAAAAGTCATATGGAGGCTGCATTTTTATGTATAAGAGCTGATGAAGTCTGGACACTGCTCCTCGGAGCACACATTCTGCACACAGAATACCACCAAACTCTGCCAGGCCAGAGGGTAAAATAACCCAAACAGGCACCTTTGTTGACTCAAGATCTGTGCCTCCCCTGCACTGTGCTGTGTGTTTTAGATTGCTCTTTGTGTTTTAACCTCCTTTACTGACTCATACAGATAGAGTGCTTAATTAACAAATCTTAGTGTACACACTGTGTGCACAGCTGTGAGCACCACTATGTATTTTATCTGGGCATTCGAGGTCTTTGTGCCATGACTCTTGGCATACACTGACTTCTTACTCAGTCGACACGGCTTATCAGGTTTTTTGTAGTTTCAGTATTTTGTTACTTTAATAATTTATTACATAACACGCAAACGCTATAGGCAACTATTGTAAAACACAGTCACTGATAATTACTATATATAATTATTATATATTACTTATATCAAATTGAAATGTATTTCTCCCACGTGTAGTTTTCAAACATCACTCATTCAATATATGCAACAGTTTTCTTCACAACTTTTTAAATATTGCCTCATTTTTATCGATACATTTATAGTGGTTCGTGTAGTTTATAGTAGTCTTTGCTTTTCAATATTTTATCATTTTGATCATTTTATACACCACCCAAATTCTATAAGCTAACTAGATGGATAAAACAGATCTTAAATAAAAAATTAAATTAGGAGGATCAAATGAAACTACCCGATGGACATCAGAAGGAGCTGTTGACCAGTCTACTTGAAGGCTCGTTCTTCTTTTTCTGTTAGAAAATCTGTAGACCACAACAGATTCAAGAATTTTTACATAAAAATCACAGTTATAACAGCTACACAGCTTGATTTGTTCATATCAAACCAAATTAACACATTCAAGTAGAATTTGTTTGCAGAATGATGATTACATCTGCAGTTTCTAAGGAGACTGCTCACTTTTGCTATTTTAAATGATGTTACGGAATTATGTGTTGCTGTTAGTAAGGCCTTGCAGCACTGTGTTCTTAAAGGATTCCTTTTAAGACCGGAGTCTCCTTTCTGACTGTTGGCTCATCAGTTATGTGGGTGCAGTTAATATACTGCTTTTCGTGTGATGGTTCGGTTGTATGTGTTTTGTAATGGTTAGTGTTGTCTGATCTGTATAACGAACGTGCCAACTTGGGAGACAGGGATGTGTGTTGCCTGGCATGAAATATGTGTTTGAAGTAATTGAGGGTTTACAATACTGTAAAGGTTCAGAGTAACCTTTCACCTAGACTACATTTGGGGTGTTGGTGGAGTCTTGTGTGACTTGTCAGAGGTATATTGTTTCGTGAAGAGTGGAGTGCTGTTGCGAGCTCAGTGAGATCCATCAATCTAATAACTCTAGAACATGTTGCAAGCATGCATTTCTCCGGCTAATGGAGATTGTGATTATTTATTTGTTGTTATGGTTGGTGCTGTTGTCTGCTCAATGATTCCCAACTACATGGAATGCCAGAGCCAAGTTGAATGTGTTCATTGTTGCATCTAATGTGTTCAGGTGTGTGTTCTGCTCTTTCCTAACTTGGAACAGCGTTGAGCAATCCTGATGGGTATGGGAATGTTGCTCCACTCCTGGGTGATTAGATGGAAAGTATCAGCTGTCTTGTTTTTTCTTTATAACATGTCTTAGTTTGCAGTTCAATGGTGTCCTGGCATTACCATTCATGTTCCCTTAGCCAGGAACAGAATATATCTTTTTGCTTTATTTTTTGTCTTCACCAAGCAGATCAATACATTGGCAGATAGCATAGAGCCTAAACAGGTCCCCCCTATTTAGAGAGTCATCCATTAAATCATTACCTATGTGACATCATCATTGCTTGCAAAACATTTGTGGTCAAAATGTTCTGTTGTGACTTATAAATAACATTAAATAATCCTTACGGCTGATGTAACATTGTAGGACCCTGAAACACTGCTCATATAGCCTAGTCAGGATGTTTCAGTTGCTTTTGTGCCTCAAAGGGATCTGAGCATTTTGCCTACCAAGAAGTCAGAATTGCAACCTAAACCCATAGACCTATGACTGTTCACCAATAAATGAGTGCAACAAATCCTTGCATCATGCCAGGTATGGGAACAAAGGCATGGGGGAGTTTACATGTTATTCCTTTGTGGAGGGTGCTGGACAAAGGCAGGTTGATTGTTGCTGTGTTATATTGTTATGTCATGTTATGGTTTTGGTTATTACATTATCTTGCATGTTTTACCAGATCCTAGATATCTTTGGCCTGCATCAATCTGTGTTGCTACCCACCCACTCCGCCGGGCATACCCTAGATGGTGTTTGTTCTAATTTTCCTTCATTGGAAACACACACCCCGATTCCGCAAATTTGGACAGACCATAGTTTGATTCCCTTCAAGGTCTGTGTCTCCGGCCCGGTAAAAACTTCGTGGACTAGCCAGCAGCCTACCATTGATTTAAATTGTAAGAGGGTGGCTGAAAGTATCAAATCTAATCCTCCCCAACAGTCTCAAGCCCCTAGATTGTCTGGGGTCGTGACCAGGATTCTAGAGATTTTCACTCTTGGATGCGCCAAGTCATTGCAGAACGTATCCCGCTTAAAAGCCGCCCCACCAAGGGCATTAGGGAAAAATCGAATGCCCCGTGGTACTCGCAGGTGCTAGCAGAAAGTCATTTACTATGTAGAAAGAGTGAAAGGAAATGGAGAAAAACCTATGATCAATCAGCCAAAACTCTTTATGTACAGCAAAGGAAATCCTATCTGGCCAGTATTAAGCTGGCCAAAAAGGAATACTACATCAATGCCAATAAAGAGGCAGAGCAGAAGCAAAGAACGGTCTTCTCCATAGTGAAGTCCTTCACGCACCCTAAAGCCCTACAGCCGCAAATTCCTCCATCGGCAGCCTTCTGTAACCAGATTGCTGACTATTTCGAGGAGAAAATTGAGCTTATACAGAGAGATTTTCCAGTCCCTCCTTCTCCCTCTGATACCAGCTATCTGGGGTCGGGGGAGAACAAGCTACATACCCTGAGTGCCTTTCAATCGGCCTCTCTTATGCAAACCCGTGAAGTCATCCTGGCTTGTAAATCAGGAGCTCTCTCTGATTCGTGCCCTCCCCAAATATTTCATCAGATAATCGATGTAGTTAACCCCACTATCAATGCGATAGTTAATACCTCGCTCAGCTCTGGAGTGGTCCCTCTTGAATGGAAAGAAGCAATTGTGAAGCCTCTAATGAAAAAATCCAACAAATCTACCACGGACCTATCTAATCTTCGACCAATATCCCTCCTCCCTGTCTTGGGTAAAATAACTGAGCAGATGGTATACCAAGAATTAAAAAGTTTTGTCGATACTCGTAATATTTTACATCGTCAACAGTCAGATTTTCGACCTAAACATTCGACTGAAACTGCCCTCATCGAGCTCACTGATTCTATTAAATTCTTGCAGGATGAGGGTAAAAACGCTGTCTTGATTTAGTTGGACCTCACGGCAGCGTTCAACACCATCTTTCACGAAATCCTGATTGACAGGCTGAGAGGTATAGGCATAAGAGAAGTTGCCTTGGCATGGATAATATCCTTTTTGACTGATAGATCCCAAACAGTCTCCTTGGGTCCTTTTCTATCCAACGAAAAAAAGGTTTCATCTGGGGTCCCGCAGGGCTCCATCTTAAGCCCTTTATTGTTTAACATTTACATGGTCCCCCTTATTGCATTGATAGAGTCACACGGGATACTTGTTACATCATATGCCTATGACACTCAGTTAGTGGTCTCTATGGATAAAAATTCCATTAATATGGAACAAAACTTTAAGAGCTGTCTGACGGAGGTTTTCCGATGGATGAACACCAACCACTTAAAATGTAATGCCAATAAAACAGAGATTTTACCTCTGGGTAAAGAGGTTCATTTCCGTCCTAAGGACTGGTGGCCTGAGGACTCACCTGCTCCGCCCAGTCAGTGGAAACCGCGAGAAATGTAGGGGTTCTATTTGACTCCTCTCTCTCCTTCGACCAGCACGTAAGGAATACGGCAGGAAGCTGCTTTAGTATCATTAAATCTTTAAAGAAGTTTTTCGAGTTCCTGTACACTGATTCCAGAAAGACGGTGGCAGTGGCCTTGATACTATCGCGCTTAGACTATTGCAACGGCTTGATGGCCGGGGTGAAAAAATCCACGCCAAAAAAACTTCAGAGTGTGCAATATGCAGCAGCGAGACCGGTACTTAAATTACCCAGAAGATCCTCGGCTATCACTGCACTTCAGACCTTACACTGGCTGCCGCTACAGAAGAGGATCTTATTTAAGAGCTTGTTGACCTCTTTTAGAGCTCTAAATAAGACAGGTCCAAAGTATCTCGCAAGACGTTTTACTCGCTATAACCCTCCAAGATGCCTGAGGTCGGCAGGCGGCAACCTAATCAACATCCCTAGATTTAATTATAAAACCAAGGGAGGTAAGACCCTTACCGTACTGGCCTCCAAGGCATGGAATGCCATGCCTAAAGACCTTAGACTACTGGTTCAGGAGAATGCCTTCAGGAAGCAATTAAAAACTTGGATCTACAGTTTGTCGGACGGTTTTGTAATGGCTGCCATCTAGGTCTTACTATTGTATTGTACACTGTTTCAGCGCCAGGATGCTTCTTTCGGAGCGACAGTTAGCGCTCTATAAATACCCTATACAAATACAAATACAAGTAATGTTGCAGTACTTGCTGTTATGTGTTAGGAAGTTATGTTGTTATGCTATGTAGCATTATATCACATCATGTGTTGTTTTTGCATGAAGTTAATCTAGTGATGCTATCTTGTGTTGGTATTTTATGCTATGCCACTTGGTGGTCTGTATTGTGTTGTTACAATTATCATGCCTTGATATGGTTGTGTTGTTGCACTTTGTTGTTATGTCATGGTTAATGTTATATTCTCATATTATATTATGTAATTCCTTGAATTGCCATGTGCAGTGTTGGTATTTGATATTGTGTCCTGACCCTACTTTCTCCGCCTTACGTCAAACGGAAATTTAAAACCCCAAGCAGCGCTGAGCTTTGTGTACCAAGGGAGGGATGCCTTTTGAATGACCAGTTTCCGCATTTCGTACAGCACTGTTATATCTCGTTCACATTCAGCACTTTTTTCACCATATCACTTGCGCAGTAGGAACAAATTATATGTTCATGAACTTTGACAGCCTGTTAATTTCATTTCGACACCATAAAATTTAAAGAACATATGGAGTTATCCTTAAATACAGACCTTGATTGATATCCTTTTGATGTGTTTTTGTTCCTGTTTCTTTGATTCATGATATTTGCCTTTTCTTCTTTTTGCTTTTCATTGATTATTATTGAACGGTTTGAGTATTGTTATTCAGTAAACCTAGAATCAATTCTGTACCAGACAGAAGCAACATTTTCCACATTCTTGTACACCCAGGTTCTGAGGGTCACTGGATCACCCCATTATACTAGATGTGTAAGAGCTGAATTGACATCCCCAGCAAGATCTCACCATTGCCACCAAGTCACTTGTTGGACTTGGAAGAACCGGACGACAACTGGCCTTTTGGGGTGGCACACAGCCCATTGGAGCTCCACGTAAAATAACAGGAGGAAGATGATGATCAGAAGAGCATTACTATCAGCAGTGTTATGCCCCTCCCAAACATCATTATCCCACCCTCATCCTCAGCCCAGATATGATATGGGGAAGATGCCCATATCATTAGTCCAGGATTTGCAGGCCATGCTGCTGGATTATAGAATATTTCCTGATCCGCCAGAGGAACAGCCAGTAGTTCCACCTCAGCCTGCTTCTCCTGCTGTTCCAAGGCATATATCCCTCCATCTATAACACCCAAAATGACACCTGCTTTGAACATAGCTGCGCCATCAAGAGATGATCAAACGTCTTCAGAAGATGAAAGGGAGGAAAGCGAAATCCCTTACCCCCAACATTCACAGGATGAAAGGGATGACTACCATGTCCCTACTCCATCACCTTCACCAACACACCATTCAGACTCTTCCCCAGAGGACATCAGGGGCTTTCAAAACTTGAAGGACCGGGATGCAACACGTTTTCATCTCCCAACATCTGTTAAGCAGTCTGACTGCTTCCTTTATGATTTGAAGGAGCAAGCAAGAAGTCTGTGAGAGCCATCTCCATCATACCCTATACCTAAGAGGAGGGCATTAAGATAATGAAGAACTCGGCTACTGTAGCATCAGTACCTCCTCATGTAAACAAAAAGTACAAGGCTGCAAAGGATTCCCTTGCTTGCCTCAAGAGTCATCCTAAACCTGACTCTGTGATCCCACAAGAGTCTCAAAACCGCTCCAAAAACCCTTCTACTCCCATCCCCGCTATCGAACAAAAAAGGCAGGTTCTTGGACAACATAGGAAAAAGATTCTCCCTCATGTCTGCCATCACCGTTCTAGTGACCAACTCACTAGGAATCTTGGGTCACTATGACCGACAAATGGGGTCCGATGTCAGCAGCCTAATCGACTTGGTGCATGTAAACAAAAAAGCAGAAGCAAAAAAGAGCCTCCAAAAGGGAGAGCGCACCTCCTCGGAGATTATAGATTGCGTAATGGACATCACCTCCACAGGTTTCCGCCAGTTAGCTGGAACAGCGGTCTTGAGACGCCAGGGATTGCTACAGCTACATCCTGTAGGCCGGAGTTCCAATCAAAGATCTTGGACAGGGCCAACAACTGAGGAAACTTGTTTAGAAAACATATAGATGGCACATTGCTGGCAATAAAGACGGACACTGACACTGCTAGGTATTTTGGCCCCCTTCAGTTTAAGAAGTTGTCCTTTCAGGGGCTAGAGGTTACTACAGAGCTACTGAGGGGTTATCAGCGACCTCAACAATACCAACCTCAACCAGGTACCGGCTACATCCACTTCTTTCCTTCATGTGGGTGCGAACATTTCCAACTACCACCCTCAATGGAAAGAGATAACCATGGACAAATGGGTATTGGATTGATTAAACTTTGGACATACCCTGGAGTTTGTGCAGAGACCACCAAACCATCCTCCAAAAGAGGCGCACCCACCTCATCTTCACTTACTGAGGAAAGAAGCCCTAATAATGCTGGCCAAGGGTGCAATAGAAAAGGTACCTCAGAAGGGCATGGGATTCTAATCCCGTTTTTTCCATGCATGAACGAAAACAGGGGAATGGAGACCCATCCAAGACCTCAGGAAAGTGAAACATTCCTATACAAACAATCTTTCCGTATGATTATTCTCACTGCCATCCTGCACCTGCTCAACAACAGAGATTACATGACCTCTTCAGATTTGCAAGATGCATATTTCCACATTCCCATCATCCTAAGCATCGCAAATATTTCAGCTTCATCATAGCCAATACCCATTACCAGTTCAGAGTCCTCCCCTTCGGTCTCAAGTCAGCTCCTCAGATATTCACCAAAATGTCTTGCACCGGAAGCTGTCATACTCAGAAAACAAGGTCATCAGGTATTCCCTACCTGACTGCTATAACACCACAGCAAGCTACCAAGGCTTGACTCTCACTTTTTCACACACTGGGCCTTACGGTGAATTATCCAAAATCTCTGATTGCCCGAAGTCAAACAATAATGGTTTTGGGAGCCAACCTGGATACAAACAAAAACAAGGCCTTTCTATTGCAAGACAGGCAATGAAGGTTGGCAAACGTAGCTCTAAGGATCACCAAAAGAAAGTCTGTTTCAGTGCAGATGTACAAGTCGCTACTGGGCATGATCTCTTCCGTATTAAGCCTGGTCTCGATGACATGTCTGAAGATGAGGCCACTGCAAGAGGAACCCCAAATGCCATGGATCCAATTGGAAGGCTCCTTCAAAGAATTGATCAGCTTTATCCAAGGATGCTTGAAATGTTAGCGGTGTAGAGACAGAATATTGGGTACAAAATGTCGAGGTGCACAGATATCGAGCTGGAAATATCGTTGGTCACAAATATCGACAGCAAGAATATCGAGGTCGAGAATATCGAATTCAGGTAAGTAATATTGATTTTAAAAATATCTAAGTGTTAAATATCTTTTGCAAAAATATAGTTGTTAAACATATTGTTTTTTATTATTGTTATGTATTTTAGTTTTTATTTTATATGCATGTAATGTATGTTTTTGTGTATAAGAATTGTTTGTATTTTTTATATATATTTAAATTGTTAGTAGTTATAAAAACAATATATTTTAATTTAGCGCTTTTAGTTCCATAGCAGGTTATGGGTTTATAGAGGAATAGGGTGGGAAGTAATTTAATTATATTAAATGTATGAATTGTTTTTTTAATATGAATGTTGCACTTTTTGTTGCGTAGCAGGTTGTGGGTTTAAAGGGGAATAGGGTGGGAAGTAATTTAATTTTTTTACATTTATTGATTAACTTTTATTTATTAATATTTGTTGTATATATATTTTATAGTGTTAAATGTGCAAATTATTTTATTATGTAATTAATTTAGGTGTGTGTTGTGGTGTTTGTAGGTATAAATGGTGGGAAGTAATTTTAATTTTAATTTATGAATTAATAATTGGTTGTTAATTGAATTTAAATAATTAATTGTAAATTAATTATGAAAATTTTCTAATTAATTTTTGGCGTGTGTTGTGGTGTTTGTAGGTTTAAATGGTTGGAAGTAATTTATTTTTAATTTATGAATTAATAATTGGTTGTTAATTTTAATTAAGTAATTGTTAATTAATTATGGTAAATGTGTAATTAATTTTAGGTGTGTGTTCTGGCGTTTATAGGTATAAATGGTGCAAAGTAATTTGTGTTTAATTAATATATAGTATGTTAATTAATGTTAATTAATAGATAAATGTTTAGGGTGATTTTTAGATATTTTCTTGTTATATTTATCTTTAAAGGGGTAAAGGGTGGGTGATTTTAAGGTAAGTTTTAAATGTGTTTCATTATTTGATAGTTTAATTAAGTTTGTGTTGTGCAAATTATAATGTTAAAGTGTGTGTAGTAGATTAATGTTTATAATTGTTTTATTGGTAAGCATTTGTAATTGTTTATTAATTATGTAAAATATGTAAATACATTTAATTAAGAAATGTGAAGTGTTTTGTTATTGGTGTGGTGTTATAGGTTAGGAAATTAAATAAATACATTTATTTTGCCTTAATTTTTTTGTGTAAATATTTTGTATTTTGAAATAAATATTTATTGGTAAATGTATTGATTATTTTATTATATATAGTATTTGTAAGTTTTTGTTATATGTAATTACTATTGTTATATGTGTTCTTTTTATATGTTCTAAACATTTAATTTTTAAAATATAGATTATTAATATGTAAATATATATATTTCATGTTATATATGTATGTTTAAACTTTTAAATGACATGTATTTGCTATACTTATTAAAATGTTTATTAAATCTAATTAATTTTTTTAAGTTAATTTTATTTTTTTATATATTTAATATCATTATATATATATTAAAATCGATATTTTGTACAACTATCTTTTTTACATCAATATTTTTTCTATATATATTTTTGTATTTACAATAATAAATTTAGGATGTTGATATTTTTTACATCGATATTAAAAACTCAATATTAGTTTATTGGGATATTTTGGGGGTCGATATTCTGTCAGTAAACCATGTTAACATGGTGGTTCCACATATCTCATCTTCCACAAGCCCTCACATTCCTGACTTCAGTACCAGACTTCGTCATCATGACCGATGCCTCCTTGGAGGGATGGGGCGGCCATTTGCAGGACCTGCAAACCCAAGCAAATGGTCCACACTTTGAAGATCAATGAACATCAATTGTCTGGAACTAAAAAGCAATATCTCTCACTCTACAAGCTTTTTTGCCACGAATAGCAGGAGCCTCTGTGCTGGTCCATACAGACAATACGACCAGCAGGTATGATATCAACACCAAGGTGGTACAAGGTCACTAACTCTATCTCAGGAATTCCAAGACCTTTGGAACTGGCTCACAGCCCACAGAATATCTCTGAAGACTGAGCACGTGTCAGGAGTGAACAACACTTAATAGACATCCTCAGAAGAGCCAGAGAAAATGGAGCACTGTTGCCTCATTCTAAAAGCTTGCAAATTGCAGAGGCAGCATTGGTTTATGGAGCTCCTGCTGCTGTCGGGTTAAATCCCATCCGCCTGCCCAAGATCCATCCCTCAGGATTGTAGAGAGATTTTATCCAAGCCAAGAGCAGAGGCTTCAAACAAGACGTATAAATTGAAATGGTGCTAACAATCTAATCAGCATCCATTGGAAGCATCACCTGAATATATGCCACCCTACCTACTCTCACTAGCCAGATCAGGATTGGTACATGCATCTGTGAAGTTTCACCTAGCCGCAATTACAAGGTACAGATGCCCCACATATTTTGTCTCTCTCTGTTCGACAAGAATAGTCAAACAATTCATGAAGGGTTTTTTCAGAGCTTTCCCCCAGCATGAACTCCTCCCCCAGAATGGAATCTCAACATGGTTCTCTCCGAGCCCATTCAAAAGGTAGACTTGAAATTTCTCACGTCGAAGGTCGTTTTGCTGTTGGATCTCACTTCAACTAGAAAAGTCGGCGAAATTCAGGCTTTCACAACACAGGAACCATTCCTGCATTTCACTGACAATTATGTGATTCTCAAAACAAACATAAAGTTCATCGCCAAGGTTCCAGTGCAGTTTCATCTCAATTAATCTGTCATACTTCGTACTTTTTTCCCAAATCCAACATCTCCCACTGAAAAGTCTCTCCATACCTTGGTCATTAAACATTGTCTTAAATTCTGTCTCCATCGTACCAAACAACCTGTGGGTGGCATGCTTCATCATTGGGAACCTCCTCGCACTGCGAACCTGGTCGCAGTGCGGGCTACAACCCCCTCTCTAAGAGGGAGGAGCTCAGGGATGTTTTAGTAGTATGTAAGAGTGTGAGAGAAAAAGTGCATTTCTAACACTCTCGCTCCACACCCGGCTCATCATAAGGTTTTCGTTTATATACCTCTTGTTACATACTACTAAAACATCCCTGAGCTCCTCCCTTTTGGAGGGGGGGGGGGAGTTGTAGCCCGCACTGTGACCAGGTTTGCTGTGAAAGGAGGTTGCCAATGAGGGAATTTGTCCTATAAAAACGAATCCCCCATACACTCCTGTTATTCCTTCCCTTTTTTCCTGACCCAGGGTGACTTTATGTGTCTTTCGTTCTTTGAACTGACCCTGCTGGTCATTAAATCTCCTCTGGCCTCTTGTGTGGTTAGAGATTCTTGGTATCAGCATCTCCACCACTGGAGAACATCCGAGGAACTCTCAAGATTGTCAGACCCGCTGTCGTTCGTGCTGGCTGTGGCGTAAAATGACGACTGGAGACATGCGTCCTGACCCGGCGACTATCGCAATTGAACAACAAGCAGTACTGGACTCGTTGACGAGCAAGATGACCAAGGCGGAGGTCCTGCGATGAAGCTAGACACATGGCAACAAAACTCAACACTGGTGGCGGGATGGGTGGTGGGGCGGGGAGGCGTTGATTAGTGGCCACAATGCAGAACCATTGTCAATGTTTCCGAAGGGACTGTAAGTTTGCATTGACAGCTTTGGTCTTGATTGATCTAATTTTCAAGTTACTATTTGTTGTTTGGAGAATGTACTCACCTTTGATACCAGCACTTTTCAGACGAGCCACATATACACCAGTGGGAGCGGAGAAGACCTCACAACCAACACATTTGGGACAGTGACCATAAAAGTATTTTTGACACGTTACCAGCTTACATGACTAATATCACAGTCCAGGTTCTTACATTAAATGCGAAGGTCCTTAATAACCCAGATAAATGCTGGGCGGTCCTATCCAATCTTGAGCATTCAGGGGTAGACATCTGCTTACTGCAAGAGACCCATCTCTTGACCAGGAATTGATACATACTTCAGCTGAAATAAAGCCCTCTGCCATTTAAGATCATGCAGCAGTAACCCTCATCACGGAGCTCCCCCCAGTGGAACAACTCACACGACAATGGAGGCTATGGAAGACCCTCTTACATCAAACTGATGTGATGACACAGATTACCCAAGCCTTATACTCTTTCCTAGAACTAAATGATACCCCAGACATCTCCATTGCCACACTCTTGGAAACTCTGAAAGATGTCATTAAGGGGGAATTGATAGTGATCTCATCAGCGGATAACACGATTCGTATAGAAAAAGAGAACATTTGTCCCTCCTTGTGAAGGAGTTAGAACGTATCCATCAAAGCACAGGTTCCCCGAGAGTCTTGCGCCAATTGAATGCAGCTTACTGCCAATTGGCGGTTATAGATTTAGACAGGGCTGAGTAAGCTGCACTTCAATTCCGGCATTCCTTCTCTGTAAGAGAAAATAAATGTGGGTGTGTAGGAGAGTAGGGTCTGCAATCCTATGATCACCCAGATTTTTGCTTTTTGCTTCACTGGTTTACGACTTTCCCTGGCTGTGGGCCTGCTAATCAGACCCACAGCCTAGCTGTTCTCTCTATTCCAAATTGTACCCAGGTACTGAATTGGCACTGGGCCCTCTCTAACTCCCTGTACCCAGGGCTGATGTGCACCCAGAAGTCTCCCAGGGGCTGCAGCATGTATTATGCCACCCCTGGACTGACTAACCAAACAGACACAACTGGCTGCTTGACAGCTGGGGGCAAGGTGGTGTACTCACCCTTTGCTTTAGATATAGTATTCCTATATCTAAACCTAAATGGACACACAGATCTCCTATCAGTCACTCCTATGGCAGGCCTTGACAATCCTGAAGGCAGAGTGCTTGGAATCGTGTGAGATAGTGCTCTGGCATGAGCTGAGCCTGTCTGCGGCTTTCGGGATCCATCCCTTAGCCGTTTCCATGATATCGCATACCATATACTCTTAAGTGCATTATAATCCTCGCGGTTATATGCCAACTCTGGTATCGCTTTATCAAAACATGTCGAGTAAGGTGTCATACGAATTGGAATACTAACCCCTCGCCAATTCTGGCGACGGGGTTAGCATTCCATCCTTCTAGAGGGACACGACATGTATGTAACCTGTAACCCCGGTTAAAGTCAGACATAGCCTTAGCTCCACAAAATGGATGCTGCCACCGAGACACAAGTCTGCCCTCCTGCTGCTGGGAGTCCTCCCAGAGCAGGAGGCAAGGACAAAGGGTTTCCTGCCAGGGGTGGTGCCAGCACCGTCCCAGACAGGATTTTGTGTATCCCAGGTAGGCAGGGCTTTAGAGGAAGGTGACTGCAAGTGGCACCCCGGTGCTCACTATGCATAGGCCGGCTGGAACCAGTTCCAGGGGCACTCCAGCCCCTGACCTGGGGAAAGCCCGCCAAAGGAGAGGGGTGTAACCACCCCCCTCCTGGTCCCACCCATAGGGCAGGACTTAGTCGCGTGCCAGCCCCCTTTTTCAGGATAAAGGTAGGAACTGGCCCCCTTCCAAATCAGATCATCTTTGAATCCTGAAACTACTTTCTGCAAGAAGGAACTCAAGACTCTTCTCAAGATTTCTCCCTTGTGACTAAGGAGTAGTCACCCTGCAGCAGGCACCAACCAAGTATCGCGGTTTGTTGCCAGTCTCTCCTTCGGATCAAGACTGCTCCAGCACGACGAGAACCGGCTTCCCTGGCACCTCTGACCTCAACCTACATCATCAGCCCAGCTGTGATCCGTGGGTGCGACGAGACCTCGAGGGACCGGCCATCTTCAGAACTGCACGACGCTTGTCCAGCACGACTCCTGAGTGACCCTCGACTGAGTGCTTTGGGGTAAGAGAAGCCCCGACCCTGAGCAGCTCCAGCACCGAAGTTCAGCCCCCCTGCATCCACGAGATCTGCGTGGGGCCCTTCTGCTCTTTGCTGCTCACCGCGTTGTCCAGGTCACTTGCCCGTTGGCTAGTGACCCCCTCACGACGCTCCACGACAACTAACACTGCTGGTCTGGTTGCTCCAGACTAGCCCGTGCTCCCCTCCACCAGAGGAGCACCCTGGACCCTCCTGGTCCACTCAAGACGCCATTTTAGGTCCACCGCGTGGGCCTTGCATTTGCCAAGACTTGTTGCCCAATCCTGGGTCCAGCGACGTCGACAGCAGAGACCTTCGTGGGACAGCTCGCACCTCCATCCTGGTCGCCGACAATGCCTCCTGGTCCGAGAGACTGCAGAGCCCAGCAGCGCCCACTCACCTGGTCGAGGTGACTTCGCCCGGTGCCACTCTGGTGCCCATCTAATCACTGGCTAGTGATTCAGAACTTGGTCCCCTCTGCTTTCAGGTCTTCCTCTTCCCTGATCCAGGCTTGGATCACCACTAACTTTTCTTCACTGGCCGCCTGCCAGCAACTTCTTCTTCAGGCTCCTGGTTCTTCAACGAGGGTTTCCGACGCAACTTCAACCCTATGCAGCCGCAGCCCCTGGGCTAGGTAAACCAAGTACTCCGGTACTTCAGCATAGTCCAACACCCTAAGTGTTCGGATCCACTCCCGTTTTCGACCCACCTAGTCGGGTTCGCCCGAGAACAGTAACTTTGTGACTACTCGCCTCCATAGACTTTTTTCCCGCCTTACGCGTGAGAGTTCCCAATCTGCACACGACGTCCACAGGCCTCCTGCAACTAATCAAAGTGTTTAGCATTGTAGGACTAGCGTTTCTAAAGTCTATGAGAATAGTTACTTACCTGCTAGTAGTTCGCATTCCACTTTTGTAATATATGGTTTTTCGTGCCCCTAGGGCATTTGTGTAAATTGTGCGACTTAAAGTATTTTCTTAAGAGTTTTGTTATGTGCTTAGCTCCCTGACTCATAAAGAGTTCAGGGTAGTCTTGTTATAAATAAATATCTGTTTATTTTCATAACAACTTGTGTGGTGTCCTTTCACTTGGTGTTCAAGGGGTAATGTGATGGTAAAACAGCTGGCTTAACACGCCCTCTAGAGTCTTAGCCTTAGACTGCTCGTATCCATGCTACTAGGATAGCTGGTCTATAAGGTTGACTTACAACCAATCATCAATAAGGGTTGTTTGGACTGATACAAAGTGCTCACTAGAATAGTGAACATTATATATCAGGCCAACTTCTCACATTGGTGAGCAGCGGTTGGGATTTGAGCTTGCTGTTGTTTTACCACACATATCCTAAGAATATCATTTGAAGGATCACATAAGTACTAAAGGTACATATAACTTAGCTTAGAATACTCTGAGTTCTACTGAACCAGCTGTTGTAGCTCCTAGGGCCTAGCACACCCTAAACTACAACTCTAGCAAGGGATCAGTAGGCAAACAAATAGTGTAGGTAAGTGCACCACTTACACCTCACTAGAAAAGCATGTCTACCCATGGAGAGTCTTCAGAGACTCCCCTTGTGGTTATTGACCCTCCACAGGTCACTTCAGGATATGCAGCTCTCAGTTTCCAGGAGATGAGACAAGTGTGTACCTCCAGGAAACTGAAACAGGGGTCTAACCCCACCATTCCCTTTCTGATAGGTCTCTTAGAGACCTATGATGCAAGAAAGATTTCTCAGCTAGATTGGAATATGCCAGCCTTAGAGGGTACCTCTGGGGATCCAGACCTCCACAACACTAACAATGCAGTTGAGGAGGAGGATCTTGAGGAACTCTCTGGGGATGAGGCAGACAAAGGTCTTGAGGTAGTCAGAAGGCTAACTAGGGCCAACTTAGACTTGCTTGGGTTAGGATCTGGGGGACCCCCAGTACTGACCCTAAGTAGGCCTAACCTTGGAGTTAGGAGAGATAGATCTCTTTCTAGGGACTCCAATAGATCTCTGCACTCTAATGCCTCTTCTCAGAGGAGGAGGAACTCTCCCCAGAGGAGATTGACTTCCCCTCAGAGAATGGAGCATGAAGCTAGGATGAGACAGGCTACTCTGAGGATTGAAAGGGAAGAACTTGCCCTGGCCAAAGAGAAGCTTGCCTTTGCAAGAGAGCAGCAGATGAGTGGGTTAGCTCCCACTGGTGGCAGCAATCTCCCAAGAGAAAAAGAGAAGGGTTTAGATACTAAACACCTGACAAAGATAGTGCCCCCCTTTAAGCAAGGGGATGACATCCAGAAATGGATGGCTGCTCTGGAGAGGGCCTGCACTGTGCAGTGCATTCCCCAGAGTCAGTGGGCAGCTATACTGTGGCTCTCCTTTGATGGTAAAGGTAGAGATAAGCTCCTCACTACTAGAGTAGAGGATGCTAACAATTACCAGGTCCTGAAAAATACACTGGTTGATGGGTTTGGTTTAACCACTGAGCAGTACAGGTTGCTGTTCAGAGACACCCAGAAAACTCAGTCTCAGGACAGGTCTGACTTTGTGGATTGTGCCACTAAGGCTTTGGAGGGCTGGTTGCTGGGTAGCAAGGTTACTGATTACACAGGGTAGTATAATCTCATGATGAGAGAACAGATTTTAAATAATTGTGAGAACCAGTTGTTGCACCAGCACCTTGTTGATTCAGATCTGACCTCTCCCCAAGAATTGGGAAAGAAGGCAGACAAATGGGTCAGAACAAGGATCAAGCAGAACCAGAACCAGAACCAGGGTGGTCAGAAGAAAGCAGACCAGAAGGGTAATACTAAGAGTGAACAAAATGACCAGAAGTCTTCGACAGGTCCCCAACAAACCAAAGAGGGTGGGGGTCAGGCTTCACAGCAGAAAAAGAAGACTCCAGAAGGCCAGTCAAAAAGGTGGTGCCAGTACTGTAAAAGTAAATCTCACTGGTTTAGTGAGTGCACCAAGAGAGGAGGGCAATCTCCTACCACTACAGCCCCTAAGGCAACTGCACCCCCTAGTACAGTCAGTAGTGGTAGTGCTCCTCCCAAGGCATTAGTTGGGTTAACCTTGGGAACTGAGGGGTCTGGCAACTTAGTTGGCACACTCACTCAGGCTGTCCTTGTCTGTACAGGGGATGTAGATATGTCCCCTGACACAAGTCCCAATACTTTGGGCAAATACAGGCAGACACCTTTGATAAATGGAAAAATGGCTCAGGCCTACAGGGACACTTGTGCCAGTGTCACAATGGTGACACCTAACTTTGTGGACCCTGGACAGATCATGCTAGGTCCAGAGTACCTAGTGACCAATGCCAGCAATGTCACTACCCACCATAGTATGGCAATTGTTGATTTCTCCTGGGGAGGGGTAAGTGGCCCAAAGAAGGTTGTGGTTAGTTCAGACCTCCCTGTAGAATGTCTGTTGGGCAATGATTTGGAAACATCCCTATGGTCAGAAGTGGAGCAGAGGACTCACATGGAAATGTTAGGCTTGCCAGCACATGTGCTTGCTGTGACTAGGTCACAGGCAAAGAAATGCCCCACTGAACAGGTGCTGGATCCTGGAACAATGGACCAGACACCTCCCAAGAGAAGGAGCAGTAGGGTTAAGGCATTGCCTTCCCCCTTGCCCCAGGTTGAGGATCAAGTCTCTGAGGAGGCTGATCTCAAGGAACTGAAGGAAACTGAGCCTAAAGAACTTGAACCTGATCAGGTTGAGTTTCTGGGCTCAGGGGGACCCTCCAGAGCAGACCTGGGTAAGGCACAGTTGGACTGCCCCTCACTTGAACCCCTCAGACAGCAGGCTGCTGCTGAGGCTGCTGGGAATGCCACAGGTACCCACAAGGTATACTGGGATGATGGACTCCTCTACTCTGAGTCAAGAGACCCCAAGCCTGGTGCAACCAGGAGGCTGGTCATCCCCTTGTCTCAGAGGGGTTTCCTTCTTACCTTGGCCCATGAAATTCCCCTTGCAGGTCACTTAGGCCAGAACAAGACGTGGGACAGACTTGTCACACACTTTCACTGGCCCCACATGATTGAGGATACCAAGGAGTTTTGCCGCTCCTGTGTCACCTGCCAAGCCAGTGGTAAGTCAGGTGGCCCAACAAAGGCCCCCCTCATACCACTACCTGTGGTGGGGGTACCCTTTGAAAGAGTGGGGATTGACATTGTTGGTCCAATGGAACCCCAGACAGCATCAGGGCACAAGTTTATACTGGTGATAGTGGACCATGCCACCAGGTACCCTGAAGCTATTCCCCTTAGGACCACTACAGCACCTGTTGTGGCAAGAGCCCTAATTGTAGTGTTCTTCAGAGTGGGCTTCCCTAAGGAGGTTGTCTCTGACAGAGGTACAAACTTCATGTCAGGATATCTGACTGCAATGTGGAAGGAATGTGGTGTCAACTACAAGTTCACTACACCCTATCACCCACAGTGCAATGGGCTTGTTGAGAGATTCAACAGGACCCTAAAAGGGATGATTCATGGACTACCTGAACCTCTTAGGAGAAGATGGGATGTCCTGATACCCTGCCTCTTGTTTGCTTACAGAGAGGTCCCACAGAAGGGGGTTGGCTACAGCCCTTTTGAGCTTCTGTTTGGGCATCCTGTAAGAGGACCCCTTTGTTTGGTAAAGGAAGGATGGGAGAGACCTCTCAAAAAGCCTGGAACAAACATTGTGGACTATGTACTTGGTCTCCGCTCCAGGATGGCTGAGTATATGGAAAAGGCATCTAAAAACCTTGAGGCCAGCCAAGAACTCCAAAAAGCTTGGCATGACCAAAAGGCTGTCCTGACTGTGTACAAGCCTGGACAGAAGGTGTGGGTGCTGGAGCCAGTGGCCCCAGCAGCACTCAAAGACAAATGGTCTGGGCCCCACACAATCATTGAGCAAAAGGGAGAGGTCACCTACCTGGTAGACCTTGGAACCCCCAGGAGCCCCCTCAGGATGCTCCATGTGAACAGGCTCAAGGCATATGTTGACAGGAAGGACATGAGCTTGCTCATGGCCACAGATGAGGGACAGGAGGAAGAGAGTGACCCTCTCCCAGACCTGCTCACTCAGAATCCTGATGATGGGTCAGTAGATGGTGTTGTCTTTTGTGGCAGCCTCTCTGAGCATCAGCAACAGGATTGTAGACAAGTTCTGCAATCCTTCAGACATATGTTCTCTCTGACACCCAGCCAAACTGATTGGTGTACCCATGAAGTTGACACTGGAGACAGTCTGCCTGTCAAGAGTAAAATCTACAGACAGCCTGATCATGTCAGAGACTGCATCAAGACAGAAGTGCAGAAAATGTTGGAGCTGGGAGTCATTGAGCCCTCAGATAGCCCTTGGGCTAGCCCAGTAGTTCTAGTGCCAAAGCCTCACACCCAGGGTGGTAAGAAAGAGATGAGGTTTTGCGTAGACTACAGAGGACTCAATGCAGTCACTAAGACTGATGCCCACCCAATCCCAAGAGCAGATGAGCTTATTGATAGATTGGCTTCTGCCAACTACTTAAGCACATTTGATCTGACAGCTGGGTATTGGCAAATCAGGTTAGCTGAAGAGGCCAAGCCCAAGACAGCATTTTCTACCCCTGGTGGGCATTATCAATTTGTGGTAATGCCCTTTGGTTTGAAAAATGCACCTGCCACCTTCCAAAGGCTGGTGAATCAAGTTCTCACTGGGTTGGATGACTTCTGTGCAGCATATCTTGATGATATAGCTGTCTTTAGTTCCACCTGGGAGGATCACCTGGTCCACCTGAGGAAAATGTTAGAGGCTCTGCAAAAGGCAGGCCTCACTATCAAGGCCACCAAGTGCCAGATAGGGCAGACACAGGTTGTATACCTGGGCCACCTTGTAGGTGGAGGCCAGGTTCAGCCATTGGAGAGCAAGATACAGGCCATCCAGGACTGGGCTCCTCCAACCACCCAGAGTCAGGTTCGAGCTTTCTTGGGCCTGACTGGTTACTATAGGAAATTTGTCAAGAATTATGGGTCCATTGTGACACCACTTAATGACCTGACAAGCAAGAAGATGCCAAAGAAAGTTCAGTGGACAGCAAGCTGTCAGAAAGCATTCAATGACCTAAAGCAGGCCATGTGCACAGCACCTATCCTAAAGAGTCCAGACTACTCCAAAACATTCATTGTCCAAACAGATGCTTCTGAGTTGGGTGTGGGAGCTGTTCTATCTCAGCTGAATTTTGATGGTAACGACCAGCCCATTGCTTTTATTAGCAGAAGGCTGACCCCCAGAGAGAAAAATTGGTCAGCTATTGAGAGGGAGGCCTTTGCTGTGGTTTGGGCCCTGAAGAAGTTGAGGTCATACTTGTTTGGCACTCACTTCAAGATTCAGACCGACCATAAGCCCCTCTTGTGGCTAAATCAGATGAAGGGTGAAAACCCCAAACTACTTAGGTGGTCCATTTCCCTACAGGGGATGGATTTTACAGTGGAGCATAGACCTGGTACTGATCATGGCAATGCCGATGGGCTCTCCAGGTATTTCCACTTAGAGCAAGAAGACTCACCTGGTCAAGGTTAGCTTATTGTCCCAAAGTTTGGGGGGGGGTCATCTAGGAGAGTAGGGTCTGCAATCCTATGATCACCCAGATTTTTGCTTTTTGCTTCACTGGTTTACGACTTTCCCTGGCTGTGGGCCTGCTAATCAGACCCACAGCCTAGCTGTTCTCTCTATTCCAAATTGTACCCAGGTACTGAATTGGCACTGGGCCCTCTCTAACTCCCTGTACCCAGGGCTGAGGTGCACCCAGAAGTCTCCCAGGGGCTGCAGCATGTATTATGCCACCCCTGGACTGACTAACCAAACAGACACAACTGGCTGCTTGACAGCTGGGGGCAAGGTGGTGTACTCACCCTTTGCTTTAGATATAGTATTCCTATATCTAAACCTAAAGGGACACACAGATCTCCTATCAGTCACTCCTATGGCAGGCCTTGACAATCCTGAAGGCAGAGTGCTTGGAATCGTGTGAGATAGTGCTCTGGCATGAGCTGAGCCTGTCTGCGGCTTTCGGGATCCATCCCTTAGCCGTTTCCATGATATCGCATACCATATACTCTTAAGTGCATTATAATCCTCGCGGTTATATGCCAACTCTGGTATCGCTTTATCAAAACATGTCGAGTAAGGTGTCATACGAATTGGAATACTAACCCCTCGCCAATTCTGGCGACGGGGTTAGCATTCCACCCTTCTAGAGGGACACGACATGTATGTAACCTGTAACCCCGGTTAAAGTCAGACATAGCCTTAGCTCCACAAAATGGATGCTGCCACCGAGACACAAGTCTGCCCTCCTGCTGCTGGGAGTCCTCCCAGAGCAGGAGGCAAGGACAAAGGGTTTCCTGCCAGGGGCGGTGCCAGCACCGTCCCAGACAGGATTTTGTGTATCCCAGGTAGGCAGGGCTTTAGAGGAAGGTGACTGCAAGTGGCACCCCGGTGCTCACTATGCATAGGCCGGCTGGAACCAGTTCCAGGGGCACTCCAGCCCCTGACCTGGGGAAAGCCCGCCAAAGGAGAGGGGTGTAACCACCCCCCTCCTGGTCCCACCCATAGGGCAGGACTTAGTCGCGTGCCAGCCCCCTTTTTCAGGATAAAGGTAGGAACTGGCCCCCTTCCAAATCAGATCATCTTTGAATCCTGAAACTACTTTCTGCAAGAAGGAACTCAAGACTCTTCTCAAGATTTCTCCCTTGTGACTAAGGAGTAGTCACCCTGCAGCAGCAGGCACCAACCAAGTATCGCGGTTTGTTGCCAGTCTCTCCTTCGGATCAAGACTGCTCCAGCACGACGAGAACCGGCTTCCCTGGCACCTCTGACCTCAACCTACATCATCAGCCCAGCTGTGATCCGTGGGTGCGACGAGACCTCGAGGGACCGGCCATCTTCAGAACTGCACGACGCTTGTCCAGCACGACTCCCGAGTGACCCTCGACTGAGTGCTTTGGGGTAAGAGAAGCCCCGACCCTGAGCAGCTCCAGCACCGAAGTTCAGCCCCCCTGCATCCACGAGATCTGCGTGGGGCCCTTCTGCTCTTTGCTGCTCACCGCGTTGTCCAGGTCACTTGCCCGTTGGCTAGTGGCCCCCTCACGACGCTCCACGACAACTAACACTGCTGGTCTGGTTGCTCCAGACTAGCCCGTGCTCCCCTCCACCAGAGGAGCACCCTGGACCCTCCTGGTCCACTCAAGACGCCATTTTAGGTCCACCGCGTGGGCCTTGCATTTGCCAAGACTTGTTGCCCAATCCTGGGTCCAGCGACGTCGACAGCAGAGACCTTCGTGGGACAGCTCGCACCTCCATCCTGGTCGCCGACAACGCCTCCTGGTCCGAGAGACTGCAGAGCCCAGCAGCGCCCACTCACCTGGTCGAGGTGACTTCGCCCGGTGCCACTCTGGTGCCCATCTAATCACTGGCTAGTGATTCAGAACTTGGTCCCCTCTGCTTTCAGGTCTTCATCTTCCCTGATCCAGGCTTGGATCACCACTAACTTTTCTTCACTGGCCGCCTGCCAGCAATTTCTTCTTCAGGCTCCTGGTTCTTCAACGAGGGTTTCCGACGCAACTTCAACCCTATGCAGCCGCAGCCCCTGGGCTAGGTAAACCAAGTACTCCGGTACTTCAGCATAGTCCAACACCCTAAGTGTTCGGATCCACTCCCGTTTTCGACCCACCTAGTCGGGTTCGCCCGAGAACAGTAACTTTGTGACTACTAGCCTCCATAGACTTTTTTCCGGCCTTACGCGTGAGAGTTCCCACTCTGCACACGACGTCCACAGGCCTCCTGCAACTAATCAAAGTGTTTAGCATTGTAGGACTAGCGTTTCTAAAGTCTATGAGAATAGTTACTTACCTGCTAGTAGTTCGCATTCCACTTTTGTAATATATGGTTTTTCGTGCCCCTAGGGCATTTGTGTAAATTGTGCGACTTAAAGTATTTTCTTAAGAGTTTTGTTATGTGCTTAGCTCCCTGACTCATAAAGAGTTCGGGGTAGTCTTGTTATAAATAAATATCTGTTTATTTTCATAACAACTTGTGTGGTGTCCTTTCACTTGGTGTTCAAGGGGTAATGTGATGGTAAAACAGCTGGCTTAACACGCCCTCTAGAGTCTTAGCCTTAGACTGCTCGTATCCATGCTACTAGGATAGCTGGTCTATAAGGTTGACTTACAACCAATCATCAATAAGGGTTGTTTGGACTGATACAAAGTGCTCACTAGAATAGTGAACATTATATATCAGGCCAACTTCTCACAGGGTGCCTTCTGGCCAACAGGTTACGAGCCCAGAGACAGGTGACCGGAATTCACTCTTTATGAACACCAGAGGGCAGTGAGATTATTGATGATAAAGCTATTGCCGCCACATTTATGGGCTTTTACAAAGACCTCTATACCGGACAACCCCTAGACCCCGAATGCCCCTCCACATATTTGCAAGAGGCCAATACAACGCGGCTCTCCCCGGAACAGGCAGCCTCCTTGGACTGTCCTATCCATCTAGAAGAGGTTATCTCAGCCATATCCTGCCAAAAACCTTTGAAATAACCGGGGCCGGATAGGTTGCCGGCTAGCTTTTACAAAACTTTCTGCCATGTCTTAGTCCGGCTTTTAACAAAACTATTTAATTCATTTACCGGACCTGGATCCATTACCCCATTAATGTTAACAGCAACCATAGGTGTTATCCCAAAACCCAGGTAGGATAAACAGCACTGCAGTTCATGCCACCCAATATCTCTCCTAAATGTAGATATAAAACTTTTACTAGTATACTGGCTGCCAGGCTGGAACCTCACATGCCAAATATTATCGACCCGGACCAAGCCGGGTATATTCCCCAATGGCAATGCAGTGATAATCCTGAGCTTGTCCAGGTTGCCCATGCAAGAAAGAATCTCTACCTCACTTTTTGTTTGCCTGTAGGGCTTACAAGTTACCTCGAGCAAGGTGGTTAAAACCTGTGTGTACAGAGATGGGTGTTAGAGACTATAGGACTGCATTACGTATCCTCTTAACTGATACATCTTCCATGCTCATAGTCTGTGGGGTTGCAAAGTATCTTTCTCCAGTATTAGGGGTGTCTTTCATAGATTCACATGCTTGAATATTCCCAGTCGTCGAAGTGGGAGTCCCACGGTACATAAAGATAGCAATAATGCTAATTTATATATATGTAATAACATAATACATAATAAAATAGAGATAATACACACTGAAAAAAACCTCACAATGGTTCCTCCATAGGAATGCATTATAAAGAGAAAAACTCATTTGTAACATATCAGTGTCATTATGTTAGTCCAAACTGCAGCCAATCAGGCTCAAGCACCCTCTAGAACCTTCTCCTCAGAAGCTCCAGTCCTCAGATTTTCTACCGCACGTCGTGTGAAGGGAGTCTCCCTGAGCTCTGCTCAGTTTTCTTCATTCAACTCTACTACTTCAGTTGTTTTTGAAGATGTCAAGTAAGAAGTCTTTGTTTAGGCCATGCTCTTCCTGTGGGAAACTGCGTTTGTTTGAGAAGGACCCCCACCAAAAGTGTATTTACTGTTTATATCCCGAACACAAGGTGGCTGACTGCAAGTTCAGTAGAACTTTTCCTGCTAAAACTATCAGAGACAGGGAAGGTCGTCTTCTTCTGTGGTTGAAGTGCCTTCAGGACAAAGACGCAGTTTTGTCAGACGCAGAGAGTTTCCAGTCAGGTCCTTCAACTGCTGCTTCCAAGCGTGGCAGTGTTCAGGAGTTGCCTTCTCCTTTTCTAAAGAGGAAAAAGCTGGCCTTATCAGTAGCTCAAGTAAAACCGACTGCTACTGCAACTTCTGTGTCTACGCCCACAAGACCTGGCTCTCAGGCGTCATTTCCAGCCTCTACAAGTGTTGTTACACTTCAGTCAGCGCGGTCGTCGACGGGCTCGTCGACGACCATTCCAACGACGAAATTGGCTGCTCTGGCTTCGTCGGCGTTTACAGTGACGACGATGTCTGCTTCATCGTCGTCGACGATTGTCTCGTCGACGGCTTGCACGTCAACGAGAGCCTCAATCTCCACAGTCTCGTCGACGATCCCTATTATCTCGTCGGCGAAGAAGCTTCAGTCGACGAAGAAATCATCGTCGACGCTAAATGTCCCGTCGACGAGTTCAAAGGCGACGAAGGTTCCGTCGACACTGAAAGCTCCGTCGTCCAGCTCGTCGACGACTTATATCCCGTCGACGAAGGCTTCGTTGACGAAGAAGGTAACACCCAAGGATTCGTCGACGAAGCTCCCGTCGACGAAGGCTCCGTCGACGGCTGTGGCAAAACACTCGTCGTCGACGAATACATCTAAAAAATCACCGTCTCCGACAGCTGTGTCTACGTCATCATCGTCGATGGCTGCTCCAGGGAAAACATCTACGTCGATTAACTCATCGACGGCGACGGCTACGTCAACGGCAGTTTTGCCTTTAAACTCTGGAACGCAGCAGGAAGACGCAGCATCCACATCAGGATCAATGTCTTTCGCCACTATGCCCCGAGTGCCTTTGGACACTTCAAATTCTCCAGTCATTACGGAGCCTTCCATGAGATGTTTCCAGGAATCTACACTCCAGTTGCCACCTCCTACTCTCCAACCACCCTCACCGATGTTGGCTACTGACCAGGAAACGGAATCCATTGCGGACGACAATGTTCTTGGTGATGCCCACAGTCCATCGGACTTGATTATTAAGTGTCAGGACACAAGTTCTGAAGACGGAGAGGAGGAGGACGATGACCAGCAGCAGGAACAATATGTACAGGTTCCAATGGCAACATTCCCAGTATCTCTATTTTCCAACCTCCAGCATATGCTGGATGATTACAATAGGAGATTTCCTCCAACACCTCAGGGTGCACCGTGCCATGCTACATCTGAGACAACAGAGCCTACTCAGCATCAGCAGCAACCTTCAGAGCAGACGGCTCTTTCAGAAGGGCCCCGTCAACCTATCCCCACTAATTATCAACAAGATGTGGAGGATGAGACAGAGCCGGAAAGAGAGGAAGGGGAAGTTCCCCAGGATACGGATGATGACCAAGACCCGGATATGGCAGAATTCGATGACTATCGAATGCAAACGCCCTCTCCTCAGCCGGGCGACTCCGGTGATTCACCTCCGGTTGACATCGCTAGCTTCCATATATTGATGGATAAGGCGGCAGAGCGCTTCAAATTACCAAGAGCGCAGCGAGAGGAAGACTGCTTTCTCTATGATTTTAAAAACCAGCCTTATAAACAGGTCCACACCATACCTATTATTGAATTTGTGTGGAAGGAGGGAATAAAGATCATGCAGGCTCCTAACTCCTTACCTGCTCAACTCCCTCGGCTAGAGAAGAAATATAGGGCACCGACTGGTTCGCCCGCTTGCTTGCTCTCACATCCTAAGCCGGAGTCAGTGGTGACCCAAGCAGCGCAACGGCGAGCACGTAACCCTGCAACTCCTATCACTGCTCCGCCTGATAGAGAGGGTCGACGTTTGGATGCGATTGGGAAGAAGCTTTCATCCATGGCGTCAACGTCAGTCCGTGCCGCAAATGCATTGGCCATTTTAGGTCGTTTCGACCAACAAATGTGGTCAGACATTTCTGCGCTAGTCTCGTTGATTCCGGAGACATCCAGAGCGGAAGCGCACCAGATCCTTCAAGATGGCAGGAGGGCCTCAGAAGAGAGGATTGACTGTGCTGTCGACGTTGCGGGTACTGGTTTTCGTATCCTTGCCAGTGCTGCGGCTCTCCGACGTCAGGGTTGGCTAAAATCCACGTCGTTTCGGCAGGAGGTCCAGTCGAAGATACTCGACATGCCGTATGACGGTGAGTCTCTCTTCGGCTCTCACATCGATGAGGCACTAGAATCGATAAAGAAAGATACCGATACAGCGAAGTCGCTTGGATCCTTGCAATTCAAAAAGCAGACTTTTCGTGGTGCACGTGGACGAGGCACTTCTTCAAGCACTTTTCGAGGAGGGCAGTCCCAGTACCGCCAGTACAATCAAGGACACCAGCGTTACTCCAACCAGCAGTCAAATCGTCAGCAGCAGTCAAGGCCCTATAGAGGAAAATCTAACTATAGGGGCTCCAACAACAAACGTCAATGACTTTCAAGTTCCGCATAGAGTTGGAGGGCTAATCTCGCATTTTTATTCCCAGTGGTCCATGATAACATCGGACCAATGGGTATTAGACATTGTACACAGGGGTCATGCCTTGGAGTTCACAGAGATTCCTCCAAATTCTCCACCATCAGGCCCGCCACCTTCCCATCTCGAGGAACTACAACATCAGGTTCGTCTTCTGGTAGAAAAGGGTGCAGTCGAAGTGGTGCCTGTATCTCAGTGAGGGAAAGGTTTCTACTCACGGTTTTTCCTCATTCTCAAGAAGACGGGAGAGTGGCGGCCCATTCTGGATTTGAGAGCTCTCAATTTGTTCCTAAAACAACAATCTTTCCGCATGCTGACGCTATCGGAAGTCTTGCGACTTCTCTCCAGCGGAGATTTTCTAACAATAATAGACCTGCAAGACGCCTATTTTCATGTGCCAATACTCCATCGGCATCGCCAGTTCTTGAGGTTCAAGGTGGGTCACACACACTATCAGTTCAGGGTGCTACCTTTTGGCCTACGATCAGCACCTCGTGTCTTCACAAAAGTTTTGGCTCCGGTCATGGCTCATCTGCGTCTTCAGGGAGTTCAGATCTTTCCTTATCTGGACGATTGTCTTCTAAAATCCCAACCTCCTCTACAGCTGGCTCACGACACACGTCTGTGTCAGCAGACGTTCGAGTCACTGGGGTTAACCATCAATATGGAGAAGTCACATTTTGCACCGCTGCAAAGAAGAAACTTCCTGGGAGCAATTCTAGACACGGACCTGTCAAAAGTAAGGGTGGGCGTCCGAATCGGCTACGCCCACGGAGTAGGCGTAGTGTTGCCTTCTACGCATTTTGCGTAGACAGCGTAGCCGGCAACACTACGCCCACTCCGTGAGCGTAGCCGAGTCGGCCGCCACCCGCCTCCCTCCCGCCCTCCACTAGATACTTTATTTAAGCAATTACACGTATTAAAACAACTTTAAAGCACTTACCTTGTCCGGGGCTCGTCCGGGTCTCCCTCTTTGAATAGCGTCCTTTTCCTGGATACCAATGCGCATGCGCGGGCGGCCGCGCATGCGCATTTCTCGGGAGAAATGCGCATGCGCGGCCGCCGCGCTTGCGCATTGGTATCCAGGAAAAGGACGCTATTCAAAGAGGGAGACCCGGACGAGCCCCGGACAAGGTAAGTGCTTTAAAGTTGTTTTAATCCGTGTAATTGCTTAAATAAAGTATGTAGGGGAGAGCGGGAGGGAGGTGCGTAGTGGGGCTACGCGGAGTGCGGGAGTGGGCGTAGCTTCTCGCCCTCTCCGCGTAGCTCCGCGGAGCCCCACTACGCCCCACTACGCCCAGAGTTAGTCAAAAGCCTTCATCTCCCTCGAACGTCATCAAAAGATAGTCCGTCTGGTCTCTCTCATCCGGTCAAAGCAGTCAGTTTCTGTGCGGACGTTAAAGTCGTTTCTGGGGATGGCATCGTCCTGTATCGGACTGATCCCAAATTGCAGGTTACGCACTCGTCCTATACAGAAAGAATTAGACCTGCAATGGCGCCAGGTGTCGGGGTCTTTCAACGACCTGGTGAGGGTAACGTCCCGCATGAAGAACAGTTTGCTTTGGTGGGAACAACCATCCAATCTGGACGAAGGAACATCGTTTCTAGCCCAGTCTCCGGATCTGACGTTTACTACAGATGCGTCCATGGAGGGTTGGGGCGCTCATCTCCAGGACCTTTCCATCAAAGGCAAATGGACGGCGACACAACGAACCTGGCATATCAACCAGCTGGAGTTGATGGCGATCTTCCTAGCGCTCAGATCATTCTTGCCCGTGGTGCAGGGGGAGTCGGTGCTGGTTCAGACAGACAACACCACCAGCATGCACTACATGAACAAACAGGGCGGCACAAGATCTCAGCCACTGTCTCGACTGGCTCAAAGGATTTGGGACTGGGCTCTTCGTCATCAAATTTCTTTAACGGCGGTCCATCTGCCGGGGGTATCCAACATCCTTGCGGATTCGTTGAGCAGGTCCACGTCATCCACTCACGAGTGGGAAATACATCAGCCGACTCTAGACCTGGTTTTCCGCCGTTGGGGTCGTCCCATGATAGACCTCTTTGCAACCCCAGCAAATCGGAAGTGCCGATCCTTCGCAAGCTGGCATCCCCACCCAGAGTCCAGCGGAAATGCCCTCCTCATGGATTGGAACGGGCTGTTTGCTTATGCATTTCCACCGATCCCGTTGGTGCCGAGGACGTTTTGGAAGATGCGCAGGCAACCCTGCCACTTAATACTGATCGCCCCTCGTTGGCCCAGACAGGCATGGTTCTCAGAACTGCTTCTGTTATCCCAATGCACACCCATTCATCTGCATCCACGTCCAGACCTCCTGACGATGGACGAAGGTCAAATTTGCCATCCAGACCCATCCACGCTTCAATTATGGGCATGGAACCTGAATACATCGAATTTGCAAATTTAGATATGCCCCAAGAATGCAGAGACATTCTAGCGTCTGCTAGAGCTCCATCAACCATCAAAACGTACAAGCTAAAATGGAAGCGTTTTTGTCATTGGTGCGCTGCATCTGATATCCATCCAATCAATTCCACTCCGGAGCAGCTTTTGCCTTTCTTTCTGAGCCTCGCTCAGTCTGGTCTCTCTCATGCCACCTTGAGAGTTTTTCTAGCAGCTATTTCGCGCTTTCGACACGATGGTTCAACGTCTCTCTGTTCATCCAGAATAATCCGACAGTTCTTTAAAGGTCTCTTCAGGACGTTTCCTCCTGTTAGGCGCCCTCCTCCGGCATGGCACCTCAACGTGGTGTTGTCACAGCTTATGAAGCCTCCTTTTGAGCCAATTCACAGAGCAGACATCAAGTTTCTTACCTGGAAGGTTGCATTACTTTTGGCCTTAACATCTTCTCGTTGTGTAAGTGATCTTCACGCTTTCACGATCAAGCCTCCGTATTTGCAATTTAAGCCCGATGGAGTGTCACTTCGTACCAATCCTTCTTTTTTGCCGAAAGTACCTACTGATTTCCATTTGAACGAACCTGTCTTCTTAAAGACTTTTTTCCCGGATCCAAGATCTCCGGCAGAACAACAATTACATTCTTTAGACATCAAACGTTGCCTAAAATTTTACATTTCAAGGACTACCCCTTTCCGTAAATCCGATCAACTGTTTGTAGCATATGGACGGATGTGGAGGGGACACTCAGTGACAAAACAAACAGTTGCAAGATGGCTCTCAGCAGCCATATCCTTTTGTCACCAGCAAGCTGGCAAGCCTTTACAGTGTTCAGTGAAGGCACATTCGACGAGAGCGATAGCGTCATCCACCGCTTTGTTTGCTGGAGTGCCTCTACACCAGATTTGCCGGGCAGCGACATGGTCCAGCAGGCACACCTTTACCAGACATTGCTGTTTGGAGGCCATCAACGAAGCGGATACCGCAGTGGGGCAAGCAGTGCTTCGTCATCTTTTGAAATAAGGTGAGCCTCTGTTCCCTCCTCCTTTTCTTTCTGTGATTGCTATATGCTTTTAAGCTGTATGTTTTTGTCTTCAAGTTTGGAAAATGTGTTTAGCAATCCCAGTTCTAAGGAGATTACTGCTATCTATTCTATTCAAGCATGTGAATCTATGAAAGACACCCCTAATACTGGAGAAGAACAATTGTTACTTACCTGTAAACAGGTGGTTCTCCATTATTGGTGTCTTTCATAGATTCACATGCGACCCACCCGTCCTCCCCTCAGAGGCTCTCTTCTCCTCATGCACTCTACTTCACATTGGTGCTACGAAAATCTGAGGACTGGAGCTTCTGAGGAGAAGGTTCTAGAGGGTGCTTGAGCCTGATTGGCTGCAGTTTGGACTAACATAATGACACTGATATGTTAGAAATGAGTTTTTCTCTTTATAATGCATTCCTATGGAGGAACCATTGTGAGGTTTTTTTCAGTGTGTATTATCTCTATTTTATTATGTATTATGTTATTACATATATATATATTAGCATTATTGCTATCTTTATGTACCGTGGGACTCCCACTTCGACGACGGGGAATATTCAAGCATGTGAATCTATGAAAGACATCAATACTGGAGAACCACCTGTTTACAGGTAAGTAACAATTGTTCTGCTAGCGCTTGGTGCATACGGACCAGGCTGCTGGATACTGCTAAAAATAGAAACTCCAATCCGATCTAGATTTATGATTACTACTGAAAATGCACTTTTGCCTTCTGTAATTACTTTTTATTGTAAAAAGTGTTTTTATATTTTTAAAGATGAAATGTATGTAATACTTTTTGTACATTGATTTTATGTCTAGTAAATGTCTGTACTTTTATGATATGGAAATATCGAATAAAGTATTACACAAATATAGATAATCCTGAGCGTATTCTGCACATCATAGATAAAGCCAAATGTTCAAAAAGGGAAACTATGTTACCAACCATTGACACTGAAAAAGTTTTCGATTGGGTACATTGGCCAAACCTGGAAGCAACGTTGTATCACATCGGTATTGGCAAGAGATTTAGAGCTTGGTTCCTCGGTTGCAATAGTGACCCTAGTGTGACAGTTAGAGTGAACAGCCAAATATCGTCTTCCTCTCTCATTGGCAGAGGCACGCAGCAGTGGTGCCCTTTGTCACCCCTGTTGTTCACTCTCTATATGGCGCCCATGGCCCAACGAGTGCGAGATAACCCCAACATTACTGGAGTTATTTTTAGTGAGGAACAACATACAATCAGCTTATACGCGACGATGTTGTGGTGTCACTTTACAATCCTGACATTGCCCTCCCAGCTTTTCTGTCCGAGCTCCAGACTTTTCGGCCAGGTGGCAGGATTTCGGGTCAATGTCAATAAATCTCAAGCCCTTAATCTTTCACTGCCCTCAACATTAGTGACACAACTTGAAACACAGTACCCGATTAAATGAGCACATATATCTTTTCCATACCTGGGCATGCAACCAGCTTGCTCGATTCAAATAACTGCCATATTGAACTGCGGTTCCCTGCTCTGTCAACTTAGAAACAATTTATCCCGCTGGAAACATCTCCAGCTCTCGTGGTTCGGAAGGGTAGCTGCTCTTAAAATGACTGCCTTGCCTAGGGTCCCACACCACTTCTAGACTCTACTGGTGACACCCTCTTTGGGGATGCTACAAACTTTGCAGAAGGAAATGCATCAATGTGTCTGGAGGGAGAGCAGACCCCGCATGCAAAAGGATCTGAGTTATCAACCCCCAGGACGCAGGAGGTCTGGGTATGCTCAATATACAGCAATATTATCAGGCAGTACAATTGAGCTACTCAGCAGATTGGAATAGAGATGAATTGGAGAAACACTGGCTATTCCAGAATAGAGCAATAGCAGAACTCCCCTTTGGAAGGTCCCCTTTTTAACCTCTTGAATGCTATGGGGATTTTTCCCCTGTGCTGGAAACCCATGAACCCCATTATTCATGACGAGCTGGGCTCGTCATCAGCGTAGCAGGAGGCTACTGCATGACGAGCCCAGCTCGTCATGAGCGTGGAAGGGGTTAAAGAGAACACATCGGCCAAAGAGCCTTTATGTGTTGCCCTGTCACCAGGACGATTCTAAGTTGCCCCCAGGCATGGATCAAGGGGCATTTATCCCATGGCAACAGACGGGGACCTCTTGGCGGGTCACATGTTTGATGAGGAAGGAATACTCTTGTTTGACCAGATATGCTTCTTTTATACTCTCCCAGAGTCAGAGAGAATGCACTACATGCAAATACGCCATTGGCTCATGCACCCAACAATCCACCCAGGGGTATAAAGACATCTCACACCCTATGAGAAATGGCTAGTAGGCAGTAACTAAAACATCCGACTGACGCCTTATCACAGAACTATACACCTTCCTACGCCAACCCTCTCCGCCCCTGTCAAATGCAGGCCAGAAAAGGTGGGTAATGGAGTTGGGTAGGCAGCTGACTCTGAGGGATTGGGGAGAGATGAAATCTACCATAGAGCACGCCACATAGCACGCAATACTGCTAGCACTAAGATAACCACTTACTGCTATCTCACACCAGTGCGCTTCCATAAAGGCAACCGAGAGGAGTTCAGATTGTTGGCGGTTGTGGCTCTCACTCACTCTACACTTCTACATCTACATCTACTCAGAATATTGGACACAAATTCTAAATGAAATAGATTCACATTTAGACACGCTCCTCCCCAGATTCCCCTCTTACACGATTTTAGGGTTACCTAATCCTCTTACCTTTCCACTAAAGTATCGACGGGGGAAGCAGATAGGACTGGCTCCGGGGGCTGCCTGTGCCATGATGTGTGTTGTTTTGCTTTGTTAAGCTATGGGACGCATTGCTATGGGTCATGACATGTGTTGTTTTCTAGTGCTATGTGATTTTACATCCTATCATGGTATATACGTTTAGTTTTTGTATAATATTGTGGTATTATGACGTGTATTGATTTTCGTTGTTACATTGTTATTGTTTATGGTCTATACTGTTCTTTTTTTATTTTATCTCACGTTTTTACACCATGCATGGATTGTTGTGTTTTGTCATGTTGTTCTAGTTTGCAGTAGCGAGCACACTTCACGTTTGTTCCAGCCGCCCGGGTCAGCGGTCGGTGTAAAGTTAAGCGCCGGTTGTGTCCTCAGAGCACAGGCTCCGGTGTGTGCTTCCAGCCGGGGTCACTGGACGAGCACCGGGACCCGAGCACAACCTACAGAAAAGGCTCTCAGAGACTCAAAACCACAAACGGCCCGGGCCGCGCTCCATCAAGAGAGCTCTGTTCGGCCTCCTCCGGGGGAGGCCCCACCTGCCGGAGCCGGGGAGCGCGGCCGCCCCGCCGCCCGGCCGGAGCAGCACTGACGAGAGCGGCCCCAGCCTTCCTTATATATCGGGTTATTTTTATCCCCAACGCGGCCTATTACAGCGCTTCCTCTCTCACACGTTCAGGAAACCCACTTGGCTCTGTTTCCTGCAAACACGCGGCGGCCCTGGCTCGGGAAAAAGAGAAAAGAAGAAAAAAAAATCACAACTCGCTCTGAAAAAAAAAAAAAAAAAGAAAAACAGGCCCGAGGCTGCCAGGCTCCATGGAACAAATAATAATAATAGGGAAAAAGTTCTTGGCGCGTTCTCGAGCGCGAGGGGGCTCTGCGCAGACTCTGGCCGCGCGCCAGGCCCACGTGTGAAGTGACTCTTTCGAAGGAACAAGAGCGCAGCTCGCCCCAGAACACGCCAGATGACGCGGGCCTGTCACATTCAAGGGAGGGGGCAGGGTCTGGACGCCTCATGAAATGGGAAACAGGTTCACACACCATCGGCCTTGATGGCCTTTATCAAAACATGTGTATTTCTTGAAAGGTTGGTGGGGCTGTAACTGTCCCGGCCCGCCGGCACTTCATATAACTCAGCCTGCAACAAATTATCCACATAGGCCCTCATTTCAAGTTCTTTTCAAGAATTACCATACCAACTAATACCTCCCCCTAGGATAAGGGGGATGACAAACCTTCAGGATGGGGAACAACATGCAGACGCGGTAATACAAGGTCCAATCCTGTATTTCTCCCCCTCAGTCGGGGATATGACTGACCCAAAATTGCGCCACCTGCTTAGAGCAGGCAGGGGCCAGACGCAAAACTGGGCTGGGCTTTGAGAAACTGATGCACTCTGAGGTTGCAGTTTTCCCCCCACTGGAAGCAAATGTACGCGTACAAAGATTTGTTAAAGAGAGACAAGGTCTGAATGTATTGTGTCAGGGAAACACAAATCCCAACTCGTGGTCCACTGGAATTACCAAGTGATGAGGGACCAAAATATACGGTGTTCTGCGAGATGGAATTGGCAAGTTATGATGGGATATATTCACAAGAACGTGTGATAACTACCGCAAGAGTAGCGTAACGCAACTTTCAACATTGCAGCCTATCGCGGGAAAACAACTCTGTGACAACGTGGAATTCACAACACGGCGGTAGCATGCAATTGTTTGCCGACACCACGGCCAATGCCCGCGACACAACCACCTCGACTGAGATAAAAAGACAAACCCAGGTGTTAAATACCTGTGGCTAGCGCGGCTTATCGCCTGTTTTTGGTTCGCTTTGCGGATCTGTTAGTTTGTTGTGAAAGTGGTGTTGTTGTTTTTTCGTGTGTTTCTGCACGGGAACGCCTACTCTGCATCTCATTAGGGTTAGTTGGTGGTGTCCACCGTGGAGGTAACTTTTGGGGCAGTTATCGCGGGAATACTGGTGATGTCCGCAGTTTGCACCAGCTTGTGAAAGGGGAATTAAATCTATCTCTGCTTTTGATGGGGTAAGGTGGGGATAAATCAGAGTTATGTCCTTGTGAATATACCCCTTAGTGTTTTAATTGTTTATGTAGGCAACTTATGTGCTAAGTCCTGTGGATTGATATCTAGGTAGATACACTTTATTATATGATTACTTTAAACCATTACAAAAATATCAAAAACGACAAGCTCAAAATTCATGTGCTGAGGGAAAGACAATGTTAAAAAAGTTTGTATACAATTCTGTAGCAGTTCCTGAAGCAATTGGGTTAAAAAAAGAAAAAGCTTCTGGGTTATAAGTGCAGTGCATGTTGAACACTGGACTACTCACTGAGAATGGTCGGGGCAGTGTACAGCTGATGGGGTCTGATTTCCGGCAACCTGTCCTTTAGCAATGTCCGCTCTACATGTATGAATTTACCAAATTTGGCCATGTCTATCACTTTTTCCCTAGGAGAATAGAAGGTTTTGAGCGTCTGTGGCAGATGGTAGGCCATGGTGTAAGAAGATTGCCCTCAGAAGCATACAACGGGTGGTATATCATGCCAGGCAGAAGCATAGCAGGTGAGCGAGCGACTCCTTCCTTTCTGTAGTCACTCAGTCTACATCGTACAATGTTTTTGAGCGATTTCCAGCCGGCATTGAGTTCTCTTATTGGAAGGGGCACCAACCGTGCCCATAATATGAACTTTAAGCCACATATGCTCAGTGCATTGATACCTCGGTGCTAATGGTAGTTCAATACTTCTAGGGAATCATGTAAAACAGATTCTAGCACTTTAGAAAAAATGGGTTGCACTTTAAGCAATTATTATAATATCAAGAGACAGAATTTATAATTGCTGGATTTTGGTGAGGAGATACCAGCTGGAATCGGAGATTCTAGCACATGAATATTTCCAGGACACAAGTCCTATAAAAAGAAGTGGGGGGACTGACAATATGCAAATGACCTTATGACTTCACGCGCTGAACGCGTCCCGGTGTCTGAAAATGACACCGGGACACGTTCAGCTTATTTCTGTGGGGCCCAGCTTCTTGGCAGGGGGGACGGCGTCCACCCTGTGAAAAAAGTTGGGGGACACCGTGTAACTGCGTGTACCCCCGACTTGAGCCCTGAATATTTCCCAACTTGAATTGAGCAAGCTCGTAATGAAGGCCCAAGTGGCGGTGCATTGTAGATTTACAACCCTTCTTCAGGTGCATTGATGAATCAAATGATAAACAGACACACGTGCTCAAGCCAGGAATCCTCTTTGCACAGGGAGTATGTTTTAACTATATTATTTAATACGAGTCATTCAGTCACTTTACTCCATTTTACTCTGTTCAAGGTGAGTCTTTCTTTCTTAGAAGGTCTCCATCGCTTGACGGTGCCTACTTTGGTGTTTCAGTGGAGATTGTGCCCTTGGGAAGAGGCTTGGCTAGGACCAGCTAGGCAGGCCAGCGAGCTTTGCCAAGTAAGGTTGAAATGGCAGTTTGTGAATCCCCGCGCTCTGGGCTGTGGGCAGGACCAGGAGGTGTAAAACTCAAGAAAGCGAAACCCGTGCCTGATGCTCGAAAAGAACAAACGACTTCTGTTTTATGTTTCCCTTTCAGGAAAAATATATGCAGAGTGAATTTATAATTTCGGATGGCCCGAGTCTTCCTACTCCAGTGCAAAGGTCAAACCCCAGTTTATTACCACATTAGAGCAGACTTTACATGAGACAAGCACTGGTTGCAACTTGACAGACAGAATATCACAGTTAATGTGCACACGAGGACAACTCTCCTAAAGGCCAGGAGGCGTCTTCGACGTCATGTGACCTTGCTTCAAAAACTGTAACTTATTGAATCCTGGTTTTGATTAAATGTAGTCTTTTAATCCCACTAAAAATGAAAATATGATAACAGCAGAGGATGAGATTGCCCCGTGTGGTAGTGGCGCTTACTAATTCCGGTAAGTGGTTATATGTGATAGGCCAATCTGTTGGTGCTCAAGGGAAGAAGGGTTATCCACCCTTCAGCATAAGTGACCCAAGAGGATCACACTATTAATATACCACAAGCCCGAGCACACATATAATATCATTTACATTAATGTAGAGTAATGTCAGCCACAACAATAGTATATAACATTATGTCTTTAATGTTCTTTCTTCTGTTGGTCCAGCCAACACGTGTTTCGTCGCCCGGGAGTGACCCACGACTTCCTCAGGGCTGATTGACCTTGTGTTTGGGCGGTAAGCCTTTGAAACAGTTATATTTCCGTCCCGTCCGAGAGGGCAAGGATAATAGTATTGGCTCCGTTACTTCTCATTTTCGGGCTTTCATTGATTGCTAAACCCGCATAAGTGTTCGTAAGGGGTGCCGGTGAGTAGACGCGGAAACACATCGTGGTATGAAAGTGCTACTGGGGTGGCGGAGTGAGCTAAAGAACGGTGATGGATTAAACCCAGATCAGTTGACTGGGGGTGAGTGTTTGTATTGTCAACGCTCCGTCCATCACCACCTTTGGTTTTTCTTTGTTCGCCCTAAGTTGGCAGGGTATGCTCAGGCGTGAGTCCCTTGCTCACTTTGCCACTGGAGACAAGCAAGCCGGGCTGAAGACGGCTGTAATGCCAGAAACCAGTCCTGGGAAGCTTGATTCCGGTCCAGGGAAGACATGGCTTGGCAGTTCGGGCTGGACTGTTCCCATGGGGCACAGGGTCAGACTGATTTGCATATGGCCATGTCTGAACTGGGGTGGCGGAGTGGGCTAAAGAACGGTGATGGATCAAACCCAGATCAGTTGACTGGGGGTGAGTGTTTGTATTGTCAACGCTCCGTCCATCATCACCTTTGGTTTTTCTATGAAAGTGCTATTCCCTGATCCAGGACACGGGATAGAATCCTTCCTACTTGCATTAAGCATTCAACCACTCATGTGGATTTAGTACGGAGACCCACTGCCACAGGCCCTTCTACCCCAAGAGTCCTGCAGGAGTCAGCCCCAGCCCATGCACTTGGATCACGGGCAACTCCAGCCACAGCCCCTTAGGCTCCCAGGAGCCCTCTGCACCCCCCCCCCCCCCCCCCCCCCGTCCAGGGCACCTTCATATTACTGCCACAGCGTAAGGCCCGGGCTGCTGCTGCCTGTATTACTTTCAGACCGTGACACACCCAGCCATTGTGCGGCAGTCACGTACTGCAAGCAGGAATGCCTCCTGCCAGTGACTTCATGTGTGATCCTGAACAAAGGTCAGCACGGCCAGATGCCTAGTGACGCTTCCTTCGTCTCTGCTGATGGTGATGCAGGAGTGAATTACAGAACGGGCGTGTGACTGAAAGTCCCAAATGTAGCTCGGTCCCCATCCTTCGCGTGTGCTCTCTTTCGCCGTTCTTATTGTGCATCTGTAGTGCCTGTTTACCCGCAGCATTTGGTCCCAGGGATGCTGGGCTTTCTAGTCTCCCCTAATACCCCATGACGGTCCTGCTTGCGACTTCGCCAGGTTATCCAGTATTGGGGTACCTTTCATAGATTCACATGCCTGAATCGGCGACGGGGAATGATTCAGGCATGTGAATCTATGAAAGATATCAATACTGGATAACTGAAGTTACAGGTAAGTAACTTGTTTTCTTAATGCACCTGCAGCAGACATGGACAGGGATTCTAACAGGACAGTCCTGCTGGCTGAATCACTTCTAAGCGCTACTCCCCTACCAAGATGAAGAGAGGTGCGTTAGAAGGGTGTGTTTGGTGTGAAACTTCATCTAGTCGGACTTGGCGGGAAGAAGAATACAAACAGCTTTGCATAGTACCGACGAGGCGCTAAAGCTCACTTGCTGGTGGGTAGCATGCTACCCCACAGTGCTTGGTTGGAAGAGTGTTAAAGTGCAGGGTGGTCTGTGGAAGATGTTTGGTGCTGAACCCGAGTGATTTTCTTATCTTATCTTACACTGCTGCTTGAAATGGCACTAAAAGGTGACACAACACAACACTTTATATTAATTTAATGTAGTGTCTGACTCAGCTAGACGCTGCACAACAGCCCACCAAAGGCCCTGGATAAAGGCAGTTGTGGCAGAGGCTTTATATGCCCCCCCAGGGACAGGCAACACCCCTCCCCCCAACCCGAAGCCTGGACACAGCCAGCTTTGGTAAGTATCCTCGAGACACCCTCAAGGAGTGACAAGGAGTGACCAGAGGCAGAGGAGAAACACATCCTTAGCAAACGCTCTTTGACTCACGGAAGAAAGGCTCACCTGGGGGGCCAATCCTCGAGCATGTCCTAGACAGCAGAAGCTTGAATCAAATACAGGATTGGACCTGTCCAGGAGCGACAGTGGAGCAGCCCATGGCACGCAAACATTTCATTCAGTCGTTGTTATTACCCTACAGGGTGCAGCCAGGAGCGGCAGTGGAGCAGCTCACGATATGTACGTATTACGCTCAGTTGCCATTAATACCCCACAGGGTCCAGCCAGGAGCGACAGAGGAGCAGCTCACGATATGTACGTATTACGCTCAGTTGCCATTAATACCCCACAGGGTCCAGCCAGGAGCGACAGAGGAGCAGCTCACGGTATGTACGTATTACTCTCAGTTGCCATTAATACCCCACAGGGTCCAGCCAGGAGCGACAGAAGAGCAGCTCACGGTATGTACGTATTACTCTCAGTTGCCATTAATACCCCACAGGGTCCAGCCAGGAGCGACAGAAGAGCAGCTCACGGTATGTACGTATTACTCTCAGTTGCCATTAATACCCCACAGGGTCCAGCCAAGAGAAACAGAGGAGCAGCTCACGGTATGTACGTATTACTCTCAGTTGCCATTAATACCCCACAGGATCCAGCCAGGAGCGACAGAGGAGCAGCTCACGGTATGTGCGTATTACTCTCAGTTGCCTTTATTACCCCATAGGGTCTACCCAGGAGCAACAGAGGAGCAGCTCACGGTATGTACGTATTACTCTCAGTTGCCATTAATACCCCACAGGGTCCAGCCAGGAGCGACAGAAGAGCAGCTCACGGTATGTACGTATTACTCTCAGTTGCCATTAATACCCTACAGGGTCCAGCCAAGAGAAACAGAGGAGCAGCTCACGATATGTACGTATTACTCTCAGTTGCCATTAATACCCCACAGGGTCCAGCCAGGAGCGACAGAGGAGCAGCTCACGGTATGTGCGTATTACTCTCAGTTGCCTTTATTACCCCATAGAGTCTACCCAGGAGCAACAGAGGAGCAGCTCACGATATGTACGAATTACTCTCAGTTGCCATTAATACCCCACAGGGTCCAGCCAGGAGCGACAGAAGAGCAGCTCACGGTATGTACGTATTACTCTCAGTTGCCATTAATACCCTACAGGGTCCAGCCAAGAGAAACAGAGGAGCAGCTCACGATATGTACGTATTACTCTCAGTTGCCATTAATACCCCACAGGGTCCAGCCAGGAGCGACAGAGGAGCAGCTCACGGTATGTACGTATTACTCTCAGTTGCCATTAATACCCCACAGGGTCCAGCCAGGAGCGACAGAAGAGCAGCTCACGATATGTACGTATTACTCTCAGTTGCCGTTAATACCCCACAGGGTCCAGCCAGGAGCGACAGAAGAGCAGCTCACGGTATGTACGTATTACTCTCAGTTGCCATTAATACCCCACAGGGTCCAGCCAAGAGAAACAGAGGAGCAGCTCACGGTATGTACGTATTACTCTCAGTTGCCATTAATACCCCACAGGGTCCAGCCAGGAGCGACAGAGGAGCAGCTCACGGTATGTGCGTATTACTCTCAGTTGCCTTTATTACCCCATAGGGTCTACCCAGGAGCAACAGAGGAGCAGCTCACGATATGTACGTATTACTCTCAGTTGCCATTAATACCCCACAGGGTCCAGCCAGGAGCGACAGAAGAGCAGCTCACGATATGTACGTATTACTCTCAGTTGCCATTAATACCCTACAGGGTCCAGCCAGGAGCGACAGAAGAGCAGCTCACGATATGTACGTATTACTCTCAGTTGCCATTAATACCCTACAGGGTCCAGCCAAGAGAAACAGAGGAGCAGCTCACGGTATGTACGTATTACTCTCAGTTGCCATTAATACCCCACAGGGTCCAGCCAGGAGCGACAGAGGAGCAGCTCACGGTATGTACGTATTACTCTCAGTTGCCTTTATTACCCCATAGGGTCTACCCAGGAGCAACAGAGGAGCAGCTCACAATATGTACGTATTTCGATCAGTTGCCATTAATACCCAACAGGGTCCAGCCATGAGCGACAGAGGATCAGCTCACTGGATGTACATATTACACTCAGTTGCCTTTATTTCCCTACAGGGTCCAGCCAGGAGCAGTTCAAGGTATGTACGTATTACGCTTGATTGCCACTAATACCCAGAAAATCAAAGGAGGGGGAAAAGGAAGGCGTGATCCATTCAGCTTCCTTATTTTTTAGATCAAATAATCAAGAGGGAAGGATCACTTGTCCTGTATAACCAAGGTATGCAGATTTCGTTCCAGCTAGTCCCAAGTAAAAAAACTTCATGCACGTGTAGAGTGTGGTAACTTTAAGCGGTATATCTTGATTCTCCGCTATTCTTGACACGTGTATGCATAATCATCATAATCATAGGGTTTAGTGGTTATGCATCCTCCACCCAGAGGTTTTACTCTTGGTTAAAAAACAGTAGTGACCAGTGACGTGAAGGAGTGAAATTTCTAAGTTAAAATCTCGTACAGCCAGAGAAGTAAATTTTAATAGTTCTGGATTTGAGATGTTAAAATAAAGTTTTGTGATAGAGAGTGATAAGGGCGCTCACACACTTCTTATTAGTGAATATTGAAGGTAGACATGTTTCAGCCCTCTGTTGCCGGTTAGGTCAGGTGGGCTTTCATCAGGACCGTTGTGCAAGGTGTGTAGACACCTCGGGCGTCTCTGTGAGTGTTGGACAGATAGGCTTTGTATTGGTTGCCTATATCCTGAAGATTGAGGAGACGATATGTTAATCCTTCTCCTGATAGGTCACTAGGTACCTGCCTGGTGTGGTATTGTGCCACATCGCGGTCCCAGCGAGTCAAAAGAGGCCTACTGCGGTCTCCTTCCCACCACTTGTGCTGTCTCTGCCATTCTATCCCGGACCCAGAGTGACAGAGTCAATTCTCAGGATATAGGCAACCAATACAACGCCTATCTGTCCAACACTCACAGAGACGTCCGAGGTCTCTACACACCTTGCACAACGGTCCTGATGAAAGCCCACCTGACCTAACCGGCAACAGAGGGCTGAAACATGTCGACTTTCAATATTCACTAATAAGAAGTGTGTGAGAGCCCTTATCACTCTCTATCACACAACTTTATTTAAACATCTCGAATCCAGAACCATTAAAATTTACTTCTCTGGATGTACGAGATTTTAACTTAGAAATTTCACTCCTTCACGTCACTGGTCACTACTGTTTTTTAACCAAGAGTAAAACCTCCGGGTGGAGGATGCATAACCACTAAACCCTATGACTATGCATACACGTGTCAAGAATAGCGGAGAATCAAGATATACCGCTTAAAGTTACCACACTCTACACGTGCATGAGGGTTTTTTACTTGGGACTAGCTGGAACGAAACCTGCATGCCTTGGTTATACAGGACAAGTGATCCTTCCCTCTTGATTATTTGATGCCATTAATACCCCACAGGGTCCAGAGGAGCAGCTTACGGTATGTACGTATTACGCTTATTTGCCATTAATACCCTACACGGTCTAGCCATGAACAACAGAGGAGCAGCTCACGGTGTGTACGTTTTATGCTTAGTTGACATTAATACCGCACAGGATCAAGCCAGCAGCGACAGAGAATGAGCTCACTTGATGTACATAATAAGGGTGGGCGTAGTTGGCGGAGTACTACTACGCGGAATTCCATGAAGTGAATTCCGCAACTTTGCTCTATTGGACTCCCAAATAATTAAATAGAAACCTCAGATTCTTTTGGTAAAATAACAAGTATCTCTGTCTTTACATGCTGAAATGCATAAAGTCATTTCACAAAAGTGAAAATAAAAATTTAGCAAGCAGTGAGAGAGATGATGATTTTTGGATCCTCCCTAACCTAGGGATAGAACCAAGCAGATGCCTTGAAAACAAAGAGCACATCTTGCTGAACGATTCGGTGATGGGCCCATCCTCTAAGGACCACCCCAAGCACAATTATGGGCAAAAATACAATCCCAACCAAAGGCCCTGCAAAGCATTATAGGACAAGATTAGCAGTGGGCAGTGAATATTATATTATACAATATCAAAATAATTCTACAAAGAGATGCAATTCAACTAGTCGTTACTAGGTGTCCCTCACGAGTCAAATGCAAAAGCATTGGGCCCGATTCACAGAATTAACTTAAGACAAAATCCTAAACTTACTACTTTTGGTATTCACAGAATGCACTTACTACTTTTGGTAGTCACAGAATGCACTTACTACTTTTGGTATTCACAGAATGGATTTACGACTACTAACTTTACGTCCGCAATCGGGCTGGAAATTCTGGCGCGGAGGCGGAGCTTCCAGCCCAGAGGCGGAGTTTCTGGCCAGGAGTCAGAGCTTCCGGCTTGGAGGCGGAGCTTGCGGCCCGGAGGTGAGGCCCCGCCTCCGGGACAGAATTTCCAGCGGAGTGCGGACGTAAAGTTAGTAGTAGTAAATCCATTCTGTGAATACCAAAAGTAGTAAGTGCATTCTGTGAATACCAAAAGTAGTAAGTGCATTCTGTGAATACCAAAAGTAGTAAGTTTAGGATTTTGTCCTAAGTTAGTTCTGTGAATCAGGCCCATTGAAATTATTACATGAATCTGCAGTTCCACTAGTCGTTACTAGATGTCCCTCACGAGTCAAATGCAAAAGCATTGAAACCCTTTCATGAAGCTGCAGTTCCACTAGTCGTTACTAGGTGTCCCTCATGAGTCAAATGCAAAAGCCAAAAAGCAGCCTCCTGAAGGCTTAAGGCTGCTCCCATGGCATTCCAACCGGAGTTCCAGTCTTCGACGTATGTCAGGCAGCATCGTGGGCATCCCAGGACACGTTAACCATGCACTACTCCCTGGATAGTCAAGTCCGAAGGGACTGCCTTTTTGGTTGCTCTGTCTTGCAGGACTTCCTGGTCTAAACTTGTCCAAAGTCCCTCCACCGTGGATGATATGTCTTGGATATCTATTCAAAGACAAGGAATCTGCAGCTAGACATCTCTATCAGATGGACAAGTTACTTACCTTTGGTAACGCCGTATCCGGTAGAGACATGGTCTAGTCACAGATACCTTACTGGCCCACCCATCCTCCTCGCACCGCGGTCAGGTTTTTAGGATCAGTGCTGATTGCTTTCAGGGCCCTAGATGGTCAAAAACACACCAATGTCAGTGCACTTCATGGTTCAGCGCTTCTGGCGTGGAAAGTCTTGAAAAGTAACTGACGTTGGCTCACCAAGGTGGTGCCTATATAGGTAATGCGGACATCACATTGTCGCAGATGATGCTGCTGAAGTCCCGCTGAGCCGACTGACGGCACTACTGGTGCGCAGGGGTATTGCTCGAAGGACAATCTCTCTGATCCAATCTGATTTCTGAGGATTTCAAAGGCAAGGACTCTGTGGCTTGATCATGTCTGCACTGAATAAGGCATTACCGAAGGTAAGTAACTTGTCCATTATGCTCAGTGGCCATTAATATCCCACAGGGTCCATCCAGGAGTGACAGAGGAGCAGCTCACAGTATGTATGTATTACCCTCAGTTACTCAGTTGCCATCGTTACCCCACATGGTCCTCCAGGAGCATCAAAGGAGCAGCTCCCAATATGTATGTATTGCACTCAGTTGCCATTGCCATTATTACCCCACAGGGTCCAGCCAGGAGCGACAGAGTAGCAACTCACAGTATGTACGTATTATACTCAGTTGCCATTGCTACCCCACATGGATCACACAGGGGCGACAGAGGAACAGCTCACAGTATGCTCGTATTGTACTCAGTTGGCAATGTTACCCCAAAGGGTGCACCCAGGAGCGAATGAGGTACAGATCAATGTATGCACTGATAACATTCAGCCAGCGTTATTGCACCGTAGGGTCCATCTAGGAGCGACAGAGGAGCAACCCACGGTATGCCCTGATTACATTCAGCCAGCGTTATTGCCCTGTACACAGGAGTGACATAGGAGCAGCCCATAGCAGTTATACAGTCTATTTCCCGTATTCTTTCTGCAGTCTCTTGTTGGGATATTTTCCAAATTTCATTGTAAGCAGCGTAAATGTCAGCATATATGAAACGTTTTTGGCATGGTTTCCTGGGACCTATTAAAAAATCCCTAAGATCCATGTCCTGTGTGAGTAAGGATAAGTGTTGTTTCACCTCTGTGAAGGTGAATGAATGAATGAATGAAATTGTTCTTATATAGCGCATGGCTACCCGAAAGCATCCCAGCGCTTGAAACAACAGGAGACAGGAGAATTGAGTTTGTTTCTAAAAAATTTCCATTATTATTTTTTTTAGTTTAAGGGAAGAGCCATGTCTTTAATTTCATGCGAAAAGTGAGGAGGTTAGGTTCTTGACGAAGGGAGAGAGGCAGGGAGTTCCACAGCTGCATTATAAGACAAAAGGCGACCTCCGGAGCGAGACTTACTGATTCTGGGAACTTTTGCCAGATTAAGATCATTGGACCGCAGATTTCTAGGCATTTTGTAGGGTCTAATGAGATTGGCAAGGATTGGAGGACCTTTGCCCTGGAGATTTTTATGGGCAATACAGAGGGCCTTGAAGTAAATACGTTCCTTTATGGGTAGCCAGTGAAGTGATCTTAATGCAGGCTTGGCTGAGGAACGGTGGTGAATACCAGTCAACAACCTGGCTGCTGAATTCTGGACCACCTGGAGCTTACAGATAACCGAAGTCGGGGCTCCGAGGTAGATCGCATTTCCATAGTCGAGCCTGGATAAAATCAAAGCTTGGACTAAGATTATTTTGGCCTTCTCAGGTAGCTGGGACAAAATTTCCCGTATATATTTTAACAGGCCAAAACAGGTGGCCGCTGTTTTCCTAGCTTGGACTTTACAAGAGAGCTCCTCATCTAGCCAGAGTCCCAAACTCTTAATTTCACTTTTTGGAGTTGGACCCGGACCCATGCAGGGTGGCCATAGTGTGGAAGCATTAAATGAAGCCTGCCTGCCTAAAAGCATAAGATCGGTTTTTTCACCGTTGAGCTTGAGTTGGGACTGACTCATCCAATTAGCGACTTCCTTCAAACAGACACTCAAGCTCGTTGGGGACAGTTCTGCTTGGTTAAGAGAGACCACGAGCTGTGCATCGTCAGCATAGCTGACCAATTCAATCCCATAGGGAGCCACTATCTCAGCCAAGGGAGACATATATACATTAAAAAGCGTGGAGCTGAGGGAGGAGCCCTGAGGAACCCCACACTGCAAAGGTAAGGGTGAGGAGTGGTAATCCCCTTCAAACACCTTAAAGTATCTTTCCTGCAAGAATGATTCCAACCAGGCGAGGGCCTTTCCCGAGACTCCGAGTTTGTTTAGGCGGGTTAAAAGGATGCGGTGATTCACCGTATCAAAGGCGGCACTGAGGTCTAGGAGGATAATAGCTACATTGCCACCTGCGTCCAGAATCCTCCTAGACTCCTCAACCACCTTTACAAGCGGATTTTGATGGAAGTTAAAAGAAATGTGTTGCTGGATCTTGGAGCCCTGCATGTGTGGTACCAACTGAGTTTCTTCTTCCAGTGACCAGGACCATTGCCGTAAATGTTTTTAGGAGTTAAACAGAGAATCTTGAAACGAGTTTGTTTTCTGACAGGAAGCCAGTGGAGGAGTTTCAGGTTAGGGGCCGAGGGGGATCCCGAAGGAAGATTCAACACCAGTCTGGCAGCCGTGTCCTGCAGGACTTGGAGCCTAGTGAGGAGGTCTTCATTTATAGAAGACAACAAAGCATTGCCATAATCTATGCGATTAATGATCAGGCCTTGAACTAATGGTTTCCTGGCTTCCATCGGAAGCCATTTAAAAACATTGCATAATTCCGAAACAGGAACCAACTAGGTGATTGACCTGATCTTTCATAGACAATTTATTGTCAATTTGGATGCCTAAATTCCGTACTGATTGTTTTGGCTCTGGGCAGGGTCTCAGAGTTTGAGGCCACCAGTCATTAGACCAGTGTTTGTGTGCTTTGCCAAAGAGTACTATTTCAGTCTTTCCTCCGTTTAATTGGCGATGGTTCGAGTTCATCCAACTGTCGATGTGGGTCATACAATTTTTAGGTCTCGGCTAGCCGCGCGAAGCGCGTCTCCGCCGAGCCCCTTTTGTCGGCATGTGTGCTTCCCAGGAGACAGTCCTGGCCGCACGCTTCGCCTTGGAGGCAATTTGAAAGTGACACGCGCACGCGAACGAGCGCTGCGGCCAGGCGCTGTCTCCTGGGAAGTGCTTAGTGAAATTACAGATGACGGTAAGTGGATTTATTTACATTGCGTGTGTCCTCTTTTCCCGCCTCCACCCCTGGGGCAATCCCTCGTCTATCCTTGCTCCCCGAACACCAGCCCAGCTCCCTCCCAAGCTCCGGCTGCGGCTTTACCTTTCCAGCGGCGCCGAGCCGGATGCGCGCTGAGATGTGAAGGAACAGATCCCACGGAAATGGAACCGGGAGAGCGAGCGAGCTCTGCCGGGAGGCTCACATCGAGAGGCGCGGGGAGTGGGGCAGCTGCAGTGCGCTTCCACCGACTGCAGGGGGGCGGCACCGAGCGGCTTGCCGAGGAAAGCGGTGGGAGGCAGGGGCCGAGCTTGCGGGAGGAGGTAAGGGGAGGAGGGAGGAGAAACGAGAGCGCGCTCGAGGGCCTGACTGATAAAAGCACGAGGAGGCAGGACTTCTCAGGAAAAACAGAATTGAGCTCTAGTTGACACCCCCGGGGTACCAAAGAGTTGTCGGCGTGTGACCTGCAGCCTACACATTTAAGGCTGCAGGCAGTTTCTCCAGTATTAGGGGTGTCTTTCATAGATTCACATGCTTGAATATCCCCCGTCGTCGAAGTGGGAGTCCCACGGTACATAAAATAGCAGTATATATGCATGTATACATGAAAAATATAACTAATAAAAATATACATACATATAGTGCAGTAAATTGTAAATTCCAAAAGTACCATAGAACACAATAGGCCCATTGAAAAGCCTAAGGGAGAACTCACTTTAGTAGCATATCAGAGTCATTATGTGTTGGATCACATTCCAGCCAATCAGGCTGTAGCCTCCTCTAGAACCTTCTCCTCAGAAGCCCAAGTCCTCAGATTTTCTACCGCACGTCGTGTGAAGGGAGTCTCCCTGAGCTCTGCTCAGTTTTTCTTCAACTTTACCTGTTTTTCTTCAAGAAAATGTCTTCAAACAAGAAATCTTTGTTTAAAGCCTGCCCTTCATGTGGTAAACTGCGCCTTTTCCACGAGGATCCACACAGTAAATGCATTTACTGTCTCTACCCAGACCATGAGGTGAAAAACTGTAAGTACTGTCGTACTTTCCCTCCTAAGACTCTGAGAGATAGAGAGGCCCGTCTCCTTCTGTGGCTACAGAAGTTGAGAACTTCGGAGTCTGTGGTTTCTGATGTGGAGAGCCTGTCATCTTTTGCTTCAAAGTCCTCTCAGAAGCGTGGGTCTGAGACCGAGGCTCCTTCTCCTTTTCTCAAGAAGAGTAGACTGTTGGAGTCCTCTAGGATTGTCTCCCCACAGGATTCGCTTCAGGGCACGTCTACGGGACCTGGTTCTCTGACGTCTGCGCCCAAAGCCTTACCTACCAGTAAGAAATCTGGTTTTGGCTCGTCGACGGGCTCGTCGTCGCGCCCGTCGACGTCTTCAGCGTCGACGAAATCCATTTCTACCACCTCCACGTCGACGACGACATGTTCCATGTCCACCGGCGCTACGTCGACGACGACCACCTCGTCGACGGCGACCTCGAAGGTGAGACCCATCTCTTCAGTGGTGAAGATCTCGTCGACGACCGGCAAGGATAGACCGTCGACGACGAAGCCGTCGACGCATACACCGTCGACGAAAACCAAGCCTCCACTCAGCGCCCCGTCGACGACGAAGCCGTCGACGCATCCTTCGTCGGCGCATCCATCGTCGACGAAGACCAAGCCTCCACCCAGCACCCCGTCGACGGGCCCGTCGACGGTGCCCCCGTCGACGACGTCTCTGTCGGCCAGCATTACTTCGTCGACGGCCTCGTCGACGACTCTCATACCGTCGACGCCTTCGTCGTCGACAGCCAAAGCTCCACTCTCGTCGACGAACAAAGCCCCGCTCCCGTCGACGGGCTCGTCGACGGGCAAGGAATCCTCGTCGACGAAGAAAATCCCGTCCAAGTCGCCTCAGGGCGTTGCTGACGGTGCCGCATTTACGCCAACGGGCTCGTTGGCGTCGCACCAACCTCTACCGAAGACGGCTTCCATCTACACAGTGGTTACTGCTTCTTCTTTGCGGACCATACCACTCATCCAACTGAGTCCTGTGAGGAGTGGTGCTCGTCTTCCAGACAAATTATTCCAGTCTGGTGAGGAAGAATCCGGAAACGATTCGGAAGTGGAAGGATTATTTAAACAGGCAACAAGTCCTTCGGATTTGAACATTAAGTGCCAGGAATATAGTGACGAGGGTGAGGTGGTGGACAATGTCGAAGATGGGACTGACTTGTTTCCTGTTGATACGTCCGAACCGGTGCCTTCAGAGCCTGTTACCCAGATACCTCTGTCCTTGGTGATGAACCTTCAGCACATGCTGGATGATTATAACCGCAGGTTTCCTTCTTCTACTCCTGCTTCTCCAGCACCACTGCCTCCTCCGCAGCCTCAACCGCAACTTCCTCAGGCACCTACACCAGTTTCACCGGCTTCACCGGATGGTACTCGCCCTGACACTGGAGATGAGGATCCGGATCCTCACAACACGGATGACGACGACAATGACGCCGACATGGCTGAGTGGGACGATTATAGGGCTCAAACACCTTCCACTCCGCCCACCTCGCCTCTACATTCGCCCCCAGTGGACATGGCACATTTCCACAATTTGATGATCCGGGCTACAAAACGGTTTCATCTCAAAGTCGAACAACAACAGCATGAAAGTGATTGCTTTCTATATGACTTTAAAGACATCTCACAGAGGCAATCCCACACTATACCAATCGTGGAATATATTTGGAAGGAAGGCCTTAAATTGATGGAACGTCCCAATTCTGTTCCTGCGGTCTTACCCAGATTGGACAGGAAATACAAAGCACCGGCGTCTTCTCCGGCCTGCTTAGTGTCTCAACCGAAGGCAGATTCGGTAATTACTCAGGCTGCGCAAAAAAGATCGCGCAATCCTGCTACGCCACTCACGTCTCCTCCTGATCAGGAAGGCCGCAAATTGGATTCCATAGGAAAGAAATTCACGACCATGGCGGCTACTACAGTGAGGGCGGCAAACACTCTGGCTATACTGGGCCGTTATGACCGCCAGATGTGGTCCGAGATTGCTGCATTGATTCCTCAGCTGCCTGAGGCAATCCGGACAGAAGCACAGGCGATTATTCGTGAGGGAGAGTTGATTTCTTCCGAAATCATTGAGTGTGCACTCGATATTTCCTCCACGGGATTTCGACAATTGGCGGGGGCTGCAGTCTTGAGGCGTCAAGGCTGGCTGCGCTCTACCACTTTCCGTCCTGAAGTACAGGCAAGAGTCCTAGATTTACCTTATGACGGACAATTATTGTTTGGCAAACATGTGGATGATGCCCTTGAGGCAATAAAAAAGGACACTGACACTGCGAAATCCCTGGCGAGCCTACAATACAAGAAACGGCCTTTTCGGGGTGCACGGGGTAGAGGCGGAGGCTCCTCTACTTTTCGTGGCTCAAGTCAATATCGTTCATTCAACACCTACAACGATAACAGACAGCGGGGTGCCTATCAATCTCAAACTCGACAATCCACCTCCAGGCCTTACCAAAGGAAATCCACTTATAGAGGTGGATCAAACACCAAAAAGCAGTGACTGCCTCAGACCCTTCCTTTTGCCGACCGTACATCTTGGAGGTCGCATCTCGAAATACTTTTACAAATGGTCTACAATCACCTCCGACCAATGGGTCCTGGACGTTATATCCAAAGGACATACCCTGGAATTCACAAAATTTCCACCCAATCATCCACCTTCGGGGCCACCACCCCCTCATTTCAAGGACCTTCTGGCCCAGGTGAATTTAATGATCAAAAAAGGAGCCATCGAACTAGTGCCGCAAGGTCAACGCGGCAAGGGGTTCTATTCCCGCTTTTTCTTGGTCAAGAAGAAGTCGGGGGAATGGCGTCCAATATTGGATCTACGAGCTCTAAACAAATTTCTAATTTCAAAAACTTTTCAGATGTTAACCCTGATCCAAATTCTGAATTTTCTCAATCCAAGCGAGTTCTATTCCACAATCGACCTTCAGGACGCTTACTTCCATGTGCCAATCCACCCCAGACACAGGAAGTATCTCCGCTTCACGGTCGGACAGCTACACTTCCAATTCAAAGTCCTGCCATTCGGCCTCCGCTCGGCACCAAGGGTTTTTACCAAGATCTTGGCCCCCGTAGCTGCCTTCCTACGTCTCCAAGGTATCCAATTTTACCCATACCTGGACGACTGCCTCATCAAGGCAAGCACTTTTCACCAGACGGAGCAGCACACTCAAGTTTGCGTCTCCCTTTTCCACGCCTTGGGGCTTTCAATCAATTGCCAGAAGTCACACTTTCAACCTTCGCAACGGAGAAATTTTCTCGGAGCCTTGCTAGATTCTCGGCAGGGAAAAGTGTACGTTTCCCAGGAAAGACAGGACCGCATGTTAATGATGGTGCGCTCCCTCCAATCAAAACTGTCCGTTTCTGTCCGAATGTTCAAATCATTCCTTGGCATGGCATCCTCGTGCATCCACCTCATTCCAAATTGCAGATTGCACATGAGGACTCTCCAGGAGGAACTGGACAGGCAGTGGAAACAGGTGTCGGGGTCCTTCGAGGACAAGGTCCTTTTAACACCTCGCATACAGAAAGCGCTGGAGTGGTGGGCTCACCCTCCACACATATCTGCAGGCCGTTCATTCCAGGACGAACCCCCAACTCTGACGCTTACAACAGACGCGTCTCTCGAAGGCTGGGGAGCGCATCTCGACGGCATGTCTGTGAAAGGGAAGTGGACAGCAATACAACGAACTTGGCACATCAATCGTCTGGAACTCTTGGCGATTTTCTTAGCCCTCAAATCTTTCCAGAGGTTAGTGCGGGGACACACTTTGCTGGTGAGAACGGACAACACCACCAGCATGCACTACCTCAACAAGCAGGGCGGCACGAGGTCTCTTCCACTTTCTCAACTAGCACAAGAAATATGGGATTGGGCGATCCAACGTCAAATTCATCTCACAGCCATTCACGTGCCAGGCGTGGCCAATGTTCTGGCGGATTCACTCAGCCGAGCGTCATCAGACAATCACGAGTGGGAACTCAATCAGCCCACGGTCGAGTACATCTTCCGGCGGTGGGGCCAGCCACGGATGGATCTTTTCGCGACTGCTGTCAACAAGAAATGCCCACGCTTTGCAAGTCGGCATCCCCACAGAGAGTCGAGCGGGAATGCATTTTCGATCGATTGGTCGAACGATTTCATCTATGCTTTCCCTCCACTTCCTCTGATCCCTCGTTTGTTACACAGGATGAGGTTCCAACCTTGTCGCATCATCCTGATCGCACCCAAGTGGCCGAGACGTCCATGGTTCACGGACCTGCTCCTCTTCTCGCAGTCCGATCCGTTGCCACTCCATCCTCTGCCGCACCTCCTCACGATGCAGCAGGGACAAATTTGTCATCCGGATCCAGCATACCTTCAACTCCATGCCTGGAACCTGAGTACAATGAATTTGCACGTTTAACTATTGACAAGGACTGCAGGGAGGTGTTAGCGCGGGCTCGCGCTCCCTCCACCATAAAAACGTACCAACTCAAGTGGAAACGTTTCTGTGTCTGGTGCCGCACCAAGGATTTGGACCCAATGACTGCAAAACCTGAACAAATTTTACCTTTCTTTTTATCCCTGGCAAAATCAGGTCTGTCCCACTCAACTCTTAAAGTGTTTCTGGCGGCGATTTCCCGTTTCCGCCATGATGGTTCCACATCTTTATGTTCTTCAAGGATCATTAAACAATTTTACAAGGGCCTTTTTAGGATGTTTCCACCTATCCGTCGCCCTCCGCCTGCCTGGCGTTTGAATTTGGTCTTGTCTCAACTACTTCTACCACCATTTGAACCTATTCACTCGGCAACTCTTAAATTTCTCACGTGGAAAGTTGCTCTTTTACTCGCCTTAACGTCCTCAAGACGTGTCAGTGACATCCAGGCGTTTACCATACAGCCTCCTTTCCTAAAATTCTCCAAAGAGGCTGTGACATTACGAACTAATCCTAAGTTCATCCCGAAGGTTCCCAGTGACTTTCATCTCAACGAACCTGTAATTCTAAAAACTTTCTTTCCTGCTCCGCAAACTCCAGCTGAGCGGTCATTGCATTCATTAGATTTGAAACGTTGTCTCAAATTCTACATTCAACGAACTGCACCTATCAGAAAATCTGATCAATTGTTTGTGGCATATGGTCCAACTTGCAAAGGACAACCTGTTACCAAGCAGACTATAACCAGGTGGATCTCCTCTACCATATCCTTCTGCCACCAACGGGCTGGAAAGCCCCTTCCTGCTCCTGTTCGAGCTCATTCAACTAGAGCAGTGTCTACTTCGGCTGCCCTTTTTGCGGGGGTACCCTTACGCCAGATCTGCAGAGCTGCTACTTGGTCGAGCAGCCATACTTTTACTAAGCACTACTGCCTGCAATCAACAGACGCCGCGGATGCGGCAGTGGGTCAAGCGGTGCTGCGGAATCTTTTCCAGTAAAGGTGAGCCTCTGTTGCTACCCGCCTCCAGTCATAAAGGTTTTGTTTTCTAGTAATAATGTTTTGGTATTTATTGCTTATTACCATATATATATTTACCTTCTTTGCTTGATGTATTACCTTTATGACTTATGTGATCATTTACTGCTTTCTACTCTATTCAAGCATGTGAATCTATGAAAGACACCCCTAATACTGGAGAAGAACTATAGTTACTTACCTGTAAACTGTGGTTCTCCAGTATTGGTGTCTTTCATAGATTCACATGCGACCCTCCCATCCTCCCCTCAGAGGCTCTCTTCTCCTCAGGCACTTTTACTTACTCTGTGCTACGAAAATCTGAGGACTTGGGCTTCTGAGGAGAAGGTTCTAGAGGAGGCTACAGCCTGATTGGCTGGAATGTGATCCAACACATAATGACTCTGATATGCTACTAAAGTGAGTTCTCCCTTAGGCTTTTCAATGGGCCTATTGTGTTCTATGGTACTTTTGGAATTTACAATTTACTGCACTATATGTATGTATATTTTTATTAGTTATATTTTTCATGTATACATGCATATATACTGCTATTTTATGTACCGTGGGACTCCCACTTCGACGACGGGGGATATTCAAGCATGTGAATCTATGAAAGACACCAATACTGGAGAACCACAGTTTACAGGTAAGTAACTATAGTTCATATTAACCACTGAACTATTTCACCAGGGTTAGAGATGTAGGGCGTCGATTGCATACACTACTGTGCATTAAGCGTATCACCCGTCTGCTTGTATCCCACTCATATTTTACCTGTAGCACACAAGATTTCTGCATTTTCCCTCTGCTTTCTTTGTATTTATTTCTGCCCTTCATTTCAAGCGTCTTCCTTTTGTCTGCAGCCTCCCCTTTCACCCTTCCCCTGGGTAACTATCTTTTGATTTCTCTCATTCCTTCCTTTATACTGTGATATATTCTTTTCCTCCCATTTGGCATTGTCCACTATGTTCCGCATTTATTCTTTATCACACCCCACTCAGTTTTTTCTGCCGTTACCTTTCTTTATTCTTCTCCCCTTTTCTCTACCTATTTTTACTCTGTTCTTTTCCTTGTTTTTTTTCCTCCGTGTTTGCCCTCCCAATGTCTCTTTAAAATTGCTTGCCCTTTGAAATGTTAACATCACTCTGCATGTTTCTTTCGTAGGCAAAAATCTATAAGTAAACAGATAACTCACAACTTCCCCTGGGAACAGGAGCATTCTAGACACCTCCAACTAGCAATGTTAAAAACCCCAGGAAGCTACACACCAATATATAAAGGGAAATACAGGAGATAAACCCATCTGCGCAACTCACATCAGAGCGGGCTGAGAGCACGATTTCGACAACCCATTAACTGATACTTGTGAGAAGTTGGCCTGATGTGCAGTGCTCACTATTCTAGTGATCACTATATATCAGTCCAAACAACCCTTATTGATGATTGGTTGTAAGTCAACCTTATAGACCAGCTATCCTAGTAGCATGGATACGAGCAGTCTAAGGCTAAGACTCTAGAGGGCGTGTTAAGCCAGCTGTTTTACCATCACATTACCCCTTGAACACCCAGTGAAAGGACACCACACAAGTGTTATGAAAATAAACAGTGTATTTATTAGAATCACAACAACCCTGTACTCTTTATGAGGACAGGGTGCTAGGCACACAACAAAACTCTTACGAAAATACTTAAGTTAGCACGTTATACACAAATGCCCGAGGGGCACGAAAAACCATATACTTTAAAAGTGGAATGCGAATTACTAGCAGGTAAGTAACAGTTCTAATAGGCTTTGGAATCGCTAGGACTTGACTAGGGAATCGTTAGATTACTACTAGGAGACCTAGGGGACTCGGGTGCAGAGTGTGCACTCTCACGCGGGATGCGGGACAAAGTCTATGGAGGCTAGTAAAGGCAAAGTTAGTGTTCACGGGCGAACCCGACCTGGTAGGAAGAAAACGACAGTGGATCCTGACCCTAGGATAGTGAGGCTATGCTGGGACACCGAAGTGCCGAAGTTACCTAGCCCAGGGGCTGCAGCTGCATAGGTCTGAAAAGACGTCGGGGATCTCGTTGCCGGACCAGGAGCCTGGAAGGAAGAAGTTGCTGGCAGGCGACCAGTGAAGAAAAGTTCGATGGATCCAAGCCTGGATCAAGGAAGAAGAAAACCTGAAAGCAGAGGGGACCAAGTTCTTGAATCACTAGCCAGTGATTAAGTGGGCACCAGGATGGCACCGGGCGAAGTCACCGCAGTCAGGTGAGTGGGCGCTGCTGGGCTCTGCAGTCTCTCGGACCAGGAGGCGTTGTCGGCGACCAGGATGGAGGTGCGAGCTGTCCCACGAAGGATGAAGTCGTCGGCGTCGAAGTTACCCAGGAGTGGGCAACAAGCCTTGGCTAATTCAAGCCCACGCGGTGGACTCAAAATGGCGTCTTGAGTGGACCAGGAGGGTCCGGGGTGCTCCTCTTCTGGAAGGGAGCAAGGGCCAGTCTGGAGCAACCAGACCAGCAGCAGAAATGTCGTCGGGCGTCGTCAGGAAGGCCACAAGCCAACGGGCTAGTAGCCAAACAACGCGGTGAGCAGCGGAAAGCAGAAGGGCCCCACGCAGATCGTGGAGATGCTGGGGGGCTGCTCTTCGGTGCTGGAGCTGCTCAGGGTGGGGGCTTCTCGGACCCCAAAGCACTCACCAGGAATTCACTCGGCGGGCTTGCTGGAAAGAAGTCGTGCAATCTTGCAGATGGCCGGTCCCTTGAGGTCTCGTCGCACCCACGGTTCTCAGCTGGGCTGTAGAGGTGGGTAGAGGTCAGAGGTGCCAGGGAAGCCGGTTCTCGTCGAGCTGGGCAGTCGGATTCCGGAGGAAGGACTTGCAGCAGACCGCAGTGTTCTTAGATGGTGCCTGCGGATGCAGGGTGACTACTCCTTAGTCACAAGGGAGAAATCTTAGGAAGAAGTCTTGAGTTCCTTTCGGGGAAAGTAGTTTCAGGATTCAAAGATGATCTGATTTGGAAGGGGGCCAGTCTCTACCTTTATCTTGGAAAAGGGGGCTGGCACGCGACTAAGTCCTGCCCTATGGGTGGGACTAGGAGGGGGGTGGTTACACCCACTTCCTTGGCGGGCTTTTCCCCAGCACAGGGTCTGGAGTGACCCTGGAACTGGTTCCAGCCAGCCTATGCACAGTGAGCACCGGGGTGCCACGTGCAGTCACCTTCCTCTAAAGCCCTGCCTACCTACAATACACAAAACCCTGTCTGGGACGGTGCTGGCACCGCCCCTGGCAGGAAACCCTTTGTCCTTATCTCCTGCTCTGGGAGGACTCCCAGCAGCAGGAGGGCAGACTTGTGTCTCGGTGGCAGCATCCATTTTGTGGATGCTAAGGCTCTGTCTGACTTTAACCGGGGTTATAGGTTACAGGCATGTCGTGTCCCTCTACAAGGGTGGAATGCTAACCCCGTCGCCAGAATTGGCGAGGGATTAGTATTCCAATTCGTATGACACCTTACTCGACATGTTTTGATAAAGCGATACCAGAGTTGGCACATAACCGCGAGGATTATAATGCACTTAAGAGTATATGGTATGCGATATCATGGAAACGGCTAAGGGATAGATCCCGAAAGCCGCAGACAGGCTCAGCTCATGCCAGAGCACCATCTCACACGATTCCAAGCACTCTGCCTTCAGGATTGTTAAGGCCTGCCATAGGAGTGACTGATAGGAGATCTGTGTGTCCATTTAGGGTTAGATATAGGTATACTATATCTAAAGCAAAGGGTGATTACACCACCTTGCCCCAGCTGTCAAGCAGCCAGTTGTGTCAGATTTGGATGGCCAGCCAGGGGTGGCATAATACATGCTGCAGCCCCTGGTAGGCCCTGGGTACACCTATGCCCTGGGTACCTAAGGTACACTGTACAGGGACTGATAAGGTGGCTCAGTATCCAATTTAGATATGTACCTAAGGTACATGGAATCCATTTTACAGAGAGAGCAGTAGGCCTGGGGCCCTGAATAGCAGGGTCCCAGGTCAACTAAGTCAGAAAACCAGCAAAACACCAGGCAAAAAGTTGGGGGCAACCATAGTCAGGGATCAACCTTCCTACATAACCCCCCCCCAAACGAAAGGAGATAAGGCTATCCTTGTCCAGGTAAGCCTATATTGCCTAAGTGGCCATTTAAGGAAGTACCAGCACTGGCATGGTTACCCCCTATGTCATGGTCCACTAAGCAATCCCTCACCCTAAGGGTGTCTGAGGGTCTCCACCATAGGGAATCTCTACCTGTGGTGTGTTTTGTCAAAGAAAAAGGCTGGTGCTGAAATGGAGTACTGAAGTGAGGCTCCACTAATTTTGGGCTCAACTTCCTCCAATCACTATCCACCATAGAGGCCTTTCTTTCCAAGACTGAGTTGTTTTGGGCTCTCAGGGTCAACCTCTGGCTACCTACAGCTGGAGGTTGGGTCCCTCTGTTTGGCTTACTGGAGGGACAGGTCAGGTCTGGGGCCCTCAGGTCCCAAGTTTGGCTGTGCCCAACAGTGTCCATCTGTGGGAGGTCCCTAACTAAATTTAAGGGGGATCCCTCAGGAGTTTGTTTTATTTTCACTTGGCTAGGACTACTAGCTTCAGTGCCCTTAATCTGCTGATTGGGAAATTCTTTTGGACAGGGGGCCCTTTGGGGTCCAACACTGGCCTCCCTGACCTCTACAGCCCTGGGCTGACTGAGGCAGGGTAGAGAGGGGCAGGTTACCTGCTCCAGACTGGGTCCCACCTTGGAAGGGTCCACTGACATCAGGGGTTCTGCCAGGCTAGGCCCGACTACCTCTGTGGCAGTTTCTTCACAAGGGGTCAGATCAGTTCCCTGAGGAGGCTGATCCTTTCCTAAAGTCTGGTGGAAGGGAGATTTCTCTTCCTCCTCAATACTCTCTGTCTGAGTGGAGTGATCCATAGTCTCAGGCTTCACAACACTGTCATCTGTCTGAGTTTGAGCTGTGGCCATCACAACTCTCCCAACCTTTTCAGGAGGGGGCTCAGTTTGGGTGTGGGCTGTGACCATCACAGCCTTGACAACCTGTTCTGGGAAGGAAGTTGTCTGAGATTGGGTTGTGACTGGCACAACCCTCCTGACCTGTTCAGGGAGGATATCTTGGACTGGGGCTGTGGCTACCACTGCCCCACTAACCTTACCATGGATGTTTACCATTCTAGAATGGGTTTCTTGCTCTACTTCAGCCCAGGCTGAGAGCTCTAAATCATTCCCCAGTAGGCAATCTACAGGCAAGTTTGGTGACACTGCCACTCTCTTGTGGCCAGTGACACCTCCCCAGCTGAGATTGACCACTGCCATGGGATGATCTCTCTGTACTCCATCAATATTGGTCACCTGGTATGTGGCACCAGGTAAAAGTTGCCTTGAGGGGACTAGACTCTCAGTCACCATAGTGATGCTAGCCCCTGTATCTCTATAGGCCTCAACTTTTATACCATTGATGAGGGGCTCCTGTCTGTACTTGCCCAAAGTGTTGGGACAAGTTGTGAAGTTGGCAAACCCCATGCCAGTCTCACAAACAAGAGTATCTAAGTTTGGGGACCTGGTTAGGCCAGAGTCCCCAGGAACTCCCAAAGTAAATGCACCCAAATTCTTGGGGGCACTCCCACCACCTGGGGGATTACTACTAGTAGTAACAGGAGGTTTGGGAATGTTACTTGGGGGTATGTTTTCCTTATTGTTATTCTTTGGGCAACTGCTGTCAGTTTTTAAATGACCCACCTGTTTACAGGGATAACAATAAGGTTTCTTCTGGTTGTTGGAAGGATTTTGGGACCCACCCCCCTCAGAGGATTTTTGGGGCCCTGATGTGGTTTGATCTGGAGATTTATTCCCACCCTTCTCTTGAGGCTTGGTTGATTCCTTTTTCTGGTCACCACCTTGGTTCTTGGGCCTAATCCTGGTTCTGACCCATTTGTCTGCCCTCTTACCCAATTCTTGTGGAGAGGTCAGATCAGAGTCTACCAGGTGCTGGTGTAATAACTGGTTCTGACAATTATTTAAGACTTGCTCTCTCATAATAAGATTATACAATCCTGTGAAGTCAGTAACCTTGCTACCCAGTAGCCAGCCTTCCAAAGCCTTAGTGGCACAATCAACAACGTCTGACCAGTCCTGAGACTGAGTTTTCTGGGTGTCTCTGAACAGCAACCTGTACTGCTCAGTGGTTAAACCAAACCCATCAACCAGTGCATTTTTCAGGACCTGGTAATTGTTAGCATCCTCAACTCTAGTAGTGAGGAGCTTATCTCTACCTTTACCATCAAAGGAGAGCCACAGTATAGCTGCCCACTGACTCTGGGGAATGCCCTGCACAGTGCAGGCCCTCTCCAGAGCAGCCATCCATTTCTGGATGTCATCCCCTTGCTTAAAGGGGGGCACTATTTTAGTCAGGTGTTTAGTATCTAAACCCTTCTCTCTATCTCTTGGGAGATTGCTGCCACCAGTGGGAGCTAGCCCACTCATCTGCTGCTCTCTTGCCAGGGCAAGCTTCTCTTTGGCCAGGGCAATTTCTTCCCTTTCAATCCTCAGTTCAGCTTGTCTCATCCTAGCTTCATGCTCCTTTCTCTGAGGGGAAGTAAATCTCCTCTGTGGAGGATTCCTTCTCCCCTGAGAAGAGGTATTAGAGTGCAGAGATCTATTGGAGTCCCTAGAAAGAGATCTATCTCTCCTAACTCCAAGGTTAGGCCCACTTCGGGTTAGTACTGGGGGGCCCCCAGATCCTAGCCCAAGTAAGTCTAAGTTGGTCCTAGTTAGCCTTCTGACTACCTCAAGACCCTTGTCTACCTCATCCCCAGAGAGTACCTCCTGATCCTCCTCCTCAACTGCTGAATCAGTGTTGTGGAGATCTGGATCCCCAGAGGTTCCCTCTAAGGCTGGCATGCTCTCATGTAACTGAGAGAGCTTTCTGGCATCATATGTCTCTAAGAGACCTATCAGAAAGGGAATGGTGGGGTTAGACCCCTGCTTCAGTTTCCTGGAGACACAGATTTGTCTCATCTCCTGAAAACTGAGAGCTGCATATCTTGAAGTGACCTGTGGAGGGTCAACACTGACCAGGGGAGTCTCAGTAGAGTCCCCCTGAGTCGACATGCTTTTCTAGTGAGGTGTAAGTGGTGCACTTACCTACACTATATGTTTGCCTACTGATCCCTTGCTAGAGTTGTAGTTTAGGGTGTGCTAGGCCCTAGGAGCTACAACAGCTGGTTCAGTAGAACTCAGAGTATTCTAAGCTAAGTTATATGTACCTTTAGTACTTATGTGATCTTTCACAAGATATTCTTAGGGCATGTGTGGTAAAACAACAGCAAGCTCAAATCCCAACCGCTGCTCACCAATGTGAGAAGTTGGCCTGATGTGCAGTGCTCACTATTCTAGTGATCACTATATATCAGTCCAAACAACCCTTATTGATGATTGGTTGTAAGTCAACCTTATAGACCAGCTATCCTAGTAGCATGGATACGAGCAGTCTAAGGCTAAGACTCTAGAGGGCGTGTTAAGCCAGCTGTTTTACCATCACATTACCCCTTGAACACCCAGTGAAAGGACACCACACAAGTGTTATGAAAATAAACAGTGTATTTATTAGAATCACAACAACCCTGTACTCTTTATGAGGACAGGGTGCTAGGCACACAACAAAACTCTTACGAAAATACTTAAGTTAGCACGTTATACACAAATGCCCGAGGGGCACGAAAAACCATATACTTTAAAAGTGGAATGCGAATTACTAGCAGGTAAGTAACAGTTCTAATAGGCTTTGGAATCGCTAGGACTTGACTAGGGAATCGTTAGATTACTACTAGGAGACCTAGGGGACTCGGGTGCAGAGTGTGCACTCTCACGCGGGATGCGGGACAAAGTCTATGGAGGCTAGTAAAGGCAAAGTTAGTGTTCACGGGCGAACCCGACCTGGTAGGAAGAAAACGACAGTGGATCCTGACCCTAGGATAGTGAGGCTATGCTGGGACACCGAAGTGCCGAAGTTACCTAGCCCAGGGGCTGCAGCTGCATAGGTCTGAAAAGACGTCGGGGATCTCGTTGCCGGACCAGGAGCCTGGAAGGAAGAAGTTGCTGGCAGGCGACCAGTGAAGAAAAGTTCGATGGATCCAAGCCTGGATCAAGGAAGAAGAAAACCTGAAAGCAGAGGGGACCAAGTTCTTGAATCACTAGCCAGTGATTAAGTGGGCACCAGGATGGCACCGGGCGAAGTCACCGCAGTCAGGTGAGTGGGCGCTGCTGGGCTCTGCAGTCTCTCGGACCAGGAGGCGTTGTCGGCGACCAGGATGGAGGTGCGAGCTGTCCCACGAAGGATGAAGTCGTCGGCGTCGAAGTTACCCAGGAGTGGGCAACAAGCCTTGGCTAATTCAAGCCCACGCGGTGGACTCAAAATGGCGTCTTGAGTGGACCAGGAGGGTCCGGGGTGCTCCTCTTCTGGAAGGGAGCAAGGGCCAGTCTGGAGCAACCAGACCAGCAGCAGAAATGTCGTCGGGCGTCGTCAGGAAGGCCACAAGCCAACGGGCTAGTAGCCAAACAACGCGGTGAGCAGCGGAAAGCAGAAGGGCCCCACGCAGATCGTGGAGATGCTGGGGGGCTGCTCTTCGGTGCTGGAGCTGCTCAGGGTGGGGGCTTCTCGGACCCCAAAGCACTCACCAGGAATTCACTCGGCGGGCTTGCTGGAAAGAAGTCGTGCAATCTTGCAGATGGCCGGTCCCTTGAGGTCTCGTCGCACCCACGGTTCTCAGCTGGGCTGTAGAGGTGGGTAGAGGTCAGAGGTGCCAGGGAAGCCGGTTCTCGTCGAGCTGGGCAGTCGGATTCCGGAGGAAGGACTTGCAGCAGACCGCAGTGTTCTTAGATGGTGCCTGCGGATGCAGGGTGACTACTCCTTAGTCACAAGGGAGAAATCTTAGGAAGAAGTCTTGAGTTCCTTTCGGGGAAAGTAGTTTCAGGATTCAAAGATGATCTGATTTGGAAGGGGGCCAGTCTCTACCTTTATCTTGGAAAAGGGGGCTGGCACGCGACTAAGTCCTGCCCTATGGGTGGGATTAGGAGGGGGGTGGTTACACCCACTTCCTTGGCGGGCTTTTCCCCAGCACAGGGTCTGGAGTGACCCTGGAACTGGTTCCAGCCAGCCTATGCACAGTGAGCACCGGGGTGCCACGTGCAGTCACCTTCCTCTAAAGCCCTGCCTACCTACAATACACAAAACCCTGTCTGGGACGGTGCTGGCACCGCCCCTGGCAGGAAACCCTTTGTCCTTATCTCCTGCTCTGGGAGGACTCCCAGCAGCAGGAGGGCAGACTTGTGTCTCGGTGGCAGCATCCATTTTGTGGATGCTAAGGCTCTGTCTGACTTTAACCGGGGTTATAGGTTACAGGCATGTCGTGTCCCTCTAGAAGGGTGGAATGCTAACCCCGTCGCCAGAATTGGCGAGGGGTTAGTATTCCAATTCGTATGACACCTTACTCGACATGTTTTGATAAAGCGATACCAGAGTTGGCACATAACCGCGAGGATTATAATGCACTTAAGAGTATATGGTATGCGATATCATGGAAACGGCTAAGGGATAGATCCCGAAAGCCGCAGACAGGCTCAGCTCATGCCAGAGCACCATCTCACACGATTCCAAGCACTCTGCCTTCAGGATTGTTAAGGCCTGCCATAGGAGTGACTGATAGGAGATCTGTGTGTCCATTTAGGGTTAGATATAGGTATACTATATCTAAAGCAAAGGGTGATTACACCACCTTGCCCCAGCTGTCAAGCAGCCAGTTGTGTCAGATTTGGATGGCCAGCCAGGGGTGGCATAATACATGCTGCAGCCCCTGGTAGGCCCTGGGTACACCTATGCCCTGGGTACCTAAGGTACACTGTACAGGGACTGATAAGGTGGCTCAGTATCCAATTTAGATATGTACCTAAGGTACATGGAATCCATTTTACAGAGAGAGCAGTAGGCCTGGGGCCCTGAATAGCAGGGTCCCAGGTCAACTAAGTCAGAAAACCAGCAAAACACCAGGCAAAAAGTTGGGGGCAACCATAGTCAGGGATCAACCTTCCTACAATACTGATCTGTGGGAATACGCTCGTTCACAAACAGGTTAGCTGACTACTACACTATTGATACCTGCCCCACATACCACCCTTGTAACACTACACAAAGGGGCTTAACTTGATAACCGTTGATACACGAGGAGCACATGAAGTGTACTTTGTGTATCTAGCAGGGGGAAACATACTCCGTTCAAAATAATTGGCCTAAGTATAGACTTATCTCCAAAGATAGCTTTTCTGGGATGGGTAAAAAAAAATCTCACATCAGTCAAACTCACTATCTTAGAACTGCTACTGGAGGCCTCTCACTGAAGACATATGGCCGGTGCAGTGTCCTTCTAGATGCATAGTGAAGTAGCCCCACCCCTGAGGCTGCCCTAACATCCACACCCAACCATCACAAGCGTCACTGGTCAGGTGAACCTTTCAATAAAAGGGCACGGGCCATTTACCCCAACCAAATGTGTCTGTTCTTTTGTCTAGCATGTGGACCTAGAGCCCACATCTCTTTACATTGGCAATGAAGGCGGACGATTCTCCACCTGTCCTTTAGACCATATAGGTGTTCTGTCTGTCGGAGCTCCCTGTAACATATCCTAAGCTAGCCCCTTCTCGTGTACCGCAGCCGCACATTCCTCCTCAGGAACCTATCCTAAGCCAGCACCTTCTCATTTACCACAGTGCACGCCACTCCACAGTAACATATCGTAAGTCAACCACCCATCTCAAGCCCCACAGTGCAGAACCCTCCACAGGAACATCGCAAGTCAACCACTTACCTCATGCCCCACAGTGCTTGCCGGTTCACAGTAACATCATAAGGCACTAACCTCACGCCCCACAATGCCCTCCCTCCCCAGTAACATATTGTAAGTCACCCCCATGCCCCACTATGCACACCCCTTTCAAGCAATTGTCAAGTCCCCTATCTTGTTCATGGGAGCAGTGTCATATCTTCAGAGACGCAAGCCTGGCATCCACCGCCCTACTCCATTTTGCCGGTCCCTTGGTGTCACACAGCAACACACCACAGGGATTTCCAGTTTCACCAGAGGCCTGAAGTGGTCCCACCCTGGGGTCACTGCCTCCTCCTAGGCTGTACACTCACCACCGAATACTAAAGGGCACTAAAGATGGAACTAAAAAGTAGTAAGTGAGTAGTGAGTGCAGAGTAGTGAGTGCAGAGTGAGTGTGCAGAGTAGTGAGTGCAGAGTGAGTGTGCAGAGTAGTGAGTGCAGAGTGAGTGTGCAGAGTAGTGAGTAGTGAGTGCAGAGTAGTGAGTAGTGAGTGCAGAGTAGTGAGTAGTGAGTGCAGAGCGGTGAGTAGTGAGTGCAGAGTAGTGAGTAGTGAGTGCACAGTAGTGAGTAGTGAATGCAGAGTAGTAAGTAGTGAGTGCAGAGTGAGTAGAGTAGTGAGTAGAGTAGTGAGTAGTGAGTAGAGTAGTGAGTGCAGAGTAGTGAGTAGTGAGTAGAGTAGTGAGTAGTGAGTGCAGAGTAGTGAGTAGAGTAGTGAGTAGAGTAGTGAGTAGTGAGTAAAGTAGTGAGTAGAGTAGTGAGTGCAGAGTAGTGAGTGCAGAGTGAGTGTGCAGAGTAGTGAGTAGTGAGTGCAGAGTAGTGAGTGCAGAGTAGTGAGTAGTGAGTGCCGAGTAGTGAGTGCAGAGTAGTGAGTGCCGAGTAGTGAGTGCCGAGTAGTGAGTGCCGAGTAGTGAGTGCCGAGTAGTGAGTGCAGAGTAGTGAGTGCAGAGTAGTGAGTAGTGAGTGCAGAGCGGTGAGTGGTGAGTAGTGAGTGCAGAGTAGTGAGTAGTGAGTGCAGAGCGGTGAGTAGTGAGTGCAGAGTAGTGAGTAGTGAGTGCAGAGTAGTGAGTAGTGAGTGCAGAGTAGTGAGTAGTGAGTGCAGAGTAGTGAGTAGTGAGTGCAGAGTAGTGAGTGCAGAGTAGTGAGTGCAGAGTAGTGAGTGCAGAGTAGTGAGTAGTGAGTAGTGAGTAGTGAGTGCCGAGTAGTGAGTGCAGAGTAGTGAGTAGTGAGTGCACAGTGAGTAGAGTAGTGAGTAGAGTAGTGAGTAGTGAGTAGAGTAGTGAGTAGAGTAGTGAGTAGTGAGTAGAGTAGTGAGTAGTGAGTAGAGTAGTGAGTAGTGAGTAGAGTAGTGAGTAGAGTAGTGAGTAGTGAGTAGAGTAGTGAGTGCAGAGTAGTAAGTAGTGAGTAGAGTAGTGAGTGCAGAGTAGTAAGTAGTGAGTAGTGAGTAGATTAGTGAGTAGTGAGTAGAGTAGCGAGTGCAGAGTAGTGAGTAGTGAGTAGAGTAGTGAGTGCAGAGTAGTGAGTAGTGAGTGCAGAGTAGTAAGTAGTGAGTAGAGTAGTGAGTGCAGAGTAGTAAGTAGTGAGTAGTGAGTAGTGAGTAGAGTAGTGAGTAGTGAGTAGAGTAGTGAGTGCAGAGTAGTGAGTAGTGAGTGCAGAGTAGTGAGTAGTGAGTAGAGTAGTGAGTGCAGAGTAGTGAGTAGTGAGTGCAGAGTAGTAAGTAGTGAGTAGAGTAGTGAGTGCAGAGTAGTAAGTAGTGAGTAGTGAGTAGAGTAGTGAGTAGAGTAGTGAGTGCAGAGTAGTGAGTAGTGAGTGCAGAGTAGTGAGTAGTGAGTAGAGTAGTGAGTGCAGAGTAGTGAGTAGTGAGTGCTGAGTAGTGAGTGCAGAGTAGTGAGTAGAGAGTGCAGAGTAGTGAGTAGAGAGTGCAGAGTAGTGAGTGCAGAGTAGTGAGTAGAGAGTGCAGAGTAGTGAGTGGCTGGCCCTGTTTCTAGCTCAAGCGGCACCGGCACCTGTAGTCTAAAGATAATACCTCTGCCTCAAGTGAAGTACTCTGGTACCCAAGGATGACTAGCAAACAATATTATTCACAACGTTGCTTACTATTCAGCAACATTTGACAGTTTGCAATCAATCTTTATAAAACTATTCAGAGTTTGATAACAAATTAATGCAACACATTGTAATATACAATGCCAATAGCTCAAACTTTAATGCTGCGAGACCTATTGCATTGTAAATGCTTGTTAAAGCGTGTTTTTGTGTCAGTAGGATCCGGGCCGAGGGTGATCAGAACCTGAGTGTAATCGGCATATGACACGGCATCAAAGCTGTAGGATCTGATCACCTTGGCCAACGGAGTTAAGTAAAGATTAAAATGCGTTGGGCTTAAAATAGAGCCCTGAAGTACTCCCATCCTTACAGGTCTGTTACTGGAAATGATGTTGTCAATCTGAACAGCAGTAACTCGGTCAGTTAGATAGCTCCTCAGCCATTTGAGGGCTTTCCCTCTGACACCAATCTCCCAGAGTCTTAGATCTAAAATGCTGTGGGAGATGGTGTCAAAGGCAGCAGATAGGTCTAACAGGACGAGACTAGATGATTGTCCTCTGTCCAATGCTAGCCTGATGTTGTCTGTGACTTCTACCAGTGCTGTTTCAGTACTGTGTGCGGCCCTAAAGCCGGACTATGACGAGTCCAGGAGACCATGATTTTCTAAGTGAGTGACGAGCTGTCTGTTGACCAACGACTCAAGCATCTTCCCAAAATAGGGGAGGAGCGAGATAGGAAGGTCATTTATTGGAAGATTTGGGTCGGCAGTGTTTTTTTAGGATAGGTCTGACTTTGCCGGCCTTCCATATCTTAGGGACAACAGCTTGTGACAGCGAGTTGTTAAATAAGTCTGTCAGGCGGTCCAGAATGACAGGTGCCCTTATTGGCAGAAAACGCAGTGGTATAGGATCCACAGGTGAACCAGATTTAATTTTATTCATGGCTCTGATAAACACAGATATTTCTTCTTGTTGGCCTTTGGTGGGGAGGCATACAGTTCTGATGCATTTCCAGGAAAATTTGGGAATGTGTCAGAATACATGGTGGATGCATGGGAACACTCACACTCCATCGATGGCATACCTCCCTGCTTCAGAGTAACGCAAGGTACTGATTTGTGCTGCCTTGCGTCACTCTAGATTTATCAAGCCACTCAGGAGCACACAAGGTGGTCCTGCGTGGTTTGGTAAATCTCATTTAGGTTTTACGTCCCCCTTGCGTCACTTTGTGTGGTGCAAGGGCAACTCAAAACCCTGATAAATATGGGCCTGAATGTTTTTATTGCAAGCACATGGCTGCCACATTAAGAACACCGCCTTCCACTAAGCAGTGTCCTCACCCTCTCAGGGGTGCTCTCTGCCTAGACTGATGAGAGAGAATCTGTCTGGGGCTCCCATCAAGGTGGCAACCAAGCTTCAATGCGTTTAGAACTAAAAGTGAGTCAACATCAGGGTGGTGACTCTTTGGGACTCTCATAGTCACCCGTTGATTCACAGTGAATTCCAGGCGCCCTGCTTTCATGGCGGAGGTTCCTGGATGACCGAGGGACTTGATTCCTCACTCAAGTGATAATGCCATGCCAGCCGGCCAGACACGTAGGGTCAGATGCCTGAAGAAGAGTCTAGCTTTGCCCCTGATGACATATGAATGTTCGGTGGTAGAATCCTAAAGTTTCATGTTCTTTCCTATGGAAGCAACAGTTGCAACTAGGTTTTTGACTGAGTCCCAGCTGATGGTTTTTGTCACCTCTTCTCATTCACGTCTCTGCGGCTCCTATGGGGCAGTGATCGCACAGGCCACTCCTCCGTAACTCTTCCTCTCCCAGAGTGCTAAAAAACAAGATATAGGAGAAGATAAAATTCCAGAATCGATGGCTCGGGTGGCTGAGCCTTGGCAGCCATGCCTGCTGTCCAGATTACATCTTCCATTCTGGAGGTTTCAGGTGCGAAGGTGACACTTGGCTCCCAGGGACAGGACATGCAAGCCTCACTTCTGGTCACTCTGGGTTGCCCAGACTACTGACTGCTGCTTCTTGTGATTCCTCTACTCCACACCGTCATGTGCAAAACTCTCCACAAGCCCACTCAATGGCAGTGTAGGTTAGAAAAGCAATAACTTTCACAGGGAGGCAGAGAAGTAGTCCATAGAGCTTAAGAGTACATTGGACCCTGAGCCCCTGGGCGGTATCGTCCAGAAGGATGTGGAAGTAAAGCAATGCATACGAAAAGTGACCTGCAAGGGGTACGAGTGTCCCCATTCCAAGGACTTACGCAGCCAGGGGACCATCACTGTTGGTGTTGCAGTAGGGTCAACCCCACCAAACATCTTTCACTTGGCGATTTTCTCCCAAAATTCCTGGATTTAAATTTTCAACAGTCACACCCCCTCTGGTCCAAATATTTTCGGACCATTGTAAGCCCCAGATATTAGAAGGCGTTCTTCTAGGCTAGCGTGGTTCATGTGTTAAGTGAGACAAGTCAAATAGTGAAGGGAGAAAAGCAAGGCCATGTGCTTTGGTCTGCTGCTATCAGCTAAACTGATGAAAACAGGACTGTCTGATGCATGCTGAGCTGCACTCCTCTGTATGGTATGGACAGCTTAAAGAACCACTGTAACCATTCGGGTGATAACTGATTTTCTATGAATTGCTAATTTACAGACATTTCAAAAAGACGATAACAGAAGACCCCATTACGCAACACAAGGGCACCCATAGGCACCACATGGTATGAACTTGGTGGGCCTAGACCCAGCAGTATCCCTAAGGGACTGGAGTTTAGGTGAAGCCCTATGCTATTGTTCCTCCTAGTCTTAACTGACCCTGCCAAGGTCCCCCTGTCCTGTGAGCCAATGAGGACGGGACAGGACAGCTGAAGAAGACAGGAGACAACTGTTTCATTTCCAACCACATTTATCGCCAGGAGCCTCCTTTCTGAAACACTGTCTAAGGGTGATAAATATTGTGATTACCTCCTTCGTGAGAAGGAGACATTGCACCTGGTTTCATCTGTTTGCACCTCTCACTCGTATCAGAGTTTCAGCACCAACGCCTTCTCACTTTAAAGTCAGTTCTTTTGTTTCCTCATTGAAAAATGCTGTTTTTAATTTACCAAAATGGCTTCCCACCTTTGTTTAAGGATGTTGTCGCTTTTTTGAGTAATTTATCAGCTTATTACCTATTACTGTCGGCACAAGATGCAGTTGCAAAACGTAAGATTACTTTGACATTTTCTTTTCATATTTCTCCGTGTGATACTTCTTCCTATGATGGGGTGATAGATACCATTACCCCAGCTAACTAGGCCTCCACCCATTTTTCAGGACCTGTTTCCTGCTCTGTGGGTTCAAGTAAGGGCAGGTTCTATGTCCAACAACAAAAAAATGTGGAAAAAAAGGTCCTAGGGGAGTTTAAATTTATAGACCTTCTTATATCTTGTCCCCCAACTGAACTATCTAGAAACACACAGAAGATATCAAGGGCCTTGTGAAATATTGCTATGGTCGGTACCTATTTGTGGTATACGAACTCAAAGATACCTAATGGTTATCTAAGTGACATAGGAGAGGAAACAAGGTGATCTTAACATGAAAGAAAAGAAACCCATCAGCCCACCAGTTGGCGGAACTTCATCATCTGGGTTTTGTGGAGAAGAATGTTATCCGCTAGACACCTCCTCAGTGCATTCAATGAGGACTGCTAGAATCGGATCATCAGAAGAAAGAAGATGATGAGTATTTTGAAGGCTGATAGGGTAAGTTGCAGTGCTCAAAAAAGTATAAACAAAATTAGTGATGATTTAAAAATGCCTGTTTAGATGTCTAAAGAACAATTTTAATAGGTGTGACCATCAAAACGGCATACTTAAAAGCAGAGTGAATATAGTATTTGAGAGATATTACTATTCATCAAAGATATAAGTTGGTCGACATGTTTCAGCCCCTCCGGGCTTTCATCAGGACCTATGATGTGCACTACTGCAACACTTACCACAGAACATGATAATATAGATTGTGTAGACCTACCAGTTGTATGGTCTTTTAATCCAGGAACTCTCCTATGAAACAGGACACAAAAAAGAAAGAAGAAATATACACAAAGCAAAGCCAATCACCCAACATTTTTTTTGACAAGCACATTTGATGTGTTATACTAGGTGTGTCCACATGGGTATAATCCACTCACCCATCATTGTAGGGAGGAACGGCCTCACCTCTCCTGGCACTCGCTCAGGACAAAGAGGCCACGCATTGAGTAGAAAGAAAAAATTTCCACAATTATATATATTATGTATACTGACATGTATTGACTATGTACCTCAAAAACATCAGAATGAAGGCAGTCAGGCAGAAAAACAGGTCAATGGGAACTGTGAATAGAGACTCTTCGACATATCCCCACAAGCTTAGTTCAAGATTGCAATGAACATATGTTACCGAAAACCTTATCTGCAGGTCCGAGTTGGAGGCGAGGTATGACTAATTGTAAACCTCAAGATATCTCAGAATGGATTTTTATGTAGCGCCTCTCAATAAGGTAGACCTACTTTTAACTATAGAATGGCCATCAAAACTAATAAGACTAATAAGACTACTACAAGCAGCGCTCACTTACCTGTCCGTCGTTACCTCGGTCTGACAACTGAGCCGAGGGGAAGGTAGTGAGGCTGCGTGCCGTTGGTGGTTAAGAATGTCTCGGGCGGACCTTATTGGAAACTCGCTTCAAGGTTGGCTGTCTCCTGATAGGCTAATAGATGTAGGGAGAAGCCTATAGCTGTAAGGTAGTGATAAATAAAATATCGCTATCGCTGATGTTAGCGCTGTTATGATTGGACAGCAGTAGCGGAACCGGAAACTCAATGAGGGCCGGTATGTGCAGTAAACACATCTTCGTCTTCTAGAGAGTTTATCATTGGACGGTGACCTCTACCGGAAATAAAAGCCGCGGAGAAAGCAGTCTAACACTGGGGTACTGCGTGCTAGACCAGGGGTGGAGCGTTGGGCGGACCACCACGAAAACTCAATTTTCCGGTCTCCAGATCCACTGATTGGTTGTGCTGACACAGAGACGCACACGCTAAGTGAACTCGTTTGAAAAACACAACAGACCACCACGAAACCTCCATATTGCGGTTTCCAGATTTACTGATTGGTTGAGTTTACACAGAAACGCACACGCTGGGGCACACTAAATACATTTATTTGAAAACACCAAAGTTGTCTCGTGTGTTAACTTACTGGTACTTATGAGCAGACTATAGTGCAGAGAACAAGGTGTCACTTGGAATTACCCTCTATTCCTTGGGATCTAACCATTGAGTGTAGTCAGACAAGCGCCCCAGAGTTGCACGAGCCTGAACATATATGTCAGATATAGCTGGTGTGTCACTTGTTGGTAAGACGATGCACAAAAGGCAGACAGTTAAGAGTCAGCATTCTCGGAAAAATATATACAAATTATATATATTGGTACAGGGATCTTTACATAGTATCAAATAGAATCCAGAAATATATGTATATTTTTTGGATAGAGGTATTCATAGCTGTCCGTCATTCATTCTGATGTTTTTGAGGTACATAGTCAATACATGTCAGTATACATAATATATATAATTGTGGAAATTTTTTCTTTCTACTCAGTGCGTGGCCTCTTTGTCCTGAGCGAGTGCCAGGAGAGGTGAGGCCGTTCCTCCCTACAATGATGGGTGAGTGGATTATACCCATGTGGACACACCTAGTATAACACATCAAATGTGCTTGTCAAAAAAAAAAAATGTGATTGGCTTTGCTTTGTGTATATTTCTTCATTCATTTTTGTGTCCTGTTTCATAGGAGAGTTCCTGGATTAAAAGACCATACAACTGGTAGGTCTACACAATCCATATTATCACGTTCTGTGGTAAGTGTTGCAGTAGTGCACATCATAGGTCCTGATGAAAGCCCGGAGGGGCTGAAACATGTCGACCAGCTTATATCTTTGATGAATAGTAATATCTCTCAAATACTATATTCACTCTGCTTTTAAGTATGCCGTTTTGATGGTCACACCTATTAAAATTGTTCTTTAGACATCTAAACAGGCATTTTTAAATCATCACTAATTTTGTTTATACTTTTTTGAGCACTGCAACTTACCCTATCAGCCTTCAAAATACTCATCATCTTCTTTCTTCTGATGATCCGATTCTAGCAGTCCTCATTGAATGCACTGAGGAGGTGTCTAGCGGATAACATTCTTCTCCACAAAACCCAGATGATGAAGTTCCGCCAACTGGTGGGCTGATGGGTTTCTTTTCTTTCATGTTAAGATCACCTTGTTTCCTCTCCTATGTCACTTAGATAACCATTAGGTATCTTTGAGTTCGTATACCACAAATAGGTACCGACCATAGCAATATTTCACAAGACAGGATCTATGTCCAACACCGGTTAGTTGGCACGATACAACATTACTAAACGACTGGTTTAACAGGATTTGAGTGCCTCGCTTATGCAATGTCTTAGTTTATTGGGATTTGACTGGTCTTAATTCGGTCCCCCACCTGTGACTTAAGGCTGGGCTCAGGCCCGGACTGGCCGTTGCGGGCACCGGGCAATCCCCCGGTGCGCCGCAAGGGTGGGGGCCGGTTTTGAGCCCTTGGGGGCCGATTTTGTTAGAGGGCCGTTTTTGCAGCATAGCTGCAAAATCGGCCCTGCAACAAAATCAGCCGAAAACCGGCCCTAGCAAAGCGCTCGGCGGCACCTCCAACCCCCCGAGTGGGGAGGGGGGGCCGGCTGAGCACTTTGCCAGGGCCGGTTTTGGTTCCCAGTCCGGCCCTGGCTGGGCTCCCAGTAATGGGGCCACTGCATCAACTTCGGAAGAATGAAAAGCCGGTGTGGTACTGCCGGCCTGAAGCCTGAGGCCCGTGCGTCGCACACAGACAGGGGAGGATGACAGCACCTAGATTTATGGACGGGGCACAGGTGTCGGCGTGTATGGAAGCCCTCACCAAACTCGGCCTACTGGTTAGACTAGAAGATAAAGGCAATAACACAGCTGGCAGCACCGGTGGGCGGCTGTCCTCTCACACCTGCCCGCTGTGTCCTTCAGCCTCCTTAACATGACCTTCCAGCCCTCACATGTAAGCTGCAGCCCTGGCTGCCGGAGCGTGAAGGTCACACAAAGGCAAGGCTCTTTTCTCTTCTGTGTCTCTCCCTCGGCCTCCTGTTCACTCGCCACCAGCTGCCTTCTTACTCTCCCATCATCTGATCATTTTTTACAAACACTTAGCCCCACTCCTCCCTCTCTGGTGCCCTCTGCCACTCCTCCTCGTGGATCTGCCCCCTCCTCGCCTCTTCTGCTCTTCCAGTCCAGCCGACCAGACTCCCAGGGTTGGGTGTCCTTGGTGCATTGCCAGCTGGTGGTGTGTGGGTGTTTTGGGGTAGAGATGGGAGCTTCTATCAAGCCGGTAGATATTGAGCGCGGCATGACATGTGCCTGACCCTGCCTGACTTCCCATCCAGAGACTCAGAAACAATATCTGTATTTTCCTGTGGGCCCAGCTGCCTCTGCTGGCAGCCATTACATAAAATAGCACCGTTTGGTTGTCACTGATTTACAAAGCAAAATCATCCCCAATACTAATGGCACTACAATAATCAATAGTTCTTAGGTTGAAAAGGACATTTTTACACAAGTTTTTTGTGTTTACCAACTCACTTATTATGGCCAGTGACTCAGTCAATAGTGCTCCTTTTTTGCCCTTCCTTCATTTATGAACCGTAGAGATTTAGAAACAGTGACTAGTACTATTGGAGGAGGGACTTGTGATACAAGAGCTTCACTCCATTTACAGCGCTGTTGGGGACACATTATTATTATTATTATTATTATTAAGCGTTCTTATATAGCGCTTGATTACCCGTAGGCATCTCGGCGCTTGCCTTGGGAACCCGTCCTGGTTTTTCCCTGTGAGATACCCGTACTGGGCATCCCCAAGGTAAAAGCCAGGCATCCCGCCGCGGGGGGGGGGGGGGCGTAGTGGAGATTAAGCAAGCTAATTCCCAGAGCTGCAGAGTGTGAACCTGTGACTCGAGTAGGCACCGAAACGAGAATTATCGAGTCCGTGGATATTTGGGCTCAAGACCCTGCCGCGTCGGGAATTGAACCCTGGTCCCAGGTCTGACCTTTGCTTCAGGGTCTGCCGCCTCTAACCAGTGAGCCACACTTCTTCACATGGAAAAGGAAGTTACACCCCTGTACACCGCTCTAGGTGAGTCATTGGAAAAGGAAGTGAGCCTCCCATACACCGCTCTAGGGGCACATTGAAAAAGGAAGTGAGCCCCTGGTACTCCGCTCTAGGGACTCATTGGAAAAGGAAGTGAGACCCCCGTACACCGCTCTAGGGACTCATTAGAAAAGGAAGTGAGACCCCCGTACACCGCTCTAGGGACTCATTGGAAAAGGAAGTGAGCCTCCCATACACCGCTCTAGGGGCACATTAAAAAAGGAAGTGAGCCCCCGGTACTCCGCTCTAGGGACTCATTGGAAAAGGAAGTGAGACCCCCGTACACCGCTCTAGGAACTCATTGGAAAAGGAAGTGAGACACCCGTACACCACTCTAGGGACTCATTGGAAATGGAAGTGAGACAGCCGTACACCGCTCTAGGGGCACATTGAAACAGGAAGTGAGAACCCTGTACTCCGCTCTAGGGACTCATTGGAAAAGAAAGTGACACCCCTGTACACCGCTCTAGGGACTCATTGGAAAAGGAAGTGAGACCCCCGTACACCGCTCCAGGGACTCATTGGAAAAGGAAGTGAGATCCCCGTACACCGCTCCAGGGGCACATTGGAAAAGGAAGTGAGACAGCCGTACACCGCTCTAGGGGCACATTGAAAAAGGAAGTGAGCCTCCCATACACCGCTCTAGGGACTCATTGGAAAAGGAAGTGAGACCCCCGTACACCGCTCTAGGGTCTCATTGGAAAAGGAAGTGAGACCCCCGTACACCGCTCCAGGGACTCATTGGAAAAGGAAGTGAGACCCCCGTACACCGCTCCAGGGGCACATTGGAAAAGGAAGTGAGACAGCCGTACACCGCTCTAGGCACTCATTGGAAAAGGAAGTGAGCCTCCCATACACCGCTCTAGGGGCACATTGAAAAAAGAAGTGAGAACCCTGTACTCCGCTCTAGGGACTCATTGGAAAAGAAAGCCAGCCCCCTGTACACCGCTCTAGGGACTCATTGGAAAAGGAAGTGAAACCCCCGTACACCGCTCCAGGGGCACATTGGAAAAGGAAGTGAGACAGCGGTACACCGCTCTAGGGACTCATTGGAAAAGGAAGTGAGACCCTCATAAACTGCTCTAGGGACTCATTGGAAAAGGAAGTGAGACCCCCGTACACCGCTCTAGGGACTCATTGGAAAAGGAAGTGAGACCCCCGTACACCGCTCCAGGGGCACATTGGAAAAGGAAGTGAGACAGCCGTACACCGCTCTAGGGGCACATTGAAAAAGGAAGTGAGAACCCTGTACTCCCCTCTAGGGACTCATTGGAAAAGTAAGCCAGCCCCCTGTACACGGCTCTAGGGACTCGTTGGAAAAGGAAGTGAGACCCCCGTACACCGTTCCAGGGGCACATTGAAAAAGGAAGTGAGACCCCCGTACACCGCTCCAGGGGCACATTGGAAAAGGAAGTGAGATAGCGCTACACCGCTCTAGGGACTCATTGCAAAAGAAAGCCAGCCCCCTGTACACCGCTCTTGGGACTCATTGGAAAAGGAAGTGAGACCCCCGTACACCGCTCTAGGGTCTCATTGGAAAAGGAAGTGAGACCCCCGTACACCGCTCCAGGGACTCATTGGAAAAGGAAGTGAGACCCCCGTACACCGCTCCAGGGGCACATTGGAAAAGGAAGTGAGACAGCCGTACACCGCTCTAGGGGCACATTGAAAAAGGAAGTGAGAACCCTGTACTCCCCTCTAGGGACTCATTGGAAAAGTAAGCCAGCCCCCTGTACACGGCTCTAGGGACTCGTTGGAAAAGGAAGTGAGACCCCCGTACACCGGTCCAGGGACACATTGGAAAAGGAAGTGAGACCCCCGTACACCACTCCAGGGGCACATTGGAAAAGGAAGTAAGACAGCGCTAGACCGCTCTAGGGACTCATTGCAAAAGAAAGCCATCCCCCTGTACACCGCTCTAGGGACTTATTGGAGAGGAAGTGAGACCCCCGTACAACGCTCCAGGGGCACATTGGAAAAGGAAGTGAGACCCCCGTACACCGCTCCAGGGGCACATTGGAAAAGGAAGTGAGAACCCTGTACTCCGCTCTAGGGACTCATTGGAAAAGGAAGTGAGACCGTCGTACACCGCTCCAGGGACTCATTGGAAAAGGAAGTGAGACCCCCGTACACCGCTCCAGGGGCACATTGGAAAAGGAAGTGAGACAGCCGTACACCGCTCTAGAGGCACATTGAAAAAGGAAGTGAGCCTCCCATACACCGCTCTAGGGACTCATTGGAAAAGGAAGTGAGACCCCCGTACACCGCTCTAGGGGCACATTGAAACAGGAAGTGAGAACCCTGTGCTCCGCTCTAGGGACTCATTGGAAAAGAAAGTGAGACCCCTGTACACCGCTCTAGGGTCTCATTGGAAAAGGAAGTGAGACCCCCGTACACCGTTCCAGGGACTCATTGGAAAAGGAAGTGAGACCCCCATACAACGCTCCAGGGGCACATTGGAAAAGGAAGTGAGACAGCCGTACACCGCTCTAGGGGCACATTGAAAAAGGAAGTGAGAACCCTGTACTCCGCTCTAGGCACTCATTGGAAAAGTAAGCCAGCCCCCTGTACACGGCTCTAGGGACTCGTTGGAAAAGGAAGTCAGACCCCCGTACACCGGTCCAGGGGCACATTGGAAAAGGAAGTGAGACCCCCGTACACCGCTCCAGGGGCACATTGGAAAAGGAAGTGAGACAGCGCTACACCGCTCTAGGGACTCATTGCAAAAGAAAGCCAGCCCCCTGTACACCGCTCTAGGGACTCATTGGAGAGGAAGTGAGACCCCCGTACACCGCTCCAGAGGCACATTGGAAAAGGAAGTGAGACCCCCGTACACCGCTCCAGGGGCACATTGGAAAAGGAAGTGAGACCCCCGTACAACGCTCTAGGGACTCATTGGAAAAGGAAGTGAGACCCCCGTACACCGCTCCAGGGGCACATTGGAAAAGAAAGTGAGACCCCCGTACACTGCTCTAGGGACACATTGGAAAAGGAAGTGAGCCCCCTGTACACAGCTCTAGGGACTCATTGGAAAAAAAGTGAGCCTCCCATACACGGCTATAGGGACACATTGGAAAAGAAAGTGAGACCCCTGTACACTGCTCTAGGGATTCATTGGAAAAGGAAGTTACACCCCCGTACACCGCTCTAGGGGCACATTGAAAAAGGAAGTGAGAACCCTGTACTCCGCTCTAGGGACTCATTGGAAAAGAAAGTCAGCCCCCTGTACACTGCTCTAGGGACTCATGGGCAAAGAAAGTCAGACCCCCGTACACCGCTCCAGGGACTCATTGGAAAAGAAAGCCAGCCCCCTGTACACTGCTCTAGGGACTCATTGGAAAAGAAAGCCAGCCCCCTGTACACTGCTATCGGGACTCATTGGAAAAGAAAGTGAGACCCCCATACACCGCTCTAGGGACTCATTGGAAAAGGAAGTGAGACAGCCGTACACCGCTCTAGGCACTCATTGGAAAAGGAAGTGAGCCTCCCATACACCGCTCTAGGGGCACATTGAAAAAAGAAGTGAGAACCCTGTACTCCGCTCTAGGGACTCATTGGAAAAGAAAGCCAGCCCCCTGTACACCGCTCTAGGGACTCATTGGAAAAGGAAGTGAAACCCCCGTACACCGCTCCAGGGGCACATTGGAAAAGGAAGTGAGACAGCGGTACACCGCTCTAGGGACTCATTGGAAAAGGAAGTGAGACCCTCATAAACTGCTCTAGGGACTCATTGGAAAAGGAAGTGAGACCCCCGTACACCGCTCTAGGGACTCATTGGAAAAGGAAGTGAGACCCCCGTACACCGCTCCAGGGGCACATTGGAAAAGGAAGTGAGACAGCCGTACACCGCTCTAGGGGCACATTGAAAAAGGAAGTGAGAACCCTGTACTCCCCTCTAGGGACTCATTGGAAAAGTAAGCCAGCCCCCTGTACACGGCTCTAGGGACTCGTTGGAAAAGGAAGTGAGACCCCCGTACACCGTTCCAGGGGCACATTGAAAAAGGAAGTGAGACCCCCGTACACCGCTCCAGGGGCACATTGGAAAAGGAAGTGAGATAGCGCTACACCGCTCTAGGGACTCATTGCAAAAGAAAGCCAGCCCCCTGTACACCGCTCTAGGGACTCATTGGAGAGGAAGTGAGACCCCCGTACAACGCTCCAGGGGCACATTAGAAAAGGAAGTGAGACCCCCATACACCGCTCCAGGGGCACATTGGAAAAGGAAGTGAGAACCCTGTACTCCGCTCTAGGGACTCATTGGAAAAGAAAGTGACACCCCTGTACACCGCTCTAGGGACTCATTGGAAAAGGAAGTGAGACCGCCGTACACCGCTCCAGGGACTAATTGGAAAAGGAAGTGAGACCCCCGTACACTGCTCCAGGGGCACATTGAAAAAGGAAGTGAGCCTCCCATACACCGCTCTAGGGACTAATTGGAAAAGGAAGTGAGACAGCCGTACACCGCTCTAGAGGCACATTGAAAAAGGAAGTGAGCCTCCCATACACCGCTCTAGGGACTCATTGGAAAAGGAAGTGAGACCCCCGTACACCGTTCCAGGGACTCATTGGAAAAGGAAGTGAGACCCCCATACACCGCTCCAGGGGCACATTGGAAAAGGAAGTGAGACAGCTGTACACCGCTCTAGGGGCACATTGAAAAAGGAAGTGAGAACCCTGTACTCCGCTCTAGGGACTCATTGGAAAAGTAAGCCAGCCCCCTGTACACGGCTCTAGGGACTCGTTGGAAAAGGAAGTGAGACCCCCGTACACCGGTCCAGGGGCACATTGGAAAAGGAAGTGAGACCCCCGTACACCGCTCCAGGGGCACATTGGAAAAGGAAGTGAGACAGCGCTGCAACGCTCTAGGCACTCATTGCAAAAGAAAGCCAGCCCCCTGTACACTGCTCTAGGAACTCATTGGAGAGGAAGTGAGACCCCCGCACACCGCTCCAGGGGCACATTGGAAAAGGAAGTGAGACCCCCGTACACCACTCCAGGGGCACATTGGAAAAGGAAGTGAGACCCCCGTACACCGCTCTAGGGACTCATTGGAAAAGGAAGTGAGACCCCCGTACACCGCTCCAGGGGCACATTGGAAAAGGAAGTGAGACCCCCGTACACAACTCTAGGGACTCATTGGAAAAGAAAGTGAGACCCCCGTACACTGCTCTAGGGACACATTGGAAAAGGAAGTGAGCACCCTGTACACAGCTCTAGGGACTCATTGGAAAAAGAAGTGAGCCTCCCATACACGGCTATAGGGACACATTGGAAAAGAAAGTGAGACCCCTGTACACTGCTCTAGGGATTCATTGGAAAAGGAAGTTACACCCCCGTACAGCGCTCTAGGGGCACATTGAAAAAGGAAGTGAGAACCCTGTACTCCGCTCTAGGGACTCATTGGAAAAGAAAGTCAGCCCCCTGTACACTGCTCTAGGGACTCATTGGAAAAGAAAGTGAGACCCCGTACACCGCTCTAGGGACTCATTGGAAAAGAAAGCCAGCCCCCTGTACACTGCTCTAGGGACTCATTGGAAAAGAAAGCCAGCCCCCTGTACACTGCTCTCGGGACTCATTGGAAAAGAAAGTGAGACCCCGGTATACCGCTCTAGGGACTCATTGAAAAAGGAAGTGAGACCCCCATACACCGCTCTAGGGACTCATTGGAAAAGGAAGTGAGACCCCTGTACACCGCTCCAGGGGCACATTGGAAAAGGAAGTGAGACAGCCGTACACCGCTCTAGGCACTCATTGGAAAAGGAAGTGAGCCTCCCATACACCCCTCTAGGGGCACATTGAAAAAGGAAGTGAGAACCCTGTACTCCGCTCTAGGGACTCATTGGAAAAGGAAGTGAGACGGCGCTACACCGCTCTAGGGACTCATTGGAAAAGAAAGTAAGACCCCTGTACACCGCTCCAGGGGCACATTGGAAAAGGAAGTGATACAGCCTTACACCGCTCTAGGGACTCATTGGAAAAGGAAGTGAAACCCCCGTACACCGCTCCAGGGGCACATTGGAAAAGGAAGTGAGACAGCGGTACACCGCTCTAGGGACTCGTTGGAAAAGGAAGTGGGACCCTCATATACTGCTCTAGGGACTCATTGGAAAAGGAAGTGAGACCCCCGTACACCGCTCTAGGGACTCATTGGAAAAGGAAGTGAGACCCCCGTACACCGCTCCAGGGGCACATTGGAAAAGGAAGTGAGACAGCCGTACACCGCTCTAGGGGCACATTGAAAAAGGAAGTGAGAACCCTGTACTCCGCTCTAGGGACTCATTGGAAAAGAAAGCCAGCCCCCTGTACACCGCTCTAGGGACTCATTGGAAAAGGAAGTGAGACCCCCGTACATCGCTCCAGGGGCACATTGGAAAAGGAAGTGAGACCCCTGTACACCGCTCCAGGGGCACATTGGAAAAGGAAGTGAGACGGCGCTACACCGCTCTAGGGACTCATTGGAAAAGAAAGCCAGCCCCCTGTACACCGCTCTAGGGACTCATTGGAAAAGGAAGTGAGACCCCCGTACATCACTCCAGGGGCACATTGGAAAAAGAAGTGAGACCCCTGTACACCGCTCCAGGGGCACATTGGAAAAGAAAGTGAGACGGCGCTACACCGCTCTAGGGACTCATTGCAAAAGAAAGCCAGCCCCCTGTACACCGCTCTAGGGCTCATTGGAGAGGAAGTGAGACCCCCCGTACACCGCTCCAGGGGCACATTGAAAAAGGACGTGAGACCCCCGTACACCACTCTAGGGACTCATTGGAAAAGAAAGTGAGACCCCCGTACACTGCTCTAGGGACACATTGGAAAAGGAAGTGAGCCCCCTGTACACAGCTCTAGGGACTCATTGGAAAAGGAAGTGAGCCTCCCATACACGGCTATAGGGACACATTGGAAAAGAAAGTGAGACCCCTGTACACTGCTCTAGGGATTCATTGGAAAAGAAAGTTACACGCCCGTACACCGCTCTAGGGGCACATTGAAAAAGGAAGTGAGAACCCTGTACTCCGCTCTAGGGACTCATTGGAAAAGAAAGTCAGTCCCCTGTACACTGCTCTAGGGACTCATTGGAAAAGAAAGTGAGACCCCCGTACACTGTTCTAGGGACTCATTGGAAAAGAAAGCCAGCCCCCTGAACACTGCTCTAGGGACTCATTGGAAAAAAAAAGCCAGCCCCTTGTACACTGCTCTCGGGACTCATTGGAAAAGAAAGTGAGACCCCTGTTCACCGTTCTAGGGACTCATTGGAAAAGGAAGTGAGACCCCCGTACACCGCTCTAGGGACTCATTGGAAAAGAATGTGAGACCCCCGTACACCGCTCTAGGGACTCATTGGAAAAGAAAGCCAGCCCCCTGTACACTGCTCTAGTGACTCATTGGAAAAGAAAGTGAGACCCCCGTACACCGCTCTAGGGACTCATTGGAAAAGGAAGTGAGACCCCCATACACCGCTCTAGGGACTCATTGGAAAAGGAAGTGAGAACCCTGTACACTGCTCTAGGGACTCATTGGAAAAGAAAGTGAGACCCCGTACACCGCTCTAGGGACTCATTGGAAAAGGAAGTGAGCCCCCTGTACACCGCTCTAGGGACTCATTGGAAAAGGAAGTGAGACCCCCGTACACCGCTCCAGGGGAACATTGGAAAAGGAAGTGAGACAGCTGTACACCACTCTAGGGGCTCATTGAAAAAGAAAGCCAGCCTCCTGTACACCGCTCTAGGGACTAATTGGAAAAGGAAGTGAGACCCCTGTACACCGCTCTAGGGACACATTGGAAAAGAAAGTGAGACCCCGTGGACCGCTCCAGGGGCACATTGAAAAAGGAAGTCAGATCCCGGTACACCATTCAAGGGACACATTGGAAAAAGAAGTGAGACCCCCCCATACACCTCTGTACGTACACATTGGAAAAGGAATTGAGACCCCCGTACTCCGCTCTAGGGACTCATTGGAAAAGAAAGTGAGACCCCCTTGGACCGCTCTAGGGACTCATTGGAAAAGAAAGTGAGACCCCCGTGCACCGCTCTAGGGACACATTGGAAAAGAAAGTGAGACCCCCGTGGACCGCTCTAGGGACTCATTGGAAAAGAAAATGAGACCCCCGTGCACGGCTCTAGGGACTTATTGGAAAGGAAAGTGAGACCCCCGCGCACCGCTCTAGGGACTCATTGGAAAAGAAAGTGAGACCCCAGTGCACCGCTCTAGGGACTCATTGGAAAAGAAAGTGAGACCCCCGTACACCGCTCTAGGGACACACTGGAGAATGATATGTGGGGGAAGACTGTAGGGAATGCTCAGGGAATTATTGGTGTTTCATACAACCTCCTTAAAACGCAAAGTTACTGTGCCACATTATATTTCTGAGGTAGTGTATTATCAGGCAAAATGAATTACAGATTTGCAGTGTTGTTGCTGCACAGAGTTATTACTAAAGTTGTTTTAAAGGCAGAATTAATTCAAAGGACTCTTGGCTTGGTACTTAACATAAGACCCGACCACCTATGATGGCCACCCACATACTAAAGGGAGTCTAAATGCTGTGGATAGCAGTCATTGAATGCTACTGCTGCTCTGGAAAAGTGAAGTTACCATTACCCTTCCTGCAAAACACTGTCAATTGTGGCATTACCTACCACGTGCTATATACCTATTTTAAAAGCAAGTATATAAAAATCCAATTGAGGCTAAGAGTTGCCGGTTGCTGTTGAAAGGGTGGTCTGTTGTGGGGAGGCCCACCCGTAAGATGTTGGTGTTAGGCAGGCCAGAGGCCACATGCGCGCTAGTGGGAATAAAACCATGAATAAATAAATGGAAGCAGACCTTCAGGAATGTGCAAACCGCTGCCAGGAGGAAGCGATTTTCTGTCCCTGGGATGGGAAGAGAGAGATGGATGCAAGCTTTCTTCCCTGCCTCTGCTGCTGTCTCTGACTGCCCTCCTCAATGGCACACAGAGGTGAGCCATCGCCCTGTGACTTCTGACGACACTACAAGCTGACCTCACTTTACCCAGTTTGCTCAGTTCTATATGGAATCGTTTTCAGCGAAAAACGGCAAGTGTGAGTCTTTTTGCACACAGAAATGTTTATATATTCCCGGTTAGAAGTTGTGTTGAATGTCACACAATGCAAAACATTTATAAGCACTTTTAGTGGTGTGTACAACAATGGGCCCTCGATAAATTTAAATATGCCTTTCCCAGGATTCCCCAACAACTGTGCTTCTAACCGCCTCTGTCAGTGTCCCCGAGTCACTCGCCTGCCGATCACCTTGCTCTCTTACTCACAAAATTTAAAAGTGAGTCGCAGCCGCCAACTTTCCTCTTCTGTTTATCCTGACACCAAACGTGCAAAGTCTAACAGTGAATCGCAGTCGCCATCTTGCCTCTTCTGTTCATCCTGACCCCAAACTCACAAAGTCTGACAGTGAGGTAATGCCGCCATCTTGCCGATCTTCTGGTTTATACTGTCAACTGACACCAAACTCGCAAAGTCTAACAGTGAGTCGCAGACGCCATCTTACCTCTTCTGTTTATACTGACACCAAACTCGCAAAGTCTTAAAGTGAGTCGCAGACGCCATCTTGCCTCTTCTGTTTATCCTGACAGAAAACTCGCAAAGTCTAACAGTGAGGTAAAGCCGCCATCTTACCTCTTCTGTTCATACTGACACCAAACTCACAAAGTCTAACAGTGAGTCGCAGCTACCATCTTACCTCTTCTGTTCATACTGACACCAAACTCACAAAGTCTTACAGTGAGTTGCAGACGCCATCTTGCCTCTTCTGTTTATCCTGACAGCAAACTCACAAAGTCTAACAGTGAGGTAAAGCCGCCATCTTACCTCTTCTGTTTATCCTGACACCTCACTTGCAAAGTCTAACAGGGAGGTAAAGCCGCCATCTTGCCGATCTTCTAGTTTATCTTGCCACCAGACTCAAAAAATCTAACGCTGAAGTGCTTCCGCCACCCTGCTTCTCCTGTTTATCCTGGCACCAAACTCACAAAATCTAACAGTGTGGTTCAGTCACCGTCTTGCCTCTTCTGGTTTATCCCGTCATCAAACTCTAATAGTGAGGCGTAGCCACCATCTTGTCTCCTCTGATTTATCCTCTCACTGTACTCACAAAATCCAACAGTGAGGCACCACCTCCATCCTGCCTCTACTGGTTTATACTGTCACCTTAGCAAGGACAGCTCCTCTGTAATGGCAGAGTAGCATCGCCCCACAGCCCATGCCAGCAGGAAAAGAATAAAATGATAATAAAACAATGTTATTATCATTTTATGTATGCTGTCTGAGCCCTGCAATACAATACATATAGGGCGGGTCAGGCCGAGGGAGGGAGGAGTACTGGCACTCATAAGTGCGCATGTGTGCTTGGCTGGCCGTCCTAGGCCGGCCAACACACATGACTTGTGTTTCTGCAGCCCTGCTGGGTTGGAGAAGCAGCACAGGCACCAATGAACTGTATGAGCGGCAAACAAGGCAGCTCAGACCAATCCTGGTGCTGTTATCCTGTGAGGATTGGGTGTGGAGCCTGTGCCCAAGGGCTATCCCCTTCTTGCCTGGCGGCGATGAGAGAAGCAGCGAGGTTACAGCAAGAGCGGAGCGCAGCAGACAATTCTTTTATTTTTTTGTACGTATATTTTATTTCTCCCCTTCTCCCCCTCCCCAACCCATCGCCCTCTCCACCCATGGCCGTCCTACCACTTTAGGTAGGCAGGGGCCGCCACTGCACCTTAGAAAATCTAACAGTGGGGCACCACCACCATTCTACCTCTTCTGGTTTAACCTGTCACCAAACTGAAAAACCCCTGGCCAATTGGCCTTTGGGCAAAACACATGGTGGCTGTTGTTCTTTTGCATCATTAACCTGTGCATACAAGACAATAAAGAAATTATTTATTCTCCAACGCAACACATCTCTTGGATATATATTTTTTTCCAAATAAATCATTGCAGAATTAAAGGGTACAAACCTCCACCAACTACCTACATGATCACTATTAGGGAACTACTTTTTTCTCTTTAGTTGAGCATCCCATGAGAGTGCATGTGTGGTTTTCCTCACCACCAAATACCCACTCTCCATATTGCGGTCTCCCTCTCTTGTGTGTTTCTCCACCACCAAACTCCACTGCTTCTGCGCTCCATTTTGTTGCTCTCTCCCTCAAGTGTGCTTTTTCCTCATGCAAGAAGGTCCATATTGTGTAGCATCAAAATACAACGTACACATGATCATGAGTATGTGCCATTCTGCATTCGGCCTTGTTCCTGTGTTTGATCACACAGCTTCTGGTGATTGCAGTGTCCAGTAATGTATGGCAGAGGGCACTTTCTCCTATATGGTATAGAAGGGAACCAATCTCATATTCTTTCTATAGATAATTAGTGAATTTAGAACTACACATTAATAAGAAAATTAGAGACAGTTGTAGAAAGTTATTACAGGCTTTGTTAAAAAATAAAGACCTTGATGTATGGTTACCTCTGCTCCCTAAAATGCTCTCTGTCTCTTTTTCTGTCTCTCTTCAACTGTCAGCGCTCTGTCATTTTGCTTTATTTCTTGTCATTTGTGATGTAATATGCGGGTTCATTATCTGTTCATGGCAAGGGCATGAGTTATAGTTACCTTAGGGCACAGGTTACAGTTACTAGAGATAACTACAAAAATGTCAATGGTTTTATGATTCGAAAATGTTATTTCGGCACTGAAATTTTCACCTATCTATGAAACCTCACTTTAACAGTTGATTTTTTCAGTGAAAAGGTTTGTATATCTCTCTCTCTCACTCCCTCTCTCTCTCTCTCTATAAATATATATATATATGTATATTAGCAGATGCAGAACCAGAAATAAGTTATCGGAAGAACAATGTGTCAAACATAGCCTTTTCACTGAATTTAATAAAAGCTCACAAATAACAGGCTCACATTGTGGCCTCTTTAAAATGTTTTGAAGCCCCCATTAACCGGCTTATGATCTGGCAGCCACTGTGTAATTTTTCGCATTCCAGTCTCTGGAAGCCGCAGGAATAAGTGACTTGGCAGCCGGGAATAGTTGGCCTTTTTATTTGGAAGCGGAATTACAGAGGCAGCGCCTGGAATCTGACATTCAGACCCCAGACCTGGACCCGTCCGTGGTAGATGTCTATGTAGATATATATATATAAATATATATATATTTTCATACACAGGCCTAACCACAGACTTGCTCAGATTCATGGCTGCCGCTAAAAATGCTGCCAGCTGCACAAATACGAGGAGCTGAAGTTAAAACACAGCTTCTGTTTCATTTTTCAGCTTTGAAGGACTATGGTGCTATTTTCTGCCTGAAATATCGTTTTTCCCCTCTTTTCTTCGCATCCGGTTCGGTTTGTGCAAAGCAGCCGCATCCAAGGCAGTATAGTCGCAGCACATACCGGGGTCTCGAGGCTTGAATTGGGGATGGAGCCTTGCCTTGGCTTCCTTTAGACTGATTCCTGTTTCATACAATGTAATCTTTTACGGTGGAGCTTTTAAAAAAAATCATCTATGTCAAATTATGTCCCTCTTGGATGATTGGTGGTCGCATCTCTTGCGTGCTCCAAAGGCCTAAATCTGAGGAGTCCCAGAGGCTCCATGATTAGGGGCCATATGTATCAAGCCAAATTGCATTCGCAAACGCCGAAATTCGCAGAATTTCAGCATTTGCGAATGCAATTTGGCAAAATGGTATGTATTAAGGAAATCTGCGTGCAAAATAAGGAATCGCAAATTTTGCGATTCCTTATTTTGCGATTGCGTTTAGGGGATTGAAAATTTTGCGATTCCTTAAATGCAATGTATCAAGGAAAAAAAACTTCCTAAATGCCCATAAGGAATCGCAAATTACCACCAACTTCTAGTTGGTGGTAAGTTGCGAATTCTTTTCAAAAAGCATTTTTTTTAAAAACCAAAGGTGCCATATGACGCTCATACATGCCCTTAGGGCATGTATGTGCGCCATATGCACACACATGTCATTTTCAGGGGTGCAGCAGGGTGTTCTTGAGTCACCCCTGCACCCTTGAAATTATTCTCAATTTGCGATTAGCAAATTGCGAATCGCAAATTGAGAATAATTTCACATTCATTCCTATGGGCCTACTGGCCCATAGAAATGAATGGGAAATTATTCCTTAATTGCGATTAGCAATTTGCTAATCGCAATTAAGGAATTTTAAGGAATCGCTAAAAAATAGCGATTTTCTTCATACATACCATTTTGCGATTTCTAAATAGCGATTCCTTAAAAATCACTATTTAGGAATCGCAAAAGGGTATGTTGATACATATGGCCCTAGGTCATTTTCTTCAAGCCCAAGGTGCAGGGGGATTGCCGCTGTTCCTCCAGAGGGCTTGTCGGTAGCAGGTTGGACAGCTAGTTGATTCCCGGAGCCATCAGAAGGTGTGTGGTTGATCTTCTAGAGTTAGATGACCTTGGTGGGTCTATCTGGCACACATCCATCCAGTGCCCTATGTACTAGAGCCAATGAGCTTGGTTTAATAAAGACTCTGCCTGATTTACCATGGTCTTAAGGCTCCATGGCTTGGTTTCCTCTCTCTTAAAATAGCATTCATTTAGTAATAAGTAAGACTTAACACTTTCTTTCCTGATTAAGACTGTCTAAAGAATGTCTTTTGTGCCTGAACACTGCCTGGAGAGATGGAAAAGTAAACCATTACTGTGTTTGGTGGCTTAAGACAGCCTTAAATCTTAAGTCAGGAAGAGTTGATACAGAAGCTGTTCTCCAAAGTGTCTGAGAGTCTTCACCAAAACCATTTAGACCTCGTTGTCTGACACCCACGGGTGACACCGAGGCACCAGCTAGGAGTGCAAGGAGAGGCCTTACGTAGGGCGTCTACCGGAAGAACCTCTGCCATGCTACCTCCAGGTGCTGATATAAAGGTGATGAGCAGAGCATCCCATGAAAGGATCTTCATGAAGTTCTCTCATGGGTTCTTTGGAGCTGCGCCACATGGAGCCTTCCACGGACGGGTTTTAAATGAATCCTGCGCAGGGAAGGTGTTGTAATTCTTAGCTTGAGTGGTAGAAGGCAGAGGACCAAGATTTTCGATTCTTAAAATCCTCGACAGGTTCATTGGTACTATCAGCGGCGAGGAGACATTTTTCTTCTTCCTTTTTTCCACTGCCCCGCAAATCCCTTGTTTCTTGTAGTGTTTTGGGTGGTAGCATACGAGAAATCAAACGCTCTTGGAGGTCGCTGGGTTGGCCGCTTGTACCACCTTCTCAAGACCCTTTTATTGGCTGCTGAGGGGATAATGGAAGGAGAAGGAAAAGGAACTGAAGAAAGTAAACAGAGCAACTAATGCCTTGTTTACTCCCTGTTGCTGTGACTGCCTTTATGGCCTCTGAGAACAGGGGTGCCAAAGAGCGGGTCTCGTATTACCCTAAATAATATCCTGGCGGTGGAGAAGTCAAACTTCTGCCGAGCTTGCTCCCATCAGGCAGGAACCTGAATTCTCGTCATTCTCTCTCTCATTCTTTTTCTTTTTTTTTACTTAGAGGCATAAATTAACCTGGTCAGACAGAAGATAGGAGAGCAATTTCTGGAGTGGATCATTGTCATGCAACCTAGGGTTAGCAGCGTGTAGAGACTGACTTTATTGACCCTAGATTGACTCGGCAGCATGGACCATTTCTTTTCTCCGGTCAGTCATTCCCCATCATTTCTGGTGTAGTGCCTGCCCATGATTGTCATGTACAAAGCCAAGACCTGGGGTCCATCAGACCCCAGATATGTTGGTGATACCATCTGAGCCAAACCCAAGATACTTCAAAGATACAACATCCTATGAAAAATGGAATCCCCAACAACTCCTGACATTTGCACTGTAAATTAACCTATTTACACCATACATGTACATCACATGCTGTTCCATGAATAGAGCATCTGTATTTAGATTCCAGACTGGTAGGCCCATAAATAACCCCTTCACTGGAAAAACAAGAATTGCCGCTAAGCAGTTTTGACTTTACTTAGCGTAATATTTTTTTACTACTGCCAATCGCCATTGCGACATATTTACAAGACGTCTCTACATGGCGTTGGGATCAGCTAGCAACTGGGAAAATGGTTGCTAACACGAGCGTCAAGGTGATAGGAAAATACGCGTTAGCGTTAAAAAAGTGACAGCTGGCCAATTAGCGGAAAAAAAATTCACGTTAGTCAGCCCAATGTCACTGTTCAGGGTCTAGAGGCAAAATGAGCTTACAAATACACCTCCAAGGAAAAAAACAACAAAAACACCCGAATGCAGAATGAAGCAGCCTGGACCAAGTTCAGCACAGGTCTACAATCCCTCCCCAAACCCCCCGCCCCCCAACAGCCAGGATGACCAGCCAGAGTCCAGGGGAAGAGGAAATGCAGAATCAGGGCCTCATTATGAAAAGTAGTGCATTGCTGGGAAAAAACAGTGATGCAGCACTTTTAATTGCGCCATTCTTGCAACACCATGGCGGCTGATGCCTGGAAGAGTGGACAGTCCCCGGGGCCTGGGGACCTCGCTGGGTCTACGTCTGAGACCCGGAGTGGTAGGCACCAGTGCTGTGGAGTTGTTGCAGCCTGACGATATAAGTGGGCTGCGTCAGGCAGAAGCCTGTGGGCTGCGGCGGTAGACATTGAGGCATCGGAAATCGCCTTTTCTTTGTGGGGAAGTCTGGAAGGTCAGATGGAGATACGTTGCTGACCTGTGTGAGAAGACTGCCTAGCACCCCTTGGAACTGTGAACGTGTAGAGGTCCTCCTGCGCACCGTCATGCGGAAGTCTGCATTGCATAACACACGCCACCACTACACTGGGGTGCACAGAGGAGATGGCTGATGGTGGGCCGCGCCTCTCTGCATCACATGCCAGAGGAGGTGGCGCTGCCTGGATGATGTAGAGGGTAAGGCTTCTGAGCTGTGCTGAACTTGTGTGGTGGGAGAACCACAACTACGCACCTAAGAGGGCCCTGTTGCATCACCTGCATCGGGAGGTTCCTCAGTGGACTCGGCAGTGACTGCTGTACCCTGGATTGTGAAATCCGGCCTGAATGAGGCTCCTGCTGGCTGAGTCACAGATTCGGAAAGAGCGCAGTGGATTGAGCCCCGGTGCCTATGTCCAGGTGATGAGAAGGTGAGAAGGTGGGACAGGGAGCGGAGGAGGACCGAGGGTCGTATCTGGCCCAGGCCTAGCGCCTGTGGATGGTGCACACTGTGCCATGAGTAATCCCTGCACTGCGGTGGACCCACATTACCTAGGTCATCGAACAAGACTGGTGGGGGACTCCACTAATTGGCTCTAGTCACTGATATCGGCTCTTGGTGTCGGCGGGTGCCAGGGGTACAGGGGTCAGTTCGTGCCCAGGCCCTTGGGCGCACAGCTTGATCTGCTGTTAATCGCTGGGGCACTGGGGAACACAGAATCCCCTCCTCACAGTTAGATTGGAGGAGGTGACGGAGTAGCGCTGCCTTCATTGCCCTCTGTTAGTGTGCTCTTGGGTGTACGGGGAATTTCCATTGGTGCCGCCCAAACGAAGATTCCTGGCTAGCATGGCTGGAGGAGAGGGGCCGGCTAGCCACATTTTCCTGCACTGTAGGTCATACATAGTCCCTGGGCGTCTGGCACACAATGGGCCGCCTGCACACAGGGGCGGCATCCACACCTGCCCGCTCCTCCATGTCAGTTGACCGAGTGGCTGGGGGTCGCTGGCAGCCAGGGCAGGTGACAGCGGACACCCTGGACTCCAAACTAGACTCTATACTCGTGACTGTGGAAAAAATAGGTAACTCCCTCAAACAAACATTCACTTCCCTTGAAGGCCGAAACAACAAAATCACAGTCGACTTCACCCAGGAGTGCGCACATCATCGCAAGCTGACTGGCAAGGTATGAGCCATTGAGTAAGATCTGGACGAAGTCCATCCTATTACCCAGACCGCAGCATTGGAGGTACAGGAGCTAATGGCATGTGTGAAGTCACTAGAACGAAGAGCGGAAGATGCGGAGGACCGCTCCCGGCGGAGCAATCTGTGGGTGGTGAGTCTGTCCCAGGAAGCAGAAGGAGTTGATGCAGTGACATATACTGAGGCATGGTTGGGTGACCTACTGCCAGCAGGTGCGCTCTCCCCATTCTTTTCTGCGGAGTGGGCCCATCGAGTGCCGGCAATCCGTCTGCCACCGGGGACTGGTCCTAGACCCTAAGTCTTCTGCCTCCTACAGGGATCGTGACACTGCCCTGAGGAAGGTACGCACACCGGGGGAGGGATGAAAGTGGATAAAGATACAGTACTTTTTCGTGACTACGCCACTGGGGTGCAGAGGCATCTGGGTTGTTTCTAGTGGTTAAGCGATGCCTCCGAGAGTTGAGCATCAAGTACTTCCTCCTCTTTCCGGCAAGGCTGCAAGTAGTCTCAGATGGTAACATATGATTTTTTGATGCCGCTGAACAGGTCTGGACCGGGCTGGAATCTGTTGGCCGCCAGGGAGTCTGCACAACAAGCTGTCATTCGCGGAGCCAGTCATAGTGGGAGGCGTAGGAGGAGCATGCATCCCCGCCACTACTACAAGCCACCACCAATCTGGAGCAGATTATTCAAGAGCGGCAGAAGGCGCTGAATGTGGCGGCGACGATGCACGATCGAACTCAGAGATGGGATCCCAACACTTCCCCTGAACACTCCCCCAGCAACGATAGCTCCACTGCGACATGGCCATCCGGTGCAGAATCCAAGTCGTATGTGACTCCTCAGACAGCCTACCTTACATCTTATTTTCGGTAAGTCACGCTAACCGAAGTGTTGCTGTGAAAAATGAACGTTAACGCTAGAAACAGGCCGCTGAGTGGACTTTACAGAAATTTGGAAATATGGCGATAAAAAAGCTGCTGTGACGTAAAAGAATTGGCACTACAGCGGCATTAAATCCTTGGAAATATGCTCCTTAGTGAGAAAATGTTTAGAGAAGGTGATGCCTTATGGCATAATGCAGCCCTAATCCTGTCTCCTAGCCAAAGTTCTGTTCTAAATCTTTGATGTAGGTGAAGACTGCCCTGATCAAAAACTTCATGGACGGAGAGATGGGGGATGTTCCTGGATTCACTAAGGGTGACACTAAAGAGGTTCCCTCTTTATCTGTTGGCGGATTGTGTGAAAACCTGCATTGTTCCAGAAAAAAGGGGCAAGTAGCTTCCCAAATAATTGTCCAGTGAGCACCCCACGTTTTCAATGTTCTCAGAATCCAGTAGTTATGGATATCTGAGCTGCTGAAACCACAGTTATCCTGAGCTAGTTTCATCTACCACACACCTGAACTGAACTCCTGTTTTAATGCCAGTGCCTTGTTTCTCAGGCCCGACCTCTAGAAAATCCCAGGTGACCATCACCAGGCAAACGCTGCTGCTTCCGCTCACCTCAATGTCAGTCAAGAGCTCATCCAACCATATCGGTTGTGAACAGGGATATTTTGAAACTCATTCAGGCCTCTTCTCCTCAGTATGACTCTCCCTGTACCAATCTTGTCTCACTTCTTTTCTGCCTCATTGCCATCAAATCACTTACCCTATAGATTACCAGATGACTGTAAAATTGATACTTGTATAGCGCTCTACTCACCCGCAAGGGTCTCAAGGCGCTTGTATTCATACCGCTGTGGAACCCATCCTGGCTTTTCCTGTGAGGTGTCCACTCCTGGGCACCCCCAAGGTGGAGGCCAGGCGTCCTTAGCGTTGTGGGGGCCGTTGTGGAGATTAAGCAAGCCATTGCCCAGAGTTGCAGAGTGGGACTCCATGATTGGAATAGGCACCGAGGCGAGAAATATCAGGTCCGTGGAATTTTTGAGCCCAAGACCGCCGAGGCGGGGATTGAACCCTGGTCCCGGGCTAGACCTCTGCATCTGGGTCTGCCGCTCTAACCATTGAGCCAAACTTCTCCACTGTGCAATCAAGGGTACAGTATTCCAGCCCAGGTTTCTGTCTCCAACTTGTCCAACTTGAGGTTAACCAGAGCTACAGCTTCCAGAATTCATAATGTTGTTCAATTCATGCCAAAGGCCAAACATGGTGATACGGAGCCCTCTGGTAACCTAACCTAGCACCCTAGGATGCTGGTATGGAGAAAAATAGTATTTCCTCTGAAGTGGGCATTAATGTCCTTCAACACCCCGCATGAGAAGTGCCAGTACTCGCCTATTAGAACTATTGCATCCCTGCTTAGAAGTTCTGATATTTTATTATTGTCAGCCTTTCCTGTTTCTCTCACCCTGATCATTTGTAAAGCACTCTGATGCCCTCTCTGGTCATGTTCGTGCTATATAAAACTTCAAATAAATACATCACCCATTAGATGAAAGTCGTTCCAGTAAGAAGTGCTGGTAATCTTCCTTTAGAAATAATGTATCTTGACTGATAAGTGCTGGTACTTTCCCAATAGAGGCATTGTATCCATCCTGAGAAGTAAGTGGCAGTACTCCCAATAGAAGTATTGCACTCGGTAGGCATTGAGCAGTGCCAACACTGAGTGTGCTTTGCTTTCACAGCCGCGTTTGAGGGAGGTGCTTAAGAGATAACACATGATTTCCAACCTCTTTTTGCGTGATATACACCTGCACTGTAAAAACATCAGATGCATCTTTCTATATAGACTAATAACATTGATAACTATGTATCTCTGCAATAAAAACAGTAACACTCAGAGCTATCTGAATAAAATGCAAGTGTGTGAGGTGAATGTGCAGAAGGCCCATTAACCCTCTGTACTGTTTAATGATGCGTCAGACCTGTGATGATTGCACACAGATCTCTCCATGAAGAGCTTTAACCACCACTTTTATCATATGCTATTATACCCCCTAATTTGCTGGGTTCACAAAGATCTTTGTAGGTGCCTAAATCACATCAGAAATGTTAAAATGCAATGACCTATTAACAAAGCCACACAGATTCACAATCACTTCAGGGCAGTGCTTTAAAAAATAAGAAGTAGATTTACTAACTTTTCATGCAATGCAGTGCAGCTCACTTTGCCACTGGATTCAAGCAAGCCGGGCTGAAGACGGCTGTAATGCCAGAAACCGGTCCTCGGAAGCTTGTTTCCGGTCCAGGGAAGGCATGGCTTGGCAGTTCGGGCTGGACTGTTCCCATGAGGCACAGGGTCAGACTGATTTGCAAATAGTCATGTCTGAACTGGGGTGGCAGAGTGGTCTAAAGAACGGTGATGGATTAAACACAGATCTTTTGACTGGGTGTGAGTGTTTGATTGGTTCAGATGCTCCGTCCATCACCACCCCCTTTTGTACCGCTTTTGGCTGCCATAAGTGTGGCAGGGTATGCTCAGACGTGAGTCCCTTGCTCACTTTGCCACTGGATTCAAGCAAGCCGGGCTGAAGACGGCTGTAATGCCAGAAACCGGTCCTCGGAAGCTTGTTTCCGGTCCAGGGAAGGCATGGCTTGGCAGTTCGGGCTGGACTGCTCCCATGAGGCACAGGGTCAGACTGATTTGCATATAGCCATGTCTGAACTGGGGTGGCAGAGTGGGCTAAAGAACAGTGATGGATTAAACCCAGATCTTTTGACTGGGTGTGAGTGTTTGATTGGTTCAGATGCTCCGTCCATCACCACCCCCTTTTGTACCGCTTGCATGAAAGGAAGACATGAGAAATGTGCCATATTTACAAAGATTTGTCGCATTTAAAAAAAATGTTTAATCATTTTTATTGTAAATCAATAAGGACTAGCTACGTTGTGTTAGAATGACTCAATAGGTACGCCTGTTGACAAACCATTCGGTTTGGTCATGAAGCCCTCACCCACCAACCTAGTTGGTGGCATGCTTCATCATCGGGCCCACCACAGTGACACCGAATGTGTCCCGGGTGTGCTGCGACTCCAGATTACTGAGGAGCTGGTATACTTTCTGAGTGTGCAGGGTGAATGTGAAAGTGAAAGTTTTAAAAGCACATAGGACGCAGGAGATCATAATTCCCTCCACCGCGTCCGTTTGCCTTTTTAGCTGCTAACAGGGGCCCAGGTATTAAAGTTTATCAATACACCCTCGGGCACTGGGACCCACTGTATAGCTTTTAAAACTTTCACTTTCACATTCACCAACACTGCACACTAGGTTGGTGGGTGAGGGCTTCATGACCAAACCGAATGGTTTGTCAACAGGCGTACCTATTGAGTCATTCTAACACAACGTAGCTAGTCCTTATTGATTTACTATATATAACCAAGGGGATCCAGACTGGCTTACCTAGTCCTCTCTCTCTATTTTGATTTGATAATAATTTTTATTGACATTTTATAAAGCAAACAGTACAGAAGGAAATGAATACTTTGTTTCATAGTGAGGTATAATAAGTGACAAAGGGAATAATACATTGTGTAAAAGAGTAGTGGTATCAATGAAGCATAGTATATTGAGAAGTGTGAGTTCCATGCAGTATAGTGTCATAGTATCCTAGGTACTAGAAGTAATTGGAGAGTTATGGGGTTTTGTTGAGAGTATTGTGTTTTGAAAATACCCCAAAGTAGTATTAATGTATGGAGGTAGAGCATAGAGTAGAGAGGAGACACATGAGAGAAGAGTTATAGAAGAAAAACATTTTCTGATACAAAAGAACATCCAGTCAACGAGTTTCGTTCAAACAGGTGTTGAACTTCTTCAGGGCTCAAATTTATTATACACTCATGGTCCGGAGATTCTTTATTTTGAAATCAATCCAAATGATTTATAGATTTTGTTGGATGAGTGTTAACATCAGATAGAGTCTATCCAGGCTACATACTTGTCCTGTTAAATAATATTCTGGGAAGAGTCTCTCTAAGATGATACCTTGATACATATCATGTTTCAGATGCCATGTTCATCTTTTATATGAGAAAATGTTTTCATGGATATGAATTAAGGAAAGAATAAATATATTTTTGAAATACATAGGTGATCTCTGTGGACTACTATATTTCCAGTTGCACTATTCAACTCACTATTTGATTAAATTTCTGCTGGACAGTGGGACCGAACGACGGACATATACCGGAAATGCAGTGCACAGGGCGATCATTTGTTGGAACTTTGTGTGAGGTGCGATCATTCTTGTACGCCGTTGGTGTCTATTGGTTACTATATTTAAATGTATGTAAAATTCAATGCATTCTTTTTCAGCCTGGAAGTTCTCCCTCGTTTCCTTCAAAGATCCAGAAGTATTTTAGACAACTCCAAAGAACTTGTGTAGTGATTTCTTACTGTAATTTCTATTTTAACTTTATGTCACAAAGCGTAAAAAAACTACTGGAATTATTTTACCGGCTTTTTCCTCAAAATGCAACCCTGGTCAGTAAAATACTGGCAATTTAGCAATCTATCGTTTAATTATTAATGAAAAGGCAGATAGGGTCTTTGAATAGCTGATAGTGCTGGGTGACAGACGATCTAGACTAGGAATACTTTAATTATTAATTATATTGTTGCCGGCATGTGACTATGTCTGCCCCAGCCCTTCCCAGCTTTCATAGATACCACACTGGTATAAAATCTCCTTATTTGTAAGTGTATTCTATATTAATTGCCTTTTGTGCTTTTTTTCCCCACAACTCCCACCATGTTCTGATCCCAGCTATTGAAAAGTGCTTAGGAACACTTCGGGCCTCATTTATGAAAAGTGTTGCATCACTGCGAGAAAACTGCGATGCAACACTTTTCAGTGCGCCCTCCCTGCGACACCATAGATGTGCCGTATTTACTGTACGGTGCTCCATGTCGCCAGGATTTACCAATTTGTCAGTATTTCAGACGTATCTGTAGGTGCAGTAATGACGCGTTGCTGGAGTGTGTCGCAAAAGGGATGCTACTCTAGGAATGCATCATTAATCGTGGGTAAGTCCTGTGTTAAAGGCGCCTGCGTCAGTTTCACGCCTGCTGTGAGGCAGGCATAAGATTTTGACGCAGTGGCATCCTAGAATTGGTGAAGTGTAATCTCAGAGATTTCACTGTGCCACTTCTGCTACCCTTTATTATGGGGGTATGCCCACCCTGCATACATTATACCTGACGCATGTATAATGTGGTACAAAAGGGGGTGGTGATGGACGGAGCATCTGAATCAATCAAACACTCACACCCAGTCGAAAAGATCTGGGTTTAATCCATCACCGTTCTTTAGCTCACTCTGCCACCCCAGTTCAGACATGGCTATATGCAAATCAGTCTGACCCTGTGCCTCATGGGAACAGTCCAGCCCGAACTGCCAAGCCATGTCTTCCCTGGACCGGAAACAAGCTTCCGAGGACCGGTTTCTGGCATTCTAGCCGTCTTCAGCCCGGCTTGCTTGAATCCAGTGGCAAAGTGAGCAAGGGACTCACGTCTGAGCATACCCTGCCACACTTATGGCGGCCAAAAGCAGTACAAAAGGGGGTTGTGATGGACGGAGCATCTGAATCAAACACTTAAACCCAGATCAGTTGACTGGGGGTGAGTGTTTGATTTGTTCAAATGCTCCGTCCATCATCCCCCTTTTGTATCGCATGTATAATGTGGCGCAGGGTTTTACAAAGTGACGCATCTGCCTAGATGCATCACTTTGTAAATCTGGTGCAACGTGGCGCAATTTTTACTCTGCCGCAGAATCACAAAAAGTGACGCAACTGCAGCGCGAAGGACTCATAAATTAGCCCCCTCGTCTTTAGGACTCGCCTGCCGCACAGCCGAAGCTGTCTGACAGCAGAAGGCCTATGGTGGGTTTACCTGGAACTTACAGTGGGTTTGTAGCTCACTCATTGTGTACCATGGAGGTGCCCATCAGGGCCCACCTCGCCCAGTCCTGGCTGGATGGGATTATCTGTGCCCACCCAGAGTCATCCTACACCAGCTCTGGCTTGGTCTGTGCCCACCTAGAGTCATCCTACACCAGCTCTGGCTGGGTCTGTGCCCACCCGGAGTTATCCTACACCAGCTCTGGCTGGGTCTGTGCCCACCCGGAGTTATCCTACACCAGCTCTGGCTGGGTCTGTGCCCACCCGGAGTTATCGTACACCAGCTCTGGCTGGGTCTGTGCCCACCCAGAGTCATCCTCCACCAGCTCTGGCTGGGTCTGTGCCCACCCAGAGTCATCCTACACCAGCTCTGGCTGGGTCTGTGCCCACCCGGAGTTATCCTACACCAGCTCTGGCTGGGTCTGTGCCCACCCGGAGTCATCCTACACCAGCTCTGGCTGGGTCTGTGCCCACCTGGAGATATCCTACACCAACTCTGGCTGGGTCTGTGCCCACCCGGAGTCATCCTACACCAGCTCTGACTGGGTCTGTGCCAACCCGGAGTTATCGTACACCAGCTCTGGCTGGGTCTGTGCCAACCCGGAGTTATCGTATACCAGCTCTGGCTGGGTCTGTGCCCACCCGGAGTCATCCTCCACCAGCTCTGGCTGGGTCTGTGCCCACCCAGAGTCATCCTACACCAGCTCTGGCTGGGTCTGTGCCCACCCGGAGTTATCCTACACCAGCTCTGCCTGGGTCTGTGCCCACCCGGAGTCATCCTACACCAGCTCTGGCTGGGTCTGTGCCCACCCGGAGTTATCCTACACCAACTCTGGCTGGGTCTGTGCCCACCCGGAGTCATCCTACACCAGCTCTGACTGGGTCTGTGCCAACCCGGAGTTATCGTACACCAGCTCTGGCTGGGTCTGTGCCCACCCGGAGTTATCCTACACCAACTCTGGCTGGGTCTGTGCCCACCCGGAGTTATCCTACACCAACTCTGGCTGGGTCTGTGCCAACCCGGAGTTATCGTACACCAGCTCTGGCTGGGTCTGTGCCCACCCGGAGTTATCCTACACCAACTCTGGCTGGGTCTGTGCCCACCTCTGCAGTCCTGCTTTCGCCAGGGTGCTTGAGCCCTTGAGTCTCCCTTAAACTCAACGCTTCCCAGTGCCAGCTCGGCCTGTCTTTGCCACCTACACTCTTCTCTCAACAGTCGTGGCTGCCCCGCCAACGGAGGGTGCACTGATGCCAGTCGTGGCAGGCTCTTTACGTGCCCACCCCGAGCATCCTGTTGCCACAAGTTGTGTCTGAGCCTGTTTGCACTCACTTACACTCCACTCTTGACAGCGGGGCCAGGGGGCATCTGTGCCCATGCAGGCTTTCCTGTGGCCAGTCATGGGGGGGATCGTCGCTCCTCCGGTGCTTCTGCCCACCCAGACATTGCCCACGCGGACTTCCTTGTTACACCCGGCTGTGCCCCTCTGTGCTGGGCAGGCTCGTGTGCAAGTCCCAGGACCCCCGAGCGTTACCGCTGGTCTGCGCCCGCGGCTCCAGCGCCTCTAGGCACCTTGGCCGAGGCCGCCCTTTGTAGATCCGCGGCTCCAGCGCCTCTAGGCGCTTCGACCGAGGCCGCCCTTTGTAGATCCGCGGCTCGCACGCCGCTCGGCTCCCGATTAAAGGCGGCCTCTGTCTTTGCTGTTATTAATTAGCGCCGCTTTTCAAAGGGGTTTTTGTTCGACTGAGGAATACCATTCGTCCTGCTGCCAGAACAGAAAACAAACTCTTGCCGCGCGTCCGTCCTCCCGCCGAACGCGAGGCCGCAGGAATGCTGTGGACGAGGAGACTGGTGCAGAGAGGGAATGTACCCAGGGCAGCCACTCATGAGGCAGGGCAGAGACGAGAAGGGGCGAGCCGAGCCAGAGCCGAGCCAAGGGTGGGCTCTGGCTCTAAGAGCTTGTACATGAGGCGAGCCACTCACGAGGCAGGACAGAGATGAGAAGGGGCGATCCGAGCCAGAGCCGAGCCAGAGGCGGGCCAAGGGTGGGCTCTGGCCCTAAGACCTTGTACACAGGCATACCACTCATGATGCAGGCCAGAGACGAGAAGGGGCGAGCCGAACCAAGCCAAGGGTGGGCTCTGGATCTAAGAGCTTGTACACAGGCAAGCCACTCATGAGACACGGCAGAGACAAGAAGGGGCGAGCCGAACCAGAGCCGAGCCAAGGATGGGCTTTGGATCTAAGAGCTCGTACACGAGGCGACCCACTCACGAGGCAGGGCAGAGACGAGAAGGGGCGAGCCAGAGCCGAGCCAAGGGTGGGCTGTGGCTCCATGACCTTGTACACAGGCAAGCCACTCATGAGGCAGGGCAGAGACGAGAAGGGGCGAGCCGAACCAGAGCCGAGCCACGGGTGGGCTCTGGCTCTAAGAGCTTGAATACGAGGCGAGCCACTCATGAGGAAGGACAGAGACGAGAAGGGGCGAGCCGAGCCAGAGCCGGAGCCAAGGGTGGGCTCTGGCTCTAAGAGCGTGGACACGAGGCGAGCCACTCATGAGGCAGGGCAGAGACGAGAAGGGGCGAGCCGAACCAGAGCCGAGCCAAGGGTGGGCTCTGGATCTAAGAGCTTGAATACGAGGCGAGCCACTCATGAGGAAGGACAGAGACGAGAAGGGGCGAGCCGAGCCAGAGCCGGAGCCAAGGGTGGGCTCTGGATCTAAGAGCTTGAATACGAGGCGAGCCACTCATGAGACAGGGCAGAGACGAGAAGGGGCGAGCCGAGCCAGAGCCGGAGCCAAGGGTGGGCTCTGGCTCTAAGAGCCTGGACACGAGGCGAGCCACTCATGAGGCAGGGCAGAGACGAGCAGGGGCGAGCCAAGCCAGAGCCGAGCCAAGGGTGGGCTCTGGCTCTAAGAGCTTGTACACAGGCCAGCCACTCATGAGGCAGGGCAGAGACGAGAAGGAGCGAGCCGAGCCAGAGCCGAGCCAAGGGTGGGTTCTGGCTCTAAGAGCTTGTACACAGGCCAGCCACTCATGAGGCAGATTCAAAAAGTGGGGGTGGTGATGGACAGAGCATCTGAGTTAAACAGAACACTTGTACCCAGTCAAAAGATCAGGGCTTGATCCATCACCGTTTTTTAGCTCACTGCACCATCCCAGCTCAGAACCTGGCTACATGCAAATTAGTCTGACCCTGGCCCAGTGCATCATGGGAACAGGGCAGACCAAACTGCCAAGCCAATTCTTTACTGGAAAGGAAACAAGCTTCCGGGGACCGGTTTCTGGCATCGCAGCCGTCTTCGGCCCGGCTTGCTTGAATCCTGATGGTGCAGTGAGCAAGGGACTCACATCTGAGTATACCCTGCCAAACTTGTGGTGGCTAAAACGATTCAAAAAGTGGGGGTGGTGATGGACAGAGCATCTGAGTTAAACAGAACACTCGTACCCAGTCAAAAGATCAGGGCTTGATCCATCACCGTTTTTTAGCTCACTGCACCATCCCAGCTCAGAACCTGGCTACATGCAAATTAGTCTGACCCTGGCCCAGTGCATCATGGGAACAGGGCAGACCAAACTACCAAGCCAATTCTTTACTGGAAAGGAAACAAGCTTCCGGGGACCGGTTTCTGGCATTGCAGCTGTCTTCGGCCCGGCGTGCTTGAATCATGATGGTGCAGTGAGCAAGGGACTCACATCTGAGTATACCCTGCCACACTTGTGGAGGCTAAAACGATTCAAAAAGTGGGGGTGGTTTGGTCTGCCCTGTTCCCATGATGCACTGGGCCAGGGACAGACTAATTTGCATATAGCCAGGTTCTGAACTGGGATGGTGTAGTGAGCTAAAAAACGGTGATGGATCAAGCCCTGATCTTTTGACTGGGTATGAGTGTTCTGTTTAATTCAGATGCTCTGTCCATCACCACCCCTTTTCTGAATCGTTTTGGCCACTATAGGAGTGGCAGGGTATGCTCAGACATGTCCCTTGCTCACTGCACCATCAGGATTCAAGCAAGCCGGGCCGAAGACGGCTGCAATGCCAGAAACCGGTCCCCGGAAGCTTGTTTCCTTTCCAGTAAAGAATTGGCTTGGCAGTTTGGTCTGCCCTGTTCCCATGATGCACTGGGCCAGGGTCAGACTAATTTGCATGTAGCCAGGTTCTGAGCTGGGATGGTGCAGTGAGCTAAAAAACGGTGATGGATCAAGCCCTGATCTTTTGACTGGGTATGAGTGTTCTGTTTAATTCAGATGCTCTGTCCATCACCACCCCCTTTTTTGAATCGTTTTGGCCACTATAGGAGTGGCAGGGTATGCTCAGACATGAGTCCCTTGCTCACTGCACCATCAGAATTCAAGCAAGCCGGGCCGAAGACGGCTGCAATGCCAGAAACCGGTCCCCGGAAGCTTGTTTCCTTTCCAGTAAAGAATTGGCTTGGTAGTTTGGTCTGCCCTGTTCCCATGATGCACTGGGCCAGGGACAGACTAATTTGCATATAGCCAGGTTCTGAAATGGGATGGTGTAGTGAGCTAAAAAACGGTGATGGATCAAGCCCTGATCTTTTGACTGGGTATGAGTGTTCTGTTTAATTCAGATGCTCTGTCCATCACCACCCCCTTTTCTGAATCGTTTTGGCCACTATAGGAGTGGCAGGGTATGCTCAGACATGAGTCCCTTGCTCACTGCACCATCAGGATTCAAGCAAGCCGGGCCAAAGACGACTGCAATGCCAGAAACCGGTCCCCGGAAGCTTGTTTCCTTTCCAGTAAAGAATTGGCTTGGTAGTTTGGTCTGCCCTGTTCCCATGATGCACTGGGCCACGGACAGACTAATTTGCATATAGCCAGGTTCTGAACTGGGATGGTGTAGTGAGCTAAAAAACGGTGATGGATCAAGCCCTGATCTTTTGACTGGGTATGAGTGTTCTGTTTAATTCAGATGCTCTGTCCATCACCACCCCCTTTTCTGAATCGTTTTGGCCACTATAGGAGTGGCAGGGTATGCTCAGACATGAGTCCCTTGCTCACTGCACCGTCAGGATTCAAGCAAGCCGGGCCGAAGACGGCTGCAATGCCAGAAACCGGTCCCTGGAAGCTTGTTTCCTTTCCTGTAAAGAATTGGCTTGGTAGTTTGGTCTGCCCTGTTCCCATGATGCACTGGGTCAGGGACAGACTAATTTGCATATAGCCAGGTTCTGAACTGGGATGGTGTAGTGAGCTAAAAAACGGTGATGGATCAAGCCCTGATCTTTTGACTGGGCTCTGGCTCTAAGAGCTTGGATACGAGGCGATTAGACAACAAGGGGACCCAAAGGATGCAGCCATGGACCTTGGGAAAGTACTTTGTTAACAACAGTGGTCCATTGCAAAAAGTAATTTAAAGAAAAACAATAAAATATAGACACAATCGAAGCTATATTTGGTAAATATACCAGCCCAGCCGGGCGAGGGTCTAAAGTGTATTGATGTAAAAAATTCGTAAGACAATATTACAATATTACACGGTGGGACACAAGCCTGTGACCCACAGTACACACTTACACAGTTACGTAAAAACAAAACACAAGGGGCTTTTTAGGCAAGAAGCCGTTGGTTTGTGACACTTCCAATACAATTTTGTCAAAGTGTCACAGAAAAAATGAACCATAACACCTTTACAATCAAATTAGTCTTTTTGTAATAGTATAAGGCGTTAAAGGAGTGTCGACGGCGTTTCCATTCGCTATTTTTAGATCAAGCGAATCATCATCAGGACATGAATTTATGCCTAAGATAAGCCTTAATAGCCTACGGAGGGAAGGGAAAAGAAAAAATGATTACTTGGATGCCCTGTTAACAGAACACCTGTAGGGAACGAAGGGGAAAATTTCCACAAAATACAAAAACAGTTAAGATATGCCATGCTTACATTCAATAGTCTTAAAAATGTGTGAGTATATTGTATACCATGAATTACTACTTTTCAGCCTGTGATTGTATTAATATGGAGCTGTGAATAACCACATATATCCAATTGTAGCGTCAAGGAACACAGTGAAACTGTTGTCCCTGTTGGTAGCACCGAATCAAGGTGATAGAGTCAGTAGGGGTTTATTAAGAAACAGCAAATGGTGCAATTCACATTAGTCGTAGTGTGGAAAAGTGAGGGTGGGTTAATGGGAGAGCTGCGTGGACTTCGCGGCGATGCGGTCAATTAAAAAGATTAAAGCAACGGTGCATGGTGTCCGTGTTACAGACAGGACCGGCTGAGATTAATAGATGCAAGAGATTAATAGATGCAAAGTGACCCAGTGCACATCATTGGTGAGAATGAGACCTTCGGCGATGAGAGTGAATATGTGCAATGCCGCGTGGTGGCAAGTGTCCGAATTATAGGCATAGCCAAGTGAACCTGGTAAGTAGAGTCGTACGAGGTGACCCAATGATCAGTCTCAGTGAGGGGAGGCAGCTAGTTCATAAAATATGTAACAGCTTACCGCTAAACCGGGGAATTGTCCACAATTCGGTTGTGGCTGGGAGGGCAGGTCAATACCTACGGGGAAAACCCTAGTGAGTTTCTAGGTTTTCCATGCATGAAAACACGAGGGAACATGCCGGACCGAAGTGCCGCTTACCTTTAAATTAAGGCGGATGAGTTAGAAATCTCGTGTCCTGCTCGGGATGGTGCCTAAAGAATAAACCGTAGCCATTTATCAATTGTTATCATGGCGCAAGTGGGGGTGCGAGGTAAGGGGATGCCTCATATAGTTATAGGACTCACCGGTGTGACAGGGACGAGTTACCCTCAATGGACGGCGAACTCTCTGGTCGCGGTGTGTCTGCCTCGTGCCAGTGCGTTAGGTTAAGAGCACTTCCTGATTGGATCGTGACGCGGGTGATGTGGGGGAGTGCCAAGTGAAGAAGGACTAATCCAGAAGTGGTAAAGGGTGAATGGCGCCGCCATTTTAAAACGGACCCATGAATCGGTGCAGTGAACCATACAATTGACAGCCCTGAGTGGCCAGGCATTATCAGAAAGACGATGGAACATACTTTGCCCCAGTATTGGAACTTTCATAGATTCCCATGCTTTGTATCATTCCCCGTCGTCGGACTGGGAGTCTCGGTAATAAAAATATCATAGTAGTAGGTACAAAAGAGAAAGGAAAGGCCTAGGCCTCATTCCCTTTTGTAACATATCAGCCTCTTTTTGTAAAAGAGACCAAACTCTAGGCGTCAGCCAATCAGAAGAGCCTCACCCTTAGAACCTTCCTGAAGGAACCTCAGAGCCTCAGATTTTCTACCGCACGTTGTGCTAGGGAGTCTCCATTGAGCTCTGCTCTATTTCTACTCTTTTAAACACATTTCTACAGATATTTCTTCAGGATTTTCTTCAGTTTTCTTCAGGACACTCTTCTTCTTCAAAATGTCTGAGGTTGAGAAGAAAAAAGCCCTTTTCAAGCCCTGTTCCACCTGTGGGAAGAAAAGGCTGTTTGTGGAAGACAAACACAAGGATTGCATCTACTGCCTGTATCCAGATCACAGGGCAGAGGAATGTAAGATTTGTCGCACTCTCTCCACCAAGACCTTGAGAGATCGTGCTGGAAGGCTTCTTACATGGTTGCAGAGGCAGAAGGAAAGGAAACATGGAGTTTCCAGTGATGAGGAAGAATCGGCGTCTTGTGCTTCCTCTAAAAGGTCAGTGAAAAGGGGTAGAGGTTCCCCATCTTCCTCTATTGGGCGCCCCTCTAAGGCTTCAAAGAAGACCCCCAGGGAGTCTGATGGCCGGGGTTCAGGAGGTTCCCCCCACCGCAGTGGGTCGGGCAAGGCAGAACTGGTTTCGCCTCCTAAGGGTGAGAAGACAGACCCAGCCTTCAAAAGACCCTCTTCACACTCTTCAGAGAGGAGTTCCAAGTCCTCTACGACGAAGACTTCGTCGACGGTGGCTCCGTCGACGACAAAAATGAAGACCAAGATCCAATTGGTCCCGTCGACGGGCTCGTCGACGGGAACGCCGACGACGAAGGCTTCGTAGTCGGTTAAGAAGACCTCGACGACGGCGGCGTCGACGGGAAGTATGCCGACGACATCGACGACGGCGAAGACATCGTCGACGAAGAAACCATCGTCGTCGACGACAGTGTCGACGACGGCAGTACCGACGACGTCGTCGACGGTGTCGACGACGGTCATGTCGTCGACGAGTGCTTCGACGACGACAACAATTTCTACATCGACGGCGGGCTCGTCGTCGGTGGCATCGACGACGACATCTACTATTCCTATCTCGTCGACGAGTATTTCACCAGCGTCGACGGCCCAACCAACGATACTGGCTGCAGAGAGAAGGGTAACAATATCTCTCACAAGGATCACGCCTGAAATGACATCCCCAAGGAGGGTGACCTCATTACCCCCAACGACGTTGCTAGACCAGGACTACTCTGAGGGAGACGGTCAGGATAGCTTTGAGTATGCAAATAGCCCATCTCAGCTTCTCATTAAAAGTCAAGAGACGGACTCAGAGGAGGCATATGAACAAGGTGGAGGTGACTACCCACAAACAGACCACTTAATGGACTGTGAATCACAAGGCATGGTTTCAGTACCGACGTCCTTCCTGCATGACCTGCACAAGATGTTGCAAGACTACAAATCCAAGGCCGAGCGTCCAGCGCCGAGGAGGTCTACTCCGTCAACACCAGTGAAGGACCACTCTTCAAGTGTCCCTCCGGTACACCCAGTGCAGACTCCTCCTCAACCACAGCGGCCAGTGCCCCAGACTGCGTCTGGAACAGCGGATGATCCGGATGAGGATCATGATAATGATACGGATGCGTCATCCGGTGATAATCAGGACTCGGATCAGGAAGGGGATGAATACAATGACTACATCATCCCGGATCCAGCTTCGCCCCACCAGGACCTAGGTGACTCTCCTCCTGTTGACATTGGCAGTTTTCACCAACTGATGGAACGTGCAGCCGGCCGATTTAAGTTGGTATTGCCTGCGGAAACCACAGACTGTTTCTTGTACGATTTTAAAGACACTCTCCGCAAGACTACGAGGTCCATTCCGATTGTGGAACATCTATGGAAGGAGGGTTTGAAAACCATGAAAAACCCAGCGACGGTGGTCCCTGTGCTACCGCGCCTTGATAAAAAGTATAAAGCGCCGGAGGATGCACCGGCTGCCCTGACAGGTCATCCCAAACCGGACTCTGTAATCTCCCAAGCGGCGCAAAGGAAGTCACGGAACCCTTCTGCTCCCTTGACAGCCCCTCCTGACAAGGATGGATGACGGATGGATAACACAGGCAAGAGATTTTCATCCATTGCTAGCCTTCTGGTTCGCGCCGCCAATGCTTTGGCAATATTGGGGCGATATGATCGCCAGTTATGGTGCGATATAGCACCCTACTTGGATCAGCTTACACCGGAAAGCGGGCTGGAAGCCAAGAAAACCTTGCAAGAAGGTGAAGCGGTCTCCATGGAGATAATAGATTGTGCCATGGACATTGCCACAACGTCCTTTAGGGCTTTGGCAGGAGCAGCAGTACTAAGACGCCAAGGGTGGCTAAAAGCGACTTGGTTTCTGCCAGAAATCCAAAACAAGGTCCTTGATCTACCTTTTGATGGCGAGGCACTTTTACGCAAATTGATCGACGAAACGCTGCAAGACATCAAGAAGGACACGGAAACAGCTAGATCGCTGGGAACACTCCAGTACCGCAAAACTCCTTTTAGGGGCACAAGAGGCAGAGGTGGCACCCATAGAGGCGCATACCAACAACAGCGCTATTCTTCCAACAGCTCTGGGTACCAGCCGAATCGCCAGTCATACCAACAAAGACAGGGCCAGTCCTCTGGTTATTCACGGCCTTACAACAAAGGCAAGCAAACTGCCCGTGGACGAGACTCGTCCAAACGCCAATAGCGGCCTGCGGGCTCTGCCTACTGCTCCCTCCTCCGAGAGATCATCAGTTGGAGGCAGGGTGTCAAAATTCCTTCTGAACTGGTCCCAAATTACATCGGACCGTTGGGTGCTCAACATCATCAGACGGGGACATACTTTGGAGTTTACAGAAGTCCCTCCACCCAGACCCCCATCAGCCATCCCTTCCAGACATCTGCATCTCCTGCGGCTAGAGGTACAACAAATGCTCCGCAAAGGAGCGATAGAGCCGGTCCCCTCCAATCAACAGGGCCACGGTTTCTATTCCAGGTTCTTCCTGGTGAGGAAAACGCAGGAGAAGTGGCGTCCCATCCTGGACCTCAGGGAGCTAAATGCCTATCTCATCTCCTTATCCTTCAGGATGGTATCCCTACAGGACGTTTTGAAAATGGTCAACCCGGGGGATTATATGGCCACACTCGATCTGGAGGATGCGTACTTCCATATCCTGATTCACCCAGCGCACAGAAGGTTCCTACGCTTCACAGTAGCCAAGAGCCATTTTCAGTTCAGAGTCTTGCCGTTCGGCCTTCGCTCTGCTCCAAGAATTTTTACGAAGGTGCTGGCACCTGCAGCAGCATTTCTGCGCAAAAACCACTTCCAGGTCTTCCCTTACCTGGACGATTGGTTACTAAAGGCCCCGACCAGAGCATTAGCGCAGGACGCGGTGCAGGCTTGCACCACTCTGTTCCAAAATCTGGGTTCACCTTGAACATGGAGAAATCCACGCTGCTGCCGTCACGGACAGCGCGGTTCTTGGGAGCGCTGTTGGATTCGCGGCTCTCAAAGGCATTTCCTACTCGAGAAAGGGTACAGAAACTGCAAAGATTAGCAGGAAGCCTTCAAAGAAAAAAGTGTCTTTCTGTACGCAGCTACAAGTCGCTGTTGGGGGTGATGTCATCTTGTATACCCCTGATCCCGCACTGCAGGCTACGGATGCGCCCCCTGCAGGAGCAACTGGACCTCCAGTGGCAGCAAGTGCAGGGATCGTTCGACGACAAAGTAATGGTCACTCGAGAGATGAAGGAGGCAGTGCTTTGGTGGTCGAATCCACAGAACTTATGCCAAGGTCTATCCTTCGCAAGCGTTCCATCACCTCACATACTGACGACGGATGCGTCATTGGAGGGATGGGGAGCAGTGATGCAGGACCTGCAGGTCAGCGGCCATTGGTCTCCAAGCGACCGAAAGCTACACATCAACCTGTTGGAGCTGAGAGCGATCAGGCTAGCCCTTCAAGCCTTTCTTCCGCGTCTCCAGGGTTCACAGGTGCTAGTCAGGACGGACAACACCACGGCTATGCATTATGTGAACAAGGAAGGAGGGACGAGGTTCAACAGATTCTGGAATGGACTATTCTTCACGGAATTTCTCTAAAGGCGGAGCACTTACCAGGAGTGCTCAACGAGGGCGCAGACAGGCTGAGCAGGCTCGCCTCAGTCAGTCACGAGTGGGAGCTGAAACAACAAACAACAAGTGATAGATCTACTCTTTCAAAAATGGGGCACACCAGAGGTGGACCTTTTTGCCACGCCGACCAACAAAAAGTGCCTAGCCTACGCCAGCAGGTTCCATCACCAAGGCTCATTGGGCAATGCCCTGTCGATAGCCTGGACGGGGAGGTTTCTCTATGCATTTCCACCGATTCCCCTGCTTCCTCGTCTCCTCAGGAAGATGAGGACGGAACCATGCAAGCTCATCCTTATAGCCCCGGCATGGCCAAGACTATTCTGGTACACCGAGCTCCATCTGCTATCGCTAGTACCTCCGATAAAGCTGGAGGACGTTCCGGATCTCCTGGCAATGTCCGAAGGACAAGTTTGGCATCCAGACCCGAAATCGTTGCACCTGACTGCATGGCTCCTGACCAGCGAGAATACATGAATGTTCCTCTTTCCAATGAGGTCAAAGACATCCTCTCTCAGGCAAGGGCTCCGTCCACAAACAAAACATACAGACTGAAGTGGAAAAGGTTCTGTATCTGGTGCAAGAAAGAAAAGATTGATCCTTTCACGTCAAAACCTCATCAGCTCCTACCTTACCTACTCTCGCTAGCTAAGTCTAATCTGTCCCATTCTACTATCAAGGTTCATTTAGCGGCGATTTCGAGATTCAGAAGATCTGATTCTGGTCCTTCGTTGTGGTCTGCAAGAATTGTCAAACAATTCCTCAAAGGCCTGTTCAGGGTCTATCCGCCAGTGCGATCTCCTCCTCCAGCATGGCATCTAAACTTAGTCCTGGCTCAACTAATGAAGGGACCTTTTGAGCCGATTCACCGCTCAGACCTAAAATTCTTATCATGGAAGTTAGCTTTACTCTTGGCCCTCACATCAGCGAGGCGAGTGGGGGAGATGCAAGCCTTAACTATCCAAGAACCGTTTTTGCAGTTCAAAAAGAACACTACCATCTTAAGGACGAACCCAAGGTTCATTCCCAAGGTCCCCACTGACTTTCACCTAAATGAGCCGGTCATTCTAAAGACATTTTTTCCGAACCCAGTCACTCCAGCAGAAAAGACATTGCACACTCTGGATTTGCAACGCTGTCTGAAGTTCTACATGGACCGCACCAAAGACTTTAGAAAATCTTCACAATTGTTCATTGCTTTCGGCGGTCCAAACAAAGGTCTCCCTCTGTCTAAACAGGGGATCTCGAGTTGGATTTCAAGTGCCATTCTGCATTGCCACAAGTTAGCAGGAAAACCTCTAGTGGGCAAGATCCGTGCTCACTCGACGAGATCAGTGGCTTCTTCTACGGCCCTCTTTGCGGGGGTACATATCAAGGACATCTGCAGAGCTGCTACCTGGAGCAGCGTGCACACGTTCACTAAGCATTATTGCTTAGAGTCATTGCAGCAGGATGACGCAGCTGTGGGCCAGGCTGTCCTGAGAAACCTCTTCAAGTGATGGGTGAGCTTTCCTTTCTATCCCACCTTCCATGGGTGACACATTTTGTAATTTTCTGGCTAATGTTATGATATACTGCTTTACAAAATGTGTTTATGGTGTTTACTGCTTGCTATTCTGATACAAAGCATGGGAATCTATGAAAGTTCCAATACTGGGGCAAGAAAACAAGTTACTTACCTGTAACTTTGGTTCCCCAGTATTGGTAACTTTCATAGATTCCCATGCGCCCGCCCACCTCCCCGGGGAAAACTCAGCCTTCAGCAAGTATGGTGTCTAGCGCACTACGGCTACGAAAATCTGAGGCTCTGAGGTTCCTTCAGGAAGGTTCTAAGGGTGAGGCTCTTCTGATTGGCTGACGCCTAGAGTTTGGTCTCTTTTACAAAAAGAGGCTGATATGTTACAAAAGGGAATGAGGCCTAGGCCTTTCCTTTCTCTTTTGTACCTACTACTATGATATTTTTATTACCGAGACTCCCAGTCCGACGACGGGGAATGATACAAAGCATGGGAATCTATGAAAGTTACCAATACTGGGGAACCAAAGTTACAGGTAAGTAACTTGTTTTCTTCAGTAGGAGATGGTACAGTAAAGTCCACATTTGTAAAGCGCACAATCACCCGTAAGGGTCTCTAGGCGCTGGGGGGCCGTCGGGAAGATTAAGCGAGCTATTGCCCAGAGTCACATGGTGCTGGGCAAACCTGCCGCCGGAGCCGGGGATCGAACCGTGGTCCCCAGATTCCAGCGTCAGTGAAAACCAACAGTGTAGGCTTCAGCACCCTATGCAGGAAAATGATAACCATTATACAGAGAGGATTGGACAGAAACAATTAAATCAAAGAATTACGATCCTCCAGGAGATTGAGTCCCGTGTTGGATATGAGGCGAGCCACGAATGAGGCAGGGCAGAGACGAGAAGGGGCAAGCCGAGCAAGAGCTGAGCCAGAACCGAGCCGAAGGTGGGCTCTGGATCTAAGAGCTCGTACACGAGGCGAGCCACTCATGAGGCAGGGCAGAGACGAGAAGGGGCGAGCCGAGCCAGAGCCGAGCCAAGTGCTGGCTCTGGCTCTAAGAGCTTGGACACAAGGCGAGCCACTCATGAGGCAGGGCAGAGACAAGAAGGGGCGAGCCAAGCCATAACCGAACCAAGGGTGGGCTCTGGCTCTAAGAGCGTGGACACAAGGCGAGGCACTCATGAGGCAGGACAGAAACAAGAAGGGGCGAGGCGAGGGTGGGCTCTGGATCTAAGAGCTTCTACACGAGGCAAGCCACTAATGAGGCAGGGCAGAGATGAGAAGGGGCGAGTCGAGCCATAGCCAGAGCCGAGCCAAGGGTGGGCTCTGGCTTCTAGAGCTCGTACACGAGGCGAGCCACTCATGAGGAAGGGCTGAGACTAGAAGGGGCGAGCCGAGCTAGAGCCAAGCCATGGATGGGCTCTGGCTCTAAGAGCTTGTACATGAGGCAAGCCACTCATGAGGCAGGGTAGAAACAAGAAGGGGCGCGCCAAGCAAGAGCCGAGCCAGAGCCGAGCTAAGGGTGGGCTCTGGCTCTAAGAGCTTGTACATGGTGTGAGAAAGTGCCATCTTTCTTGCCTTGGTATGCCCCCACTTTTTTCTGAACTGCTGATGTGCTTTGACTGAGTGTGCCCTGGGTTCCTGCCAATCAGGTACCCAGGGCCTGTGTTCCTTCCCTAAAAAGAAAAGCTACGCTGAAACAAAATACCCAATTGGCATCTCTGGCCACCTGTCAGCCCCTAGTAAATGGTACCCTAGGTACCCAGGGCATGGTGACCAGAGAAGACCCCTGAGGGCTGCAGCACTTATTGTGCCACCCTCAGGGGCCCTGTACCCTGGCACCCACACACTGCCTTTGCAGGCTGAGTACCTAAGTACAGAACTAAACCAAGAGTCGACATGGCACACATCCCTGTGTGCCATGCCCACAGAACCCACTGCCCTGGCATACTTCAGTCACCCCTCTAGCTGGGTGCCCTATGCCAAGAGGTGAGGGCACAGGTGCATGAGCCCTGTGCCCCTCCAGTACCCAGGGCCGTTCCTGGGCACTGTAAGTGCAGTGATGCCATTTAAGAGTATATGGTGCTGGGAGGTTGTCATTACGAACTCCACAGCACCATAATGGCTACCCTGAAGACTGACAAGTTTGGTACCAAACTTCTCAGCACATTAAACCCGCACTGATGCCAGTGTGAGATTTAATGTAAGATGCACGCATCTTAGAGATGCCCTCCAAAACCCGAACCTACAATCCACGTCTGGACTGAGTGGCTGCAGAGGCTGCCACACAGCAGACATGTTGCTGGACCCCTGGATGGAGAGCCCCCCGCTCTCCTGGGCCTGCAACAATGCACATCCTGGGCGAGGTGCTAGGTCTCCTCCCCAGGATGGACAGGGGGAAGCTTCAAAGGCATGCCGCCTCTGAGAGCTTCTCCAGACCATTTGCTGTACCCAGTAACTGCCCCCCACCCGTTCTACCCCCACTCTGGCGGGAAGACTGGCGGGAAAAACTACGTCAGGAAGGAGGGTGTGCCAACCTTTGCCAACTCCACCCCTCAGGTGGAGGAGGCTAGGTGAAGCATGACCCGGGCTCCGGCTATCTTGTAGATGGGGAGCCCTGCCCAATCCCAGCTAGGCTCCAGCCCACCTCCCACAGGAGAGGAGAAGGCTAGGGGGTGTCCTCACCCCAGGACAGGGACCCATTGATCCCTTCCCTTGCCCTACCTGTAACGCCCCTAAAATTAGTATTTAGGGGCTCCCTGAACCTTCCTTCCTCAGATCCCGATATCAAAAGAAGGAAGAAGATCAAGAAGAAGAAGACCAGCCGCGCAGCTGCTAACAATAGGACAACAACAACTGACTTGGCTCCAGCCCTACGGGCCTGTTGATCCTGGAACCTGCTCCTGCCTAATCCCGGCAACCTCCATGGACAGCAACCTTGGGACACCCAGAGGACCTGCCTGCCTTGACCATCTCGAAGATTAGGACTCCCATCAGCAGAGGCTCTGCTGCAACAGCCCACCTGGTGCTCACTAGGAAGCTCGGACCAGCCGACTCTGCACCAGCCGAGCCCGGGCCGGGCCAACCCGAACCAAGACCACGAGGACATCCCCCCGGCGACTGGGACCCGAAATCTAGTGCCCAAAGGCCCTCCTCGACGAACCATCCGACGCCTGCAGACTCAGAACCAGGGGCCACCCCAACCGCGACCAGTGAGGGTACGTTTTTCGGACCCCCAAAGACACCCTTGCTTCCGGTGCCCCGCGGCCCCCTGTACCTCCCTTTGGGGTACCTACCTGTGCTCCAACATCCCAACTTACCTCTCGAAGTGCTGGTCGCCCCTGGAGAGTCTCTGTCCCCGAGCCTGCAGCCTTTGTTCCCTTTTCAAGATCCTCATTGGATAACATTGAGCGCACGACGGCTCAAAAGCACCCTGCACCCAGCCGCCCGAGTGCCGCTGGCTGTGACCTCTTTGTCCTATCCTACTTCCCCCCTTGCCCTGAGCAAGTGACCAGGAGCCCAGCTCCCAGAGCCGCGTGGCCTGCTAGCCAGCAGCCACCAACCGAAGGCCCCCTTTCCCTCATTGGATATCATTGGGCCTACCTACCTCTGCACCCGGCCGCCCCTGTGCCGCTGGGACTGATCTAACTGTACTTACCAGACCCTGGGGGACCCCTGAGTCTATGCCCAGAACCTTACCTTCAACAACCAAGTACTCACCTGGAAACCGTTATTTCACTTACCTACCATTGGATAACATTGACTCATTTTGACTCGAAAACTTTCTGTGTGAAGTTTTGAAACCTGAAAATATTCCTATAAAATCAGCCAAAGCCCGAATTCCGAAGTACCTGGGTTTAGGGGAGAAGCCAGTACTGTACCTTTCAGCCCAGTACTGAATTGCAAAAGTAATCCCTAGCTGGTTTACTAGTAATCTGTATTTTCTCCATAGGAACCCATTGTCTGCTTTTCTATGAAATTTCTTCAAAGTGTCTACTTTTGAAAACTGCAAATATTCTTTAAAAATCATACGAAATACTGAAACGCAATTACCTACCTGTTTTGAGTTAATCCCCCAGAGCTGGCCCTAGGAGACCAGTGCTGGGTCACAAAAGTAACGCGATCGTACTTTACCTGCAACCTGAATTTCCTCCTGAATAACATTGTGAGATTTACATTGAAAAGTTTCTAAGTGTGGACTTTTAAAACAGCTTTATTTATATTCATGAAAATTCACTACAAAAACGAAAAAGTTTTTGATAATCTGGTTTCAGCTTAGGCCCCAGGACTGAATCTAAAACCTAGTCCTGGAAATTCCAAAGTAATCTATAAAGTAATCAACTGTACTTATATGTAGAAAACCCATTGAGCTCAATGCTAAAGTGTGTTTCAGGACTGTGTTGCTTACTATCAATGCTGTAATCATTGTGTGCACAACCTTTATTGCCCCTTTGCAAAGTATTTACATGAGAGTACACGTAACCAGAAAAGTATATTTTTATAACTGTTGGTTCTAAAAATAAAACAAGTATATCTGAAGATATAACAACAATTGGCCTGGAGTTCACTTCTTGAGTGTGTGAAACCTTTTGCTGATTGAGTGTGTACAACAAATGCTTTACACTGTCCTCTGGTACTGCCTTACTGCTCGACCAAGCTACCACTTTGGAGAGTAAGGTCAGTTCTAACTTTAACCTCTGTTATACCCTTGGGGTTTGTGGACTCTATACACACTGTACTGCCTTATTGTCCAGTATATATAGAGCCACTTTCTCACACACAGGCAAGCCACTTATGAGGAAGGGCAGAGACGAGAAGTGGCGTGCCGAGCCAGAGCTGAGCCAAGAGTGGGCTCTGGCTCTAAGAGCTTGTACACAGGCAAGCCACTCATGAGGCAGGACAGAGACGAGAAGGGGCGAGCCGAGCCAGAGCCGAGCCAAGGGTGGGTTCTGGCTCTAACAGCTTGTACACGAGGTGAGCCACTCATGAGGCAGGGCAGAGACGAGAAGGGGCAAGCCGAGCAAGAGCTGAGCTAGAGGCAAACCAAGAATGGGCTCTGGCTCTAAGACCTTGTACACAGGCAAGCCACTCATGAGGCATGGCAGAGACAAGAAGGGGCGAGCCGAGCCAAGAGTGGGCTCTGTCTCTAAGAGCTTGTACATAGGCAAGCCACTCATGAGGGAGGGCAGAGATGAGAAGGGGCGAGCCAGAGCCGAGTCAAGGATGGGTTCTGGCTCTAAGACCTTGTACACAGGCAAGCCACTCATGAGGCAGGGCAGAGTCAAGAAGAGGCGAGCCGAGCCAGAGCCGAGCCAAGGGTGGGCTCTGGCTCTAAGAGCTTGTACACAAGGTGAGCCACTCATGAGGCACGGCAGAAACTTGAAGGGGCGAGCCGAGCCAGAGCCGAGCCAAGTGTGGGCTCTGGCTCTAAGACCTTGTACACGAGGCGAGCCACTCGTGAGGCAGGGCATAGAAGACGAGAAGGAGCGAGACGAGCAAGAGCCGAGCCAGAGACAAGCCACGGGTGGGCTCTGGCTCTAAGAGCTTGTACACAGGCAAGCCACTCATGAGGCAGGGCAGAGATGAGAAGGGGCGAGCCGAGCCAAGTGTGGGCTCTGGCTCTAAGAGTTTGTACACAGGCAAGCCACTCATGAGGCAGGGCAGACACTAGAAGGGGCGAGCCGAGCCAGAGCCGAGCCACGGGTGGGCTCTGGCTCTAAGAGCTTGGACACGAGGCGAGCCACGAAAGGAACTGACATGTAAGTCATGCCACAAACATGTTAGAATATGATACATTTTTTTTTAACGACTATTTTTTTAACACTCATAAGAGTTTCACCTTAGCACATCATTTAGAGTTATTAAAAATTCATTTTTTAGGTCTCGCGCCTAGCGTTGCAGTGCACAGCAGTGCTCGTGCAGCGCGAGACCTCTTGTAAGGGAGTTCTGAAAGCTGCTCACACGCTCGTGCATGTGATCAGGCTTTTGTCGCCCGCCATTGGCTTTAGCATTTTTTATGCCAAAATACGGCATGCAATTAGACAAAGGTGGGCGCATGTCCCGCCTTTGCTCCGCCCATTCCCACCGGTGGCTAGCACACGCAGCAGCACGCGTTCGCCTTGCTGCCGCGCTTCCTTGCCCGCGCTCCTCTGTGGTGCTCACGCACCACTGGTTAACTTTCACTTTCGCGCAGCGCGACCGTGTGACTTTCACGGCCGTACGGCCATTGCCTTTTTTTTGTGGCGCTGCGTTTCAGGCTATAAGTGCAATGTGTCGCATACTGCAACTACGAGCCAGAAAACTAGGATTCACTGAAAAGTGAACAGTGAGCGACGACTGGGTTCGTTGTATGGCCCCTGTAACGAAAGCAAACACTAAATACCATCATTTTCCTACTACTGGGGACACCTGTCCACTACTTACGCGGACCATCAGTGAGTACAGCCTCACATCCGTTGTCACCAGCCGATCTCTTAACCGATGTAAGTTGTCCTTAAAACCGTGGTACTTCCGGGTCACACATTACCCAAGCCTGTGGCTGAACATAGTCTGGGATTGGTCACTGCTAACGTGTAAAATGCCTTAGTGTTGTAGGCATTGGGGAACCCAACCAATACCAGTGCACCATACATCACCCTTATAGTGGTGATTGGCTGTGGAGTCCGCACGTTCCGCTGTTCAACCCGCCTCTTACAGTTGGCGAGTTCCGCCCTTCTTTGGGGAGTGTGTAGTTTACATGGAACTCCGCTTGAGGTGAGTCAGTCTGGGATTAGGTGAAACTAGAATTCTCGGGCCAGAAAGGCCAGGCTACTGCCCCCGGCTGTAAATACGAAGTCACCAGAGAGGAGGTGGAGCAAAGGGCTATAAGGCTCAAGGTGATTCAGTGAGCGATGGTTGAGACATGTCTGTTCACGACTGACAGTGCTGGAGAAGCCCGTTTTTGGCCTTTGTATGTTCCGGTCAGCGGTGACAGCCATAGATGGCTCTGCCGAGATCTGATAGCATACAGGCGATAGCTGTCTAGGACAGTGGTTCTTAACCTTTCAAATTACTCTGCACCGCCACTCAAAGGCGCAACTAGTTACTATTTGTTCAAGATCAGCGCTGCGCACGTCTACGTGCTGCTGCGCTAATCTTAAATAATGTCAGCTGCTTTCGGAGGCCGTAGGACTTCCTTTTGATTTGCCAAGTTCCACACTACCTTCTTCCCGGTTTACTGTGTGGCTACATAGCGTGAACAGCGCCTGGCCTTGTGCAAGGGGTGAATTTCAGTGTGCTGTCTAGGCTATGTTAATGTTTAGCCCCTCAGGAAGTCCTGTCCATGGTCGTGGCTCAGAAATACTTCTTGTAAACCAAGGCGCAGCGGTAACCAGCGTTTTATTTACAGGACTCAAACATTGGTAAGTTCAACCAAATTGCTTAATATTGAACAAATTGCGAACAACAAACTAGTATCCTTTGCTTTACTGTCATAAGTGTTGTCTGCCTGCTCTGGGACAAGTTATATATATAAATATATAAATAAATACAGTGGGTTCAGCTATCTCCCCAATAGCATTTTGGAAATCAAACGCATTCAGCGCATTCAGTTGTGTTACAAATATGATTGCACCGGCACAACACTGACCCACAGAGCTTGCCCCTGCCTTTTGTTTGTTGCTGCACACCACCGCCAAAGCATATTGTCTCATGTGTTTTAATGTTGTGTATTTTATCGGAGAGGACGGCATTTTATTAAAAAACATGTTTAGCGTGTTCTGGTAAGAGCAAGTTGGCGTACAAATAAAGATTAATATTTGTTTTTATCTGTATGTTTTTACCAGTGCATATAGGTGATTTCAGATATACAATCATATTTGTACTGCCTTGCTTGCCACATTTGATGCACACATGGCTTTCCTTCTTTTCCACATCTGCATTTTCTAAATAAAACGTGTCATCATGTTACAAGTACTGACTGCAAGGCGTGAGCACTTAAGTGAACCTCCCTTAAAAAGCAATAGAAGTGCAGGTAAGGGTAGCACTTTAGTTGCGCACATATTATAGATATTACGAGAATACAAAAGAATTTATGTGAACATCAAGGCAAACTTCCTTCTTCTCGTTTACACAACAGTCAGTTCGGATTTGGGAACAACAAATAAAAAATGTGCAGCAGCACACCCTCAATAGTGCCCCCTGCTAATCTGGACACTTGCATGCTTTAATTTTTGTTTGGTTTCCTTAGTAACTACTGTGTAAGCTTTTTAGCGACTTTCCTTTGCTTTACAGTAATGAGTGTGGCACAAATACTTACTACCTCGTGATTAAGCCTTACTGGTCTGGGCCAAGTTATAAATAAATGAATAAAACATGTTCAACTATCTTCCCAATAGCATTACAAAAAGATTATTCTGTTGTGTCAGAAATAAGATTGCACCGGCACATTACGGACCCACAGATCTTGTCTTTCCTTGAGGTGGTCTTCCCAAGTAGTAACTTTCAACTACATGCTGCGATCTTTGGACCCTTCACCTTTCGATATATGCCATATTACTGCAGTGCAGGCATTCGGCGTTTAGTATCAAGTGAAGACCGGTCTGTGGGCAAAGGGTCTTAGTGCCAGATGTAGGTGGCCCAATACCGGTCGGTAACAGCCGAAATTACCGAATTTCGGCCGTTACCGACCCGTATTGGGCATTTGGGATGTAGGTGGCTACATTTCAGATTCGGTAATTTACTGAATCGGTAATTTAAGGAATCTGTAAATTACTGATTCCTTAAAATACCGAAATAGGGAGCGCACTCAAATGAGTGCATTGCACAGTTAAGGATTCGGTATTTACCACCAAATAAAGGTTGGTGGTAAATATCGAAAACCTTAATAAAAAGCAATTTTGTGCTTTTTTTACTGTGCCATGTGGCAGACATACATGCCCTTAGGGCATGTATGTGTGCCCCATGTGCACCCATGCACTATTCAGGGGTGCAACAGGGTGTCAATGGGACACCCTGCCACCCTTGAACATGGTCCCCCTATTACCGAATCGGTAATTCCCAATAATTCCTATGGGCCTCCAGGCCCATAGGCCCATAGGAATGAATGAAAACTACTGATTCGGTAAAATACAGAATCGGTATTTACCAAGTCTGTATCGAATCCTACCGATTCGGTAAAATTTACCGAATAATTAGCTACATCCCATTTACCGATTCTGAAATACCGAATCGGTAAAATTCGGTATTTTAGAATCGGTAAAATAGGATTACCTACATCTGGCCCTTGGATTCAACACTGTCCTCTCCTTAAATATGAACACTTGTTCAGGCCAGCCGCATTCTCAGCTAAGTGTGTTTAAAATCTAACTGGCTCCCCAGTGCAATACACTTGCAACTGTAACAGTTATTCTTTTACTAATGAGGTGAAAACTTTGCACGCGGTATAACGTCATGCTATCATTTCATGTGGCTCTTTATGCCACATAATTTGCATTTTTTTTGCATACTTTTGCCAACCATGCCACCAAATGCATAATTCCAGGGGCTGTGTTCATAGCTGCCCTTGTGATAAGGGAATGCATAACTTAGCAGCCTCTCTAGTAATTTCAAATGATTTAGCCATGGTACCTTCACCGTTTCTGCACGTTTCCCAGAGTTATTTGAGTAAGGGCAGTTTTCGAATAATTGCAATTATGCTTATAAGATTCATTCTTAATAGGGCCCTTCAAAGACTTATAATTGAATTTCCAACATTGTAGTGTCTTTATTTCGCATCCTTTTTAAAACAGTGACATTCTAGGTAAACCATATAATCTGGTTTAGTGTTTTTATATATCACTAACTTTACCACATGGTTCATCTTACAAGGCAGAGGCATGAAATCACGCCCTTCACCTTTGGAACAGCCCTTGCAACACAATTACATAATACACCACACCTCGTGCCACAAAATTCAACAGCACAACACATAATTATACTCTCCTACAGAGCACTCCTCAACAGAAAATACCATTCAACATAATTACACTGATAACACGCAATCCCACACCACATAATTCCAGTACACTCAATACCACATAATTACTATACATATTTTTCCACTGCAAGCGATGCCACATAATTCCGCAACACAAATCCACTCCACACAATTTCACACCGCATAATTCCACAAGTAATTATTCCAATTCAACCCACATACTTGCACTACACACCACATGCATACACTCCATAACACATAAGTAAAAGGTATGGCATTTACAACACCAATTGCTCTAACTCAATCAAATGCGAGACCTATTGCATTTCCAGTGCTTGTTTAAACATGCACTGAGAAGCATTCCTGCCCCCAACCCTGATGACAATGCGGTTAGTAAACCAAGCTTTATCTCGTGTACTGTATATATGGATTAGATTCTTATTATAGCTGGTGCAACGTCATAGACTTTTAAATCAAACATGGGAGGTTTTTGTACAGCATACCTCCTGAAGGCAGGTATTTGAAGGTTCTCTCGTTGGTGATAAAGGACAAAAAGGTGGTTCTGTGAAATTAAGTATTTGCCTAGGATCACACAGCTTGGTCGAGCAGGGATTTGTCCCAGATTTTCCAGGTTCACACTGCAGTTCAGCCACTAGATGGGTATCTCTTTCTGGGATCAAAATACAATTGTGTTTCTAAATCTTGGAGTTGGGATACCCGCGGGTAGCTATGCGCTCTTCAAGTCCTTCATAAATAGATAGTTTGAGATTAAAGCGTGGGTGACAGGTAGAGTACGCTTTTTATTGTGGGTAGTTTATATAGCACAAACCTTGCCCAAGAAGAGAAGAGTTCTTCATAGGTGACAGACTGTGAAACCTGTTTTGGCTGTGTCTGGGCACAGTAAGATTTGCACAAACCTTGCCCAGGAAGAGAAGAGTTCTTCATAGGTGACAGACTGTGAAGCCTGTTTTGGCTGTGTCTGGGCACAGTAAGATTTGCACAAACCTTGCCCAGGAAGAGAAGAGTTCTTCATAGGTGACAGACTGTGAAGCCTGTTTTGGCTGTGTCTGGGCACAGTAAGATTTGCACAAACCTTGCCCAGGAAGAGAAGAGTTCTTCATAGGTGACAGACTGTGAAGCCTGTTTTGGCTGTGTCTGGGCACAGTAAGATTTGCACAAACCTTGCCCAGGAAGAGAAGAGTTCTTCATAGGTGACAGACTGTGAAGCCTGTTTTGGCTGTGTCTGGGCACAGTAAGATTTGCACAAACCTTGCCCAGGAAGAGAAGAGTTCTTCATAGGTGACAGGCTGTGAAGCCTGTTTTGGCTGGGTCTGGGCACAGTAAGATTTGCACAAACCTTGCCCAGGAAGAGAAGAGTTCTTCATAGGTGACAGGCTGTGAAGCCTGTTTTGGCTGTGTCTGGGCACAGTAAGATTTGCACAAACCTTGCCCAGGAAGAGAAGAGTTCTTCATAGGTGACAGGCTGTGAAGCCTGTTTTGGCTGTGTCTGGGCACAGTAAGATTTGCACAAACCTTGCCCAGGAAGAGAAGAGTTCTTCATAGGTGACAGGCTGTGAAGCCTGTTTTGGCTGTGTCTGGGCACAGTAAGATTTGCACAAACCTTGCCCAGGAAGAGAAGAGTTCTTCATAGGTGACAGGCTGTGAAGCCTGTTTTGGCTGTGTCTGGGCACAGTAAGATTTGCACAAACCTTGCCCAGGAAGAGAAGAGTTCTTCATAGGTGACAGGCTGTGAAGCCTGTTTTGGCTGTGTCTGGGCACAGTAAGATTTGCACAAACCTTGCCCAGGAAGAGAAGAGTTCTTCATAGGTGACAGGCTGTGAAGCCTGTTTTGGCTGTGTCTGGGCACAGTAAGATTTGCACAAACCTTGCCCAGGAAGAGAAGAGTTCTTCATAGGTGACAGGCTGTGAAGCCTGTTTTGGCTGTGTCTGGGCACAGTAAGATTTGCTGGGATTCACAGGATGCTGAGCAGGGGTTGGGATTTGTACCAGAGACTCGTTTTGGACTCGAGGTTCCAGGATGCCCTCGAGCTGAGCAGAGGCAGGTTTCTGGCTCGAGCCTGGCTCCAGCAATCAGTGGCTTGCCCATCTCTAGCAGAAACGCACACGTGCCCTGCTCTCGATGTGCAGAGAGGAGGAATGTGCTCTGAAATAAATGTGCAGAAAGGAAAATGTGCCAAAGTTGTAATGTGCAGCGAGGGGGTTTGCAGGGAGGTAAATATGCAGAGTGAGAAATGTGCAGAGAGGAGAACGTTCACACAGCAACCAGTCAGGAGGCAGGGCATAGACGTGCACATGCCCTGTTTATTGTGCACAGAGGGTAATGTGCAGAGAAATATATGTGCTGAGAGGGGAGAATGCATAGAGTGAAATATACAGTGAGATCAACACATAGAGAAGCGACAGTGTGGAGAGAGCAATGTGCAGAGAGGTGATGTACAGACATCAAGCCATGCAGGAAGACTGGCAGGGATATTCACAAGGACTCCCCCTTAATGTGCACAGGGGGGAATGTGCACCAGGATGCCATCCAGGAGACAGGGCAGAGCAATGCACATGATCTGCCCTCAATGTGCAGAGAGGTGATGTACAGACATCAAGCCATGCAGGAAGACTAGCAGGGATATTCACAAGGACTCCCCCTTAATGTGCACAGAGAGGAATGTGCACCAGGATGCCATCCAGGAGACAGGGCAGAAACATGCACATGATCTGCCCTCAATGTGCAGAGAGCGAGAATGTGCGGACAGATAAAGGTGCTTAGATACATGTGCAGAGAGGTGAACGTGCAGAGTGAGGAATGGGCAGAATCAGGAATGTGCAGGGAGGTGAAAGGGCAGAGTGTTGAATGTGCAGAGGGATCCATTTGCAGGGAGATAAATGTGCAGAGAGGTGATGTACAGACTTCAAGCCATGCAGGAAGACTAGCAGGGATATTCACAAGGACTCCCCCTTAATGTGCACAGAGGGGAATGTGCACCAGGATGCCATCCAGGAGACAGGGCAGAAACATGCACATGATCTGCCCTCAATGTGCAGAGAGCGAGAATGTGCGGACAGATAAAGGTGCTTAGATACATGTGCAGAGAGGTGAACGTGCAGAGTGAGGAATGGGCAGAATCAGGAATGTGCAGGGAGGTGAAAGGGCAGAGTGTTGAATGTGCAGAGGGATCCATTTGCAGGGAGATAAATGTGCAGAGAGGTGATGTACAGACTTCAAGCCATGCAGGAAGACTAGCAGGGATATTCACAAGGACTCCCCCTTAATGTGCACAGAGGGGAATGTGCACCAGGATGCCATCCAGGAGACAGGGCAGAAACATGCACATGATCTGCCCTCAATGTGCAGAGAGCGAGAATGTGCGGACAGATAAAGGTGCTTAGATACATGTGCAGAGAGGTGAACGTGTAGAGTGAGGAATGGGCAGAATCAGGAATGTGCAGGGAGGTGAAAGGGCAGAGTGTTGAATGTGCAGAGGGATCCATTTGCAGGGAGATAAATGTGCAGAGAGGTGATGTACAGACTTCAAGCCATGCAGGAAGACTAGCAGGGATATTCACAAGGACTCCCCCTTAATGTGCACAGAGGGGAATGTGCACCAGGATGCCATCCAGGAGACAGGGCAGAAACATGCACATGATCTGCCCTCAATGTGCAGAGAGCGAGAATGTGCGGACAGATAAAGGTGCTTAGATACATGTGCAGAGAGGTGAACGTGCAGAGTGAGGAATGGGCAGAATCAGGAATGTGCAGGGAGGTGAAAGGGCAGAGTGTTGAATGTGCAGAGGGATCCATTTGCAGGGAGATAAATGTGCAGAGAGGTGATGTACAGACTTCAAGCCATGCAGGAAGACTAGCAGGGATATTCACAAGGACTCCCCCTTAATGTGCACAGAGGGGAATGTGCACCAGGATGCCATCCAGGAGACAGGGCAGAAACATGCACATGATCTGCCCTCAATGTGCAGAGAGCGAGAATGTGCGGACAGATAAAGGTGCTTAGATACATGTGCAGAGAGGTGAACGTGCAGAGTGAGGAATGGGCAGAATCAGGAATGTGCAGGGAGGTGAAAGGGCAGAGTGTTGAATGTGCAGAGGGATCCATTTGCAGGGAGATAAATGTGCAGAGAGGTGATGTACAGACTTCAAGCCATGCAGGAAGACTAGCAGGGATATTCACAAGGACTCCCCCTTAATGTGCACAGAGGGGAATGTGCACCAGGATGCCATCCAGGAGACAGGGCAGAAACATGCACATGATCTGCCCTCAATGTGCAGAGAGCGAGAATGTGCGGACAGATAAAGGTGCTTAGATACATGTGCAGAGAGGTGAACGTGCAGAGTGAGGAATGGGCAGAATCAGGAATGTGCAGGGAGGTGAAAGGGCAGAGTGTTGAATGTGCAGAGGGATCCATTTGCAGGGAGATAAATGTGCAGAGAGGTGATGTACAGACTTCAAGCCATGCAGGAAGACTAGCAGGGATATTCACAAGGACTCCCCCTTAATGTGCACAGAGGGGAATGTGCACCAGGATGCCATCCAGGAGACAGGGCAGAAACATGCACATGATCTGCCCTCAATGTGCAGAGAGCGAGAATGTGCGGACAGATAAAGGTGCTTAGATACATGTGCAGAGAGGTGAACGTGCAGAGTGAGGAATGGGCAGAATCAGGAATGTGCAGGGAGGTGAAAGGGCAGAGTGTTGAATGTGCAGAGGGATCCATTTGCAGGGAGATAAATGTGCAGAGAGGTGATGTACAGACTTCAAGCCATGCAGGAAGACTAGCAGGGATATTCACAAGGACTCCCCCTTAATGTGCACAGAGGGGAATGTGCACCAGGATGCCATCCAGGAGACAGGGCAGAAACATGCACATGATCTGCCCTCAATGTGCAGAGAGCGAGAATGTGCGGACAGATAAAGGTGCTTAGATACATGTGCAGAGAGGTGAACGTGCAGAGTGAGGAATGGGCAGAATCAGAAATGTGCAGGGAGGTGAAAGGGCAGAGTGTTGAATGTGAAGATGGATCCATTTGCAGGGAGATAAATGTGCAGAGAGGTGATGTACAGACTTCAAGCCATGCAGGAAGACTAGCAGGGATATTCACAAGGACTCCCCCTTAATGTGCACAGAGGGGAATGTGCACCAGGATGCCATCCAGGAGACAGGGCAGAAACATGCACATGATCTGCCCTCAATGTGCAGAGAGCGAGAATGTGCGGACAGATAAAGGTGCTTAGATACATGTGCAGAGAGGTGAACGTGCAGAGTGAGGAATGTGCAGAATGAGGAATGTGCAGGGAGGTGAAAGGGCAGAGTGTTGAATGTGCAGAGGGATCCATTTGCAGGGAGATAAATGTGCAGAGAGGGCAATGTGCAGAGCTTGGAATGTATAGTGAGGTAGGGTTACAAGGAGGTAACTGTGCAGAGTGAGGAATGTGCAGAGTGAGGAACGTGCAGAGGTTGGAATGTGTACTGAGGTGGAGTTGCATGGAGGTAAATCTGCAGAGTGAGCAATGTGCAGAGAGGGGAATGTGCAGAGTGGGGGGTATGCACACAGCGTCCTACTCAGGACGCAAGACAGAGACATGCACATGGTCTGCCCTTAGTGTGCAGAGAGACGTAATATGCTGAGAGGTCAATGTAAAGCGTGGGCAGTGTGCACAGAAATACATGTGCAGAGAGCAATGTGAAGAAAACCAATCAATCAGGATTTATAAAGCACAGCTAATCACCCAATGAGCTATCCAGATGTTTGCAGGCCCCGGAGGCTTATTCAAACAGCCAGGTCTTGAGGGCCATTCTGAATTCATGAAGTGAGGTGATGGTCCGGAGGTGCGTGCGTAGGCTGTTCCAGGTCTGTGCTGCGATGTGGGAGGTGGAGAGTCCTCCTTTTCTGCTTTGGTAGATGCGGGGAGTATGGGCAAGTGAAAGGGAGGCAGAGCATAGTCTTCTCAATGGTTGGTGGAAGGTCAGGCGGTAGATAATGTAGGTGGGTCCTTGGTTGTGTAGATCCTTGTGTGCATAGGTCAACAGCTTGAAATGGCATCTCTTCTAAATGGGGAGCGAGTGGAGTTTCCTGAGGTGGAATTTGATGGGGGTTCATCGGGTAAGGCAGAGGATGAGTCTGGCTGCGGCGTTCTGTATGGTCTGAATGCAGCACACATAGAAAGATGAACAAACGAGGAGAAATAAAGATACTTTTCCTCACTATGCCTCCCTTGGGGAGGCGTGCAGTTTTGACACATTCCCAGGTTTACAGATCCTTGTATATCTGGGAATGTGTCAAAACCCATGGGTGTTGCGTGGGAGAAACCACCTCTATGCCTTTGGAACGCCCCCTGACACAGTGTAAGCCAACACAAAGGCTTACACTGCATTGCCTTACACCATGGGGTCAAAAGGTGTGGTCTGTGAAGTGACCGAGGCTGAGGGTGGGGGCTTGGAGGTGCATTGGCAGTAAGGTGGGTGTAGTGGGAGCAAAGCATATACTTCATGGGCCTCATTTATGAGTCTTTTGCCATAGGGCCGTGCTGCAGGAAGGCCTGCGGCACTGTCCTATGACAAAAGAAAAGGGCAGGAATGCTCTGTATCTATCAGATACGACGCATTCCTGTCCTTATCCCCTGCGCTGGTGCACAATGGGCAGCCGTGCGCCAACTCAGGCACCTTTACCCCATGGTGCAAGAGTGCCTGCGTTCCAGGAATGATTGTTTTTGTGCAGGATGGTTTCCCACAAGAGGCTTTTTACTCTTTCTTTGTGTGCAGCAAACATAGAAAAAGGAAAAAGTAGGACAAATAAAGATATTGTTCCTTATTGTGCCTCTCTTACGCCTCCCCTGGGGAGGCATACATTTTTTGGCGCTGCCTCAGACTTACGATTTCTCGTAAATTTGGGGCAGTGTCAATAAGCCATGGATGTTGCTGGGAACGCCCTGAGCAACACCCATTGCACGCCCCCTTAACGCAGAAAACTGCATTAAAGCTAACAATATTTACAAGGCAGCAATAAGTCAAAAAAAGGGGCATATTTACAACAGAATGGAGAAGTGCGGTGTTATGCAAACATTGCTAATGCCATGCTTCTCCATTCTGAAAGCTCGGGATGCGGCGTATTCACAAGAATGCTGTGCACCCCTGTGCTTTCTCTAGCGCTGGCGCTGAGTTCATCTACCTAGCGCCAACGCAGGCACTCTTGCACAATAGTGCAAGGGTATCTGCTTTGTTGGAAAGGATTGTTTATGTGCAGATGGGTCTCCCACCCTGCACATAAACAATCATTCATGGTGTTTTGAAACTTCTATGTGTGCTGCTTAATGCAACACACATAGAAGTTGCAAAACATGTTTTCTTTTTTGATTGTTTATGTGTAGGAATGGTGACCTTCCTGCACATACACAATCAATGGCAATTTGCTGTTTCTATGTGTGCTGCACAATGCAGCACACATGGAATCAGCAAAAACGAGGAGAAATATAGCATTTCTCCTTGTTGCACCAGGGTAAGACCAGGTGTTCCCTGGCCTTAATTTTGGCGCTGCCTCCTATTTACGCCACCTTTGTAAATAGGGGCAGCGTCAAAATCAATGGGTGTTGCGGTGGAACGCCCACCACAACACTCATTGCCCTCCCCTTTCACGCTGAGTACAGCGTGAAATGGTTCCTCATTTACATGGCAGCGTTGCGCCACGTTTAGTGGCTCAACGCTGCTTTGTAAATTAAGCGAAGCTCCTATTGCCATCACAACATCACTGAAAGTGACGTTGTGGTGGCGATAGGGCTGTAAATATGCCCCAAAGTGGCTTAATGCTGCCTGGTATATATGAAGCAGGCTCCGGCGTCACCGAAGCGTCACAAAAAGTGAAGCACAAGGGATTTATAAATAAGCCCCCTAGTTTCTGATTTGCACAATGTAAAACCAGAAAAGCTGGGATTAATCCGGGCTTCTCCACTTTTCCAAATTGTGTGATCCTAGGCAATAATTTAGGTTCACTTTCCCTCGTTCTTCTTCATTATCAGATATACAAGGAGCTCGAAATACATGACTTCAGTTTGCGCGCTGCACAAAACCTTTTGTGTTTGTTTTAATAAACTATAATGTTTTACTTGTATAATAGGAACTCAGGTCGATCAAAGAGTGCACATAACAACCAACTTGCCTCTTTAGTTCACTGTTGGCATTGTTGTCAGGTTGGGGGGAAGAATTAATGTTTCTAGATTCATGTTTGAAAACTATAACTTTTAAAATAATACTGCTCATTTAATTTTGAAGAGACTTTGTCATATTTTTACAGTTTGTCTGCAAGATAGCTTTAAAAGTAAAGGTGCTCCTAAAGTTAAGTTGAGGAGGACTCAATTGTTACTTCCTTTCTTTAACATCACTTAACCTTTAAATAAATGCTTACCTGTTTATTTAATATATTTTTTATTGTTATTACTGTCCAGTGGCGGCTCCTCCGCTGTGGGGGAGGAGCGTTGCCTCACTGCTTTTGAGCAGTGCAAAGGAAAGGAAATATAAAATGACAATAATATTGAGTTATTGTCATTTTATGTTTCCTGGGTGGGGGGGGCTGCTCTGCTCACAGAGCAGGGCAAGGGAGGAGTGGTTTGCCCACTCCTAAGTGCGCAATGACTGTTTGGTCGGCCTTCTCGGGCCGCCAAACAAGTCATGCGCACTTTCCCCATTCTCCATACAGGCTGCATTAGAGCATGCGTGGAGAACAAGCCCAAACCCCCATTCCCTGGTTGAGCGTCGAAGGAAGGCTGCACACGCTTTACGCCAAGGGGTACGGCTGTGCAGCAGTGGGGGCAAGGTGCACATAAACACTAGGGGCCTTATTTACAAACAAATTTTGTTGCGTCATTTTAAAAGCACAGGGGTGCGTTGTATGAACAACAATACATCTGTGGGGTTCCCCTATTGGAGGCGTAGGATTCTGATGCATTCCCAGCTTTACAAAACTTTGTAAGTATGGGAATGTGTCTGGTTCCATGGATGTAGCATTGGAACACCCACAGCAGCACCCATTGAATGCCCCTTTCACACAGACTAATGCGTCACAGGGCCCTTATTTACAAGGCCATGACACGGTGACTTTACGTGGACTTGTAAATAAGGACAGGCACACTGCGCCACCGGTGCATCAACTAAAGTGATGCGGTGCAGTCGCCTTGTAAATGAGGCCCTACGCACTGTGGAATGTGAGGAAAGCCGTGCATGACCTGCTCCGAGGGGCATGGTTGTGTAGGACTGCGGGCAAGTAGCAAATACACACCATGAACTATGAAGCGTGAGGAAGGCTGCACATGCTCTGCCCCAAGGAGCATGTCTGTTTGGAAGTGATGGCCAGGTGCATCTGTGCACCAGGAGAGTAAGGAAGGCTGCGTGTGCTCTGCGTCGAGGGGCGTGGCTGTGCAGCAGTGGGGGTAAGGTGCCACAGACACACCACGGATTGTGGAGCGGAGGGAAGGCTGCACACGCTGTACTCCTCATTGCGCCTCCCCTAGGGAGGTGTAGGATTCTGACGCTTTTCCAGGTTTATGAAATATTGTACATCTGGGAATGCAGCAGACTCCGTGGGTGTTGCGTGGGAATGCCCACAGCAGCACCCATGGCACGCCCCTTTCACGCAAAGTGCTGCATGTAAAGGGACAGTATTTACAAAGCCATGAAAAGGGACGCTGGGTGGCTTTGCGTGGCCTTGTAAATATTGGGCAGCACACTGCGCTGCCAGTGTGTCAAATAAAGTGTTGCACCAGAGGCGCAAGGGGCTTGTAAATATGCCCCTGAGTGTTCAAACTATTGACAATAGTTTTGAGGATTCTTTTAAATCAAAGTAATCCAAATTTAGATCAATGTTCCTTTTTTAACATTCACATAACTCATGGGACAAGAGGCTTTGCAAACATTTGGCGTGTATAAAAAATTAAAGCTGCGCCACTTTTATTCCTCGAACAAAGCAGACTTTAGATGAAGTCAGTTTTGGGAGAGGTTTAAAGAGCTACCTGCCTAAGAGCTGAAGAAAAGTGAAACGTTTCAATAAACTGGCAGTCTTTTTCATCTTTTGGGTAGTACTGCTGTCTGTTCTAAAATGCCATCTCTGCAATGCGGAGTGTACAGTTTTTATTGTTGGTGGTCTCTGAGGCCAGTGGTGATCATGGCTCTCGGTCTTACTGCACCCAAAAGGGTGTTTTTCTGCAGTTGCCAGAGGAGGTGTGCTCTGCGCCGCAGAGGAAGTGAAAAACGACAGAACGGTTTCTCTCTTTCGAAAGTGTCGAAAAAGGAGCCTTTTAACACCTGGACGTGTAGCCCGAACCCTCAGCTTCCAGGAAATCACGTTCGGTGCTGAGGTAAACACATAGGGGCATATTTTACAACAGAATGGCAGAGCGTGGCTTTAAGCAAAAATTGCTAATGCCATGCTCCGCCATTCTGAAAACATTGGAATGTACCATATTCACAAGAATGCGGTGCACCCCTGCATTTCCCCCAGCGCTGCCCAGGCCCAACACAGGTATCCTTGCAACATAGTGCATAGTGCATAGTGCAAGGGTGTCTGCCTTGAGGGGATGATTGTTCATGTGCAGGAAGATGTTCCTTCCTGCACATAAACAATCCAGAATGCTGATTTGTAACTCCTATGCGTGGTGCATTGTGCAGCACACATAGAAGTTGCAAATTGTCCTTTTTTAATCATTGCTTATGTGCAGGAAGGTACACCTTCTATTTGTGCTGTACAGTGCACCACACATAGGGGCATATTTACAGCCCCTATCACCACCACAATGTCACTTTCAGGGACGTTGAGATGGCGATAGGGGCACCGCCTTATTTACAAGGCAGCGTTAAGCCACTAACCGTGTTAATGCTGCCTTGTAAATAAGGCACCCTTTCACACTGCATTTAGCGTGAAAGGGAAGGGTAATGGGTGTTGCGGTGGGCGTTCCACCGCAACACCCATTGATTTTGACGCTGCCCCCTATTTACAAGAGTAGCACAAATAGGAGGCAGCGCCAAAATTAAGTCCAGGGAAAACCTGGTCTTAAACAGGCGAAAATAGGAGAAATGCTTTATTTCTCCATGTTTTTGCTGTTTCCATGTGTGCTGCCTTTTGCGGCACACATAGGGCCAGATGTAGGTAATTCTATTTTACCGACTCATAAATACCGACTTTTACCGATTCGGTATTTATGAATCGGTAAAATAGAAGGAGGGAGATTTAGGTACATTCGGTAATTGAATTACCGAATCTGTAAAAATCGGTATTTACCGAATCGGTAAATACCGATTCGGTAATGCCCATTGATTCCTATGGGCCTTGATGCCCATAGGAATCAATGGGCAATACCGAATCGGTATTTACCGATTCGTTAAATACCGAATCCTGCAAGGGTGCAGGGGGTGTCACTTTGACACCCTCTAGCACCCCGAATACAGGCACGTGTGACATGTGGCACACACACATGCCCTAAGGGCATGTCTGTGTGTCACATTGCACAGTGTGCATGCACAGATGTGCATGCACACCTGGATTCGGTATTTTACCACCCAATAGGATTGGGTGCTAAAATACCGACTCTTAAAGGCCTGTGGCACTCTCAGGAGTGTCACCTACATTTGGATTTACCGAATCGGTAAAAATACCGATTCGATATTTTACAGAATCGGTAAATTTACCGATTCGGTAAATTTACCGATTCTGTAAAATATTGACACCTACATCTGAAAACCCAAATACCGGTCGGTAACGGCCGAATTCGGCCGTTACCGGCCGGTATTTGGGCTCCTACATCTGGCCCTAAGAAACAGCAAATTGCCTATGATTGCTTATGTGCAGGAAGGTCACCCTGTCTGTACATAAACAGTCATATGAAAAAAATGCAGTTTTGCAACTTCTATGTGTGCTGCATTAAGCAGCACACATAGAAGTTGTAAAACAACATTTAAAGATTGTATGCGCAAGAAGGGGGACCTTCCTGCACATAAACAATCTTCCCCTCAACACAGGCACCCTTGCACTACGGTGCAAGTGTGCCTGCGTTGGCACTAGGCAGTTAAAATTAGTGCTAGCGCAGGGGGAAACGCAGGGCTGCACCATATTCGACCGTAGTGCAAGGGTGTCTGAGTGCAGGGGAAGATTGTTTATGTGCAGGAATGTCTTCCTTCCTGCACATAAACAATATTTAAATGCCGTTTTGTAACTTTTGCTTAATGCAGCACACATAGAAGTTGCAAAACGGCATTTTAAAAAAATGATTGTTTATGTGCAGGAAGGGGAACCTTCCTGTACATAAACAATTATTGGCCTTTTGCTGTTTTCATGTGTGCTGCACAGCACAGCACACATGAAAACAGCAAAAACAAGAAGAAATTAATTATTTCTCTGCCTTGCGCCAGGGTAAGACCAGGTTTTCCCTGGTCTTAATTCTGCCACTGCCTCCTAGTTGCAGTGGAACGCCCACAGCAACACTCGGTGCTCTCCCCTTTCACACTAATCATAGCGGTAAAGGGGGCCTTTTTACAATGCAGCGTTAAGTCACGTTAAGTGACTTAATGCTGCCTTGTAAATAAGGCGAAGCCCCTATCGCCACAGAAACATCATAAAAAGTTACGTTCCAGTTGCAATAGAGGCTTGTAAATATGGCCCATAGTGTCTGTTTTGAGGGTATCACCCCTCATCAGAAAGGATAGCTTAAATCCAGTGGCACAGAGGTATGGCAAGCACCGAACCATCCAACTCGGGTGACAAATGCAAAAACAACAATTGTTGGACGGAATACTGAACACTATCAAACACTCACCCCCAGTCGGAGATCTGGGCCTAAATGCATCCTCTTTTTGCTAACCAAACCAGTTTGGACTCAGTCTTATGCACGTCAGTCTTAACCCTGCTCCCATGGGAACAATCCAGCCCGAGCTGCATATCCGCCAATATAGCTTGAATCCAGTGGCATGGTGAGCACAGGACCCACGCCTGGGCATCTCTGTCCCACTTGGAGTTAGTAATGCAAAAAAAATAATTAATGGACAGAATGCTGAACAATATCAAACACTCAAGCCCAGTCAGAGATATCACCCTAAATCCATAAATTTTTGTTCACCATGCAAAAAACTGTTAGAACACAGACTAATTCAAATCGGACATGTTACTGCTTCCCATGGAAACAGACTAGCCAAAACAGCCAGGCCAGGTATTCCCTGGACCAGAAATAAGCAATTTAGCACCTGCTTCAGGGTATCACCCATCATCAGCAAGGATAGCACAGATGCAAAGTGGCCACTGACTAGGAGCTCCCTGCAAGAGCTCCGGGTTGGGGATTACCATTTTCGGTGTTTATCCCCGTTTAACCCTGCGAGCTGTCCTTCCGTCTCTCCTGCATCTGGTGGCCTGCAGCACTAGATTGCCCGAACCTATTTGCTTACCTCGTCTCAATGCTTTCCAGCCCCTCCGCCTCCGTTTGCTGTGGTGGTGCAAAGTCCATGCGGAGACGGTCTCCGGGACACCTGGCGAGCCTGGATGGCGGCTGAGAGGAACACATCACCTGGCGACCCTTTTATTTATTTATTTATTTATAGTGTTTTATATAGCGCGGACAAGACCCGTGGGTATCAGAGCGCTTAACATATGGGATTACAAATTGACATTATAGTAGCAGTTATAGCAGCAAACATATATAGAGGTAGAAGGCGGTATGCTATCTAGGGTGATTAGATAGGGATTACATATTGACATAGAAGATAAAAAGTTGACATTATAGTAGCAGTTATAGCAGCAAAAACAAATATGGAGGTAGGAGGTAATGTGCTATCTAGGGTGATTAGGTAAATATATTCCTAACGCCTGAGCAGTTAGTGTTAGGGGGTGCATATGGTTTAGTTGTGTCATAGTCATACAGTCAAGTTCTATGAGGTAGGATTGTATATTATTAACAGGTCAATATCAGAGTAATTAGCAATAAGAGTAGAGTGGGTATAGCTAGATGCATCGATCATAAATATTAACAGGTTAAGGTGGGGGTAATATCTTCAGGTGAGAGACATAGTGCAGATATCACCTAATAATGAGGTAGCAGTATAGTGTAAAGCCGAGGCTTGAGTGGAATCAGTCATTTGTCTTATTGGTCTTCCAATAGTTCATGGTGACTCCAGTCCTCTTTGGCAGAAATGTTCATACCACTGGTCTGTGGGCATCTCTATGTAGGGTATTTACTCATCATGTGGCTTTTCAGTTCCCTTTTAAATGCTGCGATATTTTGAATCTTCCTGATGTAAGGCGGGAGTGAATTCCAGACTCTGGGGGCGGCTCCCGAAAAAGCTCGGTCATAGGTCTTTTTTTTCTGGAAGAAGGCCGGCCGCAATAGCAGCTCTTTAGAGCTTCTAGTTGATCTGTTACCTCCCGATATCTTAATTTTCTTGGCTAGATATCTCGGCATGTTGTAGTGGACCGCTTTATGTGTGATGCAGGCCATCTTCATTTTAATTCTAGCATCGTAGGGTAACCAGTTTAGTGCCTTCAGGTGAGGAGATATGTGGTCGAATTTCCTCGTTCCTGTGATGAGTCTTGCCGCTGCGTTGAGACAGGCTTTTAGTGGTGCAGTGGATGTTTTCGGTAGGCCAGCTAACGTAGTGCAGCCATATTCGATCCTCGAGATAACTAGCGATTGGATAGCAAGTTTTAGATCTGCTTCAGAGATAAAGGGTTTCAGTTTCCTTAGATAGTTCAAGTGGAAGCGGGCGCCCTTGGCCATTGAGTTGATGTGTTCTTTCATGTCTAGGTTCTTGTCTAGTGTAATTCCTAGTGATTTGGCTGAATTAACTAGGGTCGGGGTGCAGTTAAGCACAGTCACCAATTTCGCCCATTCCTTTGCCTCTGTATGACTCCTTGTCGGTGAGATTAACAGGAATTCTGTTTTATTGGCATTCAGTTTCAGGTGATTGGCTGTTAGCCAATGCACTGCTCTCTTTAGAGTTTCATTCCTAGGGTCAATGTCATCACTGCAGGCAATCTTCATATATATTTGCGTGTCATCTGCGTACATGTGGTAGGAGATCTGTGAATTCCGAAGAATCTCTGTGAGAGGTTCTACATACAAGTTGAATAGATCTGGGGATAGCGTTAAACCTTGAGGGACCCCTATTGTGTTAGGGCATGGAGAGGAGATTGCTTCGTTGACCAGGAATAGCTGAGTCCTGTTCTGTAGGAAGGAGTTAAACCACTTCAGTACGTTTCCAGATAAACCTATCCTGTCTTGTAGTCTGGTCATCAGTATCTCATGATTTACCGTGTCAAATGCTGATGACAAGTCTAGTAGAATCAGTAGGCACGCATGATTTTGGTCAAGGGCTTGTAAAGCGTCATCAACAATATGTAATATCGCAGTTTCAGTGCTGTGTCCTGCTCTGAAACCTGATTGGCAGTCATCTAGTAGTGAGAACTTAGCGATGTGTTGACTCAGTTGGCCTTGCACACATTTCTCAATAAGTTTGGCCAGTAAAGGGATGTTGGTCACTGGTCGATAGTTATTCGGGTCTGTTGCATCAGCTGTCGGTTTTTTGATAATGGGAACTACCTGCCCCGTTTTTAGGCAGTCAGGGAGGGTCCCTTGTGCTAGTGAGGCATTTATTATCTCAGTCCAGATTGGAACTAGAGTGTGGCTGATTTCTCTTACACATTTTGCCGGTAGCGGGTCTTGGTAGTGGTTGTTGGGTCTAAGTTTCGCTAGCATTTTGGTGATCTTTTCCTGGTTGTATAGTTCAAATGTGTCCCAACTTGCCTTATTTTTTGTGAGAAGATCTTCCATTGTCGCATTCGCCTCCTTTTTAGATGAGGGAAGGGTCGTGAGGTTAGCTCTGGAATCGCTGATGATATGGTGTCATCTGGAGAGAATAGTATGGAAGACAACACTTCTTGCAGGAGAACTGATATACATTTAAATGTACAGCAGCAGATACACGTGGAAGAAGGAACTGTAATTGATCTCAATACGACTGCAACTTTCTGTTGAAGGAGCGAAATAACTCAGAAACACATGTCCAGGAATGCATCAAGCATTGGCTGTGCAAACACATATGTTAAAACACATCTAACAGGAACTGCATCTGCCATAATGATTTGCGGTATGTAATGCTGACCTGCAGTGTGCCCCCGCACCCCCTACCCTTTTGAAAATTGGACCAATTTGCCCGAAAACAATGACGTGCAAAAGAAAGGCCTGAACTGGGACCCGGAGTGGCAGGGACCCGGAATAGCTGCTGACGTGATGCCATCTAAGAAGGAAAGCAGCTCCCAGGGTTGCCAGGTTCACAGATGGGTGCCATTTTTCCCATTTGTGCGAGGAAAAAAAAAACAAGGGGGCAGGGAGAGAACAGACGAGTGGAGGGAGGGAAGGGGTGTGCGGTGAGAGAAAGGGGAGAGCGGACAACTCAGAGGTAAGGGACAGAGGGAAGTAGAGAACGGAAAAAATAGATAAAGGGGAGAAAGAAAGGAGTGAGACATATAGTGAAGAGAGTGAGGCGGGAAAGGAGGAAACACGGGGAATCGAGAGGGAAAGAAGAGATGGCGAAGCAGAGGGAAGGGGAGAGAAAAAGGTGAAGTAAGAGGGATAGGGAGAGACAAAAGGAAGACAGACTGCAACAAACAAGACGGAGGGCATTAATGTGGGGAGGGGGGAGGAGAAGTGCGACACGGCCGCAGCAGGGGGCGCAGCGGGGAGAGCGGCAGGGGCCTTTGAAGTGAAGCTAAGCTTCACTTCAAAGGAGTGGGAGGAGTGCTGCTGGGGAACAGATGGCGATTTGATGCTGTGCACGCGCATTTTAGGTCAATGCGCTTGCGCATTGACCTAAAAGCGCACGGGCACAGCACCAAATCGCCAGTCTAGGCAAACCTTGGGTAAACCTTGTTTAAGCGCCTATAGTCTCGCTCAATGCGCATGCGCATTGAGAGGCGAGACCTAAAAAGCTTCCGCATAAAGCCCTGGTGACACCAGGACAATGTTGCTGCTCCTGAGTTTCAAAAAGAAAAGGGAAATCCAGAGAGAAAATTACTCTCTTTAAAGAATTTCCCTTCCCCTACAACGCTCGAAAAAAACGGACCTCCTGTGCCACGGTACAAAACAGAGCCCGATAGAGACCCGTTTCGAGGACTCCTTAAAAAAACTGCAGGTGCTCAGACCCGGTGAGACCCGGCCCACTTAAAGCCCTGCTGATACCAAGGATAATACTGAGACAGTCTCTGAGACTCCTGGCGTACATGGGTGGTGGCCGTGAGGGACTCATCGCTGGACGACCCAGGGGTGAGTGCTGTTGCACCATGTTGCTCCCCCACAGGTCCCGACGCCGAAGTGGCTCCCCGCCCCACTCGGGGTGACAAATGCAAAAACACAATTGATGGACAGAATGCTGAACAGTGTCAAAAACTTTCCCCCATGTCAGAGATCTGGGCATAAAACCATCTTATTTTTGCTAACCACACCACATTAGTTTGGACCCAGCTTTATGCAAATCAGTTTTCTCCCTGCTCCTCATGGGTACAGTCCAGCCTGAACTGCCAGGTCAGTTTTCTCTGGACCAGAAATAGGTATTCTAGAGCAGGTTTCAAGGTTTCAACCCTTATTAGTCAAAATAACTGAAATCCGGGTGGTATGGAGAGAACATGACCCATTTCTTGGCATCTCTGTCCCTCTCAGGGTGACCAATGCAAAAGAACATTTGATCGACAGAATGCTGAACTGTGTCAAACACTCACCCCCAGTCGGAGATCTGGGCATGAATCCATTGTTTTTTTCTTTCAATGCCAAACTAGTTTGCAATCAGTCCTATGTAAATCAGTCTACAACCTGCTCCCGCTGGAAACAGTCCTGCCCGAACTGCCAATACACGTCTTCTCTGGATCAAAAACAAGCATCCTAGGAAGGGTATTAAACTCATCAGCCAGGATAGCTTGAATGCAGTGGCATGGTGAGCACTGGTCACACGTCTGGGCAACTCTGTCCCACTCAGAATAACCAGTGAAAATAATTGATGGACAGAATGCTGAACAATATGAAACACTCAACCCCAAACAAAGATTTCGGCCTAAACCCAGTATTTTGTGTGCACCACCACAAAAACAGTTAGAACACGGACTTATGCAAATAAGATTTGACTCTGCTTCCTATAGAAACAGTCAAGCCAGAACAGGTCCTCCCTGGATCAAAAACAAGCAACCTGACAGCTGTTTCAAAGTATGAAACCTATACAACAAGGAAATCTTAAATCCAGTAGCATGGCAAGCACTCAACCGATGTCGAGGCATTCCCGTCCCACTCAATGTGATCAATGCAAAAACAACAATTGATAGGCAGAATGATGAACAGTGAAAAACAGTCACGCTCACTCATAAATCTGGGCCTAAATCCATCCTTTGTTTGCTAATCACACCAAACCAATTTTGACACCGCCTTATGCAAATGAACCTTCACTGTACTACTAATGGGAACAGTCCAGCCTGAACTACAAGGCCAGGTTCTACCTGGACCAGAAACAAGCAACATAGGGCCTGTTTTCAGGGTACCAGACCTAATTAGCAAGGATAGCTTCAACCCAGTGGCATGACAAGCATGGGACTCACGTCTAGGCATCCCCGTCCCAGTCTGGATGACAAATTCAAAAATAATTGATGGACGGAATAGTGAACAATGTCAAACACTCACCCCCAGTCAGAGATCTGGGCCTAGATCCATCCTTTTTTGGCTAACCACATCAAACCAGTTTGGACTCAACCTTATGCAGATCAGTGTTCACTGTGCTCCCCTTGGGAACAGTCCAACCCGAACTGCCAGTCAAGGTCCTTCCTGGACCATAAACAGGTATCCTAGGACGGGTTTCAGGGTATCACACCTATCAGTCAAGATAGCTTGAATCCAGTGGCATGGAGAGCACGGGACCCACGTCTGGGCATCTCCATTTCACTCGGGATGACCAATGCAAAAGAAAAAATTGATGTATGGAATACTGATCCATGTTATACACTCACACCCAATCAGAGCTCTAGGCATACATCCATCATTTGTTTGTTCACCATGCAAAACAAGTTTGTGCCTAGCCTTTTGTAAGTCAGTCTAGACCCTGCTCCCAACTGCCAATCCAGGCCCTCCCTGGACCGGAAAGAAGCATCCTAGAATCAGTTTCAGGGTATCCCACCTCATCAGCCAGGATAGCTTGAATCCTGTGGCATGGTGAGCACAGAACCCATGTCTTGGCATCTCTGTCCCACTCAGGGAGACCAATGAAAAAAGACAATTGATGGACAGACTACTGAGAAATACTAAACACTTAAACTCTATCAGATATCACAACCTAAACGCAGCATTTTTTGTTCACCACGCCAAAAAAAGTTTGGACATAGGCTGATACAAAAATGACTTGACACTGTTTTCTATACAAACAGACCAGCTGGAACGACCAAAACAGATACTCCCTGCTGTGCGCCAAAATGATAACTGCTTCAGGGTAATCAAACCTATTCAGCCAGGATAACTTAAACCCAGTGGCATGGCAAGGACTCAAACTACTTCTAGGAATTCCCATTCTACTCAGGATGGCCAATTCAAAAACAGCAATTGATGGAGGAAATGCTGAACATTGACAATCCCTCACGCTCACTCCAAGATCTGGACCGAAATCCATCCTTTGTTTGCTAACCACACCAAATCAGTTTTGACTCCTCCTTATGTAAATGAGCCTTGACCCTATTTCCATTGGGAGCAGTCCAGCATGAACTGCAAGACAAGATCCTTACTGGACCAATAACAACCAAACAAGTGCTTGTTTCAGTATATCACCCCTTATCAGCCAGAATAATTTAACTCCAGTAGCATGGCGAGTACAGGATCCACGTCGAGGCACCCCCATCCCACTCGAGGTGACAAATGCAAAAACACCAATTGATGGATGGAATACTGAACACTGTCAAACACTCGCCCCAAGTTGGAGATCTGGGCCTAAATCTATCCTTTCTTGCTTGCCACACCAAACCAGTTTGGACCCAGCTTTATACAAATCAGTTTTCGCCCTGCTCCTCATGAGAACAGACTAGCCTGAACTGCCGGAATCAGGCCTTCTCTGGACCAGAAACAGGTATCCTAGAACAGGTTTTAGGGTTTCAAACCTTATCAGTCAAGATAGCTGAAATCCAGTGGCATGGTGAGCACAGAACCCATGTCTGGACATGTCAGTCCCTCTCGGGGCGACCAATTCAAAAGAACATTTGCTGGACAGATTGCTGAACTGTGTCAAACACTCACCCCCAGTCGGAGATCTGGGCATGAATCCATTGTTTTTTTCTTCCAATGCCAAACTAGTTTGCAAGCAGCCCTATGTAAATCAGTCTAGAACCTGCTCCCTCTGGGAACAGTCCTGCCCGAACTGCCAATCCACGTCTTCTCTGGATCAGAAACAAGCATCCTAGGAAGGGTATTACAGTTTATCAGCCAAGATAGATTCAATCCAGTGGCTTGGTGAACACTGGACACACGTCTGGGCATCTCTGTCCCACTCAGAGTAACCAATGAGAAAAATAATTGATGGACAGGATGCTGAACAATATCAAACACTCTACCCCAATCAAAGATTTTGGCCTAAACCCAGCATTTTGCGCTCACCACGCCAAAAAGAGTTAGAACATAGACTTATATAAATAAGATATGACTCTGCTTCCTATAGGAACAATCCATCCGGAACTGATCCACCCTGGACCAAAAACAAGCAACCTGACAGCTGTTTCCAAGTATAAAACCTATGCAACAAGGACATTTTAAAACCAGTAGCATGGCAAGCACTCAACGCATGTCGAGGCATTCCCGTCCCACTTAGTGCGACCAATGCAAAAACAACAATTGATAGGCAGAATGCTGATCAGTGACAAAAAGTCATGCTCACTCAAAAATCTGGGCCTAAATCCATTCTTTGTTTGCTAATCACACCAAACCAATTTTGACTCCGCCTTATGCAAATGAACCTTCACCCTACTACCAATGGGAACAGTCCAGCCTGAACTACAAGGCCAGGTTCTCCCTGGACCAGAAACTGTTATCAGATTGTCACACCTAATCAGCAAGGATAGCTTCAACCCAGTGGCATGACAAGCATGGGACTTACGTCTAGGTATCCCGTCCCAGTCGAGGTGACAAATACAACAATTGATGGATGAAATACTGAACAATGTCAAACACTCATCCCCAGATAGAGATGTGGGCCTAAATCCATCCTTTTTTGCTAGCCACACCAAACCAGTTTGGACTCAGCCTTATGCAAATCAGTCTTTATCCTGCTCCCCATGGGAACAGTTCAACCCGAACTACCAGGCCGGGTCCTCCCTTGACCAGTAACAAGTATTCTAGGATCGGTTTTGGGATATCACCCCATATCAGCCAAGATAGCTTGAATCCAGTGGCATGGTGAGCACAGAACACATGTCTGGGCATCTCTGTTCCACTCGGGATTACCAATGCACAAAAAACGATGGACAGAATGCCAAACAGTATCAACCACTCAACCCTGGTGAGAGATTTCACCATAAACACATCATATTTTGATCACCATGTGAAAAACTGTTTGAACACAGACTTATTCAAATCAGACTTGACACTGCTTTCCATGTGAACAGATCAGCCAAAACAGATCTTCACTAGACCAGAAATAAGCAGTCTAGTGCCTGTTTCAGGGTATCACCCCTGATCAATAAGAATAGCCTAAATCCAGTAGCATGGCAAGCACGGGATCCACGTCTGGGCCTCCCCTTCCCCCTCGGGGGGACAAATGCGAAAACACAATTGATGGACAGCATGCTGAAAAGTGTCAAACACTTTCCCCCATGTCAGAGATCTGGGCCTAAAACCATCTTATTTTCGCTAACCACACCAAACCAGTTTGGACCCAGTTTTATGCAAATCAGATTTCTCCCTGCTCCTCATGGGAACAGTCCAGCCTGAACTGCCAGGTCAGTCTTCTCTGGACCAGAAACAAGTATCCTAGAACAGGTTTCAGGGCATAAACCCTTATCATTCAAGATAGCTTAAATCCAGTGGCACGGTGAGCACAGGACCCATGTCTGGGCATCTCCGTCCCTCTCATGGTGACCAATGCAAAAGAACATTTGATGGACAGAATGCAGAACAATTTCTACCACTCACCCCCAGTTGGAAATCTGAGCATAAATACATTGTTTTTTTCTTCTCCATGCCAAACTAGTTTGGAATCAGCCCAATGTAAATCAGTCTAGGCCCTGCCCCCTCTGGGAACAGTCCTGCCCGAACTTCCAATCCAGGTCCTCTCCGGACCAGATACAAGCATTCTAGGAAGGGTATTACACCTCATCAACCAGGATAGCTTGAATACAGTGGCATGGTGAGCACTGGACACACGTCTGGGCATATCTGTCCCATTCAGAGTAACCAATTAAACAATATAATTGATGAACAGAATGCTGAACAATATCAAACACTCAACCCCAGTCAGAGATCTCGGCCCAAATCCATCTTTTTTTTGTTCACCACACCTAACCAGTTTGGACCCAGCCTTATGCAAATCAGTGGATTTAGCACAGATCTCTTGACTGCGGGGTTAATATTTGATTTGTTTCGCATTCCATCCATCATTTGTGGGTCTTTTGCTTTCTCCCACTAAGTGAGCCGGGTATGCCTAGACGTGTGTCCCGGGCTCACTGTACCACTGGATTGAAGCAATCCTGGCTGTTGCGGGGTGATATTCTGAAAACAGTCCTGGGATGCTTGTTTCTAGTCAAGGGAGGATCTGGCTTGGGAGTTTGGGCTGGACTGTTTCCATGAGGAGCAGGGTCAAGACTGATATGTATATGGCTGGGTCCAAACTGGTGTGGCATGGCGAGCAAGAAAATTATTGTTTTAACCCAGACATCTTGACTGGGGGTGAATGTTTGATTTGTTCTGTATTACGTCTATCATTTGTGTGTCTTTTGCTTGGTTAATAGAGCATTGATTATGCAAGTGTTTCGGAAGTTCAGCTGATAGCAACTCTGTTGGGTGTGTTCAATGTTCATTTGATGGACAGTAGTCTTAGTCTGGAGTGGAGTTTTAGATGGTCAGTAGATGGCAGTTGTTGTATGGGAATGTGTGATGTTAAGCTGATGGATTCTGGTCTATACAAAGGTGTTGGTTAATCAGCTGATTTATGTTGATCTGCGTCGGTGTGTTGGTTATTGAGTCGGTTGCAGTTTACTTCTGAGAATGTTGACTGTTGGTCCATAAGAAGTTTGGCCGTTCAGTTGAGATAGTTCGGGACGGAGTGTTGTGTACAGGCGATGAGTGCTGTCTGTCTTGTTGAGCTGATGGTTCTCTTGAGGACAGTTCTCTCTCTTGGGGACAGTTCTGTTGTAGGTGTCTGTCTTGTCGAGCAGATGGTTCTCTTGGGGAAGTTCTCTTGTAGGTGTCTGTCTTGTTGAGCTGATGGTTCTCTTGCGGACAGTTCTGTTGTAGGTGTCTGCCTTGTTGAGCTGATGGTTCTGTTGGGGACAGTTCTGTTATAGGTGTCTGATTTGTTGAGCTGATGGTTCTCTTTGTGACAGTTCTGTGGTAGGTGTCTGTCTTTTTGAGCTAATGGTTCTCTTGAGGACAGTTCTGTAGTATGGCAGCCCCAGTTGTTCCCTCGTCGATCATTTTTACCAAAGTGTTGGTGGCTCAATTTATGAGAGCTCTCTACTGATGGCAGTGCTTGTGTTCAGCTGGTGGTTATGTCTGTAAAATGAAGCCCTTCAGCAGACAGGTCTGCCACCACACCCTACACACACTCTTCAACAACGCAGGGATCCTAGACAAAGCCCTGGACTGGACCACCTCCTTCCTCACCGGCAGGACCCAGCGTGTCCGCCTCCCTCCATTCCGATCTAAAGACACCAAGATCATCTGCAGCATACCCCAAGGATCATCCCTCAGTCCGACACTCTTCAACGTCTACATGGCACCGCTCGCCAACATCGTCTGATCGCACAACCACAACATCATCTCATATACCGACGACACCCAGCTGATCCTCTCCCTCACCAAGGCCCCCACCACCGCCAAAACCAGCCTCCACGAAGGAATTAAGGCTGTCGCCGAATGGATGAAAAACAGCCGCCTGAAACTGAACTCGGACAAGACGGAGGTCCCCATCATCGGATCCACCCCCTCCGCCTGGGACCACTCATGGTGGCCGGCTGCGCTGGGAGCTGCACCGATGCCCACTGACCACGCACGCAATCTGGGAGTCATCCTGGACTCATCGCTGTCAATGACCCAGCAAGTCAACGCCGTCTCCTCCTCCTGCTTCAACACCCTCCGCATGCTCTGCAAGATCTACAGATAGATCCCCACTGGAACCAGAAGGACGGTCACCCAGGCCCTCGTCAGCAGCAGACTGGACTACGGCAACGCCCTCTACGGGGAACCTCGGCCAAACTCCAGAAACGACTACAACACATACAGAACGCCTCTGCACGCCTGATCCTCGACATCCACATCCACAGCCCCATCACATCCCACCTGAGAGACCTACACTGGCTCCCCGTCAACAAAAGGATCACCTTCAAGCTCCTCACCCAAGCTCACAAAGCACTCCACAACACCGGACCTGCGTACCCAGGGCTCGAGTCGGGGTACCACGCGGGTGGACGGCCTCCCCCCACTTATTTTACCGGGTGGACGTCTTCCCCCCTGCCAAACAGCTGGACTTCACTCTTTGGCCTCTCTGGGACGAGATCGGAGCGCACCTTTCGTGACGTCACTTCCTGTCGTGACGTCACTTCCGGTGACAGCGTCCCCCCCATTTCTCTTTTTAGGACTCGTGCCCTGTGCGTACCTCAACGAAGGATTCACCTTCTACACCCCGAACTGCCAGCTTCGCTCTGCTGACCTCGCCACCGTCCACCGCACCCGACGAGCGACTGCCGGCGCAGATCATTCTCCCACCTCACCGCTAAGACATGGAACACCCTCCCCATCTGCCTGGCTGTTCGAGCAGTAGCCCCTCCCCTCAGCGCCTTGAGACCCTCACGGGTGAGTAGTGCGCTCTACAAATGGATTGATTGATTGATTAATGTTTCAATTGCGTGGTGCGTGGTCAAACAGTATGTCAGGCAGACATGTTAAAAGAACACTTTAAATGAAAGTTAAGAGTGCAAGTTTGCATTTCGGGCCTGTCTCTTATAAAGCTCCACTGCGCGTGTCCGTGGCGCAGCCCTGGGCGCGAGTGAGTCAAACACTCTCGTAGGCACCGGGGTGGATGCTTGAAAGCCAGGGCTGGGGACGGTGCCGCGACGGCTGTGATTTTGCACGCAGGTGAGGTCTCCCTGATGTTTTGACAAACCACAGACCAGATGCACAGCTGTGCTTCGCGCAGCTCGGCGCTGTTGTTGTTTTGAGGTTACTATAAGCAGCGGCGGCGGCCAGGGGTCTGTGGGGAGCCCGGCAGCCTGCAGGCGGGGTGCTCTGCAGGGAAACCGGGTTACTGCAGGCGGGCAGAGGTCAGAGGCCTTCAAACCATGTGCGGGGACCGAGCTCCTTCACCAATAAACATTTGGATGGGTTCATGCTTTCAAATTTCTCTGTAGCGCAATACACCCCAGGGGATTGCATGCTTTGCAGGAGAACAGTAGCAACTGGATGGTGCTTTACTGTTGCCATGGTTACCAAGCCAAAACAGACCTTTATTAAGTTACACTTTCGGTAGTTTGTGCATTTCCTTGACATGGGCTCCGTCCCTTAGTTGGAAGGTGTGGAGATCAGGATTGAGCGGGTGCCTGGGTCTGGAAGTCCAGGGATCCGAGGGATGCTGGTGGCGGTCGAGTAAAGGCCCCGCGACAGCTGTGTGGG